>NC_057829.1:1342500-1965833 GCF_910594005.1 Cervus elaphus
TAATAAATGCTACAAAGGCACTGAATACAATTCAACAGTCGTGAACCTGAGAAAACAGAATAGATAGAGATACAGCAAACATTCACCAACCCCAAGAGCCACAGAATCATAGATTTACGACCACTGAATGGGGTGAAGCCAGGACACAGCCAATTAAGAGGGAGAAATGGGGAACTTCCCTGGTGGCCCAAGAGCTAAGACTCTGTGCTCCCAATGCACTGGAATGGGGTTCGATCCCTGGTCGGGGAATTAGATCCCACGTGCTACAGCTAAGAGTTCTCATGCTGCAACTAAGATTCTACATCCTGCAATGAAGATTGAAGATCCCATGTGCCTCACCTAAGACTCAGCACAGTCAAATAAATAAATATTATAATTATACACACACACACACACACACACACATATATACAATGTTAAAAAAGAGATGGAGAAATGGGACATGGGAGAAGGGAGGGAGCAGAATGATTGTTAATGCAGATATGACTGACTTCCCAGTAAACCCAAAACTGGTAAAAGTAGAATTCTGTAGAGTTGATATTAACAAAAATAATATACACATATTAGGGGCTTTCCAATGCATAATAGTCAACAAAATAAAGACACAATAGAATAAAATATTCCATATACAAAAGCAATTCATTGAAGAAAAATATAATCCTAACATAAATGTATAGGAGCTACATGAAGAAAACTTTGAGCTGCTACTGAAAGATACAGAAAAGCTTGTACCAGAGCAGAGAAGGCCAGGGGCTTCCCTGGTGGCTCAGCAGTAAAGAATCTGCTTGCCTCTGCGGGAGACACGGGTTCGATTCCTGATCTGGGAAGATCCCACCTGTCAAGGAGCAATGAAGCCTGTGGGCCACAGCTACTGAGTCTGTGCTCTAGAGCCCAGAGGCACAGCTACTGAGCCCATGTGCTGCAACTGCTGAAGCCCTCATGCCCTAGAGCCTGTGCTCCACAAGAGAAGCCCCTGCAATGAGAAGCCTACTTACCACAACTAGAGAGTAGCCCCCGCTTGCTGCAACTAAAGAAAAGCCTGTATGAAGGCCCAACACAGCCAAATACAAGGATATAAATAATATTTGTTTAAAAAAGGAATCTGCCTTCCCAATGCAAGGTACGCAGGTTCAATCCCTAACTTGGGGGACTAAGATCCCACAGCCTGCAAGAGTAAGCCCTGCACACTGCAAGGAAGACAGCAAAGCCAAAATAAAAGGAAATTCTTTTTTAAAAAAAGAACAGAAAATTTCTTTCTACAACTATAGGAATTAGGATAGATTAATCTTGTATAAGAAAGTTATAGACCAGGGTCCAAAATTAAGTCAAAATGTATGGAAATTTAGTAGAAGGTAGAGTGACATTGTAGCAATGGGGGTAAAAATGAACCATTGAATAAATAATGATTTGATAACAGATAAGCCATTTAGGAGAAATAAAGCAATATTTTGAGCAGAATAAAGTTATCCTACCCTAACTCAATATCAAATATAAAATAAATTTAAACATAAAACCACAAAATTACTAGAAGTAAATGTGATTTTTAAAAAATAATAAATGCCTTTCTAAGCAATGTCAAACAAACTTGATTTTAAAATGATTGATACATTTGTTTAAATTAAAAATTTTTTTCATTTATTTTTATTAGTTGGAGGCTAATTGCTCTACAATACTGTAGTGGGTTTTGTCATACATTGACATGAATCAGCCATGGATTCACACGTATTCCCCATCCCGATCCCCCCTCCCACCTCCCTCTCTACCCAATCCCTCTGGGTCTTCCCAGTGCACCAGGCCCGAGCACTTTCTCATGCATCCAACCTGGGCTGGTGATCTGTTTCACTATAGATAATATACATGTTTTGATGCTATTCTCTCGAAACATCCCACTCTCGCCTTCTCCACAGAGTCCAAAAGTCTGTTCTGTACATCTGTGTCTCTTTTTCTGTTTTTTAAACTTTGGTATGATACAATAAACAAATGGGGGAAAATATTTGCGACACATAGGACAACCAAGGGGGTCTAATTTCCTAAATTGATCAAGAGCACTCATACACCAGCTGGAAAAAGACAACCCATAGAACCAGGAGCAAAAATATTAAAAAGCACTCAACTTCACTTGTGACTAAATACATGCAAAACAGAATGAGATGCTATGTTCATTTGAAAGCATTGATAATCTGTGTTGTTGAAAGTTGGGTAAATAAATGTGGTCTTTTTCGAAAGCAGTTTAGCAAGATTCCTTTAAAAATTTATTTCCACATATGCTTTGGCCCAGATGATTTGGTGGTGGTGGTGCTGGTTATACTACCAGGAAATTATCCTAAGAACACACTTGCAAATTTTGCCAAGTAAAATTTCCTATAAGATGTCCTGGGGCAGTGTTTGCAGGGGCCAATGGCTGGAAACAGCCTCAGTGTCCACCAGTGGGAAATTGCTTAGCTGTGGAACATGGGCTGCACATGATCAATCTACGTATAAAACTTTAAAAAAAGAGTTGCTTTTGCATTGTGATTCAGAAGAGTGTATAGTATGATGCTCATTGTGTGGATGTTGAGTATGCATAAACATATTTTTCTGAAAGTATACACAGTGAATGGTTAACAGTAGTTACTCTAGGAGAGAGAGAGACTATTGGGAGGTGAGCTTTTAATTTTATATATATTTCACCAAATCAGTATTGTTTGAAATTGATCACATGCAGGTATCAGTTTTAATACAAACCAAACTGAAACAACAACAAAAACACAGACAAAGCAAAACAGGATAATAAAAAATCCATTATCTCAACAGAGGGTGCCAAAGGTATGGATTTATTTATCCTAAAAAGTCTATGAATAATAAATTATTTCAAGAGCTTCCAGGCAGTCATGCTGGCCCAGAGATGGAGTGAGTGGGTTTGAGCATCAAGCCCTGAACCCCAGAGGTGCTGGGGGTACCCTGAGGGTGCTGGACTTGACCCCACTGCGAGTGGGAAGGATGGCTCATCCTTGAATTGACCCAACTCCTAGGAGGGGTATACCACACATTTTTATGTAGAAAGTGCCCTGGAAGTTCAGTGGTATTGAATGAGTCACAGGAAAACTAATTTGAATGATCAATAGAACATGCACGTTAAGAAGTTAACACTGCAAAGCCTTATCCGTAACTAGTCATACATGTCTCATGTCTCCACGTCTCCTGAACCTCAGCTGGACTTAGTGCTGCTCATCCTTGGTGAGACCCTGCTCTTAATGGCAATCCCTGGTTGGGTAGGTAGGAGTTGGACCTTTTGGTCTCTCTAATCCCCTCAAGTCCTGAGATGCCAGTGTCTCTGGGTCTAAGATTTGAGCTCAGTGAAGGAACCCATTCAGGCTGGGTGTTGAGAGACCCAGGGGTGTTTGGGACACAGCCTTGGCCTTGAGCCCCATAAGGGAAGTCACATGGCCCCTCTCCTGTGCTTCCCTCGGTAGGTCCGCCTGGAGCCTGAATCCAGGTGTGCCCAGAGCCTGTCCCCACCTCCCCCAGCCCAGCAGCACCCTCCCCACCATGGTTACTTCAACTTGACCCTCCAACTGGTCTGGAGCAACGCAGCTCACAGCATAGCACTCTACCAAGAAAGGAACCCAGTAAGAACAGAACATCAGCTGTGGACAGGCCTGTGTGGGGGCTGCAGCGCTTTCTGCTCCCTGTGGCTGACATGACAAGCCCCCTTCCCTCCTGAGCCCCTGCCTGACAGATGGGTGCCTGTGGGGAGGTGGCAGGGTGGTGGCAGCAGGGCCCTGGTACCTCTCGAGGCAGGGGTGGCCCCAGCCTGACTCCTGAGCGGAAGCTGACATGTTAATGCTGGCGGCCGGGCCGCAGAAGCGAGGCCTTCATTCAATTTGGGAGCGCCTTTCCCAGGCCAGGCCTCTGGTTTGGCTCCTATTGAATTACTCAGCTAAGCAGAGCAGGAAGGAGCTGTTCACCTAATTGCACTTGATGGATCTCTTCGTCTTGTTCAGATGCCAGACGCAAGATAGATGCCCTCTCTTTGCATCTGAACCCCAAGCTGGTGCTTTGGGGTCAGCAAGTGGCCGCTCCACACACCGCCTCCCCCAGCTTCAGCCAAGGGGCTAGGGCCCCATGAGGAGCACCCTATGCAGGGGCTGCCAGGGACCAGAGGGAAGCTCAGTGTCTTGCTAGCAGAGGGGGGGCGGGTGACAACAAAGGCAGACCCGCGGGCATGCCATTGACTCCAGCTCCCCGGGGTTAAGGGCTCCTTGTCTGGGTAATTGTCTCCCCTTTAATTACAGTGACTGAAAGTGCCTCCTAATTTACTTTAGGACCCTCAGATGACATCTCAAGAAGGATCACATCCGCTCCCCAGCACGGGCCCTGGGAAGACAGCGCTGGCCTCTGCGGCCATTCAAAGACCGCAGCTTCTGCTCGGGGTCTCTGTTCTGCATCTGCTCCCCTCTCAGCCCCTCAGCCCTCCCTGCCCAACACACTTCTGGTGATGATGCAAGAGGGAAACAGAGAACAGAACACAGGAGGGGAGACAGGCTTCCTGTCTTAGAAGAGCCCAGCCCCTGACACGGCCAGCAGCTGAGGGGCCTGATCTTGGGAGCCTCAGCCCCGGTTGCTAGGGGGCCATCAGTTAACAGCTTCTGTTATATCCTAGGTGATAACGTTGTCTTTGGAACAAATTCTGTTGAGCACTGGGAATGTTGGCCAGGCCTGGGAGAAAGAAAGAAACCATTTTAAAGGGCCTAACACAACCAGCAGAGGAAGCAGGTCATGCTTCCTGACACCAGGAGAAGGAGGAGCCCCCTTGCCTCCCATTTCATGGGAAGGAAGGAGTGAGGGGCCGCCTTGTAGCTAAGGGTGTCCTTGAGCACTGGGCCTCAGCCACTGCAGGGCGACACCACCCTGAGGACTTGGGATCCCCTCGGTGACTGTTGGCTTCTGCACCACTGCCTTTCTTCCCTTAAGGAGACCCAGGGCCTTGCACTCAGCTCAGCAAATGTCAACTGTGGACAGAAGGTGTTTTCATAGCAGGCACTGGTACATCTGATATCCAGCGAGAAAATGAGAGTGTCCCACCCAATAATACCCCAAAACGCATCCCAGAGCAATTTACATTCTAAAATTAACAAGAAAGCATGAAAAGCCAAATGGTGAGCATAGGCAAGGCCTTTCCAATCATAAAAAACACTGTGAAAACCATTTTAAAAAAATGAAGGCTTCAACTCACAACAAAATTTAAAAGGAAAGAAAAAAAAAAATTAGCACACAAAGCTCCCAGTAGAGTTCAAAGGCAAATAACACTGCCCTCAGGGGGAATGTTGTCACATGAATGATAACCAAAGGATTGTTGTCTTATTGTATAAAGATCTCCTATAATTCAATAAGGAGAAGGTGAACAGAGGCCAGTAACAAAAGCTGTCACATTATTGAGGAGGCAGGCAGGCCAGCAACCCTCGGAGACTGGTTCACAAAGCAAAGTGATTTTTTTTGTGTGAGTTGCTAAATTGTGTGCTGTTTTCTGTTTTACTTTCTCAGGAAATGGAAAGACCCTAGTGGGTAGCCACTCCCTTAAGAGGCTAATGCCCAGAATGGATGATGCTGGGTGTCCTGGGAAGAGAAGGCAGAGAGAACATTTGAGAAGCAGAAAGAGGCCAGGGGCTTCCTAGAGCCAAGAACGAGTGCAAGGGTCTGGGTGCTACATCAGCAGAAGGACTCAGAGCCCAGTTCCTGAGGGAGATAGGTTGAGAGGTGTCTTATGGCCAAGGTAGGGAAAAAACAGCAAAGACTACAAATCTGAAAGGTCCATGCACATTAGCACCTTGGGGGGCTCAGGGGTAACCAGTGTAGAACAGACTCTTAGGCTACTGCCCCACAGGGAAGTTCCAAGCTTGGAGTGAAAGCAAGTTGGTTTTAAGACAGACAAAGATGAGATCTTTCTCCATGTGTGCAAATTATACATAGAGTGACCCATGATTTACTATAAGGGATGCAAATTAAAACAATATGGTATAAGATTTCACCCACACTAAAGGCAAAGGTGGGACTTCCCAGGTGGTTCAGAGGTAAACATTCTGCCTGCCAATGCAGGAGAGGCAGGTTTGATCCCTGGGTTGGGAAGATTCCCTGGAGAAGAAAATGGCAACCCACTCTAGTATTCTTGCTTGGGGAATTCCATGAACAGAGGAGCCTGGCGGGTTATAGCTGGGGTCACAGAATTGGACATGGCTTAGCTACTAAACAACAACCACCACAAAGCAAATGCAGTATTTTAAAAATAATCAAACATCCACGTAGAAGAATGTAGGGCATACTGTGTGGGATTTAATTTGGGATTAAATTTTCTAGAGGGCAATGTTAAAAATGACTGTATCCTTTGACACCAAAATTCCCCTTCTAAGAGTTAATCTTAAGGAAACAATCAGAGACCCATCTAAAGATTTATGCATGTTTTTGTTCACAAAACCCACCGCAAAAATTAGAAACACTTAAATACACAGTAACTGGGGACTTATGGTATATATCCACATATGCTAAATTGTATTTTAGGACAATATTTAATAACATAAAGATATACTTGAATTATTGCTAAGTGAATGTGTTCAAAATACACATGCACTTTATTTTTTTTTTTTTAAGTTCACATAAAAATGTCTGAAGGGTGTCCCTGAAGATAGCAGTAGTCAAAAAGTGATGGAAGAGGCCAAGTTTTTGAATACTTGCTCTCTCTACACTCTTTGATGTTTTCCAAACTTTTTCCAGTAGGAATGTAATTACTTCATTTGTTGTTGTTCAGTCGCTAAGTTGTGTCTGACTCTGCAACCCCACAAACTACAGCACGCCAGGCTTCCCTTCTCCAGTTTCCCGACCCAGGAATCAAACCAGGGTCTCCTGCATTGCAGGCGGATTCTTTACCAACTGAGCTATCGGGAAGCCCTTTTAGTGAAAATGTGTCAGACTCTTTGCGACCCCAAGGACTATACAGTTCATGGAATTCTCCAGGCCAGAATACTGGAGTGGGTAGCCTTTCACTTCTCCAGGGGACCTTCCCAACCTAGGAGTCGAACCCAGGTCTCCCACATTGCAGGCAGATTCTTTACCAACTGAGCCACAAGAGAAGTCCCAGGCTTCCCCATCCTTTACTATCTCTTGGAATTTGCTTAGACTCTTGTCCATTGAGTTAGTGATGTCATCCATCTATCTCATCCTCTGCCACCCCCTTCTCCTCTTGCCCTCAATCTTTCCCAGCATCAGAGTCTTTTCCAATGAGTCAGCTCTTTGCATCAGGTGGCCAAAATTACTTTATAATGTAAAATAAATGTTATTTTTAAGTTAATCACAGAATCAAACTGTTAGAAAGGTTTTCTGAAGATCTGCTTGGTTGGGGAAACATGCTCAGAGACAAGAAGCCTCAGTCTTCCCAGAAATCCATTACCATGGCTATATGATCTCTATTTTCTGATGAGAAAGTGCTGAGAGCTGAAATAACCAAGCCAAGGACCAGGCTGAAAAGCAACAGAGCCTGTCCTTTCTTGACCAGGTTTCTCTGTCTTCTATACCATCTGCCTCAGTTAAGCTTTCATTTGCAAATGAGAATGAATACCTGAAGCTCACAACTTTATAGCACTAAATACTTGCATTAGAAAAAAGAGGGACTTCCCTGGTGATCCTGTGGCTAAGACTCCATGCTCTGAATGCAGGGGGCCTGGGTTTGATCCCTGGTTAGGCAACTAGATCCCATATGCCACAACTAAGAGTTCGCACACAGCAACTAAAAATCCTGCATGCTGCAACAAAGACTGAAGATCCTGCAGTCAAATAAATACCTTTTAAAAAAGAAAAGAGAAAATCAAAAGAAAGAAGGAAAGAAAATCAAAAGAAAGAGAGAGAAAGGAAAAAAAAGAGACAAAGTCTCAAACTGACAATCTAAGTAACTGCACCAAGAAACATAAAAAAAGAAGAGAAAAATAACCCAGAGCAAGCAGAGTAAAGGAAACCATAAATATAAGGCAGAAGTCAATGAAACTGATGACAGGACAATGATAGAGAAAAACAATGAAACAAAACTCTGGTTCTCTGAAAAAAAAAATCTCTGGCAAGATTGTCAAAGATAAAATAGTGAATACACCAATAGCTAATATCTGGAATGAAACAGAGATATCATTACCAGACCCTGAAGCCATTTAAAGGGAGTACTGCAATTTACAATCATAAACTTGACAACACAGAAAAATGGGCCAATTCCTCAAAATCCACAAACCACCCAAACTCAACCCATATGAAATATACATCCTAAATAGTCCTATAACAATTTTTAAAAATGAATTTGAAATTTAAAAGAAATCTACAGGCCTAGATGGTTTCATTGGAAAAAACATCTATACATTTACAAAGACTTAATGCCAAGTTTTGCCTTTTCATACTGTTCATGGGGTTCTCAAGGCAAGAATACTGAAGTGGTTTGCATTCCCTTCTCCAGTGGACCACATTCTGTCAGAATGTCTGAAACTCCAATACTTCGGCCACCCGATGCAAAGAGCTGACTCATTTGAAAAGACCCTCATGCTGGGAAAGATTGAGGGCAGGAGAAGGGGACAGAGAAGGGGACGACAGAGGATGAGATGGTTGGATGGCATCACCAGCTCAATGGACATGGGTTTGGGTGAACTCCAGGAGTTGGTGATGGACAGGGAGGCCTGGCGTGCTACGGTTCATGGGGTCGCAAAGAGTCGGACATAACTGAGAGACTGAACTGAACTGAATGCAAGTTTACACAATCTTTTCCAGAAAATAGAAGAAGCAGTTATTTTATGAGGCTGCTCTTAGCCTGATACCAAAACCAGAAAAAAGATAGTATACAAAAGGAAAACTAAAGATCAGTATCTCTCATGAATTTCAATGCAAAAATCTTCAACAAAATATTAGCAAATCAAATTCAGCAACCTGTAAATTAAATTCAACACCATGACCAGCTGGGACTTATTCTAAGCATGCAAGCCTGGTTCAACATTCAAAATCAGTGTGACACCCCTTACCAAGAGGCTAAAGAAGAAAAACCACATAATCATATCAACTTATACAGAAAAACCATTCAAGAAAATCCAAAGCTTATTCATGATAACAACTCTCAGCAAACAAGAAATAGGAGGGAATTTCCTCAACCTCATAAAGATCATTCACAAAAAAAACTATAGCTAATACCATAAATGATTAAAAAACTGAACGTTCTCCCTCTCAGATTGAGAACCATGCAAGGAAGTCTATTTTCACCTCTCTTATTCAATGTAACACTGGAAGGTCTATGTGTGTGTGTGTGTGTGTGTGTGCACGCACACACACACATGGACACTCAAGTTGCTCAGTCGTGTCTGACTCTGTAGCCCAGTGGAATCTAGTCCGCCAGGCTCCTCTGTCCATGGAATTTTCCAGCCAAGAATGCTGGAGTGGGTTGCTATTTCCTACTCCAGGGGATCTTCCCGACCCAGGGATCTAACCCATGTCTCTTGCATCTCCTGCATTGGCAGGTGGACTCTTTCCTACTGTGCCATCTGGGGAGCCCCACTGGAAGTTCTACCCACTCCAATAAAGGGAAGAAAAGGAGAGGGCATACAGATTGGAAAGAAATTGACTGTCCTTATTTGCATATGACTGATAGTCTACATAGAAAATGTCAAGGAATCTACATAAAACACCTAGAACTAATAAGTGTGTTCAGCAAAATTGTAGTATACATGATCAACACTCAAAAACATCAATCTCATTTCTAAGCACTAGTGATGAACCAACTAAATACAAGATCATTTACAATCACCTCCAAAGTAATAAAATATTTAGATGTAAACTTAACAAAATATATACAGGACCCAATGTAAAAACAAGGCCAATTCTTTCCAAATTGATCTACAGATGGATCAAAATGTTAGCAATATTTCTTTGTAGATGTAGAAAAACTTACTCTAAAAAAGCACAGGCCCTGAAACAGCAAAAGCAATCTTAAAAAGGAAGAATAAAGCGGGAAGAATCGCTCTGCCTGATATTAAAGCTTACTAATACAGACAGTGTGGTATCAGCCGAGGGACAGACAAATCACAGATCAATAGCGCCCAGAAATAGACCCACACAAATTTTCCCAACTGAACTTTGACAAAGGTACAAAAGCAATTGAGTGAAGGAAGGACGGCCTTTTCACAAATGGTGCAGGAACGTGGACATGATGTATGTGTGGTTAGTCGTGCTCAATTCATTCTGACATGGGGTCTGTAGACTGCCAGGTTTCTCTATCTGTGGAATTTTCCAGGCAAGGATACTGGAGTGGGTTACCATTTCCTACTCCAGGGGATCTTCCTGACCCAGGGATTGAACCCAAGTCTCTTGAGTTGCCTGCTTTGGCAGGTGGGTTCTTTACCACTGCACCACCCAATTGACATGAAGGGAAAAATAAGAAATCTTGATCTAGATCTTATGCCTCATACAACAGTTAACTCAAAGTGGATCGTGGATGTAAAAAATAAAACTATAAAATTTTTAGAAAAAAATAGGATAAAAATTTTATAATCTAGGACTTATAAGGGTTCTTAGATTTTGACTGAATTTCCTTAAAATTAAAAATGTTTTGCTCTGTGAAAGACCCTGTTAAATGGATGAAAAGGCAAACTATAGATGGGCAGATTGTTGTAAAATACATCTCTGACAATGGCTTTTAGTATCTAGAATAAACACAGAATTCTCAGGAATCAGTACTTTTAAAAAATACAAATAATCCAATTAGAAAATGGGCAAAAGACATGAGCAGACTTATCACATAAGAGTCTATACAGATGGCAAATAAACCCATGAAAACATGTTTATCACCATTAGCCATTAGAGAAATGGGAGTTAAAACTACAATGAGATATCACTATATATCTGTAAAAATGGCTAAAATAAAAAATAGTGACAACATTAAATGCTGGTGAAGATGTGAAGAAACTGGATATTTTTGACATTGGCAGGAATAGAAAATGTTATAGTCACTATGGAAAACAGTTTCTTATATATAAACATACAATTACCATACACTCCAGAAATTGTACTTTTGGGCATGTATCTCAAAGAAATTAAGACTTATATTCACATAAAATCTTTACATAAAAGTTCATAGTAGTTTTTTCATAATAACCAAAAATTGGGAAAAACTCAGATGCTCTTCAGTAAGTGAATGGTTAAACAAAATTGCAGTATCATGGAGTACTATCTATACTTTAAATTTCTATTAAAAAGGAATCAACTATTGATACACACACTAACTTGGATGGGTCTCCACGGCAGGATGAAAAAAATCAAGGCCAAAATGTTCATAAGGTAATGATTCCTTTGATATAACATGGCTCAGTCCCTGGGGGTCGGAGGGAAGTGGGGTGGTTCTGTCAGGCGAGTGTATACGCCTCGGTTCTTTGTCTCATCACAACAAAGATTTGGAGTGACGGACATTAAAGCCCCCTCGGCAGGTCACAGCTCTCGGGTCTTGGACAGACCGTGTTATAGCTCTCAGGTCTCGAACGGACCATGTTAAAGGTCTTAGAGAAATCAGTGTTACCGCTCTATTTTATTTAGAAGATAGCAGGAAAATCCATCTTCGAGGTGTGAGGGCACGTCGATCCAAAGACGCGAAGAGAAGAGCACCCCATCGTTCGGGGGAGGGGGTGGTGAGGGGTGGAGAGAGAGAGAGAGAGAGAGAGAGAGTACGCACGCGTGGGAGAGAGAGAACCCTTTGGCTCCTCTTTTTATGTGTTTTTTTCCTTCCCCCTGGGCCTGTCCTATGCAAATTGGGCTTAGGCAAGAGCGCTGCTCTACCTGAAGTCCTCACTCCGGTCCTCGGACCTTCCCTTGACCTTCCTCTGTTCTATTTTCACAGGCTTTTCCCTTCCTTGTCTTTTAACCATTGCCATTTTGGACTCCTTTTCCCTATTCTAACTACCTAACAGTTCTAAAAGACAGCAGGAGGGATCCTGGTGGGGATGGAAATGTTGTCTCAATGTCAATATCCTGGTTCTGACACTGTGTTCCAGTTTTGCAAAGTGTTACCATTGTGGGAAAGAGTAGAGGGGGCAGGGGATCCCTCTATTATTTCTTACAGATGCCAGGGAATCTCCAATTACCTCAAAATATAAAGTTAAAAGAGAGAGAGAGGTGATACAACTTGCTGAGGTTTGAAGCTAGTGGGCTGGGCAGAGGCCTATCTTGCTCCATATTCAGCCACTTGTTGAAGGCCCATTACACTTCAGAGCTGCCTCAGGAGCCAGACATGAAGGGCTGTCCGCAGGGCCACATGGAGACCCCCAAGAGGAGACAATGAGAGACTTCCCTCATGGTCCAGAAGCTAAGACTCCACACTTCTAAGGCAGGGGACCCGGGTTCAAACCCTGGCCAGGTAACTAGATCCCACATGCCCAACTAAGTTCCCATGCTGCAATTAAAGATCCTGCATGCCACAGCTGAGACTCGGTGTAGCCAAATAAATCAATAATTAAAAAGAAAAAAAAACTGATTTCTGTCATATTTAAAAAAAAAGTCAAGGTGACAATGAGCCTTAAGAACAGGCCCCTTGACCTTCTTCAGGCTTCTGGTGGAGCCTATGCTCCACCCCCTCTGTTTTAAAATGTTTTATTTACTTATTTATATTTACTTTGGGCTGTGCTGGGTCTTTGCTGCTGTGCATGGGCTTTCTCTAGTTGTGGCAAATAGAGGCTACTTTCTAGTTGAGATTCACCGGCTTCTTATTACAGTGGCTTCTCTTGTTTGGGAACACTGGCTCTAGGGCACTCAGGCTTCAATAGTTGTGGTGCATGGGCTTAGTTGCCTTGTGACATGTGGAATCTTCCCAGACCAGGCATCGAACCCGTGTCCCCCATACTGGCAGGTAGATTCTTAACCACTGGACCACTAGGGAAGTCCCCAGGCCCTTTCTTATAGTGACACTTTAAAATGTACACTATAAAACTACATATGATTACAGAGGGAGCCAAATAAATAGACAATCATCAAGTTAAAAGCAGATTTGAGACATAGTAATCCACAGGCTTCTTTATTAACATGTTAAATAAAGAGATTTGTGAGCAGGTCTAATAGTAATTGCTGTCTTTAGACATATAAACATTTTAAACATCTGTAATGTTATGTAAAAACATTCAGGGACTCCTGAATTTTAAAGCTTGAACAGAAGGACAGTAGAGGGTGGCCACGTGACAGTGGGTTTCTGTGGCTGGGTCTGGGGAGGTATGGGCTGGAGAGGCCCCTCCCTGAGGACAAATGGGAGCAGACTCCCTCTAGAGCCCTGGACACTGACCCACAGCAGTGAAGGCTGGGTGCCTGGTCTCCAGTCAGGGCACCACTACATCCCTAATAAGCAATTCAGCACCTCTATTTCTTCACCCCTAAAATGAGGACCATAGCCAGGGTCTAACTGCTATGCTTTGGTTGGGGGGAGGGGTTGTCAAAGGAGCTAAAAGACAGATGGGCCTATAGCAAGCACTCGGTATGTCAATGTTCTCATTTTTAGTACTGCATCTTGTTGAATCTTCCTGACAACCCCACTGAGGAGGCCTGTGGCCCCTTTTACTTCTAAGGAAACTGGAGAACACAAATGTCCTGTTACAGGCAGAGGGTGAGGCCACGTGGGCTCAGGGCCTCCAGTCTCCCCATTGTGGCCAATAGATTGGCATCCCCAGGGTGAAAGTGCACAGGAAGTCTGCTGCTAAGGGCCTGGCCTGGCGAGGCGGGTGGCCTCCGAGTCAGCTGTGGCTGTGGAACCCACCCTCCTGTGAACCCCACATGGCCCTGGATCATTTTCTTCTACACTGTGCCACCCCTCTCCAATGCTAACACACTATGGAAATCTGAGAATCCCACCCAAAGGTGTCCTGAGCCCCTGTCCTTCTGGCCAGACAATTGTCCCAGCTGGGAGGTGCTGCTCCAGGCCAGGTTGACTGGTCCCTCTGGGTCCCATGGTTCCTGATACAACCCTCACTTTGGCCAGCTCTCCAGGCCAGCCTTAAACACATCCTGCTCCTCAGTGGGCAAGAGCTCTGCAGATGGACAGCCGAGAGCCGGTGTGGACCGAGGCCTGCTCCAGGCTGGGGCAGCAGCAGCCTGGAAAGCTTCACAGGCCACGTGGGAATCATAACTTTTACTCAGAACAGAGGAGGGCTCTGAACTAGCTTTTATCCTACAGGACCCTCTGGCATGTGGTGAGAAGAGTTATGACAACTGATGATGCCCATGACCTCTGTGGGTTGGGCCTTGGCCAGCAGCGTGCTCAGAAATGTTTGCCGTGGGACTTCCCTGGTGGTCCAGTGGTTAAGAATTCACCTGCCAAGGCAGGGGACTCAGGTTCTATCCCTGGTTCTGAAACCAAGATCCCACACGCCTCAGGGCAACTAAGCCCATGTACCACAACCAATGAGCCCACACTCTAGAGCCTGTGCTCTGCAACAAGAAAACCCATGGCAACAAGACCCTGCACTGCATCTAGAGAGTAGCCTCCCCCTTCTCACTGCAACTAGAGAAACCACAGAAGATGCAGCACAGACACAAATAAATAAAATTATAGGAAAAAAAAAAAAAAGGAAAAAAATGTTTGCCGTGGTGATCATTGCTGTTTTGTGTGAGAAGACAGAGGCAACTCCTGGTGGACACAGGCCCAGGGGTGGGTGCCTGGAGGGAGAAGAGCCCTTTTCACCCAGTGGGGTTGGGCTAAGAGAGGGTTGGCTGTCGATGGAGCCCAGAGCAGGCCCCTCATGAGGGGAACATCTAGGCAGGAGGCCAGAGCCCACGATGTCATCGCTCTTGGACTCTGAGCCTGCAAACCAGCACAGCTGGCTCACCCGGCCAACTGCTGTCCCCAGGAAACCCCTGCTCGGGGATGACGCATCTGCCCAGCACACCCTCAGCACTCCTCCACGCCTTCGGACTTCCCTCTTGGGGACTTCTGGTCCCCGTCCTGATGCAGCAGCTGCAGCGGCCACCCCCTCAACCCACATTCCTGCCCCCTGTCCTCCCAGGCTCAGCCTGTCCCAAGATAACAGACACAGAGGCCCTGCCACATGAGCCCAGCATGGGAGCGGGCAGGGGAGGGCAGGCAAAGCAGGGCACCCAGCTGTGAAGAGGGAACCCAAGCATGAGACTGGGAATCACCGGGAGACACCGAGCCTGCGTCAGTCTCCAAAAATGAACACCGTGTGGGGCGGAGCCCGGGGAGGCCCTTGCTTGGGCCCCGGGCACACCCACTCAGGCTGGTGGGTGGCAGCCAGGCTCTCCACCCCAGTGCGGAGTAGGATCTGGTTTCAGGGACTGGTCTACTGCTGATCAATATATCAGTTCAACAGACACTGGGTTCAGGCACAGAGAAACGGCCCCAGCTAGCCTCCTTCTCCCCGCTCCCAGTGGCTGGGATGGGTTCCCATGGCCTGGCTGACGCTGCAGGCTGGGCAAGGGTGGGGCCTAGGTGGAGGGGGCACGGGTGGTGATGTTCACAGGTGCCCAAGGAGCTGAGGGAGCTGGAGAACAGTCTCCCCTGACTTTGGTTCGCTGGTAGTGGCAGTAATGGCCCCTGTGAGGAGGAATGCCCAGAAGAACGGCCAGTGGAGGCCAGGCAGCACAGGGTGTGAGGGTGGGACAGGCTTGTCTGGAGTCCAGAGGAGCCAGTCTGTGGGAGGCCTCGGAGCTGGCTGTTCAGGCATATCTTAGAAACAATGATGGTCCTCCAACTAATAAAAATAATTGAAAAAAAAAAAAAGAAACAATTATGGTATGCCATAAACACGATCATTATTGCTGTAGGTGCTTGCAATATGTCATGCCCTCCCCTAAACCATCGTAGCATGGTGAGTTATGCAAGAATGAAAGTGAAGTCGCTCAGTCATGTCCAACTCTTTGCGACCCCGTGGACCATAGCCTACCAGGCTCCTCCGTCTATGGGATTCTCCAGGCAGGAATACTGGAGTGGGTTGCCATTTCCTTCTCCAGGGGATCTTCCCAACTCAGGGATCGAACCCAAGTCTCCCACATTGGAGGCAGACCCTTTAACCTCTGAGCCACCAGGGAAGCCCTGTGCAAGAATGGTTTCCTCTTATTACAGGAGAATGAATAAAGATGTGGCACATATATACAATGGAATACTACTCAGCCATAAAAAGGAATGAAACTGCATCATTTGTAGAGACATTGTTGGACCTAGAGGCTGTCATACAGAGTGAAGTAAGTCAGAATAAGTCAGAAAGAGAAAACAAAATATCGTATATTAACACACACATGTGGAATCTAGAAAAATGGTACTGATGAACCTATTTCCAGGGCAGGAATAGAGATATAAAGATATAAAGAATGGACATGTGGACACGGGAGGGTGTGATGGGATGAACTGGGAGATTGGGATTGACCTATGTGAACTTCCAAGTGTAAACTAGCTAGTGGGGACCTGCTGTACAGTACAGGGAGCTCAGCTCAGTGTTCTGTGGTGACCTAGATGGGGATGAGGGGGAGGGGGATATATGTATACATATAGCTAATTAACCTTGTTGTATAACACTAAAAAAATAAAACTAATTTAAAAAATTAAACAAAATGGAGTCCCGGAGAGGCTCTCACACCAAGTCACACAGGCAGCAAGAACAGGACGGGACTTAGGTGGGGCCCTCTGAGACTTTAGACCCAGGGCTCTTGGCTGATCTGTCTTTCTCTCAGAGGGTGTTGGCTCTACTGGGTGGGCTAAGTCAGGGTCTGCTCTGAGCCACCTGGGGAAGCAGCTCTGGAAATGTCACCCTTGGAGCATGGACTACCTCAGAGTGAGTCTAAATTGGAAAAACAATATGTGGTCTTAACATAGCGCCAGGATAATCTCTGTAAACAATCCCAAAGCTAATACTGCATAAACAGAAAGACCTAAAGAGAGGCCAGGGAGGCCCCGGGGATGGAGGCTGTGAGCCGTGTGGCTGAGTCTCTGCCTCTGTGGGCACTGTCCCTCTTCTGTGCAGGGCTGGCTGAGCCCCAAGGACAGCTGAGTGTACTTTGGAGACAGCAAACAGTGATTAGCTCTGAGAACATTCTAACAGTTGCTTCTTGGAGTGTCTTCTGCAGGAGGGGCCAGTGGGCAGGTGGTCAAGGGTGGCTGTTTTCCCAGTAAGTGAGGCGCAGAGCGGTCTGGGGGTGAAGCGGCAATGGAAGCTGCACTGGCCGTTCCCGGGCTGCTCTGTGAGGCTTCCCCATCACCTGAGCCCATCCGCTCCTCTGGGGCCTGCCAGCGCTCATGCCTCTGGAAGCAGTGTCTGCTTTTGCTCCCAGCTCTCTGTCCCAGAGCCCTGTAGATGGAGGCACCACACCCGCAGTGTGATCTCATCAAGGTTAGAGGGATGCTGGGGGCAGGGAGGTGGCTCCAACTGACAGCTGGACAGAAGCCTCTAGTGGGGTGTGGGGTACCAGGCGTAGCTGCCTGCATGAGTGAGAGAAGTCCTGACCTGAGAAGCTCCCCTTCCAACAAAAAGCCTATGTGAGCACAGAAGCACCCAGTCGCTGACCTGAGAGCATCTTGCCTCTGCCAAGGACGACACTTTGGATGGCTCACAAGCCCAGATGTCTGCCGGAGACTTCACTTCTTGGCCAGAGTCTCTGCTGAGGCTTGGAGGAGCCCAGGAGGAACTGGGCCACCTCTTACTCGGCCTTGCTGCTGCTGCTTAGTCACTTCAGTCGTATCCAACTCTGTGCGATACTGTGCTGTGGACTGCAGCCTGCCAGGCTCCTCTGTCCATGGGATTCTCTAGGCAACAGTACTAGAGTGGGTTGCCATGCCCTCCTCCAGGGGATCTTCCTGACCCAGGGATCGAACCCAGGTCTCCTGCATTGCAGGCAGATTCTTTACTGCTGAGCCAGGGAAGATTCTGACTCTGCCTTAGCAGCCTTTAATCACGGCCCTGGCACGTGACACAGGCACAGCTGGTTCACAGCAGAACACCCGCAGCTGAGCCCCTGCGGCCCTGTCCTTCCAGCAGCAAACCCACAGATGTGAGGCAGAGAAGTCGGGGGAGGCAGTCCTTCTGGAAACAGGGATCCCACTACACAGGATCCACAGCCTCCTGAGGTTGTATCCAGCAGAAATCGTTCGTTATGTTTTTATCTGTGTGTTCCCATCTAGCTTTCATCAGTTCTGAAAGAGGCCCATGACCCGAAGGAGGTCAGAGCTGGAGTCTAGGCCACAGAGGACTCCAGGACGCCCCCGCCTGGCACAGGCTGCAAGCACATGTTATAAGCGCAGTGGAGTAGGGGGTATGGCAGTTGGAAGGAAGAGATGTCAGCTTCTGTGGATAAGACTGATCTCTCAAATCTCCCAAAATCTTAGAGACAAAGTGCATTGCATAAGTTTGAAATTATATAATTTGGAAACTTAAAAATTGGGTCATTCTGGACACATTGATAATATGGTTGGCAGGATACCTACATCAGGTCTTCCACTGAAAACAACTGAAAACCTGGACAAAATACAAAAATAATTTTCTAAAATGAATTAAAAAATTGGTCAAAAAAGCAAGAACTTCTCAAGTCAAAACATTTAGACCATATGGAAATCCAGAAAGACAAGCTAAGATCCAAGTATACGAAAAATCATACCCATGTTTTCTAAGATTTTAATAGCTTTCGCTTTTAGATTTTGACCTTTGATGCCTTTGAGTTCATTCTTATATATGGTGTGAGGTAAGGTTCCACCTTCATTTGTCCACATGTGGATATCCAGTAGCACCAGCATCATTGTTGAAGACTAACTTTTCCCTATTGAATTGATTTAGCACCTTTGTCTAAAATGGACTGATTATAAATTTAAGAGATTATTTCTGGATTCTCAATTCTATTCCATTGGTCTGTGAGGTCTGGCCTTATGCCAGTACTACATTGTCTTGCTTATTGTAGCTTTATAGTAAGTTTTTTTTTTCCAAACTTTAAACATTTATTTTATATTGGGGTATAGCTGATCAACAATGTTGTGGTAGTTTCAGGTGAACAGTGAAGGGACTCAGCCATACATATATATGTATCCATTCTCCCTCAAACCATCCTCCTCTCATCCGGGCTGGTTATAGTAACTTTTGAGGTAGCAAAGCACATGTCTTCTGACTTTGTTCTTTTTCAAGATTACTTTGATTATTCTGGGTCCCTTGTATTTCCGTATGAATTTTAGGATCAATTTCTTGTCAATTTCTTCAAAGAAATAAGCTGGAATTTTGATATGGAGTTTTAAAACTGTAGGTCAGTTTGGGGAGAGTTGCCAGCTTAATGAAACTGTCTTCCAATCAATGAATGTGGACGTCCTTCCATTTATTTAGGCCATCTTTCATTTCTTTCAACAACGTTTTATAGGTTTCAGTATAAAATTCTTATACTTTTGTTAAATTATTCCTTTGTATTTTATTCTTTTGATGCTACTATAAATGGATATTTTAAAAAAGACTTCACATAGGGATGTTCAAGTGTTCCCAACTACAACTGATTTCTGTTTATTGATTTTGTATTTTGCTGAACTTATTTACTAGTTCTAACATTTTTCTGTGGACTCATTAGGATTTTTCACATGAAAGATCACACCATCTGCAAATAGAGAATCTTACTTCATGCTTTCCAATCTGGACGCCATTTGTCTTTTCTCGCCAAATTGCCAGGGTATAACTTCCAGCACAATGTTGAAGAAAAGTGGCAGGAGCAGACCTGTTTGTCTTGGTTTTGATTTCCAAGGGAACATCCTCAGTCTTTCACCACTAAGTATGATGTTGGGTGCATGTGTGCTAAGTCGCTTCAGTCATGGCCAACTCTGTGCAACCCTATGGACTGTTAGCCTGCCAAGTTCCTCTGTCCATGGGATTCTCCAGGCTAGAATACTGGAGTGGGTTGCTATACCCTTCTCCACAGGATCCTCCCAACCCAGGGATTGAACCCGCATCTCTTCAGTCTCCTGCATTGGCAGACAGGTTCTTTACCTCTAGTGCCACTTGGGAAGCCCCAAGTATGATGCTAACTATGGAATTTTTATGGATGCTATTTAGAAGGATGAGGAAGTGCCCTTTTACTCCCAATTTGATGATTGTTATTATTAAAGAGGTATTGACTGCTTGCTTCAGCAGCACATATACTAAAATTGGAACGATACAGAGAAGATTAACATGGCCCCTGCACAAGGATGACATGCAAACTCGTGAAGCATTCCATATTTTTAATGAGTATACTACCCAAAGCAATCTATAGATTCAATGCAATCCTTATCAAGCTACCAACGGTATTCTTCACAGAACTAGAACAAATAATTTCACAATTTGTATGGAAATATCAAAAACCTCTAACAGCCAAAGCAATCTTGAGAAAGAAGAAGGGAACTGGAGGAATCAACCTGCCTGACTTCAGGCTCTACTACAAAGCCACAGTCATCAAGACAGTATGGTACTGGCACAAAGACAGAAATATAGATCAATGGAACAGATTAGAAAGCCCAGAGATAAATCCACGAACCTATGGACACCTTATCTTCGACAAAGGAGGCAAGGATATACAATGGAAAAAAGACAACCTCTTTAACAAGTGGTGCTGGGAAAACTGGTCGACCACTTGTAAAAGAATGAAACTAGAACACTTTCTAACACCATACACAAAAATAAACTCAAAATGGATTAAAGATCTAAATGTAAGACCAGAAACTATAAAACTCCTAGAGGAGAAAATAGGCAGAACACTCTCCGACATAAATCACAACAAGATCCTCTATGACCCACCTCCCAGAATACTGGAAATAAAAGCAAAATTAAACTAATGGGACATAATGAAACTTAAAAGCTTTTGCACAACAAAGGAAACTATAAACATGGTGAAAAGACAGCCTTCAGAATGGGAGAAAATAATAGCAAATGAAGCAACAGACAAAGGATTAATCTCAAAAATATACAAGCAACTCCTGCAGCTCAATTCCAGAAAAATAAATGACCCAATCAAAAAATGGGCCAAAGGTCTAAACAGACATTTCTCCAAAGAAGACATACAGATGGCTAACAAACACATGAGAAGATGCTCAACATCACTCATTATCAGAGAAACGCAAATCAAAACCTCAATGAGGTATCATTACACGCCAGTCAGAACAGCTGCTATCCAAAAGTCTACAAGCAATAAATGCTGGAGAGGGTGTGGAGAAAAGGGAACCCTCTTACACTGTTGGTGGGAATGCAAACTAGTACAGCCACTATGGAGAACAGTGTGGAGATTCCTTAAAAAACTGGAAATAGAACTGCCATATGACCCAGCAATCCCACTCCTGGGCATACACACCGAGGAAACCAGATCTGAAAGAGACACATGCACCCCAATGTTCATCGCAGCACTGTTTATAATAGCCAGGACATGGAAGCAACCTAGATGCCCATCAGCAGATGAATGGATAAGGAAGCTGTGGTACATATACACCATGGAATATTACTCAGCCATTAAAAAGAATTCATTTGAATCAGTTCTAATGAGATGGATGAAACTGGAGCCCATTATACAGAGTGAAGTAAGCCAGAAAGATAAAGAACATTACAGCATACTAACACATATATATGGAATTTAGAAAGATGGTAATGATAACCCTATATGCAAGACAGAAAAAGAGACACAGAAGTACAAAACAGACTTTTGAACTCTGTGGGAGAAGGTGAGGGTGGGATGTTTTGAAAGAACAACATGTATATTATCTATAGTGAAACAGATCACCAGCCCAGGTGGGATGCATGAGACAAGTGCTCAGGGCTGGTGCACTGGGAAGACCCAGAGGAACTGGGTGGAGAGGGAGGTGGGAGGGGGGATCAGGATGGGGAATACATGTAACTCCATGGCTGATTCATGTCAATGTATGACAAAACCCACTGCAATGTTGTGAAGTAATTAGCCTCCAACTAATAAAAAAAAATTAAAACAAACAAACAAACAAAATCATCACACTCCTGAGTAAAAATGGGTACTGAATATTGGATTCTTAAATGTCCAAAATTGATATCAAATACTGAAAAACAAAGATAAAAATCTAGAGTAGAGGTTAGACTCTTAAAATTACAATATTAAAAACAAAAACAAAAATACAAAAAATTTAAGAAATATATATGAAGTTCGCTTTAAAAACAGGGTCTTTTTTTTTGCAAGGTTATAGTGAGTTAGGAAAATGAAAATTAAGAGTAATAGAGGAGTAATAGAGGACTTTAAAAAAATAAAAGAAAAAATTAAAAAAAGAAAAAAAATTTTTAATTAAAAAAAATAATAGTAAAAATATATCTAGGAATTTCTCTGGAGCTGTTGCAGGCAGTGTGGGTTCAGTTCAGTTTCAGATAGCTCCTTGTTCCAGCTTACACTTCTCAGTATCTATAGGCCCCTTCCAGTGTAGTCAGTGTTAACTACAGGGATTTAATCTGTTGCACCTGTCACTTCTAAAAGGTTCTCTTTGTTTATTTGGCTTCTGTTTGCAGGTCTCTTCTGTGTCTAATTTCCGCCCTGACACAAGCAGGCGGAGGCGGTCTCTTGTTTAGGTTCGCTTGTTCGGTCGTGCTGTGGGGAGGGAGGGGCGCTGCAGACAAATGTCACTGGCGTGTGTGGGGAGCACTCGCAGTGTTCCGGCCACACTGGGTTTGCCCCCACTCCACGGCGGCTTTCTCTGTCTACACTGCCCAGGCTCCAGGTTGCTCCACAGGGAGCGGGCCCTGAGTTGCGGGCACTTCCCAGGCCTAAGTCGCTCAGGTTCCAGTTTTCTGGTACTCCACAAAAGCGCAGACTCAGTTGGGCCTGCGTTTTGTGCCTTCCCCGGCAGAGCATCTCAGTCAGCCAGGAGCTTTATGAGCGCACTCTCCCTGGGTGCAGTGCGCCTTATCCCTTCCACGGTCCCAGCCTCAGTTTCCGCGAGCGAGCCGGTCTGGTGCACCTTGTGTCTCTTCTGGGGAGCTGGTCTCTAGCTGCGACCCTCCCGGTGGATGTCAACCATCCAGAATGTCAGGAAGTCTTTGGTTAGAACCTGGAAGCCTGTTTGCAGTTTGGTAGGGGATGCCATCTCTGCATCTTTGCCCCTTTCCCCTCCACCCTGCCTCCTGCCTCCGGCGGGGGATGGGCCAGTCCGCAGCCGGCTAGCTCTTCTCTAAAATTGCTTAGTCCTTCCTTTGTTCTGTGAACGGGCGGCAGTGTCTTCGGTTAGGGTTTTTGTCAGGTTAATTTTCCCTCTCTCTCTTGCTATCCTACAGTTTAAGTTGCTGTCTCACATTAGCTCCCTCCGATTGCCCTCAGGGCATTCAGGTCCGGTCCTTACCCTAAGCAATGCTGCCTGCTCCTCTCCCTTCAGCCCCCACTTGCTGGTGGCGGATGTGTCTGGGGTACTTTTCTGCTGGGAGTTGCTTTTAGTCATGTAATCTGTGGGTTTTATTTATTTTTCCTCCCAGTTAGGTTCGAAAACTTCCCCCAGACCCACCAGTGAGAGGGTATTCTGGTGTTTGGAAACTTCCTCTATTAAGACTCCCTTCCCGGGACGTGTCTCCATGCCTAACTTTTGTCTCTCTTTTTATCTTTTATATTTTGTCCTACCTCCTTTTGAAGACAATGGGCTGCTTTTCTGGGTGCCTGATGTCCTCTGCTAGCGATCAGAAGTTGTTTTGTGGAGTTTGCTCAGTGTTCAAATATTCTTTCGATGAATTTGTAGGGGAGAAAGTGGTCTCCCCGTCCTATTCCTCCGCCATCTTAGCTCCTCCCCCCTCCTCCTATTTTTTCAAAAAGGAATATTTGATAGAGATTTTGGGGGGAGAAAGTCTAAGGAATGGGAGAAAAAAAGATACTGAGAAAAAAAATGTGAAAACTAAATTTTATGTTCTATACACTACAATGGTTGAGCAAAGCTCAAACTAATAATAAATTTAAATACATGATACATGGTAAACTGTAGTCTAAGAATGACATAAATAAGAATCAGAGAGGAGAACAAAGCCCTCCAGAGAGGACTAGAATGCAGAGGCCCCTGAGGTATCACTCAGCATGTAAAGATAACTCAAGTTCACACAGAACAGATAATTTTTCTCTAGCTCCACCTTCAACCACTTATAGGTGAAAACTATAGCACCACCTCCAATACTTCTACCCTGGCTCTAGGAATGCGGTTCTGGAAATTCTCATAACTAGTTCCTGCATTCACAAATAAAGGATTGTTCAGCCACATCCTTGGGTGAAGGGTGCATGCTTCCTAACAGTGAATCCCCTATTTGTAGCATCTTTTGCAAACTGGGTAGGCTGAGAATTTTCTAACTCATCAAAGGCTGGTTCTTTTTTGCCTATCAGTTCTTTCCTCAATTCTCTCTCACACATTTTACTGTAAGCAATAAGGAAAAAAAAAAAAAAAAACAAACAGCTGCACCTTTCACACCAAGCTTGGAAACCTCCTTAACCAAATATCCAACATCACTGTTAACAAACCCTGCTTTCCATACAATCTGGAACACACTTCAGCTCAGTTTCCTGACGCTAAATACCAAGGATTGCCTTTCCTCCAGTTTCCAAATGTTCCTCATTTCCTTCTGAGCCTTCTCCAGAAGTTCCTTTGATGTTCCTGTTTCTAACAGTGTTCTGTTTATGATGATATATGGACTCTCTATGACAATGCAGGCTTGCACACCTGAGCCCTCACAGGCCGAATCTTTAACAACCATATTTTTACTGACTGTCTGTTCAAAGCAATCTTGGATTTTTCTATCATGTCCTCACAATTCTTCCAGCCCTACCTATATCCAATTCCAAAGCCACTTGCCTATTTTAGGTATTTGTTACAGCAGCACTCCACTCCCCAGTGTCAAAATGTGTATTAGCTTGTCGCGGCTGCTTTAACAAAATACCACAAAGTCGGTAGCTTAAAACAACAGAAATTCACTTTTTATGAAAGTACTCATGGTGCAATTGGAGAAGTGCAACTCTGTTTTTGTTTTCCCTTTTCTCTTTTCCTGTTTTCCTTTTGCATAAATTAAGTCTGTGTTATGATTCCATTTTATTTCCTTTTTAAATTCATGAGCTGTAACCCTGTTTTGTTATTTTATTTTAAAGTTTAGAGTACATATCATTACCTGATCACAGTCCACCCCTTCAAGTGCTATTGGCCCAGTCATCTGTATTTAACAAACTCTCCAGGGATGTTGGATTTTGTGATACACTGTGGTAGAGATGGCCACATCTCCAGCTGTATCACTGGAGAGCCGACTGACTCAGGTAATAACTACACAGTCATGATCTATTAAAAAAAAAACTATCAAATTCCAAGGGTTTACATACACTCCATTTAATCTACACACACCCTGAGCAATGGGACTGTTCATTCCTTTTCACAGATGAAGAAGCCAAGGCTCAATGGCTTAAATGACCTGCCCAAGGTCCCCTGCTGGCCAAGGGTAGCACCCATGGTCAAGTCTGGTGAATATGACTCATACAGGCCATGCTCTGCTCCCAACTTACCCTATCACCCTTGAGAGATTCAAGGCTGGTAGGGTGCAGGGAGCATCCCCTTGCTCCGTTCATGTAGGAATCCCCAGAGTACCCACCGCCTGGCTCGGGAGAAGGCAGTGCCCCCCACCTCCGGCTGTGCCTTTCACCTCCCTGTGTGGTCCAGAGGGGCCTGGGACCAGAAAGAAGACCCCAGATGCGCTCCTAGCTGCTTCACTTGGCCAGAGGAGGGAGTGGAGGCAAGGAATGCTGGCCACCTACCCAGGGATCAGATGGAGGGCAGGCATGGTCTGGAAAGACTCTAGCAGTAGGAGGCAATGGCTCACAGTTAAGGAGACTATAAGGGAGGAAGAATAAGTTCCTGATCATCCCCCTTGATCAATACACCCAGGGAGACACCTGTGACAGAGTAGGGGTGTGGTTTTGCTCATGAAGCTTGGAGCACAATCAGAGGCAGTGTCCCTGCTCTTGCCTATCCCCACTGACCACTGAACATGCAGCCAACTGTCCAAGTCCTGTGCAGGCACAGGGCCAGGCACCTGGCAACCTCGGTTTAGGGGGTCTAGGCCTGAGCCCAGTCCTTCCATCCCAGGCCTGCCCTCCCTCCAGTCCTGCTCAATCCCCTGCACAGGTTGGCAGTGACCTCTTCCCCGGGAACTCCACTGCAGCTGCTCCTTTTGCCTGTCCTCAGGCCCACACCTTCTGGTGTCTCTGGCCTTTGAAGTCACATCAGTTCAGCTTTAGTCCTTTGTGAAACTCCTCTGATGGCTCAGACAGGGTATACAGGGTGAGGAGGGCTTTTCACAGGACCCAGTATCATGTGGCCTGTACCTCCTCATGGGACCATCATGGCTTCCCTGGAATCAGGCTCTCTGCAAGTCCTCTCTGTAACCTGTTGAGTCTGTGAGATCTTGTATGCTGGCCTTGAATCAAGGTCACCTCCAAAGATGTCTGAGCCCCCTTCCAACCATTGCCAAAAGCCCCCCTGATCATCACCAGCAGGCTTCCTGACCCCAAATTAGGGGAAAAAAATGCCCATCCTGCTAGTCACCCTAGAGTGCCCTAACCAATCACCTAATGCCAAATTTCCAGCAGGAATTTTCTTTGTCTTGAGGCCATAAAAGTTGACTACTAACCCATGAAAAGTGTTGATTACCCCTGGTCTCTCAGGAGGTCAGCCTGTTGTGCTTTCAGTGCCCGCATTAGCTCTGCTCTTTGCTCTTAATAAACTCACTCCCTCTGACATACTCTGGGTCTTGAAATTCTTTTCCAAGATCATGTTTGGACTCTGCCTCAACACAAATGGGAGCCTCCCGGGCAGTCCTGGTGGACTTCTGGCCGGCTCTGGGGAGCTGGGTTCTGTGGACCCTGGCAGTGCCAACAGGTTGGACAGCTATAGCTCACCTGCCCTGAGGAGGGAAACTGTGCCCAGTATGTCTGCTGCCTGAGGATTCCACACTCTCAAAAACCTGAGTCACAGCTTGGGGTGGCCCCAGCAGGAGGTGCCCCTGGGCAACCACAGAGGGGCTATTTTAGGTTCTGCTGTGTTTTTCATAAGAAAATATTTTTAGACCAGATTCACCCTGAGTGGCAACATGTAGCTTTGAGCTAATTATGCAATTAATCAGCAGGAGTGGGATGGTGTGGGTGAGTGTATAAAGAGCACACTGTGCCACTCCACTGGCTGGGATCCAGGTGGGAAGGCCACGGCCACCGAGCGCAGAAACCATACAGAGTCCAAGACACTTGCCACATCCTTCTCTCAGACCAGCCCACCCTGACTCCAGCAGAGAACCTGAGCACCCCTCTGCCAGGGGCTGGGACTGCCTACCCACAGCTGCAGCTCCCCTGAGTGAAGGAGAAAGGCCCCCTGTCCTGCTCCTGGGAGCAAAGATACCAGCCAAGGCTGGGCCCCGCAGAGGTCACAAATCTGGGAGCCAGCCTGCTCGGGAACTATGTGGGGCCCACAGTGCAGAGGTGCTGCATGCAGCTGTGGGGGCCACACCTCGAGTCCGGGTGTCCCCCAGGAGATCGGGGCTAGAAGCCCACCCAGTCCACCACCCACCCTGACTCAAGGCTGCCTCCTCTTCTTAACTCACACCAAGCCTCCCTCAGAGTCAGCAGGTTCAGAGAGATGCCCTGACGGCCCTGCTGAGGGAACTGTGGGTGACTGAGCTGCAGGTGAAAAGGCCTTTCCTCTGCTGGATTCCAGGGGAGCCCCACCACTGGCAGACACATCCTTGCTCTGAGGGATGACAGCACATTCTGTCCCAGAGGCCACGGCCAGGGTGAACCCTCCGACTGGTGCAGCCACACATCCCCTGCTGCTGGCCACGTGGCCTCTGCACTCAGACCCCAAGCTTCTGCCCTGGGACTGGGGACCGCAGTAGGTAATCGGGGTTCTTTCTATCTTTCCCTTTTGCTCCTGCACCTAAGAAGTGGGGAGTTGTGATTTTTCAGAAGGTTGACTTTGATAGAGCTTCACTCAGTTGTGGGGCTTCCCCCCTGGCTCAGCACTAAAACTCTGCCTGCAATGCAGGAGACCTGGGTTCGACCCCTGGGTGGGGAAGATCCCCTGCAGGAGGGCCCGCCCAGCACCCCACTCCAGTATTCCAGCACTCCAGTGGCCCGCCCAGCACCCCCACTCCAGAAAATCCCATGGACAGAGGAGCCTGGCGGGCTACAGTCCTTAGGGTTGCAAAGAGTCAGACATGGCTGAAGTGACTAAACAGGCACACACTCAGTTGTGAGGGTAACGAGAAGGTGAAACCAGCCAGGGGACACATCCTGCCTCCTCAGATGAGGGAATGTCACCTCCCAGGTAGCTGTGAGGGTTGCTCAGAGCTGAGGGAAGCGGCTGTTTCCACTATTCCAGCCCTGTTGGGAGCTCCCCAACTCCTGGCCCTATGACAAAGCCACAGCATCCCCAGGAGAGGCTCCTGCCCCCGCAAGGAGTCTCTGAGCCTCCTTCCTTGCTTTTGCTCTTTGCCCAGCACTACTCAGCCTAACAAACTCCTCTGTTCTTGTCCTATTCAACTGCTGACTGGTAGTGAAGACCGTCCCCAGACCCCAGCCCACCCAGAGACACTGCCTGTGACCTGCGTCATGTGGTGCACCCTTTGCGCGGCCGGCCTGGCAGGTGTCTGCTTAGACATCTGTCCCCTCCCTAAACTGAGCACCACAGAAGCTGATGTTGACAGGGATCTGATTTCCCCTGCTCCAAGGGCTCCTCCCAGCTCTCCTCCAGGGTTGTTGACCCCTCGCTCAGCCTGAACTGGGACCAGCCTGGCCCTGTTCCCAGGCAGCTGGAGGAAGTAGGCGAGCCTGCCACTCACCACCCATGGTGCTACCATGGCGGGTCCCTGCTGCCTGACCCAAAATAACCCAAGCTGGGGAAGCAGAGCGTGACAAGGGCGACGCAGCCCAGCTGTTGGGAACGCAGCACCCTCACCTCCTCCTCCTCACTTGCTCCCGTTCAGCGCAAGCTCCATTTCCCTGGTGACATCTCTGCTGACTGCCTTAGCCCTCCGGGTGGGCCCCCCGCCCCTCCCTCAGGCGTGGAGCCTCTACCCTTGGGAGATGAGCGGCAGGAAGAGGTGACAGAGCTCTGTGGGGAGAGGACAGGACAGCAGAGTCAGGGTGTCGCAGAATTTTGAAAGATGGAAACTTGGAGGATGAGCGGTACCTGACTTCACAGAGTGGAAAAGGCTGAATCTTAGCTACCGCTAAGGGTAGGCAGGGCATCAGTAAGTGAGAAGCGAGCCTGACTTCCCACGAGGTGAGGGGCCCTGGGAGGAAAGGGGAGCTGTTAGCTGCCCACCCCCCCACCCCCCTGCCGCCCCTGTTCTGTTGTCATCTCCTCTGGTTCCCTCCTCTTTTCCATCACTCCATCACATTGGCCTGGAGACACACCAAGCTTACTCCCACCCAGGGCTTCAGAACTTTCTGTTCCTCCTGCCTGGATAAGCTCTTCCTCTAGAAACCCCCGGGGCTCGCCTGCCCTCGTCAGGCCCCTAGTGTCTCCTCTGTCCGCTCTGAGAAGACTGGGGCCCTCGCTGGAGCTGCCCTCTGCTAGTAGTCAGTGAGGCTCTGCTGAGAGACCCAGGGAGGGTTTGCAAGTTGCTGGGAAGAATAACATCCAGAGTTGTCAGCATATTATCTACCCTTACTTCATCCCTGGTATCAATTTACTTCTGCATCTCAGTTTTTCATATTACCTAAAGGAAAGAGTCGGACACGACTGAGTGACTGAACTGAACTGAAAGGAAATAACTAAGTAGATATTAAATTCTACTTCAATTTTTAAGTACTGTGTTCTGTATTCTTATGTTTGTTTAAAGGTTAAGTGCAAACACTGTTCCCTTTTTTGCACCTATACCATTTTACATTTCACCATCTGTTTCACACACACACACACAAATGCTGCACTGATCCAAGAGTTGGCAATTCTCAGTAGTCCTGTTTCCTAAATTCTTCTGGCCATTACAAGGTGAACTTTGTGCCTTCGATACTGGATCAAAATAACTTTTAAAAAGTCCAAATACTTGAGCATTGGGTTTGGGTTTTCCTTTTTTTTTTTAACAGTAGAAGTTAGATAAACTTTTAGATCAAACCATGCTGTATTCCAATACATAGACACTATTACATCTCTAACACATAAGCTCATGACATTAAAAAAAAAAAAGAAAGAAAGAAAGCATGCAAATGCTGAAGATCTTCAAGTCCAATTGTCTAGGAACAGAAGTAACTGACATGGAGGTTGGTTGCTTCCCCACAAGATGCTGGACCAATAATATTTCTTCCCATTCCTCTTTTCATCTCTGACCATTCTTTTCCTAATTCTTACACCATAAATGTTTTTATGGTATAATTTTTGTTCATCTATTGCTTTGCCCTGGCCCAGAAAGATAATGTTATCATTCACATATCTCAGGCTGCTACAAACAAAGGTAATCCATGTTACTCTCCATACATTCCTGGAAACATATATACCATGATATGTAAAATAGATAGCCAATGGGAATTTGCTGTATGCTGCAGGGAACTCAAACCAGGGCTCTCTAACAATCTAAACGGGTGGGATGGGGAGGGAGGTTCAAGAGGGAGGGGACGTAGGTATACCTATGGCTGATTAATGTTGATGTATGGCAGAAGACAACACAATATGGTAAAGCAATTATCCTTCAATTAAAAATAAATAAATTTAATTTTTTAAAAAAGAAAGGTAATCTAAGCTTCAAACGTTGGATTTGCTACAATGTTGGGAATCCTATAGCTCTGCCCATTGCAAACTTCTGCTTGACTTTTGAGACCTCTGTTTCTCTGAAACAAGAGATCAGTGCTTCTGGGGAAGTGGAGACACAGTTACATGAAATACATAAGTAGGTCAACTGGCTTAAAGAAGTATCCCCAAGGTATGCAACAGGGCCAGCTTTATATATACTAGACTTAGCTTTCTCCATTGCCTAAAAAAAGAAAAAAAAAAAAAAAAAAAAACTTGAGATGCTTCCTGTGTGTCTTTATATTAGAATTGTTGTTCTCCTTCCTTATTCCTGCAACTTGTCACCTTAAAAAAAAAACTGTCCTCTTTTTTAAAAATTTTAAAGACAAGGTTTTCCCCATTATTCCTGATATTTTAGGAAAATTACAATGTATAATAAATTAGAAAATCACATATCTCTGCTATAATATCAAAGAAGCATTTTAATCAAAGCTCTACTAAAAATCCTAACAAGAAAAGGCAGTGCAGCCATTATGGAAAACAGTATGGAGGCTCCTCAGAAAACTAAAAATAGAGTTGCCAAAGGATCCAAGAATCCAACTCCTGGGCATATATTCAGGCAAAACTATAATTTGAAAAGATACATGCATCCCTATGTTCAAAGCAGCACTATTCACAATGACCAAAACATGGAAACAGTCTAAGTGTCCACAGATAAGTGAATGGATAAAGAAGATGTGGTATATATACATAGTGGAATACATACTCAGCCACAAAAGAGAACAAAATAATGCCATTTGCAGCAACATGAATGGACTTAGAGATTGTTTACTGTGAAGTAAGTCAGATAAAGAAAGACAAATATCATATGATATCACTTAAACGTGCAATCTAAAATATGGCACAAATAAACTTAGGAAATAGACTCACGGACTTGTAGAGAACAGACTTGTGGTTGCCAAGGGAGAGGAGGATGGGGAGGAGGAAGAATGGATTGGAAATCTGGAGTTAGCAAGTGCAAACTATCACATATAGGATAGATAGACAAGAAGCTCCTACTGTATAGCACAGAGAACTATATTCAGTATCCTGTGATAAATCATAATGGAAAAGGGTATGAAAAAGAATGTATACATATATATAACTGAATTACTTTGCTATACAGCAGAAATTAACACAGCATTGTAAATCAACTATTTTTAATAAAAGAGAGACATTGCATGATTATAGAAAAATCAAAAAATGAAAGTTGATAGAAAAAATCATGAATGTCAAATTATCACCAAAAGGTGATGCTGCTGGTGGTACTGCTTTCTGACCTAAGCATGAAAGTTACAATGTGATTGACAGTTACTCAACATTCAGTGAAATACCTGACACAGAATTATTGGGTTGGCCAAAAAGATTGTTCAGGTTTTTCCATAATTGGTGATGGAAAAACCCAAACGAACTTTTGACAATACTTCTATATTGTGGGCTTTCGTAGGGAAGGACTAGTACTCATTCTGAATACTCATTTCTAACACAGCACTAGGAATAACAGTAGACACTCCAGCATTTGCTGTATTGACATGTTCCTTTTCTTATTAATATAGTCCATTCTTGGCAGTTCATCTACCATATAATATTTTGTGGTTATGGTTCAAGACCAGTTTGCACCCCATTCCCTGAACCTCTGTGGTGCTTAAGACTTGAAAAATAATCACATATTTGTTTCTTATCCAGCTCCTTGAGCCTCAATGCAAAGCATTTCATTTGTTTTGTTCAGTGCTGGGTCCTCAGTCCCTAGAACAGTGCCTGGTGCATAGTAGGCATGCATGACTGGACGAACAAATAGAAAAGGATCTGACTAGGCTATAAAAGACATTTACTTAATCATATATTAAGAAGTAAAATTAATTTAAAATGATATCATAAGAGGGACTTCCCTGGTGATCCAGCAGCTAAGACTCTGTGCTCCCAATGCAGGGGGCCTGGGTGCGATCCCTGGTCAGGGAACTAGATCCCATGTGCCACAGCTGAAGATCCTGCACACTGCAACTAAGATCTGACACAGCCAAATAAATAAATACATCTTATTTTACATATTAAAAAGAAGCTGTCATGAGATAATGCCACTGGAAGTTGAGGGTAGGAGGTGGAGGGAGGAAGGGATGTAAGCAGAACCAAACTCTTAGTTTCCTTGAAAGCAGGTTCATCACTTAGTTAACATCTAAATGGAAAAATCAAGAAATAGCAATGTAAGCATTTTTCTTAGAATCTGAAAGTATATACCGGATGGAAGAGCTGTAAAGCCTAAATGAGATCCTTCTAGGGGTGGAGAGCGTTAGGGCAAAGGACTGCCATTTTTCTTTATAAGCCTTGTGATAGGTTTAAATGTTTTATACAGACAATGTATACAGATCGCTTGGATGAAGTTTAAAAGTCAGGTAATCAAAGATAACTTTGTTTTAATGCTTTATGTCATTAAATTCACAGCTTAGCTTGATTTTGTTAAATCCAGGCAACATTTTGAGTACTTTTTAATGAAACTTTTAATTTTAAAAAACAGATTCATATGCAATTCTAATAAATAATACTGAGAGGTTTATTAGTATATTTATAATGTACTTTTTACCCAATTTCCTCCAACGATAACATCTTGTAAAACTGTACTACAATGCCACAACCAGGATAACCACAGATACAGTGGAGAGACACAGTATTTCCATCACCACAAGGATCCTCATGTTGCCATTTTATTATCATATATGTCTCCCCCTCGGCTCCCCCAAGGAGAGGAGTTCCCTGCCCCTTAACCCTGCCCCATCCTTAACCCCTGGGAAACATCAATCCATTCTCCATTTCTATAATTTTATCAAGAATATTATGCAAATGGAGTCATGAAGTATGTAACCTTGGTTTTGGGTTTTCTCACTTGGCATAATCCTCTGGAGTTTCATTCAGGTTGATGCATGAACCAATAATTTTTTCCTTGTTAATGCTGTGTAAAATTTCATGGTGTGGATTTGCCTTGGTTTGTTTAACCAGTCACTCAATGAAAGACTGTTTTCTAGGGTGTTTCCAATTTTCAGCCACTACCAAAAAAGTTGTTATGTATCTTCTTGTACAGATTTTTGTGCAAACCTAAGTTCTCATTTCTCATATATAAATGCCTCGGAATGCAGTTGCTGGGTCACAGTGTAGTTGCATATTTAGGGATTTTGTTGTTGTTGCTGCTGCTGCTTGTTTTTTTTTGTTTTGTTCTTAAAGAACTGCCAAACTGTTTCCCAGAGTGGCTTTACCATTTTAGGTTCTCATAAGCAATGTATCCAATGGATCCAGTTTCTCTGCATCCTCACCAGCATTTGGTGTTGTCACTATTTTTATTTTAGACATTCTGATAGATGTGTAGTGGTTTTAATTCACATTCCTCTGATGGTCAATGATGTTGAATATCTTTTCATGTGCTTATTTGTGATCTTTGGTGAGATGTCTCTTCATGTCCTTTGCCCATTTTCTAATTGGGTTGTTTTTTTTTTTTCTTTATTGCCTTCTGAGAGTTCTTTGTATATTTTATATTTTTATCAGATATGTGGCCTACAAATATATTTTCCAAATATATTGTCTATAGCTTGTCTTTCATCCTCTTAACAGAACATTCTGCAGAGCAAAAGTTTTTAATTCTGAAGAAGCCCAATTTATTGATTTTTTAAATGGATTGTGCTTTTAGTATCAAGTCTAAGAACACTTTGCCTAATCCTAGGTCCTGAATTTTTTCTCTTATTTTTTCCCAAAAGCTTTATAGTTTTAAGTTTTACATTTAAGCCTATCGTCCTTAGTAAGTTAATTTTTTAAATCAGATAGGAGGTTTAGATTGAAGTTTGGCTCTTTTTTTTTTTGCCAATGACTGACTGATTTCTGCAACACTATTTGTTGAACAAGCTGTCTTTCCTCTACTGAATTGCTTTTGCACCTTGCCAAAGATCAGTGGGTTTTTTCCTGGGTTCTATATTCTGTTCCATTCATCTATGTAACTAACCTCTACCAGTACCACAGTCTTGATTACTATAGCTGTATAATGTCTTAAAATCATGTGGACTAATTCCTCCTACTCTATTTTTCTTTTTCAAAACTGTTTTGGTTATTCTAGTTCCTTTGAACTTCCATATAAGTTTTAGAATAATCTCTATTTGGGAAGAATTGATAGGTATCTCTACCATGTTCAGTCTTCCAGTCCACAAACACAGTGAGTATCTCCCTTCATTTAGATCTTCTTTGATTTCTTTCATCAGTGTTTAGTAGTTCTCGGCATTCAAATACTGTACATGTTTTGTTTTAGTGATTATAAATAGTATTGTATTTTTCCAGTTTTATTGAGGCATAATTGACAAAATTGTATTTAAAGTATGAAAAATGAAAGTGTTAGTCACTTAGTTGTGTCTGACTGTTTGCAACTCCATGGTCTGTCCATGGGATTCTCCAGGCAAGAATACTGGAGTGGTTTATCACTTCCTTCTCCAGGGGATCTTCCTGACCTGGGGAGTCTAACCCAGATCTCCCACATTGCAGGCAGATTCTTTATCATCTGAGCTACTAAGGAAGATTATTTAAAGTATGCAATATGATTATTTGATATATGTATGCATTATGAAATAATTACCACAATCAAGTTAACACATCTATCATTTCACACAGTTACCTTTTTTGTATGTGGTCAGAAAGCTTAAAAATCTACTCACAGCAAATCTAAAGTATATAATATAATATTATTAACTATAGTCACCATGTTGTGCATTATTCATCTTATAACTGAAAGTTTGCACCCTTTGACCAACATCTATCCACTTCCTCCTCCAACCCCTACCTAAGACCTTGGAAACCACTCTTTCCTTCTTCTCTTCTCTGAGTTTTTAAAAAAATTCCTCATATTGGTGAGATCATACAGTATTCATCTTTCTTGATCTGGCTTATTTCACTTAGCGTAATGTCCAGATTAATCCATGATGTTGCAAAGGGAGGATTTCCTTCTTTCTTATGGATAATTATATATAACATATTCTTTGTTTATTTACAACACTCAGATAGTTTCCTTATCTTGGCTACTGTGAGTAATGCTGCCATGAACATGGGAGTGGAGATACCTCTTTAAGATGCTGCTTTCATTCCCTCAGATGTACCCCAACAGTGGGACTGGCTTTCATTCCCTCAGATGTACCCCAACAGTGGGACTGCTAAGTTGTGTAACAGGTCTATTTTGAATTTAATTCCAGTATTCCTGTGTTCAGGCTAATGTATAGAAATACATTGATTTTGTTCATCTTTTATCATGTGACCTTGTTGAACTTACTTAATAAGAGGGTTCTCAGAGAGTTTGGTGGGGTTTTTTTTTAATATTTTTTGAATTTTCTATGCAAACAATCATGTCACCTGCAAACAGAGACAATATTACTTCTTCCTTCCCAGGCTGAATGACTTTCATTTTATTTTCTTGTCTTATTGCACCATCTAGACCCATCAGCACAATTTTGTGGCAAGAGTGGTCATTCTTATCTTTTTCCTGAGCTGAGGGGGGAAGAACATTTAGTCTTTCAGCCTGGGAAGGAAGAAGTAATGTTGTCTCTGTCATTAACTTTAAATCAAAATTTAAATTTTGATTTTTACAGAAATAAAATATATTTTAAATTTTATAAGTCTTCTCTCACCCTAAGAGGGTAATTTTTTTCTATTAAACCCTTGAGAAGGCAATTATCAATTTCACAAAGTATTTGTTAGCAAAATTAATGATAAACAACTATTTTAATTATTAATAAACAATATATATAAAATGAAGAATGTTTATTCAATTGATTTGTTAATGCAAAAGTCCCAGAGAGGTAAAGACAAAAGAAATCAATAAGAACAGTGGAAACTATGTACAAGAGTATTGCTACTATTAATTAGTAAATTACTTTGAGCACTTAAGGCAGCCTGTACTGACTGAGTCTGGATGAGGGTTCTCTTTGCAGGTAGGAATAGTTCTAGTATTAATAAATGTGAGTAAATGCCTAGTAAATTAAGGATAGTAGTCAAAAAAGTAAAATGTTGACTGTAGGTTTTTGATATTAATAAAAACACTTTATCAAGTTGAGCTATTTCCCCTTTGTTGTTACTTTTTCTGAGAATTTCATCCTGAAGTGGATACTACATTTTTATAAAATTTTTGTCATAAAATAGACATAAAATTTACCATTTAAAGTGTTTTAAAGTGTACATCAGTGTCAGATGGTATAAATTCAGTACACTGTTTTGTAGAGACGGAAACAGAAGACTCGTCAGGGACACCTTGTCCCAGGCCTCCCAGGGAGGAGTGGAGCTCTGCTGTTGGCAGCACCCAGGGCCTGCACAAGTACACAAGCTCCTTAAGGAGGGACAAATCCCCCAGGCTGCCAGGTGTGAGGCCCGCCAGGACTTGCACTTGGGCAGACCAAGGGGCCAAAGACAAGCAAGAACAATCTGCCAGTTCCCTATGGGAAAGCCCCTTCCAGATTCCTGTCTCCTCCAGGAGAATGTCTTACCTCTTCAGGCTAGCACCCAGGGTCCCTCAGACTGACTCTTCTAAAAGCATCAACCAGGGCAACTCTTGCTCTAAACCCTCATGTCCTGCCCTTAGAATGGAACCCAAGCCCTGCCTGCATCCTCAATAAGTAACCGTGACCAGTACTTAAGCGGGGCACATTGTGGATGCACTAACATACATCACCGTCACGGATAGATGGAGGGACGGAGAGGTACAGAGATTCTGGTAAAGGGCTTATGGTTATCATTTAAAGGTTTATTGATTATTATTTCAAAGTTTATGATTATTAGTTTAAGTTTCATATCTGTTACCATCTTGCCATTTATCAAGTGCATACTTAGAAAGGGTAGATCCAACATGAAACTTTGTCCATTGTGAAGGGAAAGAGATAACGCTGATTGTGTGTGTGTGTGAGAGAGAGAGAGGATGGGGGAGGGTGCTGATCAGGGGCTGGGGGGGCACAGCCTGCTCGGGCTGGACCACTGCCCCCTATACGACCTGTTCCTGGATGCACTCAGCCTGATGCTGCCCACATCCAACACTTCCAGCTTATCCAAGGGGAAGGTGGGGGTGGGAAGTGTCACATCTCATTTCCTTTGACTAGCTCAAGAATAAACAGAGCTTGGTTTTCTGAGACTCATAATTAAATGAATTAAAATGTTTTCCTTCACGGTGACTTTGCCAGCTCCTGTCCACCTCTCCCTGGCCCTGTTCCCAGCAAGGGGATTGAGCCTGGGAGGACGCGGAATGACATGCTGTGTGCTTCCAGAGCAATTAGCTTGTGCATCGTCATGCTGGGGAGAGATTTATGGCTGGCTCTCGGAGCATTCCAGCCCAGACCTCCGCAGCTCAGATTTGTCTGCTGGGGAAGTTCCTGGAAGCAGAGCCTCAATATTAATTCCAATTACAGTCCGATGAGAACCCATTCATAAGGACTGCCTTTGACAGGCTCCTCTCCTGCCGCTCTGGCCTGACCTTGAGCCGCCATCGCTGTCGCCAGCCTCAGAGAGGAAACTGCACTGGGCTCAGCCCCAGGCTTCCCAGCAAGCTGGGAAGGCAGGCCACGGTGTGCTGGGCGTGGAGGGCGAGAGCTGAGGGAGCATGAGGAGGAAGAATATGAAGGACATGATGTCCCAGCACCTTTAGTTGGGGGACCATCCTCAGTATCATCCCTAGATTCTTCTGGAAGGGCGGCAGTATGGGGAGGAGGAGGGTCTGAGCTTTCCCTGGGACCACCCTTTGACCTCTACTCCCAGAGCAAGAACCCAAGCCCTTGATGGACCCAGGATTCGCTGCAACCACATCCTCCGAAGGCTCCCAGACGCTGGGGACAAAGCCTGACCATCAGTGTCCGCTTGCTGAGCTGTCCCTTGGGGGATCCTGGGTGAGCAGGGCTGTCAGTGACTGACACACACTCATTATCACATCTGGAGATGAATGATCCTCATGACGCCAAGACCCCAAGGACTAAATACAAACCCAAGAAAGCAATTACCCAAGTATCGATTACTAATTACATTGCTAATTACATCAAAAGAAGTGTATCCACTGCACCAGCCTGTTAATGGCTTGCATGAGGTATTAAGGCTGTTAATTGGGAAAAACAGCAGGTTTATCACCAGCTGTAATGACAGGGTCCCTGGAGAAACAAGATGGCCAAGGCATGTAGCCTTCCTTTCCATGACCCCAGCTTTCCAAGGATTCCCCCCTGGGATGGAGGCCTTGAGGACCATGTCCATCACCCAAGATCAGAGTGAGTGCCCTGGTCAGCCAGTGAGTGGTGAAGTGTGACACGGGGCCTCCCTTGCAAGGGTGGTGGCTCACGAAGGCCAGGGACTGGGCACCTTCCTCCAGGACAGGAAAGTGGGGGAAGATTTGGGTCCCTCTACCGAAAGGATTATATCTCATGCTTCTCTCTCTGCCAGGACCACTTCTCCCCTTTCCCATCCCCACCCAGCCTGGGGCTGAGCCCAGTGTAATTTCCTCTCTGAGGCTGGCGACAGCGATGGCGGCTCAAGGTCAGGCCAGAGCGGCAGGAGAGGAGCCTGTCAAAGGCATTCCTTATGAATGGGTTCTCATCGGACTGTAATTGGAATTAATATTGAGGCTCTGCCTTACTTGCCTTACTGCTTAGGGTCACTCCTGGAAACCTCCTCCTGTTCTGCTAATTGGGTGAGTCCCTCTCCTGGTTCTCAGACGGCTAGTCCCTCCTGGGATAGAAGGTTGAATCCACCTTCCTCTCTCCAGACCATCAGCTCGGCAAACTGACTAAACAGACCTGATTAGGTAAGAGTTACTGGGCCAACCATATGTAGTTCTTGTTTTTTATGTGTTTAGTTTTTTTCACAATTTCTGAGCATTCTATATACTTTCAATATTATAGGGGTCTTATTCTGAATAAGATATTTCCTCATTATAATTTCTATTAAATTATTGCATTTTATTTACTCAATAAATACATGAATACATTTTTTATTAAAAATGCAGACCTTATAGTCAGTCTCCCCAGGCAACAGAAATAAAAGCAAAAATGAACAAATTTATAAGCTTTTACACAGCAAAGGTAATCATGAACAACACAAAACACAACCTATGGATTGAAAGAAAAACAATGCAGCTGACAAGGGCTTATTTCCAAAATATACAAACAGCTCGAACAACTCAACAACCAAAAAATAAACCAAATAAACCAATCAAAAAGTGGGCAGAGCTGGGGAAGATGTCGCTGCCTCTTGCCCGAGCCACCCCTTTGCCTCCAGACTTGCCTGGGGCCAGCAGCCACCGGAGCAGGGGCCCGGGGCCGCGGGCTCAGCAGACTACCATGGGCTCTGTGTCAAACCAGCAGTTTGCAGGTGGCTGCGCCAAAGCGCCGAGGAGGCGCCGGAGGACGCGGCCGACCGGGCGGAGGAGCCGCAGCTGTTGCACGGTGCCAGCATCTGTAAGTGATTCAACGTGCACACGGGGTTTGGCTTCCTGTCCATGACCGCCCGCGCAGGGGTCGCTCTCGACCCCCCGGTGGATGTCTTTGTGCACCAGAGTAAGCTATACATAGACGGCTTCCGGAGCCTGAAGGAGGGTGAGGCCGTGGAGTTCACCTTTAAGAAGGCTGGCAAGGGCCTGGAATCTATCCGACTCCCCAGCCCTGGTGGGGTGTTCTGTATTGGGAGTGAAAGGCAGCCCAAAGGGAAGAATATGCAGAAACACAGATCAAAGGGAGACAGGTGCTACAACTGTGAAGGTCTAGACCATCATGCCAAGGAATGCAAACTGCCACCCCAACCCAAGAAGTGCCACTTCTGCCAGAGCATCAACCATGTGGCAGCCTCATGCCCACTGAAGGCCCAGCAAGCTCCCAGCCCCCAGGGAAAGCCAGCCTACTTTCCGGAGGAGGAAGAAGAGATCCATAGCTCTGCCATGCTCCCAGAGGCCCAGAACTGAGCCACAGTGGGTGGGGGCTATCCTTTTGTGAGCAGAAAGTTTTGAGGAGCAGGCATCAATCAGCAGAGTGGAGAAAGTGGGGACAGGGTGGGTAGGGAGCAGCTGGCATTGCCAGATATCTGAGGCTGGAGTCCACAGCATCACACATTCTTCCCTCTTGGTGGGAGGAAGGGGTGAGGCAAAGAAACTCCAACCAGCTCTATCCAAATGCACATGAGGGCTTTGGGGGTTAACCCTCCCTGCATGCTTTATCTGAATCTCCAACCCCAGAATCTCCAGCTTTTGAAAGTGGCCTGGGTAGGGAAGTTGTTTGACTCTTAAAGAAGAATGTGGAATAATATTTCCCATATCAGAGTGTAAAGATTAAGAAGAGAACAGATTGATGGACCCAACCCACAAGCCCCTACATTCTGTGGGAGGAAATATCTCGGGGGCAGCAGGGTTTTCCTTGTCTTCTCTCCTCATAACCCCCTCTTGGGACAGAATGCTGATAAATGTCTCAAACAGTAGGTTGTGATGACAGGCAAAAGGGGTGATCGAGGGAACGGCTGCAGACCTGCTGCTTCTAAGCTCATTCTCACCCCATTCTGGGCCAACACAATTTTATTTCCTGCCTTTGGTGGCTGTAACTTGGGTCCCACTTTCTCCAAGATGTCAACTGCACTAGCTATGTGCGAATGATGTATCTTGTGCATTTTAACTTTTTTTTTTCTGTAATATAAATATTCTGGTTTTGTATTTTGTGTATTTTAATTTAAGGCCCTCATTCCTGCATTACTCAGGTACGTGAGGAATCTTAGTGATAAGTAGGCAGCAGCTCCGGGTCTGCATGGCAGGAATGCTTTTTGTTGCTGTGTCACCAGAGAGAACAACTGTCTGGAGTGTACAGCCTATTGAATTACCTTATTTTTGCCAATTAGAGGTGGCTCTTCCGCAATAGTGTCCTCTTGAAACCCCTCCATCTTCAGCGTTTCATGAGAGACTAGGTTTTAACTGGGTTGCCCTATGACTTGGGTCTCCTTCCTACTAAAAGATTGGAAATTGGTCTAAACAGGAAAACATGGTACAGAGAGGTTAGGTGAGGCTGGGTCAGGTAAGAAGTGCAGGCAGGGGAAGCCAAGATTAGGCAAAGGTCATCTGTATGTGTGATAAAGGATTTCTGTTCCAGATCTATAATCCCAGGGCACAGGACTCGCTTTATATACCAGATCCATCCTTTACCTGACTGGGCATCTAACCATGCACAGCAGGGTGTAAGTGTGTGTTTTTATAAGAAATGGAAGTTGCTAAGGAGAGGTTTTAAGAACAATGCCTGTGTACCCATCTTGAGCTGCCCAGGGATGGATATGTGAAGCAAGGACAAGATCTTTAACGATTCTGGGCTTTTCCTCCTTGGCTTCCAGACAGACCATCAGCAGTGGCTTCCTTGTGGTTCCCAGAGCCAGGGTCCTGCCCTGCTGCAGCAGTGATTAGTATCATGGCAGCTAAAGGAGAAAGTGGAGAGTACGTTCATTTACATGCCGTGAGATCAATGCAGACTTACCTCACTGTGTTGTCATGGGGCAAATGCAGTAGAACACATTGGGTGATATGCGTCTGATCCCTGTCTCCCCCAGCTGCTGCCGCCTCTAGTTATTATATTTGTCTGGGCTTTGTAGGACTTCACAAGTAGCTGATCTGGTGACTGCTAGGTGGCCTAGTTTGTGTAAATATAATGTGTTGGTCTTCTCCATGTTCTTTTGGAGTTTTATTGTTTTCAAACTTCTTTTTATATTGAGAAAAATAGCCAAAGAATCTTTGAGAAAATGTTCTTCACCAGGCAAAAAGATCTGAAACATAAGCTTGGGGACCCCTCTTCTTGAAGCGGGGGCATCTTGAACCACACTTTCTTTTGTGTTCCTCTTCCTCTATTTCCTGTTTCAAACAGGATCTGTCCTAAAAACTAGATTTCTACCCCCTCCTCTTTCCACCTTTGTGCCCCCCAAAATAGACCATACACCTATATGTTTAATTTGTGGGGTATCTGTGATTAAACGATTTGTGCAAAAATCCTGAAGAAGCTAAGATCTCTCCATCCCTTGTTCCCAATCTTGAGTCATGTCCATTCCTTGATTTGATTTATGCTAAATGGACTGCTGTATTTGGATGGATTAAGACCAACTTTAATTTCTATCCCAAGGGTAGAGATGAGCAATGAAGAGGGCTTTCCATGTAGAAGGTTAGGGCTGGGAGACCACGAAAGGAAAGATGAATGTATATTCAAGTCACTCAGGAATGATTATGCAGGTGCAAGAAACTTATGTCAAAGTAGCCACAAGATTGTTTAATAGCAGATGGACGAATGTAACTCCACGTTTACTGCTCTTTGTATGAAATCTTGAATTTATATGGAGGGAGGGTAGAAAAGCATGTGCCCATATGTTCTTTCCCTCATCCCTTCTCATTCCTGAACTGCAGGAGACAGCCCCTTGGGCCTTGGTGACCCCATCTGGGCAGTGTTTGTTTGATGGCTGATTCTGCTGTGTGCCAGGTACTTCCTTTCCCATTTGCTATCATTTTGTAACATATTTGCTGACCCTTTCCCCTTCCCTTTCTTTTCCTTGGGAATATACAATGAATAAAAACTTATTGGTACTGAAACTGTAAAATAAACAAACAAAAAAAGTGGGCAGAAGACCTAAATAAATATTTCTCCAAAAAAGACATACAGATGGCCAATAGGCATATGAAAAGATCCTCAATATCACTAATTATTAGAGAAATGAAAATCACAACTACAATGAGGTACCACCTCACACTGGTCAGAATGACCATCATTAAAAAGTCTATAAATAACAAAGGCTGGAGAGGGTGTGGAGAAAGAGAACCCTCCTACACTGTGGGTGGGAATATAAATTGGTGTAGCCACTATAGGAAATAGTCAGAAGGTTCCTCATAAAACTAAAGATAGGATTAACATAGGAAGAGCAATCCCACTCCTGGGCATGTATCTGAACAAAATTATAATTTGAAAAGATATATGCACTCCTGTTTTCATAGCAGCACTATTCACAGTAGTCAAGACATGGATACAACCTAAATGTTCACTGACAGATGAATGGATAAAGAAGATGTGATACATATATACAAAGGAATACCACTCAACCATGCAAAAGAATGAAATAATGCAATTTGCAGCAACATGGATGGATCTAGAGATTATCATACTAAGTAATGTAAGTCAGAAAGAGAAAGACTAATTTCATATGATATTACTTAAATGTGGAATTTAAAATATGACATAAATGAACTTATGAAACATAAACAGAAATAGACTCACAGACATGGAAAACAAACTTACCACTACCAAAGAGGAAAAAGGGTGGGGAAGGGATAAATTAGGAGTTTGGGATTAGCAGATACAAACTCCTATATCTAAAATAAACAACAGGGCTTCCCTGGTGGCTCAGTGGTAAAGAATCCACCTGTCAATGCAGGAGATAGGGATTCAGTCTCTGGTCCAGGAAGGTCCCACATGCAGTGGAGCAACTGAGCCTGTGCACCACAACCATCGAACCTGTCCTCAAGAGCCCAGCAACCACAACTACTGAAGCTCACACACCTAGAGTCTGTGCTCCCCAATAAGAGAAGACACCGCAGAGAGAAGCAGGCGCACCACAATGAAGAGTAGCCACTGCTCGCCGCAACTACAGAAAAGCCCCCACAGCAACAAAGACCCAGCACAGCCATAGAATAAATAAATAAAAGTAAATAAATTCAATATCCTATAATAAACCATAATGGAAAAGAACATGAAAAGCAATATCTATATTAGGCTTCCCTGGAGGCTCTAGTGGAACACGCCTACCAGTGCAGGAGACATGAGACATGAGTTTGATCCCTGGGTCAGGAAGAGCCTCTGGAGGAGGAAATGGCAACCTACTCCAATATTCTTGCCTGGAGAATCCCATGGACAGAGATGCCTGGTGGGTTACAGTCCCTGGGGTCGCAAAAAGTTGGACACGACTGAGCACGCGCGCACACAGACACACACACACACCCCTGAATCAGTGATATATATCTGAATCACCTTGTATTAGTAGTTTCACCAGAAACTAAAGAAAGTGAAGTGAAAGTTGCTCAGTTGTGTCCGACTCTTTGTGACCCCATGGAATTCTCTAGGCCAGAATACCAGAGTGGATAGCCTTTCCATTTTCCAGGGGATCCTCCCAATCCAGGGATTGAACCCAGGTCTCCCACATTGCAGGCAGATTCTTTACCAGCTAAGCCACAAGGGAAACCCAAGAATATTGGAGTGGGTAGCCTATCTCTTCTCCAGTAGATCTTCCCAACCCAGGAATTGAGCCAGGGTCTCCTGCATTGCAGGTGGATTCTTTACCAACTGAGCTATTAGGGAAGCCCTGATATTAATAATTTCACTAGAAACTAAAACAACATCATAAATCAATTATACTTCAATAAGATTAAGTTACAAAACCAATCCATGAACTTGTACTGATTTACAAAACAAACAACAACCCCTGAAAAAAAAAAAAAACCTCAGACCTTCTAGTTAAAGTTAAATCTCCTCTTTGCTGCTGTCTATTAATACAACCCCAGAGGGGGCACAGTTGTAAGCTGGTGTGGATACTTGTAGACTGTGTGTGTGTCTATGCACATACATTTGTTCCTACAGAAATAATGTTTTGCATGCTGGTGTGTGTGTACCCAGCTACATGACTTTCTTGTCCCACGTGCAGAACCAGAGTATGACAAAAATAAAGGGAGGACAACCTATCCTGTCATAGATGGTTTTCTTGACCATCCTGATAAAGCATGAGAAATGATAGCACTGGACTATCAATAAAAATAATGTGGACAGTGACTTATGTTGTAGTGAAGTACTACACAACACTGACACAGGTACCATTGTCCCCTCCTGGGACATGCACTGGGATGTAGAAGGACACTGGGAGCCCTGGGATCACAGGCCCCTGACTGTCCCTCCCACCTCCTCCCCCACTGTGGCTCAGCCTACTGTAGGCCAGGACTCAAGTCTCACTCTTGCCTGTAGTGGCACCTACGCAGCCTGGTGAACCTGGTAGATGCTCACTGAATGCCCACCAAAGGCACTGAATAAATCCAAGGAGAGCCATGGTAGAACAAGCAGCCTCCAGCCAGCGGCACCAGCTGGGACCCCGGTGCACCTGAACAAGGACATCTGACAACAGAGAGTCTGTCTATAAAGATGGGGGAGGGCAGAGAGCAGTGACCTCTTGAGGTAAGAAGGGACAGGGCAGGGTGTGGCCATTGCCCTGGAGATGGGGCTTGACAGAAGCCAGGCATTTGGTAGAGGATGTGGCCACCCAACGCAATCTGACAGTGGAGGAATAGGGAGAAGAAATGCTCCCGGGTCACTCTCTGCGACTTGTTGGTGCCTCCTGACTTCTGAGCCCAGCAGGAGCCAGAGGCCAGAGAGCCGGCCGCCGGACAGAGCTACATGGACAGCATTAGGCCTGCCACCTCCTTGGAGCCATCCGTTGGTGTGAGAGGGGAGGAGAAGGCAGCAGCAGGAGCATGCCCTTCAGGGCTTCCACCTGCGGCCAGAGCCTGAGTGACATCAGAACCTCAGGTGTTCCCTACCTGCCCACCAGCCCCACCACACTCCAGCAGCAGTGGGGGATGGACCGCACACCTGGGCACTTGGAGGGGTGGGAAACCGAAGCATCCTCCTGTTCCTCCGCAGCCGGTGACATCAGTCGGTGACATCACCAGGCGTGTCCTGCATGTAGAGGGCGTCAGAAGTTCAAATACCTCATTAGGGAGGTGGGGGAAGGGATGGCGTCAGCCGTAAGGGCTGTGCCAGGAATGCTCCTGATGGTTTTTGAAGGGGCCCCGCTTGTGCAGCTGTCCGGGGTTGTGACTCCAGCTCTGAGCAGGAAAGGTCTGTGCACAGCTGGGCTGCTTCCGAGAGTGTGTGACTGGCGCTGCAGGGTGGGTGCTTGGCCCCGGCCTGTGGGATTGTGTGAAACTGCAGGTAGACGGCATCCAGGTCTCCGTAGGAGCATCCTTTCAGCAGAAAGCCTTCCCCCCGCCCCTTTTTCAGAGTCCTATTTGGGCTGGGGGTCAGCGCCTACCTGCCATCTGCAGCCCAGGCGCCTCCCCTTCACCGGCAGCCCATTCTCCTCCTCTGCTGCCCCAGCCTCTCCCCACCTCCCACACAGGTGTCTCCAGAACAAGAGTCCAGACCCACCCAGAAGCTGCCTCAGAATACAGCACAGAGCAGGTGTCAGGGAGGGAAGGAGATAGCCGGCCGCACCCGCAAAGCTCAAAGTATGCTGTATGTCTTTCCACGTCCCCTTGAGAACTGAGTCTGGGAAGTTGGGTGTGGTGGCTTCACAGCCCCCGGCATCATGCCAGTCTTCACACCCCATGTCTTTGCACACCTGGGCCTTCACTGTCTCCTCCTGCTCACCAGCCACCCACAGCACCCTGCTGTCCAGTGGAGTTCAGACCCAAGCCCCATCTCCCCCTAGCAGTTCACAGCCACCCCAGCTTCCCCAGGGCCCCTCCTGAGCCGTCATCTTGGCGCTCGCTTCCCTTTGCCTCAGGGACCTCACCGGCCACCTCCATGCCTCCTGTAGAGAGAGGCCAGGTCACCGTCCAGGGTCACACTGCTCCTGAGGGAGGCTCCCATGTCTGGCCAGCAGGGGATGACCGTGGAGGGCACCCAGCCCTGCACTCAGGCCCAGAGAGCCCTGCCCGGAGCCTGCGGTTCGGAGCAGAAACCCGAGAGACCGAAGGGAGCAGACCCCCAAAAAGCTGTTCAGGTGCCCGGAAGGAAGGAAGTCGGCAAGGCCCGGGCAGCACAACTTTCTGCTGTTTCTCCCTCCTGGAAAAGGCAAGCCATGACGGGAGAGAAAGGAAACGGCAGGGATGAAGCCTTAGCCAGGCTCTGCCCGGCCTGTTCTCTGCAGAAACCAGAGAAGCCTGAGTCCTGCCCCAGCTTGCAGCCTCCAGGCCTTCTGTGTCCTGCTGCCTTCATCTGAGGAACCTGGCCCACCAAGAGGAGGAGCCACATAGCCATCAGCTGTCACCCCAGGGAGGATCCCACCCTGACTACTAGCCACCCCCCTCCTCAACATCCCCAGGGACAGGCTCTGAGCTCTCCTCTAACTCTCCCCACCCTCCAACGGCCCCAGAATGACCGCCCCTGGGACCAGCAGTTCACAGGAGTGTGTCTCATGGGTCAGTGGCCCACAAAGTCCTTTTGTCCTGTGCACTGGAAAAGGCCGCACCCCACCTCCCCTCCACTCACTGCCAAACTTGCTTCTGAATTTTTAATACAAGTTCACCAGATAAAAGGCTCTGAGAGATTCTGCAGCAAATAAACATGCAATATTTCCTACATGTATTTGATCATGAAGTCTTTTCTCATCTAACACATTTTGAGAAGAACTAACTAAAGTACAGGGCCGATCACTTCTTCCTTCAACACTCAAGTGTCTCCTTGGACCTGTCCTTTCAGTCACAGATAGGCACCCTGTTGGCCTTCGTCATTCCTGCTTGCCTCCAGGACATGGGTCCTTTGCTTCACCTGCTCTCTGGGCCACCCCGAACCTGGCCCTGATCTCTCAGCCTGGGCTCATCTCCCTCTGCACACTCCACCTGTGCCTGGTGATCACGCACTCGCTATACACAGCACATGTTGTAGGCCTCCTCGCCCTCTTCCAGCATTTCACCAGCCCAGAGTGCCCTCTCCCATCTCCTTCAATCCTTTCAATTATAACTCATCATCAAAGTCTCAAATGATGCCTCTTCCAAGGAGCATTTCCTGATTTCCGTCAGGATGACTCACTGCAGATGGGTACCATTTCTTGATCCTTCCCTTCCTGTTTCAGCCAAGTGCTCTCCATCTCCTGCAAAGAGCAATCCTTGTGGGTGAGCACCGGATCTGATTTGGCTCAGTGTCCCTCCCCAACTCCATCTGCCAGGACTTTGCACAAGACTGTTCCAATAATACTATGAAAGTTGAAGTGAAACTGTTGGTCACTCAGTCGTATCCAACTCTTTGCAACCCCATGGACTGTAGCCCACCAGGCTCCTCTGTCCATGGAATTCTCCAGGCAAGAATACTGGAGTGGTTTGCCATTCCCTTCTCCGGGTGATCTTCCTGACCCAAGGATCGAACCTTGGGCTCCCGCATTGCAGGAAGATACTTAACCGTCTGAGCAACTATAGTTTTGCCAATAAAATTATACCAAGCAACAATGCACCAATAGTAATATACCAAGCAATAAGTAGATGCTATTGGAATCACTTCCCCCACCTCTCCGCTTCGTCCCTGGGAAGAGCAAGAGGCCAAGGCGTTCCTTTCGTGGGTGCTCCGGGATTATAGCATCACGTGCAAGTCATGAGAAGTCATATATATAAGAATAAGGCATCTTGCTGACTAAGACTGAGGTGGGGACTCCTTTGAAGCATGCATGTAGTGAAGTATGGAGTCAGCCCCAAGATGAGCCATCATCTAAGGCACCCCCGAGGCTGTAACTGGGTCAGCAGAGGCCTGAGACCCTGAGGACCAGCACAGCGTGCTCCATCCATGCAGGTAGGTATGGAGAGGAAAGCTTGGGGAGATGAGGAAGAAAAGAGGGAAATAGGAATGGGAAGGAAGTAAAAGACAATAAAATAAAGAAGCCCAAAGAGGGGAGAGGAAGGGTCGCCAAGGAATCCTGGTGTGTCCTCTGATTTTTTTTTAATTACTCTTGGCTGTGCTGGATCTTTGCCGCTGTACAGGCTTTTCTCTAGTTGCAGAGAGTGGGAGCCACTCTTTAGCTGCTTCTCCTTGTAGTGGCTTTTCTTGTTGTGGAGCACAGGCTCTAGGGCACTCAGGCTTCAGTAGTTGCAGCTCCCAGGATCTAGGGCACAGGCTCAGTAGTTGTGGCGCATGGGCTTAGCTGCTCTGTGGCATGTGGAATCTTACCAGATCAGGGATTGAACCCATGTCTCCTCAGTCTTTACCACTGAGTCACCAGGGAAGCCCTGTCCTCTGGTCCTGTCAGACATTTGGGGGACATGCAGGAGAGTGCTGGAACAATATAGCACACCCTTCCTCACGTCTCTCTGCTGGTGCTGCTCTAGGGGAACTTAGCAGGGTAACGTGTGCCACCTTGAGGAGGACAGTGGTGCAGGGCCAGGTCCCGGGAGTGAGTGGTGAGGACAAGCTGGGCTAGTGCCAAAAGTGGGGACCTACCATGCCCTGGGCTGACATGGGTCACCTGGGTACATGTGCCATCTGCAGGGGACTAAGAAGTGATGGAGGAGGAGAGGGCGGGGAGAAGGCTCTGCCTCCACCTCCTCCCTACTGGGGCCTCAGGCCCCAGCTGGTCCTCCCAGCAGAGCTGTGTGCACTGATCCTCCCCTCTCCTGGGGGCACCTTTCTGAAAATGAACTTCTGAGCCCAGAGGTCATCCCAGGCCCTGCTCCTCAGCCTGTGTCCTTGAAGCGGCCATATCCTATGACATTCTCGGTCATATGTCAGACTCCTTGATGTGCAATCCCATCTTAGGTATCTTGGTTCTCTCTCCCCTTCCCTTAAACACACCCATATAAGTTGTCCCTAAACCTGAAGGGATGCCAGTGCTCAGCAAGGAATGAAAAAAGCAAATGAAATCAGGCGACTGGGCTCAGCACTCTCTGGGTCTTAAAAACTGTGATAATACTCCGATCATGGGAAACCGTCAACAAATATTTGGCCTGGCATCTCCACTTTGGGTCATCTGTCATTAGAACTGGAGTTGGACAGGAACCCAAGACCCTCCTCACTCAATTTGAAGAAACCGCAGGGCTCAATTTATCCCCTCTGCTGGGGGTGGTGGGGTGGGGTGGCGGGTGTGTGTGTGAAAATCTTGCTTGTTTCAGAGGCTTTGGAGAACAATGCCCGTCCCTGTGAATGCGTGCTGAGAGCTGCCAGCTACTGTCATGGTCCCATTAGGCACATCGGGATTCTGACCGGAAGTCACCCTCGGGAAAGGCAGCTGTTCCCATTCACAGGTGGAGCATCCGCCTGACGTCACCGGCGCTGGAGGCAGACAGGCCCCTGGACAGCCGGGGACGAGGGCGGTGGCCTTCCAACACAGCCACCTGCCACCGCCTGACAGATTGACGCAAGAAGGTGGAAATGGCCTGTTCCTGGCCTTCTCCGACCAGAGGAGGATTGAGAAATGTGTCTGGCATCGGTGCCGCAGGAGAATACATAAGCAGCCAACTCGCTTACTGGAAAAGAAATGAGCTCATCCGCCAAGCCAGCCTGAATCTTAATGGGAACACCATGCGGTGGGGTGGGAGGGCTGGAAGGGGGTTTTGTCCCAGCCTGGGGTCGGGGGCGTGGAGTCCTTTCCACCTCAGGCCCTGCCCCAGGAGCAGCCGAGTCCCTTGGAAAGCAGCGATGATTCTGAACACAACACTCTTGAAGCCAAGAGCCAACGTGGAGGAAAGAAATACACCCAAGAAAAATGAGGCTTAAAATGAGAGTGGTCGACAGGAACCCAGACTGTGCTGACCTGGCCCGTCTGCCACATTTTCAGATGGGAAAGAACCAGGAAAGGTCTGATGACAATGAAGCCCACCAGTGTGCATTGTGGAGAAGGCATATCACTCTTTTCCCCTCTTTATGCCAATAATATACATTAATCAAAAATAAATAAGCAAGGGGTTGGGGAGAAGATTGGGAGTTTGGGGTTAAAAGATACGAAGTTAGAATGGATAAACAACAAGGTCCCGCTGTATAGCACAGGGAACTATATTATAATACCCTGTAATAAACTATAATGGAAAAGAATATGAACAAGAATATATATATATATATATATAAAACTGAATCGCTTTGCTGTACAGCAGAAATTAGCACAAGCTTGTAAATCAATTATACTTGATTTTTAAAAAAACCTCAAATAAATTAAATTTTTAAAAATTAAATATCAAGTGAAATAAATTTTTAAAAATCTCAAATAAATAAACAAGCAAAAAGAAGGGATGAAAACCCCTCATCATCCCACATGCAGACGTGGAGAGTGAGCGTATGACACACTGAGCCCACTCAGATCTCTGGCGAGCTCCTGGGTCACGAGGAGGCTGCTGGTCCAGGGATGACACCGTGACAGCAAGGCCCTGCCAGACGTTTAAAAATGATATACATGTATATACATCTTTGTTCTAAGAAGTTTCCATAGAGTACATACTATTTTGTAACATGACTCAATTTAATAACATATCTTGACTCCTATTCCATACCAAGAATATACTTCAATAATAAATTTTATCTGCTATACAGAAGTCCATTGTATATAAGTTCTCGAATTTATTTAACCAGTCTTCTATTGTTGGACACATGGGTTGTTTTCAACTTTTTTTCTATTATAAACAGCATTTGCAAAGATGAGTCTTGTTACTAAAACTTACCATACATCCTAAATTCCAATAAGTTAAAGACATGCATACTTTGGGGACCTTCTATAGAGACCTCCAGAAAAGTTTACCACAAGCACAACCACCAGCAGGATACCAGTCACTCCCATTTAAAACAATTCTCCAGTGAAGTAAAAGCAAATGATATCCTCAGGTTCCTGTCTCAGCTTTTGCTACATCAGGAAAGTCATACAATTTCCTAATGGGAAAGCCCAGGTTCTCACTCCCTCATTCATTACACATCTCCCCACCCCCTACTGTGCAGTGAGGCACTGGACGGTCACCATCCAGAAAAGAACAAAGACGCCATAAAAATGGTTTGTTTTCCCAAATGTTCTCCAAATACTCCAAGAAATTTACTTTTTTTAGAGGGGTCTGCTGAGACACTCTATCTGTTGCCTTAGATTTGCCAATGAGGCACTTGAAGTCAAGTGGTATGGGGACCTGCCCAGTCTCAGATCTCTAGGAAACCACCCTGATGGCTAGCCTTTCATCCTTTTCTACTCCCACCAAAGCCAGTTAGTGCCTCCCCCCGCCCCACACACACACAAAAAGTGCATCATAGTCTTCTCCTGGCTCCATCATGGAGATGTTCTTCTCCTCTGTTTCCTATACACTTGGTGAGTACCTGTCACTGAGGTACCAAACTGTGCTGGGGGTGTGATGGAGGAGGGTGTGTGAGGGGAGAGGGGGCTGTCAGGGGGAGAGCTGAAGTGACCTGAGCTATGTCCATCAGCTCCTGGGGACCGGGTGTGCGTGTCACGTGCTGGTCCCAAGTCCTCAGGACCCAAGATGCACTTGGGATGCATGGCCCAAGTCAGCCTGGGATGCTGTACCAGCCCTTACTTGTCCCCCTCTCCTGAATGCCCTCAGAGCTGGGGGTAGGGGCAGGGCAACTCCTGCTGAGCTCTCCCCTGACTGTGAGGAGGAGGAAGAACTGTACTGCCAGGGCAGGTGGCAAGCCAGTCAGAGACCATAAAACAAGGCCTGGACTAGGACAGAAATAGAGGCACATCCAGGAGTGGTCAGCTGGAGAAATGCGTCTGAGGGCTGGTCAAGAGGACCTATCCTTGACAAAGACTATAAGTGCAGCTTCCTGTTGACCCACAAAGCCACCTCCAAGAATCTGTCTTTCAAAACCACTTACACAAATGTTTGAAAATGCTTACAAAGATACTCATAGCTTTTGTAAGAGAGAAAAAATTGGAGGTAACCCCAGTGCATATGGCAGCAGCTGGCATGCTGTAGCACTTCATAAGCCATTCATTTAATGAATGAATAAATTCAATTTCATTGATAGGACTACTGATCACCTAAACTATGGAAGATCAATTCCAAGGGCAACTCTGCTACCATGTAAACATTAAGTAGACTTACATTCAGGGGTGTTTATGGTGTCCTGTAAAGTGAAAATGTCACCAAATGTTTCAGATAAACATGGACTCCTTTCTGAAAATACATATGTGTATATTTGCATACATACACTTACGTATTATGGGCTTCCCAGGTGGACCTAGTGGTAAAGAACTTGACTGCCAATACAGGAGTATATAAGAGACATGGGTTTAATCCCTGGGTCAGGAAGATTCCCTGGAGGAGGGCATGGCAACCCACTCCAGTATTCTTGCCTGGGAAATCCCATGGACAGGAGTGCCTGGTGGGCTACAGTCCATGGGGTTGCAAAGATTCAGACACGACTGAAGTGACTTGGCATGCCCACACCTGTATATTATACATTATATGGTAACATTTATTTGCAAGGGATTTGTTTAGAAAGTGCTCTCAGGTGAAATTTTTAAGGGACTGAGGGAAGCAGGCAAGGGCAGAAAAAGAAACCAGGGAAGATCCTGGGCCCATCAAAAGCCTCACTTGATACCCATGGGAGCTCTAGAGTGTGAATGGAACCACAGAGCTGCCCCACCTCAAAGAAAGGGGACCAGAGTTTTGCTCCTGCATTATGCAGTCATTGATTTCCCAGGTGGGCAGTGGTAAAGAATCCACCTGCCAATGAAGGAGACGCAAGAGATACGTGTTGGAGCCCTGGGTTGGGAAGATTCCCTGGAGGAGGAAATGGCAACCCACTCCAGTATTCTTGCCTGAAAAATTCTATGGACAGAGGAGTCTGGTGGACTACAGTCCTTGGCGTCGCAAAGAGTTGGACACAACTGAGCACACAGCACACACACACATATTATGTAGTCATTGGTTGGGGGCTGGCCCCACGGGACATGCTTTGACCTCCAAGACACTGCCGGGTGAAACAGATCATTTCTGCTAAGGGTGATTCTCCAGAAAAGGGTGCAACTCTGAACCACTAGCAGCTAGGATGGGTGTATTGGTCAGATGAACAACATCTAGGCAAGCACTAACAGTATCTAATATAGATGTGCAAATGTGTGTGTGTGTGTGTGCAGGTGTACAGAGAAGAATCTGGAAGAATATTCTCCAATGTATCAACAGCAGCTACCTCCAGAAATGGAGATGGATGTTGGAGGAGGGCATTGAGAGAAGAAAATGTTATATCTCACTTAATATGCTTCTGTCTTAGGTGCATTTTCTTGCAAGCAGCATGCATTACATTTGTAATTTAAAAAAAAACAAAAGGAGGTTGGTCAGCAGAGTTAAAAGTTGCAGCTAGGCCAGGCTATCTAAAAATGGAGAAGTGCCTGGCTGCTGCTGCTGCTAAGTCGCTTCAGTCGTGTCCGATTCTATGCAACCCCATAGACGGCAGCCCACCAGGCTCCCCCGTCCCTGGGATTCTCCAGCCAAGAACACTGGAGTGGGTTGCCATTTCCTTCTCCAATGCATGAAAGTGAAAAGTGAAAGTGTCTCTTTCAGTTCTGGTTTCCTTGGTGTATATGCCCAGAAGTGGGATTGCTGGGTCATATGGTGTACCCATGTTCATCGCAGCACTGTTTATAATAGCCAGGACATGGAAGCAACCTAGATGCCCATCAGCAGACGAATGGATAAGAAAGCTATGGTACATATACACCATGGAATATTACTCAGCCATTAAAAAGAACACATTTGAATCAGTTCTAATGAGATGGATAAAACTGGAGCCCATTATACAGAGTGAAGTAAGCCAGAAAGATAAACACCAATACAGTATACTAATGCATATATATGGAATTTAGAAAGATGGTAACAATAACCTTATATGCAAGACAGAAAAAGAGACACAGATGTATAGAACAGACTTTTGGACTCTATGGGAGAAGGCGAGGGTGGGATGATCTGAGAGAACAGCATCGAAACATGTATATTATCAAGTGTGAAACAGATCACCAGCCCAGGTTGGATGCATGAGACAAGTGCTCAGGCCTGGTGCACTGGGAAGACCCAGAGGGATGGGATGGGGAGGGAGGTGGGAGGGGGGGTTCAGGATGGGGAACACATGTAAATCCATAGCTGATTCATGTCAATGTATGGCAAAAACCACTACAATATTGTAAAGTAATTACCTCCAACTAATAAAAATAAATGAAAAAAGAGATGATCTATAAATTAAAAAAAAAAAGAAAAGTGAAAGTGAAGTCACTCAGTCATGTCTGACTCTTCGCAACCGCATGGACTGCAGCCTACCAGGCTCCTCCGCCCATGGTATTTTCCAGGCAAGAATACTGGAGTGGGTTGCCATTGCCTTCTGTGGGAGAAGTGCCCTAGTGGGTTCATAAGAACCCTCTGACTGCAGAGTGCTTGGGGATCAGGAATGGGAACACAGGGAAGCCATGAAATAAGACTAGTAGTTTAGCAGAGGATGTTGGAGACCAGCGGGGTGGCCAAGAGCCACACCTCCAGGCTGTGCAGGGACCCTCGGCCAGATCAGCCTTTCTGGGGTTGAGTCTCCCTGCCTCTCCTCACTCTCAGCACTCTCTCTGTAATGAATGATTCTTTTCTTTCTCTTGAAATGAATGAACAAATGGGAGTCCTCTTAAGGAACTGATGCCAAGGGCCGGGATGTTCCTTCCCAGAAGATAAATCATACATATTGTCATGAGGGAGAAGAGGAATTTGTCAGGAATTATGGTTCTTGGCTATCTGAGGTTCCTCTTAGAAACTAGTGCCAGGGCACCTGGCCCACTCAGAGGTGGTGAGTGGGGAGGAGGCAGTGAGCAGGCTGGCCCAGAGGACACTATCCCCATGGGCAGCAGAGCCCTTGCAGCCAACCCCCTGCCACAGCCAAGCTTCTCTTGGGCCCTCCAGCCCAGCAACATCCTGGTCCCCATCGAGGGGTGGGAGCTGGGCTGAGAGCCTGACCACCAAATAAGGGTCACAGACAACACAGCAGAAAGTGGAACTCTGAGAGACTCAGCCAGTGTCTGCTGGCTCAAAGCAGGGGCCATCATTCACTGGTGCCTATCTCAGGGAGTCTGGGATGCCACAGACTGGGTGGCTTAAAGAATGAACACTTTCTTTCTACAGCTGTGGCAGCTGGGAGGCCACAATCAGGATACCAGCAGGCTCAGGTTCTGCTGAGGACACCCTTTCTGGGTTAGTCAGCCACCTTCTCGTTGTATCCTCACATGGCAGAGAAAGAAGAGAGGCCTAGCTCTTTTCTGCTTCTTATAAGGTCACTAATCCCATCATTAGATTCCACCCTCATGACCTAGTTATCGCCAAAGGCCTCAGATCTGAATACCATTGATTGTGGTTAAAGTTTCAACATATGAATTTGGGGAGGTCACAAACATGCAGTCCATACCTACAGTGATGTTCCAAGATGGTAAATCTTCAGGGGAAGACAACTTTGTGAAGGTGCCTAGTGAATTTAGAACAACACTTAGTATCATGGTGATGACACTTAAGCAGGTAGTTCTGGCAGGATCTGAAAATATGGAGAGTGCCAAAGAAGGTGTTCTGTTGGAGCAGATGAACCTGTAAATGTGACTGGGCAAAGAAGTCACTCGTTAGGAAACACTGATGATCCCATAGGGGACGGCCCAGCCCCTGCCTTAGCTCCTCAGAAACCCCCTATGGAATGTTTCTATACCATGGTGAGCCTGTTTGACAAGCATGAAATCTAGAGAAAGGAAAGGAAATATTAATGATAGATGAATTGACATGATAAAGCAAGTAGGTAGGATAGGTTTAACACTCTAAAATCTCCATGTGCTAAGTTGATTCAGTTCTGTCCGACTCTTTGCAACCCTATGGACTATAGCCCACAAGGCTCCTCTATCCATGGGATTCTCCAGGCAAGAATACTGGAGTGGGTTGCAGTTCCCTCCTCCAGGAGATCTTTCCAACCCAGGGATAGAACCTGTGTCTCCTGCATTGGCAGGCAGGTTCTTTACCACTAGCACCACCTGGGAAGCAAAATCTCCATATGTAGAGCCAACTTTTCTCTCTGTTGTTAGAGATGATCACAGTTAGGATTACACAAAATGATGCTTGGACATATGAGATATGTGGTTAGGATGTTAGAGACAAGCCCCTGTGGGTGACCATGGATCACATTAAAAATGATGGTTATGGGTCACACAGACCAGTAATACCTTGACCAAATCATTTCAGAGTGGGTTGTTGAGACTTGGAGTACAAACATGGGAGTAGCATGTGAAAGTAATTTTTACCCCAGATAGATTACAAAAATTATAGGGTAGTGGGGGAAAAAAGTGCAGTGCAAGTCTCCCCGTCATGTCTGACTCTTTGCGACCCCATGGACAACACAGTCCATGGAATTCTCCAGGCCAGAGTACTGGAGTGGGTAGCCTTTCCCTTCTCCAGGGGATCTTCCCAACCCAGGGATCAAACCCAGGTCTCCCACATGGCAGGTGGACTCTTTACCAGCTGAGCAACAAGGGAAGCCCAATGGAAAAAAAGGCATAGACTTTATCTTCAGCAAAAGCAAGACACAGTAATGATCTGTGGATTGAAATTTTCTGTTGTCGTTGTCTAGTCACTCAGTCATGTCCTTCACCATCTCCTAGAGCTTGCTCAAACTCATGTCCATTGAGTCAGTGATGCCATCCAACCATCTCATCCTCTGTTGTCCCCTTCTCCTCCTGCCTTCAATCTTTCCCAGCATCAGGGTCTTTTCTAAGGAGTCAATTCTTTCATCAGATGGTCAAAGTGCTGGAGCTTCAGCATCAGTCCTTCCAATGAATATTCAGGGTTAATTTCCTTTAGAATTGACTGGTTTGATCTCCTTGCAGTCCATGGGACTCTCAAAGAGTCTTCTCCAACACCACAGTTTGAATGCATCAATTCTTCAGCACTCAGCCTTCTTTATGGTCCAACTCTCACATCCACACATGAATACTGGAAAAACCATAGCTTTGACTAAACGGACCTTTGTCCCTGCTTTTTAATATGCTGTCTAGGTTGATCATAGCTTTTCTTCCAAGGAGCAAGCGTCTCTTAACTTCATGGCTGCAGTCACCATTTGCAGTGATTTTGAAGCCCAAGAAAATAAAGTCTGTCACTGCTTCCACTGTTTCCCCGTCTATTTCCCATGAAGTGATGGGGCTGAATCTTAGTTTTTTGAATGTTGAGTTTTAAGCCAACTTTTTCACTTCCTCTTTCACCTTCACCAAGATGCTCTTTAGTTCCTCTTCGCTTTCTGCTGTAAGGGTAGTGTCATCTGCACATCTGAGGTTATTTGTATTTCTCCTTGCAATCTTGATTCCAGCTTGCGCTTCATCCAGCTTGGCATTTCATATGATGTACTTTGCATGTAAGTTAAATAACCAAGGAGACAATATACAGCCTTGATGTACTCATTCCCCAATTTTGAACCAGTTTGTTGTTCCATGTCTGGTTCTGTTGCTTCTTGATCTGTATACAGATTTCTTATGAGGCAGGTCAGGTGGTCTGGTATTCCCATCTCTTTCTGAATATTCCACAGTTTGTTGTGATCCACACAGTCAAAGGGTTTAGTGTAGCCCATGAATTAAAAGTAGATGTTTTTCTGGAATTCTCTTGCATTTTATATGATCCAATGGACATTGGTAATTTGATTTCTGGTTCCTCTGCCTTTTTTAAATCCAGGAAGTTGTACATCTGGAAGTTCTTGGTTTATATACTGTTGAAGCCTAGCTTGAAGGATTTTGAACATTACCTTATTAGCATGTGAAATGAGTGCAATTGTGCAGTAGTTTGAACATTCTTTGCTCTTCTTTGGGACTGGAATGAAAACTGACCTTTTCCAGTCCTGTGGCCACTGCTGAGTTTTCCAAATTTGCTGGCCTATTGAGTGCAGCACTTTCACAGCATCATCTTTTAGGATTTGAAACAGCTCAGCTGGAATTCCATCACCTCCACTAGCTTTGTTCATAGTGATGCTTCCTAAGGCCCACTTGACTTCACACTCCAGGATGTCTGGCTCTAGGTGAGTGATCACACCATTGTGGTTATCTGGTCATGAAGATCTTTTTTGTATAGTTCTTTGGTGTATTCGTGCCACATCTTCTTACTAACTTCTGCTTCTGTTAGGTCCATACCATTTCTGTCCTTTATTGTGCCCATCTTTACATGAAATGTTCCCTTGTTAGCTCTAATTTTCTTGACGAGATCTCTAGTCTTTCCCATTCTCTTATTTTCCTCTATTTCTTTGTATTGTTCACTTAATATACTGAAATCTGCCCAGAATTCACATGGGGAGAAGATGAACTGGAGAGGATTCCTTGTGAGCAGCAGATCTCAGGAGACAATCACAAAACTTGCCTTTCCTATAGGTAAGGGACACACTCTGAGTGACAGTCCTATATCCCTGACTGTGGGACAGAGGGGGTAGTAAGCAGGAGGCAACAGACTCAACAAAGGAGGAAGTGCTGGGACTTCCTGGTGGTTCAGTGGTTAAGACTGCATGCTTCCATTGCAAGGGGCATGGGTTCAATCCCTGCTCAGGGAACTAAGATCCCAGATTCCACTGAGCTTGGTGAAATAAATAAATAAACTGTCTCTAACAAAAAAAAAAAAAAAGGAAGAAGTGCTATAAAAACATCCAGAGAGTGAGGCTGCAATTCTCAGAAATTGCCAGTAAAAAACATTCCCTAAAATAAGCTCCTGCTGATATTGAAGCAAGGAATATCCAACTCATTACCCAGTGAACTAAAAGGCTGTTGGCATGGCATCAATATAAAGAAAATCCCAGGGGGCAAAAAGTGAGTAAAATCAGCAAAAATTACCAGGCTCCCCCCCCCAAAAAAAAACCTCATCTGAAAAATGTTGCCATAAAATGTTAACAACAAAACATCTTTCTATGAATTAAAAAAAAACTTTATAAAGCAACAACGTATTTGAAGGAAGATCACAAAGCAGAAATATAAAATAGTGAGAAAATGAAAGAGAATAAAAAAAGAGTGTAGGATTTCCTTTGTGGTCCAGTTGATAAGAATCTACCTGCCGACGCAGGGAACACGGCTTGGAACCCTGACCCGGGAAAACCCCACATGCTGCTGAGCTCACACTCTAGAGCCCATGGTCCCCAACAAAAGAAGCCACTGCAATGAGAAGCCTGAGCACCCCACTAAAGAGTAGGCTCTGCTCACCTCAACTAGAGAAAAGCTGTGTGATGCAACAAAAAATAAATAAATAAAACACTTCTTAAAAGGAGTGTAGACATGAGAAAAACATATTAAAGGACATGGAGGATAAAAATGAGGCAGGCAACCAAAATGAAACAGACAAGAAAGAGCTAAAGGAATCTGAGAGAAAGAAAGAAGGATTTGCGACAAAGATCAGAGTTAACATATTTGGCCTATAAATAATCGTAAGTGTCCCTCATCTGTTTTTTAGAAACAGGTTTACAGATTACATCACAAAATAAAATCCAACTCTAAGCAAATACAAGATAAGCACCAAAAGATGAACAAATATGCCAGGCAAACATTAATAAATAAAATCACTCCCTCATGCACTTCTCTCTGTTAAGCACATTCTTTAAACATGTCTCAGAGCATGAACTACAAGAACTACACACTTCTAAACTAAAGGCTTTTTTTTTTTCATTTATTTTTATTAGTTGGAGGTAATTACTTTACAATATTGTAGTGGGTTTTGTCATACATTGACATGAATCAGCCATGGTGTTACATGTATTCCCCATCCCGATCCCCCCTCCCACCTCCCTCTCCACCCGATCCCTCTGGGTCTTCCCAGTGCACCAGGCCCGAGCACTTGTCTCATGCATCCAAACTGGGCTGGTGATCTGTTTCACACAGATGATATACATGTTTCGATGCTATTCTCTCGAAACATCCCACCCTTGCCTTCTCCCACAGAGTCCAAAAGTCTGTTCTGTACATCTGTGTCTCTTTCTGTTTTGCATATAGGGTTATCATTACCATCTTTCTAAATTCCATATATATGTGTTAGTATGCTGTAATGTTCTTTATCTTTCTGGATTACTTCACTCTGTATAATAGGCTCCAGTTTCATCCATCTCATTAGAACTGATTCAAATGAATTCTTTTTAACGGCTGAGTAATATTCCATGGTGTATATGTACCACAGCTTCCTTATCCATTCATCTGCTGATGGGCATCTAGGTTGCTTCCATGTCCTGGCTATTATAAACAGTGCTGCAATGAACATTGGGGTGCACGTGTCTCTTTCAGATCTGGTTTCCTCAGTGTGTATGCCCAGAAGTGGGATTGCTGGGTCATATGGCAGTTCTATTTCCAGTTTTTTAAGGAATCTCCACACTGTTCTCCATAGCGGCTGTACTAGTTTGCATTCCCACCAACAGTGTAAGAGGGTTCCCTTTTCTCCACACCCTCTCCAGCATTTATTGCTTGTAGACTTTTGCATAGCAGCCATCCTGACTGGCATGTAATGGTACCTCATTGTGGTTTTGATTTGCATTTCTCTAATAATGAGTGATGTTGAGCATCTTTTCATGTGTTTGTTAGCCATCTGTATGTCTTCTTTGGAGAAATGTCTGTTCAGTTCTTTTGGCCCATTTTTTGATTGGGTCATTTATTTTTCTGGAATTGAGCTGCAGGAGTTGCTTGTATATTTTTGAGATTAGTCCTTTGTCTGTTGCTTCATTTGCTATTATTTTATCCCAATCTGAGGGCTGTCTTTTCACCTTGCTTATAGTTTCCTTTGTAGTGCAAAAGCTTTTAAGTTTCATTAGGTCCCATTTGTTTATTTTTGCTTTTATTTCCAATATTCTGGGAGGTGGGTCATAGAGGATCCTGCTGTGATTTATGTCAGAGAGGGTTTTGCCTATGTTCTCCTCTAGGAGTTTTATAGTTTCTGGTCTTACATTTAGATCTTTAATCCATTTTGAGTTTATTTTTGTGTATGGTGTTAGAAAGTGTTCCAGTTTCATTCTTTTACAAGTGGTTGACCAGTTTTCCCAGCACCACCTGTTAAAGAGGTTGTCTTTTTTCCATTGTATATCCTTGCCTCCTTTGTCGAAGATAAGGTGTCCATAGGTTCGTGGATTTATCTCTGGGCTTTCTAATCTGTTCCATTGATCTATATTTCTGTCTTTATGCCAGTACCATACTGTCTTGATGACTGTGGCTTTGTAGTAGAGCCTGAAGTCAGGCAGGTTGATTCCTCCAGTTCCATTCTTCTTTCTCAAGATTACTTTGGCTATTCAAGGTTTTTGGTATTTCCATACATATTGAGAAATTATTTGCTCTAGTTCTGTGAAGAATACCATTGGTAGCTTGATAGGGATTGCATTGAATCTATAGATTGCTTTGGGTAGAATAGCCATTTTGACAATATTGGTTCTTCCAATCCATGAACACGGTATGTTTCTCCATACCTCTTTGATTTCTTTCACCAATTTTATAGTTTTCTATGTATAGGTCTTTTGTTTCTTTAGGTAGATATACTCCTAAGTATTTTATTCTTTTTGTTGCAATGGTGAATGGTATTGTTTCCTTAATTTCTCTTTCTGTTTTTTCATTGTTAGTATATAGGAATGCAAGGGATTTCTGTGTGTTAATTTTATATCCTGCAACTTTACTATATTCGTTGATTAGCTCTAGTAATTTTCTGGTAGAGTCTTTAGGGTTTTCTGTGTAGAGGATCATGTCATCTGCAAACAGCGAGAGTTTCACTTCTTCTTTTCCTATCTGGATTCCTTTTACTTCTTTTTCCGCTCTGATTGCTGTGGCCAAAACTTCCAAAACTATGTTGAATAGTAGTGGTGAGAGTGGGCACCCTTGTCTTGTTCCTGATTTTAGGGGAAATGCTTTCAATTTTTCACCATTGAGGGTAATGCTTCCTGTGGGTTTGTCATATATGGCTTTTATTATGTTGAGGTATGTTCCTTCTATTCCTGCTTTCTGGAGAGTTTTAATCATGAATGGGTGTTGAATTTTGTCAAAGGCTTTCTCTGCATCTATTTAGATAATCATATGTTTTTTATCTTTCAATTTGTTAATGTGGTGTATTACATTGATTGATTTGTGGATATTAAAGAATCCTTGCATTCCTGGGATAAAGCCCACCTGATCATGGTGTATGATTTTTTTTAATATGTTGTTGGATTCTGTTTGCTAGAATTTTGTTAAGGATTTTTGCATCTATGTTCATCAGTGATATTGGCCTGTAGTTTTCTTTTTTTGTTGCATCTTTGTCTGGTTTTGGAATTAGGGTGATGGTGGCCTCATAGGATGAGTTTGGAAGTTTACCTTCTTCTGCAATTTTCTGGAAGAGTTTGAGTAAGATAGGTGTTAGCTCTTCTCTAAATTTTTGGTAGAATTCAGCTGTGAAGCCATCTGGTCCTGGGCTTTTGTTTGCTGGAAGATTTCTGATTATAGTTTCGATTTCCTTGCTTGTGATGGGTCTGATAAGATCTTCTACTTCTTCCTGGTTCAGTTTTGGAAAGTTATACTTTTCTAAGAATTTGTCCATTTCTTCCAAGTTGTCCATTTTATTGGCATAGAGCTGCTGGTAGTAGTCTCTTATGATCCTTTGTATTTCAGTGTTGTCTGTTGTGATCTCTCCATTTTCATTTCTAATTTTTGTTAATTTGGTTCTTCTCCCTTTGTTTCTTAATGAGTCTTGCTAATGGTTTGTCAATTTTGTTTATTTTTTCAAAAAACCAGCTTTTAGCTTTGTTTATTTTTGCTATGGTCTCTTTAGTTTCTTTTGCATTTATTCCTGTCCTAAATTTAAGATTTCTTTCCTTCTACTAACCCTGGGGTTCTTCATTTCTTCCTTCTCTAGTTGCTTTAGGTGTAGAGTTAGGTTATTTATTTGGCTTTTTTCTTGTTTGTTGAGGTAAGCCTGTATTGCTATGAACCTTCCCCTTAGCACTGCTTTTACAGTGTCCCATAGGTTTTGGGTTGTTGTGTTTTCATTTTCATTCATTTCTATGCATATTTTGATTTCTTTTTTGATTTCTTCTGTGATTTGTTGGCTATTCAGGAGCGTGTTATTTAGCCTCCATATGTTGGAATTTTTAACAATTTTTTTCCTGTAATTGAGATCTAATCTTAGCGCACTGTGGTCAGAAAAGATGACTGGAATGATTTCAATTTTTTTGAATTTACCAAGACTAGATTTATGGCCCAGGATGTGATCTATTCTGGAGAAGGTTCCGTGTGCACTTGAGAAAAAGGTGAAGTTGATTGTTTTGGGGTGAAATGTCCCATAGATATCAATTAGGTCTAGCTGGTCCATTGTGTCATTTAAAGTTTGTGTTTCCTTGTTAATTTTCTGTTTAGTTGATCTATCCATAGCTGTGAGTGGGGTATTAAAGTCTCCCACTATTATTGCGTTGCTATTAATTTCCTCTTTTATACTCGTTAGCGTTTGCCGTACATATTGTGGTGCTCCTATGTTGGGTGCATATATATTTATAATTGTTATATCTTCTTCTTGGATTGATCCTTTGATCATTATGTAGTGTCCTTCTTTGTCTCTTTTCACAGCCTTTATTTTAAAGTCTATTTTAACTGATATGAGTATTGCGACTCCTGCTTTCTTTTGGTCTCTGTTTGCATGAAATACTTTTTCCCAGCCCTTCACTTTTAGTCTGTATGTGTCTCTTGTTTTGAGATGAGTCTATTGTAGACAGCATATATAGGGGTCTTGTTTTTGTATCCATTCAGCCAGTCTTTGTCTTTTGGTTGGGGCATTCAACCCATTACATTTAAGGTAATTATTGATAGGTATGGTCCCGTTGCCATTTACTTTGTTGTTTTGGGTTCACGTTTATACAACCTTTCTGGTTTCCTGTCTAGAGAAGATCCTTTAGCATTTGTTGAAGAGCTGGTTTGGTGGTGCTGAATTCTCTCAGCTTTTGCTTGTCTGTAAAGCTTTTGAATTCTCCTTCATATCTGAATGAGATCCTTGCTGGGTACAGTAATCTAGGTTGTAGGTTATTCTCTTTCATTACTTTAAGTATGTCCTGCCATTCCCTTCTGGCCTGGAGGGTTTCTATTTATAGATCAGCTGTTATCCTTATGGGAATCCCTTTGTGTGTTATTTGTTGTTTCTCCCTTGCTGCTTTTAATATTTGTTCTTTGTGTTTGATCTTTGTTAATTTGATTAATATGTGTCTTGGGGTGTTTCGCCTTGGGTTTATCCTGTTTGGGACTCTCTGGGCTTCTTGGACTTGGGTGGCTATTTCCTTCCCCATTTTAGGGAAGTTTTCAGCTATTATCTCCTCGAGTATTTTCTCATGGCCTTTCTTTTTGTCTTCTTCTTCTGGGATTCCTATGATACAAATGTTGGGGCGTTTCACTTTGTCCCAGAGGTCCCTGAGGTTGTCCTCATTTCTTTTGATTCTTTTTTCTTTTTTCCTCTCTGCTTCATTTATTTCCATCATTTTATCTTCTACCTCACTTATCCTATCTTCTGTCTCCGTTATTCTACTCTTGGTTCCTTCCAAAGTGTTTTTGATCTCACTTATTGCATTATTCTTTTTTAATTGACTGTTTTTTATTTCTTCTAACTATTTATTAAACATTTCTTGCATCTTTTCAATCTTTGTCTCCAGGCTATTTATCTGTAACTCCATTTTGTTTTCAATATTTTGTATCATTTTTATTATCATTTTTCTAAATTCTTTTTCAGGTAGATTCCCTATCTCCTCCTCTTTTGTTTGACTTGGTGGGCATTTTTCATGTTACTTTACTGTTGGGTATTTCTCTTCCTTTCCATCTTGTTTAGATTGCTGTGTCTGGAGTGGGCTTTCTGTATTCTGGAGGTCTGTGGTTCCTTTTTATTGTGGAGGTTTCACCCAGTGGGTGGGGTTGGACGATTGGCTTGTCAAGGTTTCCTGGTTAGGGAAGCTTGCGTCGGTGTTCTGGTGCGTGGAACTGGATTTCTTCTCTCTGGAGTGCAATGGAGTGCCCAGTAATGAGTTTTGAGATGGGTCTATGTGTTAGGTGTGACTATGGCAGCCTGTAAGTTGACGCTCAGGGCTATGTTCCTGTGTTGCTGGAGAATTTGCATGGTATGTCTTGCTCTGAAACTTACTGGCTCTTGGGTGGTGGTTGGTTTCAGTGTAGGTATGGAGGCTTTTGAATGGTCTCTTATTACTTAATGTTCCATGTAGTCAGCAGTTTTCTGGTGTTCTCAGGTTTTGGGCTTAAGTTTCCTGCCTCTGGATTTCAGTTTTATTCTTCCAGTAGTCTCAAGACTTCTCCAACTATACAGCACTGATAATAAAACTTCTAGGTTAATGGTGAAAAGATTCTCCCCCGTGAGGGACACCCAGAGAGGTTTACAGAGTTACATGAAAAAGAGGAGAGGGAGGAGGGAGATAGAGATGAGCAGGAGGAGAAAAAGGGGGACTCAAGAGGAGAGAGACAGATCTACACAGTTGTCTGTTCCCAAAGTGTTCTCCGTAGCCCAGACACCCACAAAGATTCACAGAATTGGATTGGGAAGAGAAGGGGAAAGGAGGAAACAGAGGTGGTCTGAGGTAGAAAATAGAGAGTCAAAAGTGGGAGAGAGTAATCAACACCCTCCTGAGTAAAAATGGGAACTGAATATTGGCTTCTTAAATGTCCAAAATTTATATCACATACTGAAAAACAAAAATTAAAAATCTAGAGTAGAGGTTAGACTCTTAAAAATACAATGTTAAAAACAAAAACAAAAACACAAATAATTTTAGAAATATATATGAAGTTCGGCTTAAAAATAGGGCTTCTCTCTTTTTTTTTTTTTTTTGCAAGGTTATAGTGAAATGAAAATGAAACTTAAGGAGTAGTAGAGGAGTAATAGAGGACTTTAAAAGAAAATAAGAGAAAAAGAAAAAAACAAGAAAAAAAAATTTTTTTTCCTAATTAAAAAAATTGTAAAAATATATGAAAATGAAAGTTAAGGAGTAATGGGGGAGTAATAGGGAATTTTAAAAGAAAATAAAAGAGAAAAAATAAAAAAGAAAAGAAAAGAAAAAAAAATTTTTAATTAAAAAAAAAGTAAAAATATATCTAGGAATTTCTCTGGAGCTGTTGGGGTCACTGTGGGTTCGGTTCAGTTTCAGATAGCTCCTTGTTCCAGCTTACACTTCTCGATATCTATAGGCCCCTTCCGGTGTAGTCGTTGTTATCTACAGTGATTTTAATCTGTTGCACCGGTCCCTTCTGAAGCGGTTCCCTTTGTTTATTTGGCTTCTGTTTGCCAGTCTCTTCAGTGCCTAATTTCCGCCCTGACACAGGCGGGCAGAGGTGGTCTCTGGTTCAGGTAGCTAGTTCCATCGTGCTGTGGGGGGTGGGGGGCACTGTTTTCCCCATCTACGCTGCTCAGGCTCCCGGCTGCTCTATATGGAGCGTGCCCTGTGTTGCGTGCGGTTCCAGTTTTCGGGTACTCCACAAAAGCACGGACTCGGTTGCGCCTGCGTTTTGTGTCTTCCCCTGCCCGAGCAGCTCAGGCGGCCAGGGGCTTGACGGGTGCACTCTCCCCAGGTGCGGTGCGCCTTCCCTCCGAGGCCCCAGCCCCAGTCCCCGCCCGCGCCGGTCAGTTGCCTGCGCCCTGTGTCTCGCCGCGACCCTCCCAGCGGATGTCGACCATCCAGAATCTCAGGAAGTCTCTGGTTAGAAACTGGAGGCCTGTTTGTAGTGTGGTAGGGGATGCAGTCTTTGGGGCCGAGTTTGCCCCTTTCCTCTCCCCCCTGCCTCCTGCCTCTGGCGGGGCTGAGGCAGTCCACAGCCGGCTAGCTCCTCTGGACTTGCTCAGACCCTTTGTTCTGCGAACGGCCGGCAGTGTGTTCGGGCCGGTTAATTTTCTCTCTCTCTTTTGCTCTCCCACAGTTTCAGTTGGCATCTCACAAAAGCTCCCTCTGATTGCCCTCAGGGCACTCAGGCCTGGTCCTTACCCTAAACAGTGCTGCCCGCTCCTCTCTGTTCCGCCCCCACTTGCTGGTGGCGGATGCAGGCCTCTGGGGTACTTTCTGCTGGGAGTTGCTATTAGGCACGTAATCTGTGGGGTTTATTTATTTATTTATTTATTTTCCTCCCAGTTAGGTTGCCCTCCGAGATTTGAAAACTTCCCCCAGACCCGCCAGTGCGAGGGTTTCCTGGTGTTTGGAAACTTCCTCTATTTAGACTCCCTTCCCGGGACGGGTCTCCGTCCCTAGCTCTTTTGTCTCTCTTTTTATCTTTTATATTCTGTCCTACCTCCTTTCGAAGACAATGGGCTGCTTTTCTGGGCTCCTGATGTCCTCAGCTAGCGATCAGAAGTTGTTTTGTGAAGTTTGCTCAGCGATGAATTGTTCTTTCGATGAATTTGTAGGGGAGAAAGTGGTCTCGCCGTCCTATTCCTCCGCCATCTTGGCTCCTCCCCTAAACTAAAGGCTTTACAAAGACAACTATGTTCATCTTGTCACACAGTGTTGAAACACATCTCAGAGTATCACTCTACAAAATGCTGCGTTTAGAAGTGTTTGGTTCCTGCAGTTCATGTTGAAAATGCAAAATGGTATAGCCACTCTGAAAACTGTTAATAATTTTCTTAAAATGTTATAGATACCCTTACTATATGATCCAGTAATCCTACTCTTGTGGATTCATCCTAGAGAAAAGAAGACTTACATTCCCACAAACACCTGTACATAAATGTACCCAGAAGCTCTATTCATAACCGCCAGAAAAGTGAAGTGAAAGTGTTAGTTGCTCAATCATGTCCAACTCTTTGTAGCCCCAGGGACTGTAGCCTGCCAGACTCCTCTGTCCATGGAATTCTCCATGCAAGAATACTGGTGTGGCTAGCCATTCCCCTCTCCAGGGGATCTTCCTGACCCAGGGATCAAATCCAGGTCTCCTACACTGCGGGTGGATTATTTGCCATCTGAACCACCAGATCATAACTGCCAAAACCAACCCAAATTTTCTATGATGGACAAATGTCATAGAGCCATACAATGGAATACTATTTCATAATGAAAAGAAACAAAATATTGATGCCCAGAACAATTTGGATGAATTTCAAGGTATTGTGCTTAGTGAAAGTAGCTGGTCTCAAAAGGTTATAGACCATATGATTCTACTCCAACATAATTTTCTAAAAGACAAAATTATAGTGATAGAGAACAGATCAGAGGTCTACAGGAGCTAGAAATGAGGGGAGGGTGTGAATAGCATGAGGTGTTTGGGTTTTTTTTAGGTTATAGAACAATTTTGTATCCTGATTATTGTGATCACTATGTAAATATATATATATATATATATATGTTGTATACAAATACATATAAATGTTTCATAACTCATTGAGCTATACACCAAAAGAATTTTTGAAAAGTCAGTTTTACTGTATAATTATTTTTAAATAAATGCATTTAGTCATTTAAAGGAAAAATAAACTGAGAGAAAACATAAAGAAGTCATTAACAAAGATAAAAACATAAATTGGTGATTTGGAAAAAAAGAAAAAGAACATAATTGATGGCTAAATTCAAAACCTTGTTGTGGGAAGGATGGTGGTAGGCTAGAATCTATAAACCACTAACATGAGGAAAAAGAGTTTTACTAATATCACAAAGAACAAGTGATAAGGGAGAAATAACCAGAAACAAAAGATTAAAAGAATTATAAATGCTTACTTGGTCAATTATATTCAAATACATTGAAAACATTTAAGAAATTAATAATTTCCTAGAAAAATATAACTTTATTAGAACTAACTTCAAAAGAGTTAGGAAATTTAAATAGAGTGATTTGCAAGAAGGAGATAAGATTGTTGTTACAAGTTGAACTGTGTCCTCCAAAATTTACATATTGAAACTCTAACCACCAGCAACTCAAAAGGTGCGCTTATTTAGGGATACAGTTATTGAAGATGCAATCAGTTAAGTTAGGATGTGTTAGCTGCTCAGTTGTGTCCAACTCTTTGCAACCCCAGGGACTGCAGCCTGCAAGGATCCTTTATCTACGGGATTCTCCAGGCAGGAACACTGCAATGGGTAGTCACTCCCTTCTCCAAGGGATCTTCCTGACCCAAGGATCGAACCCATGTCTCCTACATTGCAGGCAGATTCCTTACCATCTAAGCCACCAGGGAAGCCCAAGTTAGGATGAAGTCTCACTAACTGGCACTAGGGCAGGTTGGGACTAATACAACATGACTGATGTCCTTATAAAAAGAGGAAATGTGGACACAGACGCAGGCACACAGAGAGATGCCACATGAAGACGGGTGCTATGCAGCCACAGAACAAGCGATCCCCAGAAGCTAGGAGAAAGGCCTGGGACAGCTCCTTCCCTAGACCCTTCAGAGGAGCATGGCCCTGCCAACACCATATCAGACTTCTGAACTCCAGAACTGGAGACAAGAAACTTCTGTCATTGAAGCCACTCAGTTTGAGGAACCCTACTACGGTAGCCCCAGCAAACTAATATTGTTTTCAATGAATTATTCTCCAGAATAGCCTTAGATAATTGTGTAAGATAATTTACACAGTTTTTAACAAATAATGACACTTTCAGTGCTTTTTAAACTACAACAAAGTGGTGAAAATGAGAAAAAACTTCTAATGTCTTTCTATGAAGTAAATATAACATTGAAACCTGATGAGGAGTGTACTCACAAAAAGGGAAAAAAATATAGACCAATCTGAATTATTAATCCCAATTTTAAAATCCTACATTGAATAGTCAAAAACAAAACTTATCAATGGACTAAAATAAAAATACATCATATGACTAAGTAGAATTTATTCCAAGAATAAGAGGATAACTGAATATCAGGAAAGTAATTCATGAATTCAATGGCTCTAAAGAAAAAAATTAGATTGCCTTCACAGACTATAAAAAATTTATATCCAGTCTCAGTTTAAATATTTTAAATGAAAAAAGAATATATTAATACTTTATAATATGATAAATGTATATCTACCTCAAAAATTCATATCACTAGAAAAATTCCTATCAGTGTCAGAAATAAAACAAGATGTCCTCTACGACATTATATCTAATATGGCACTCAAGGAAGCAGCCAACAGAATTAGATAAGAGAAATAACTTAGCAGAAATATTGGAAAGAGAAACTATAGTGTGACTGTGTATCTGAAAAATCCAAGATAATCAGTGTTTTGAAACAGTGTAACAAAGGACAATTTACTAAGTTAGCAAAGAACGAGGACTTCCCTGCTGGTCCAGTGGCCAAGTCTCCATGCTGCCAATACAGGGGGCCCAGGTCTGACCCTTGGTAGGGAAAATAGTTCCCACATACCACAAGTAAAGATCCAGTGTGCCACAGCTAAGATCCATCACAGCTGAATAATTAAATTAAAATAAACATTTAAAAAAATTAACAGATAACAAAATTAATCCACTAAAATCCATAGCTTTTCACACATAAAGCAATAATCAAGTAGAAAATATGAATTATCAACCCAATAACAAAAAGACAAATAGTCTAATTTTTAAACTGGGCAGTTGAGTGCATACCATTAAAGACGACACACAAATGGTCAATAAACATAAGAAAAAATGTTCAGCATAATTAGTCATTATGTAAACATATCAAAACCACAACGATATACCACTTCACGCCCTCTAGGATGGTTATTGTAAAACATATGGACAATAACAAGTACTGATGAGGATGCATAGAAACTGAAACTCTCATAAACTATTGATGGGAATATAAAATGGTGAGCCACTTTAGAAAAGTTTGGCAGTTCCTTAAAATGCTAAAAATAGAGTTACCATATGACCCCGTAATTCCACCCTTGGATATATCTGCAATATCGTGATTTATAAGAAATATATATTTGGCCATTCAGATGACCAATATATTTTTCTCATATATTTTTGTCTTTGTTCATAGTTCCTGGCTTACAGTTCCCCAAATCCTTTGTATCTCCTGAGTAATAAGAAAAATGGAATGATCTTTTTTTACAATATTTATATTTTGTCCTTGTCTCAGTCCCTGAAATGGCTTCAGAATGTCTTGTTATTTGTAACAAGGCCCTTTCCACCACACTAGGTTTATGTTAATAAGGTGATTTTTGGTAAACACCTAAAGATAGGGGCTGGTTGTCAAGGGAACTGACCATCCATGGTGGGTTGGAACTTTCAGTCCCAACCTCTGATTTCTGAAGATGGGGGAAGAGCTGGAGGTTGAATCAGTCACCAATGACTAATGATTTAATCAATCATGCCCATGTAAAGAAGCCTTTATAAAACCCAAAAGGACTGGGCTAAGAGAGTTTCCGGTTGAATACATGGAGATTTGGGGAGAGGGGCACCCTCAGGGAGAGAGCATGGATGCTCTGCACAACTTTCACATGCCCTATGCATATCTTCCATTTGACTGTTCCTTAGCTATATCGTTTTATAATAACCTAGTGATCTAGTAAGCAAAATGTTTCTGTGAGCTTTATGAGCCACTTTAGCAAATTAATCCAACCCAAGAAGGAGGTTATTGGAACTTCCAATCCATAGCCGCTGGGCACAAGCCTGGGTGACAACCTGAATTTTTAATATTTATTTATCATCTAAAGATGCCACAACCTGGACTTTTGACTGGCATCTGAAGTGACAGGTGTGGGGAAGGTGGTCTCGTGGGACTGAGCCCTTAACCTGCGGAACCTGTAAACAGTGTCAGAATTGAGTTGAGTTGTTGGACACTTAGCTGAAGTCCAAGAATTGCATGATGGTGAGGGAAACCACCCTACACACATTGGAACTGATTTCAGAACCTCTTAATACCCAAGAGAGTTAAAAGCAGGTCCATACAAAAACTTGTACATGAATGTTCATAGTAGCATTATTAATAGCAGCCAAAATATGGAGATGACCTAAATATCTATCAGCTAATGAGAATGGATAAACAAAATGTGGTATGGCTACACAGTGAAATACTATTTGGCAGTAAAAAATGAAGTACTGATACATGCTGCAACATCAATGGACTTTGAAAACACTATGCTATGCAAAAAATGCTATTCACAAAAGACCACATATTGTATGATTACATTTATGTAAAATGTCCAGAATAGACAAATCTATAGAGACAGAAAGAAAATGATTTGTTGCTTGGGGCTGGAACAGGTGGGGGCCGGGGGAGGAGTGGGAGTTGGAGTGAATGTTAACATTCACCTGGTTTCTTTTAGGGGTCAATGGTATTCTAAAATTAGTGTGTAGTGATGTTGCCCAACTCTGTGAATATGCTAAAATCCACTTTAAATGAGTGAATTATTATGGCATGTGAAATATATTTCAATAAAGTTTTTAAAAAGAAAATATCAATTATGAAAAGGCTTCAATTTCTATATAGTACTATTAAGTCAAAATGCCTAGGAGTAAACACAAGAAATATGCAAGACCTATATGTTAAATTTAAAATGAAGATGGACTTCCCTGGTGGTCCAGTGGTTAAGAATCTGACATGGGTTCCCTAGTGCAGGAAGATTCAACATGCTGTGGGGTAACTAAGCTCTTTCACAACTACTGAAGCCCACACACTTTAGAACCTGTGCTCCACAAGAAGAGAATCCGCCCAGTGAGAAGCTTGTGCACTGCAACTAGAGAGTGGCCCACATGCAGCAATGAAGACCCAGGTCAGCCAAAAAAAGAAGAAGAAATAAATTAATTAATTAATAAAAAATAAAGTAAATACATTTCAAAAATAAATAAATAATAAAATGCAGAAAACCTTAAGATATTAGCACTGGAGAAACAAAAAAGAATTTTTGAACAAATGGGAGTGGGTATGAAGAAACAATGACATAAAAAGGGGAATTCTCTCTGATTTACTTCACAAATTTAATATGAACCCAGTGAAAATATCAATAGACTTTTTTTAACTAGACAAACTGGTCCTTAAGTATACACTGGAAAGTTAAAAAAAAAAAAAAGTCCAAAGACTGTTGAGTAAGAAGACTCTGAGGAAGAAAAGCAATGATGGAGCAACAGTTCCACTAGTTATTAAAATTTTTCTAAAGCCTCAATGACTAAAAGAGTATGGTATTGATTTCATGAACATTCACATGGATCAATGGAATAGATTTTAAAATCTAGTGATGGATTCTGAAAGAGCATATTAGTATGCAACATAGGGTAGAATCTCAAAGAATGAAGGAAGATGGATTTTTTGATAAATAATTTGGTGACAACTTGGTACCCATTTTGAAATAAAATTAGTATATCTGTACTTGATCCATTAAACCAGAAAAAATTCCAAACAGATCAAAGACTACAATATTAAAAACTGGACAAAAATGTTCCAGAAGAAAGCATTTTTGGAAGATTCTTTTTAAAACTTTGAAGGAAGGAAGGCCTTTCTTACCATGACTCAAAATCTAAAGTACATGAAAAAAAAGATTGATAAATGTATCTATAAGAGAATTAAAAAAAATACTATAAGCAGTATCAAAAGACATATAATAACTTGGAGGAAACACTGTATCTCATATCAGACCAGAGAACTAATCCTCCTAATATACAAAGAACTTCTAAGAATTATCATGAATAAGACCAATAATTCAGTTTCTAAATGTGTAAAGGTGACAGGCTTCCCTGGTGGCTTAATCAGTAAAGAATCTGCCTGCAATGCAGGACAGCTGAGTTCGATTCCTGGGTCAGAAAGATTCCTGGAGGAGGGCATGGCAACCCACTCCAGTATTCTTGCCTGGAGAATTCCACGGACAGAGGAGCCTGGTGGGCTACAGTCCACGGGGTCACAAGAGTCAGATAGACTCCACCACCACTAGAATGTTCATTAAAAAAAAATACAAAAACTCTGGAAACACGCTTAACATCATATCGAGAGAAATGCAAATTATAACCACACTAAAAACTATTTTCACCTATCAGATTGGCAAAATCTTTTTAAAATGTGAGATACTCTGTCTGAGGCTGGGGATCTTGCCCATTGCTGGTTGGAGTTGGTCCACTCCTATGGAGAGCAATTTAATTATCAGAAATGACAAAATTAGATGCCCTTGACTCAGCATTTCCAATTTGAGGGTGGCAGTTATCCTACAGACATCCTTTCACACATGTGAAGTGGTGTAGGCTACTCACTGCAGTTTTTTCATGGTAAACATTGTTTGGAAACTACCGAAATGTCTATCGGACTGGGCCTTATACCATGCTGGAGAGAGCTGAGGAGCTGAGAGAGCTGAGGTCAAGAGACTGAAAGAAAAGGTTGAGAACATTACACAAGACAGCAAAGAATAAAGCATTTAAAACTATAAAAGTGGGCTTCCCTGGTGGTCCAATGGCTAAGACTCCATGTTCCCAATGCAGAGGACCCAGGTTCAATCCCTGGTCAGGGAACTAGATCCCACAAGCCTCAACTAAGACTCGGCACAGCCAAATAAATAAATAAATATTGGGAAAAAAAAACTATAGAAGCAAGCTAAAAGATATGGAGGATAGATATGGAAGTGCCAACCTTCAGAAGAGAAGGAGATAACGGAATCCTCTAAAAGAGAGAGAGAGAGAGATCTAAATAAAGATAAAGATAAATCTCCCAGAAATAAGGACTTCAGTTTGAAGGGGCTCATAAAGTGTCAGAAAAGATAAAGACACATTCACTCTCATTACATTGACACTTAGGAAAATAAGAGACAAGAGAAAATTCTGAAAGCTTCCAGAGAACACTTACATAGAAGGAGGCTGAGCGCCAAAAAATCAATACTTTTGAATTGTGGTGCTGGAAAAGACTCTTGAAGAGTCACTTTGACTGCAAGATCAAACCAGTCAATCCTAAAGGAAATCAACCCTGAATATTCATTGGAAGGACTGTTGCTAAAGCTGAAGCTCCAAAACTCTGGCCACCTGAAGTGAAGAGCTGACTCACTGGAAAAGACCCTGATGCTGGGAAAGACTGAAGGCACAAGAAGAAGGGGGAGGCAGAGGATGAGATGGTTAGATAGCATCAGCAACTCAATGGACATGAGTTTGAGCAAACTCTGGAAGATGGAGAAGGACAGGGAAGCCTGGCATGCTGCAATCCATGGGATTGCAAAGAGTCAGTTATGACTTAGTGACTAAACAACAACAATAATTGGCTTTAAACCTTTAAAGCAACACTGGAAGCAACAGGGCAATTGAAAAATATTTTAAAATATTTAAGAAAAAGAAATTTGAAACTAGAAGTTTGTTTTTTTTTTTTGAAACTAGAATTTTAATCTCCAGCCAATTTTTCATGAAAACCTAAGGATATATTAAAAATATGCTGAAGCATAGATAGGGCCTCAGGTTTTCACTCAAAGATTCAAAAAAATCCACAGTGAGAATTGTTGTTGTTTAGTCGTTAAGTCATGTTCAACTCTTTGCGACCCCATGGACTGTAGCCCGCAGGCTCCTCTGTCCTTGGGATTCTCCAGGCAAGAACAGTGGAGTGGGTTGCAATGCCCTCCTCCAGGGGATCTTTCCAACCCAGGGACTGAATCCAGGTCTCTGCATTGCAAGTGTATTTTTTACCGTCTGAGCCACCAGGGAAGCCCCCATCTCTCAGAGTTTGCTCAAATTTCTGTCCATTCAGTTGGTGATGTTATCTAAACATCTCATGAGAATAGTTTTAGAGAAAATACAGAAATAAGAAGAGAAAGAATTTCAGAAGTATGCTATAGAAGATGTGGGCAATAAGGATCCTCAAATACATCAGCAAACACTGTCTTTATTTTAGAAAGAAATGAGGGATAGAAAAAAGAAAGAAAGGAAGACATGGAAAATTAAAGTAAGAGAAAGGAAAGCAGGAAAGAAGGGAAGCAGGGAAGAAGGAAGGGCGGTAGAGAGGGAGGAAAGAAATATAACACCAAAGAGAAGAAAACGTATTTATGGCAACTAAGAATTGAGATTCTAAACGTCAACATGACAAGGATTGGAGGAACAAGAAGAAAATATTGAAAGCATCATGAGCGTCTAAAGTACTTACATTGTTAGAGGAAAGATGTATATATTAAAATATTAATATTAATATGCTTAAGAAGACAGAAGAGGTAAATAAACACGTATTTGGATTTTAAGGCAATTGTCTTATTGTAAAATAATAGCTGTAAGCTTAAATCAATGAAAGAAAACAATGTATTCAATGGAAAAAAGTAAAAAGAAATATGAAACAAGTATACAGATATAATTACAAAATATATAAAAAGTGTTAAATCCAACAATTAAAAGGCTGAGAGTAAAACAACAACAAAACAGTATCCAACAATAAGTGGTCTCCAGAAGAAATTTTAAAACAAAAAGACACAGAAGAATTGAACATAAAAGGTGCAAATAGCCATTCCATGAAAATAGATGTCTAACAAAAATCTTGTGGAATAACTGTAATACTTACATTGTATCTGAGGTTTCATCTGCTATACTATTTTATGTATAATTAAGAGAGAAAAATCCCTACCATCTAAATAATGAAATAATTCTTTCTTATCACATAGAATTTTTAATATCTATATTAAAATAACTCTTGGGACTTCCCTGGTGGTCCAGTGGTTAAACTCTGTACCTCCAATCAGGGGATAGGGGTTCGATCTCTGCTTGGGTAACTAGATCCACACAGTATGGCCAAAAGATAAACAAATAAAATTAAAATGAAAAATTCTTTTAGACCTACTTAGATACAGATTTTTATCATATATCACCCTTGTTCATACATAAAAAGGAAAATTAAAACTTTTTCACATCCGAGTATAACTCTTCTGAATTACTTTTTCATTCAGTTACTCAAGCTTTTAAGTACACTAACATGTCCTCAGGGATAATAATAGATTTGTGATGAAACATTGTTTAAGAGGGCCCCACTCTTCTCTTTGGCACTATTCTCTCTTTTCTTCCAAGACACTGACATCAATCTGCGAGTTGATGAGTGCTTTTACAATCTTACCAGAACTTGCCAGTGGAAGGTTTTGGATAACAAACAGAAATCATTTTCCTTCTTCAGTCAGATCTGAAACGGTTTGTTGATGGAATCATCAAGGGGTCATACTCTGGTCATGCCTCATGGAAATAACAACCAACTCAGTTCACTTTTCAGTGAGTTTATTTTTTAGCTGATCAGATGCATCAAAACAGATGTACTTGGTTAGTTGCTTAGGTTGCCTAGACACCTATTCCAGATTCTTTAAGTTAGTCTGCTGTCAGTTTACCTCCTGTCCTACTTTTCTTTTAGTGCAAGCACAGTAGCATATTTGGGAAACATCTCACTCTTACTTGTTGCTCTGTAGTTTAAAATTAAATACGGTGGCAACTTTTGATTTGGGTAGTTATTCATAGCAACACAGTGATGCACTACTTTTTATAACCTGTGCTCATAACAAGGCAATGTTAGCAGTGGCTCCATGAAAGCATCAGGGTTTTATTAGTATTTCTTATTTGATGTAATTCATAGCTTCACTTTTTTTTCCCAACAAAAATGTGTTGTTGTTGTTTAGTCATCAAATCACATACAACTCTTTTGCAACCCCAAGGACTGTAGTCTGCTAGGATCCTCTATCCTTGGGATTCTCCAGGCAAGAATACTAGAGTGGGTTGCATTTGCTTCTCCAGGGGATCTTCCTGACCCAAGGGTCAAACCTGAGTCTCCTGCATTGCAGGTGGATTCTTTACCAATGAGCCACCAGTGAAGCCTGAAACATGTGTTACATGCATGCTAAGTCGCTTCAGTTGTGTCCAACTCTCTGTGTGGACCGTAGCCTGCCAGCCTCCTCTGTCCATGGGATTCTCCAGGCAAGAATACTGGAGTGGGTTGCCATGCCCTCCTCTAGGGGATATTCCCGACCCAGGGATCAAACCCACATCTCTTAATCTCCTTATTGGCAGGTGGGTTCTTTACCACTAGCGCCACCTGTGAAGCCCCTGAAACATGTGTTACTGGAAGTTAAATAGCTTCAGATCAAGTCAGCAGGAATTTTCTGACAAAATTGATATATGACATCTTGACTAAAGTCCTACATGACATTATCAGTAGGCCATGCCTGCCACTTGTTTTTAATTTTCTTCATCCATTCCAAGAAATCTAACAAAGTATCTTCCCTCTGACTGGAGCACTTGGTGATAATAGGCAGCCCTTCTACAGGAGTCTTAGTAACAAAAGAAACACACCTCATCTACTTGTATCTTCAATTCTTGGGTTCCACAAAGCATTTGATTATTGCTTTGCATAATAATTTAGAATTTCAGTCATTTTTCAAATGACAGTCTTTTAAATATTGAATGTATTACCTATTTCCATGTCTTCCTGCATCTATTATAACTTTTCATTATTTCACTAGCAAATTATAACACAGCAATTAAACTCAACCCATTATAGTGCCAAAGTTGTACATAATTTGGCTGAAGTTTTGACAAGAAGAACAGCTATCATTTTGTGCACATAAATACAAGCAATGACAACTGGGTCACATCTGCTGTTTCTGTGACAGCAAGTGTAAGAAGCAACTCAATTTAGAGAGGTTAAAATGAGGAAAGATGCTTGACTTAGAAACAATGAAATGTGGTATCTCACAAAACAGAATTTAGGATAAAATGTTAAGCAAAATTAAGGATTGTGACCTACTTAAAGGAAAAATAAAATATACATATCACACTCACGAAAATACATGCCACGACCATGATAGTAACAAAATATATAAAGCCACAGTGAACAAAATTGCAACTGTACAGAGATGGACCAATATTTTAATTTGCCATTTCAGAAATTGATAGATCAAGCAGACAAAAGAATCACACATATCAAGATATGAACACTATAATAAACATATATAAAAAGAGAACTCCAAGCCCAGCAGATAGTTGGAACATGTTGAATTAGAGCACAAATGGAACATGCACAAAACTTGACCATGCACTAGGAAACAAATAAATTTTAGAGGATGAATTGCACACAGAATGTGATTCCTAAGCATAATACAAGACAATTAAAACCAGGATAAGAGAGGTGTTGGTTTTTTTTTTAAATCTCACAATTCTTGGAAATAAATATAATCCTTGGGTAAAAAAAAAAAAAAAAGAAAGAAACTGAGGGATACTTAACACTAAAAAATAAAAACAACTTGTAAAAAAAAATCCATTTTCAGAGGGAAAATTATAGCATTAAATGAATTTTTGAAAAAGTAAGATTAAGAACAAACAAGCTAAGCATTCAATTTAAAAAACGGGAAAAACAGCAAAGCCAAAGAAAGAAACAAGACAGACGGTAAGGACAACTGTCAGGACAGAGATCAGGTAAGTAAAACAATGAAGATTAACAGAAGCAAAACAAGTCGTCGTAAAAACTAAAAGCGGAAATGTACATTACCATATGTAAAACAGATAGCCCACGGGAATTAGCCGCGTGCTCAGGAAACTCAAACAGGGCTTTGTATCAATCTAGACAGGTGGGGTGGGGAGGGAGATGGGAGGGAGGTTCAAAGGGGAGGGGATGTGTGTATACCTATGGCTGATTCATGTTGAGGTTTGACAGAAAACAACAAAATTCTGTAAAGCAATTATCCTTCAATAAAAAATTTAAAAAAAGACACATATCTCACAATACTCCTCAAGGAAAAAAAGACAAGTTTTAATACAAAAGTAAGTATGACAGAAAATACAGAACAAAAAGGGTAATAACTAACAACACAGGGGATACTTTTTAAAATAATAGATGAATATTTAGTTACATATGAAAAAATTTAAAATTCTAAATGAAATGAATAATATCCTATAAAAATATAGAAAGTCAAAAGTACATAAGAAGAATGTGCATAGCTAAACCAGGAAAAATTAATAAAATTAAATTGATAGTCAAAGCTCTCCTTTCTACCCTTATCCCTTCTTCAAAATAACCAAAAAAAAAAAAAATGTAAATAAAAAAGTTTGAATAATGAAAAATAAATAAATAAATAACCAACCAAACAAATTCTGGCCAAAATGGCTAAATCCAAGACTGAAGCAGGACAAGGACATTGTGGTACATTTTCTTGTACCAGAAAGCAAGAAGGTGCTTGAAAACTCATTAGACATGATGAAGGACACAGTATTCAGAGTGAAGAGGCTCCCACTGGCGAAACTCAAGATAATCTGAGAGTGAAAATGAAAAACACCACTAATAGATTATAAGACAGCAAATAAAAACAGAATACACAAGTAGAAAATGAATGAATGGATGAATGTTCTTCTTTACAAGGAATGATCTAGAGTTAGAAACCACCATTTTGTAGCACCATTGTAATGATTCAGGCCAAAAAAAAAAAAAAAAAAAATCAAGGGATGCTCAAACCATCAGACAAGTTAATTGATAAATGGATTATTTATGCAGATTAGCTCAGTTCAGTTGCTCAGTTGTGTCTGACTCTGAGCAGACTGAGACCCCATGGACTGCAGCACACCAGCCTTCCCTGTCCATCACCAGCTCCCAGAGCTTGCTCAAACTCATGTCTATCGAATCAGTGATGCCATCCAACCATCTCATCCTCTGTTGTCCCCTTCTCCTCCTGCCTTCCATCTTTTCCAGCATCAGGGTCTTTTCCAATGAGTCAGTTCTTCACATCAGGTGGCCAAAGTATTGGAGCTTCAGCATCAGTCCTTCCAACGAATATTCAGGACTGACTTCCTTTAGGATGGACTGGTTGGATCTCCTTGAAGTCCAGGGGACTCTCAAGAGTCTTTTCCAACACCACAATTCAAAAGCATCAATTCTTTGGTGCTCAGCTTTCTTTATGGTCCAACTCTCACATCCATACATGACTACTGGAAAAAAAAAACCATAGCTTTGACTAGATGTACCTTTGTTGGCAAAGTAATGTCTCTGCTTTTTAATATGCTGTCTAGGTTGGTCACAACTTTTCTTCCAAGGAGCAAGCTACTTTTAATTTCATGGCTGCAGTCACCATCTGCAGTGATTTTGGAGTCCAGGAAAATAAAGTTTGTCACTGTTCCCATTGTTTCTCCATCTATTTGCCATGAAGTGATGGGACCAGATGCCATAATCTTCATTTTTTGAATGTTAATTTTTAAGCCAGCTTTTTCTTTCTCCTCTTTTACCTTCATCAAGAGGTTCTTTAGTTCTTCTTTGCCTTCTGCCATAAGGGTGGTGTCATCTGTATATCTGAGGTTATTACTTATTAGTTTTAACTAATTGGCCCACTTGGTTGATTTCAAGCCACCAACATGAGAACATGAGGTCTCTGAGTGTAAAGGGAAGAGATAGGCATAGTTGGGTCTCATGAGCCTGGTCTGAGCAGCTCCATTACAAAAATCAATAAGAAAAGAAAATTCAATGGGAAAATGCGCAAGAGACTTGAGAAGATTTTTATGAAGTCATAAAAGAGAAAACCTGAATGAATAATAAAATATTAAAAGACGTTTCACTATGTTACTGATAAAAGAAATGCAAATCAAAACCACAATTGGATACTATATTACCTTCATATCAACAAATGTTTAAAAGTTTGGCAATACCGTCTTGGTAATGTTGAATAACAGGAACTTGATCAGTGGGAATTCTGACTCACTGCTGGTGGAACAGGTTAGCATTTCCTAGAAGAGGTGAAATGTGCAAACCCTGCAACCCAGTGTTTTCTGTCCTATAAATATATATACAATATAAATATATATTTCATGCAAAACACACACACATACACTAAAGAAATTCTTTTCCATGTATCCCACACAGTTCCTGGGAGCACTATGAGCAACAGGAAAAAAGTGAAAACAACCCATATGAATATTAGCACAGAAAAAATAAATAATTTGTAGTATATACATATGATGGAATAAAATTTCATAACAGTGAAAATGAATGAATTATAGATAGTGAAATACATTATCATGGATAAATTCCAAAAACTTCATAGAGAGTGAGCATCACAGAACACATGCAATAAAATTGCAATAATATAAAGTTCATTATATATACTAATAAAGAAGAGCAAGGATGTTTATCACCAAAATCAGAAGAGTGGTTGTTTCTGTCAGGGGAGTGAGAAAAGAAGGGGAAGGGTATATTCTAAGCAATTAGAAATATCCTATTCTTAAATCGGGTGCAAGTACACAGATGTTCACTGAATTATTATTATTTAAATAGTGCAATTGCATTGCCTGAGGTTCTTCTCTATGTATATGCACATTTTGCTTCATCAAAAGGTATGTGTGTGAGAGGGCACTCACAGGACAGCATGAGCAGTGTGACATGTGGGGAGAGGCCAGGATGCAGGCAGCTGAGTACCTTTCTTAACCCAGAGGTAGGAGTAGGCATGGGAGAAGAAGGCTTCCAAACTGCAAACCGAGAAGTGAATTACCAATAGGAGTTAGCCAGGACAGAAGCAGTGAGCGAACCTCCCAGGCAGAAAAAAAAAATCATGTGCAAAGGCCCAGAGGTCACCTAGCTGACAAGTGGAACTCCAGTCTGTCTGGCCTCACTTTCTTTAACCCCTCACTGCCTGACCTAAAACACACACATGTATGTACACACATGCATGCATATATATATGTATAACCAAGCTAACTCACAGAGGTCAATAAAAGAAAAGCAAGAATTTAACCTGTCAATCTTCCTTTTTCCTACTTCATCTCCTTTCTTCTTACCACACACACATGCAAGGTGTGCATACATCTTGGATTGTGCCTTTTTATTCCACTTCTGACTTTCTCATTCCAACAGTCTTCATAATCCAACTGCCATCACCTCTGTCTGGTTTTTAAAACTGGATCCTTGTGGTCACAAAGCTACTGGGCTCTAGTATTCTTCTGCTTGCTCTTCCATTGGCTGGTGGGGCCCTTCTTCTTTCAGAGCAGCACGAACACGTCCTTTGCAAGCTGCAATGCTTGTGTCTTTACTTCTGACAGCACAGATCAGAGTGACCCAGGCCACTCAGCCAACAACAGGTAGCCAGGTGGGGTCTTGCCCTGCGTCCCTGTGAAAGATGTCACCAGAGAAGATAGGGTGGAGCCTCCCTGTGGAGCCAATGCTCCTGAGGGACCATCTTCTCAGTTCCTGCAGAAGTGGCCCCACAGAGTAGCAGGGAAGTGAGGGGAAGGACTCAGAGCCCCCAGCCCAAGCCCAGGGCATCTCTAAAAGCCCCTGCCCAATGCCCAGGGCCCCGGACTGTGATCCACACACCTTGACTGTGCCTTTTATTGTGGTCAAGCCAGCACTCACTGCTGAGGGAACAACTTTGCCACCTTCTCTCCTCTGCCCAAGAACATCCTCCCTGCTCAGCCAAAGCCACTTCCCGAGTTCAAAGAGGCAAGCAGGGACTCTTATTTTACACTGATAGATTGCGGATGAGAGACAGCAGAGGCCTCAGGGCTTGTTTGTAACAATTTGCGCTTCTGCCAGGCCTAGTTCTCATTCCTTTTCCAAGAAATGAGAGGAAATTCATTTCCTTTTCCAAGGTCAGCATTTAAAGGTTTCTCCTCACTGTAATAGTTTAATTACGGTGGGTGGGGGGGTGGGGTGGGGGGGGACGGGGAGGAGAAAAGAGACAGAAGGATCCAAGATACAGACACAGGCTTTCTTTAACCTAAAAAGCAACCCCAGCCCCTCGAACTGTAAATGATCGTGATTCCCATACATTTCTCCATCCCAGACGCAGAGTGAGCAGTCAGCAGCACAGGTCTTGAGCCAGCATCTCTGATGCCTTCTTCACAGAGAAGGCCTATTCCAAGGAGAGTTATGACCTTGACGAGAAAATGGATCTATGTATTTATGGGAGGGGGTACTTAGGTGTTGGGATGCACAAGATTGAAAGAAATTGCTCTCTAGTTGTGACAGGCCAGGCTTCCAGCTCTCACTGGGTCTCACTGGGTCTCTTGCTGGGTGATCTAGCAGTTTCGTCCTCTCACTTTATTCCTGGCAAACACAGGTGGCCAAGACCACCTGTGTTTCCCTGTGAGCTATCACTGCTTCTGAACAGTCCTGATCAGGCCACCTTCCACCAAATGTTAGCTCACAAGAGAGACAAATAAAATACACATTACAAGGAGATTTTTTTCTTTATTCTAGCTGAGAATCTACTCATCAACTACCTGCCAGGCCCACATCTCTCCAAAAGTAAGATGAAATAGAATCACACCCTAAACCCCTTCTTAGGGTCCATGAATTTCAAATTAGTCCTCTGTCTTCCTGGTGACTCAGACAGTAAAGAATTTGTCTGCAATGCAGGAGACCCAGGCTTGATCCCTGGGTCAGGAAGATCCCTTGGAGAAGGGAATGGCTATACCCACTCCAGTATTCTTGCCTAGAGAATTCCATGGACAGAGGAGCCTGATGGGTTTCAGTCCATGGGGTTGCAAAGATTCAGACACAACTGAGAGACTAACAAAAACAACAAATTCACTGATATAGGTAGAGACTGTGGTGGGGAAGAAGAGAGAAATTATCTTAAATAATTTTTAAAAATATATCCTTCCTTCTCCTCTCCAACATACACATATTCCCCCTGGAACTGGACACTTTCCAAGGTCAAGGCAAAAGAAGTAAGCTTTCTCTAAAAGAAGTGTGTCTCTAAGGGACACACACACTCTGTTACCATGAACAGCTAGAGACAGGCTAGTGGGAGGTTCATCTTTATAGTGTAAACAGTATAAAAGATTTTCTACTTCACTCATAAGAAACTATACATGGAGTGGTTGTCACACAGAAATGAGTAGTGAAAACACAATGTTTGCTCTCAACTTATAGTCAAGCCCCGATAGGAACAGCTAAATACCATCCCATTGGAAACAAGCATTTGTGTTCCTTTATTGTGTTACTAAGGCAACACCCAATTGTAACCTCTTTTTTACCTTATATGAGACAGTAATGGGCAGTTTTCACCCTGGTCTTTTATGGATCTATAAAAAGCAAGCATGAATTCAAACAACAAAGGATTCTTAATAGGGGATTGGGAAAATGGATAACCCATCTAGAATAGAACATGAAGACCGTGGGGCACCTTGCTTAATACGATCCATAGACAGTAGCCACTGTTAATCCAATCAATCTGCCATGGAAAAGAAAAATTAGTAAATGAGGTGTTAGAAGGCCTCAGGCAAGGTCACAGAGGACAGGGCCTCCTCTCTCCTAAGACACAGTGGCCTCCCCACCCCCATTCAGCAGGAAGCACTGATGGAACAGATAACACCTGAGGAGCCCAGCAGGAGGCGGGGTGCCAGGGAAGGTGGGCTTAGGAGACAGAAGGGAAGCAAGAGATCTGTGAACACAGAGGTGCTGGGGTTGGTGGGTAGAAAGCCTGAGAGGTGGATGCTTTCAGCCCTCTGAGGGGATGGTTGCAGGGGTCCTGAGACAGGGAGGGCACAGGGACACAGTGAGGGTGACAGAAAAGACCTCTTTGTGCACCCCCACCATGTAGACTTTTTGTTTCATGGTCTGGGACTAATCTTCTGTGATGCAAAGTTCAGTCCTTTGAGCTAGTGGTTCTGCCCTCAGAGTCATCCTTCCTTTTTCTTAAAGGTTAACACATGAGTAGTTTTATGGGCTCCCATTTCTTGCCTGTAGTATTTTAGGGGTCCAACAGCCTCTTTTGTTTTGTATTCATTTAATTTTGTATTCTCTCTATACTCTTCAGTCCAGTCTGGCAGTGTTTCTACTGGTGTAACATCACCAAGAACCATATGAGTCTTCCATGCATGTCACAGGGATTCACACCATTAGACAAGAGGGTTCATCCTAGTGCCTTCCTATGAAAAGCTGAGTACCACCTGCCAGGGAGGCAGATTGGGAGTCCTCTATCAAAAAATGGCCAGAAGTATTCACTTCTCTGTAGGCCTGAGATCTATCAAGAAATAGCAGGACAGGGGACAGAGCACTGACCAAGGGAATTCTACCAAAACAAGCACTTAACTGGGGAGGCACTCTGTACCCCACAAGCAGGACAGAACCTGCCACACAGACAGGAAGGCTTTTTTGTCCCTGTGGGCCTTAGACTCCCTTCCCCCACTCAGAGACAACAGGCTGACAAGCCTAGAGAAACTCCTCACTCTTCCAGGTAGCAAGAGCAGGGACCAATGGGAGCCTGATAGCATGATTTAAACTAAGAAAATGAAGATAACACCACAAAGTGCTTGAAAATTAAACTGTCATTGGAACCACAGCCCACAAAAGTAAACTTGCACCTTACACTAAACCTAAAAGGTGATCGTCTGCCAAAATAGAAAATTTAAATAAGAATCAGCATCTTCCTCATACAGATGGCCAAAAAGCACATGAAAAGATACTCAACATCACTAATTATTGTTGTTTGGTTGCTAAGTCATGTCCAACTCTTCTGTGACCCTATGGACTGTAGCCCTCCAAGGTCCTTTGTTCACGGGATTTTCCAGGCAAAAATACTGGAGTAGGTTGTCATTTCCTTCTCCAGGGGATCTTCCTGACCCAGAGATCGAACCCAGGTCTGCTGCATTGCAGGCAGATTCTTTACCATTTGAGCTAATTATTAGAGAAAATAATAATCAAAACTACTTTGAGGTACCACTTCACACTGATCAGAAGGGCCATAATTAAAAAGTATACAAATAACAAATGCTAGAGAGGTGTGGAGGAAAGGGAACCATCACTGTTGGTGGGAATGTAAATTGGTACAGCCATTATGCAGAACAGTACGGAGGTTCCTGAAAAAAACTAAAAATACAAATACCATATGATCCAGCAATCCCACTTCTAGGCATATATCCATACAAAACTGTAAGTAGAAAAGATACATGCATCCCAATATTCACTGCAGCACTATTTACAGTAGCCAAGACATGGAAGCGATGTAAGTATCCATGGACTGATGAATGAATAAAGAAGATGTGGTACATATATATGATGGAATATTACTCAGCCATTAAAAGTGAAATAGGACTTCCCTTGTGGCTCACTGGTAAAGAATCCACCTGCCAATGCAAGAGATGCCGGTTCAATCCCTGATCCCGGAAGATCCCATATCCCCTGAAGCAACTAAGCCTGTGTGCCACAACTATTGAGCCTGTGCTCCAGAGCCCAGGAGTCAGAGCCCAAGAGCCTGTGCTCTGCAACCAGAGAGTAGCCCCCACTTGCAGCAACTAGAGAAAAGCCTGTGAAGCAATGAAGACCCAGCACAACCAAAAATAAAGAAATCAAATTATTCAAAAAAGAATAAAATAATGCCATTTGTAAGCAATAGGGATAGACCTAGAGATTATCATACTAAATCAAGTAAGTCAGACATACGAAGACAAATATCACATGATATCATATGTGGAATCTAAAAAAATGACCCAAATGAACTTATTTACAAAACCAAAACAGACTCACAGACTTAGAAAACAAACTTACAGTTACCAAAGGGAAAAGGAGGGAAGAGGGATAAATTAGGAGGTTGGGATTAACATAAACACACTACTATATGTAAAATGGATAGTCACAAGGACCTACTATACAGCGCAGGGAACTATACTCTGTAATAACCTGTATGGGAAAAGAATCTGAAAAAGAATAAATATATGAATATGTATAACTAAACCACTTTGCTGTACCCTTGAAACTAACATAACATTGTAAATCAACTATACTCCAATATAAAATAAAAAATTTAATAAAAGAATCAGTCTACTAATAAAATAGACTAAATGTCCAGTATGCAATTTTAAATTATATTTATTAATATTTATTGCTTATTTTTGACTGTGTTGGGCTTTCGTTGCTGCATGGGCTTTTCTCTAGTTGCAGCGAGCAGGGGCTACTCTCTAGTTGTGGTGCTCAGTCTTCTCATTGCAATGGCTTCTCTTGTTGCAGAGCATGGACTCTAGGGTGCATGGGCTTTGGTAGCCGCAGTTCCCAGGCTCTAGACCACAGGCTCAATAATTGCGGCACACGGGCTTAGTTGCTCTGAAGCATGTGGGATCTTCCCAGACCAGAGATCAAACCCATGTCTCCTTCATTGGCAGGCAGGTTCTTTACCACTGAGCCACCCGGAAAGACTCTAGTATATAATTTTAAAAACCACCCATCATATGAAGAATCAGAAATATAACAACTTAACTGAGAAAAGACAATCAAATGACACCAACACAGAGATAATTCTGATGGTAACATATTCTGGCAAGGGCTTTAAAGAAGCCATCATAAAAATGCTTCAACAATCAATTATAAATGAAGAAAGATAAAACACCAGCAAAGAAATTAAGTAATAAAAAAAATCAAATGAAAAGTATAGAACTGAAAATACAGTAACAGAAACTTAAACCTTGCTGGATGGGCTAGAGTAGAGATGATGGAGGATAAAAGCAGCAACTTGAGACAGATCAACAGAACTGTTGATTATCATTTACCCACCTAAATAACAAAATGGGAAAAACTAGAGTTCTCTTCAAGAAAATTAGAGATATCAAGGGAACATTTCATGCAAAGATGGGCACAATAAAGGACAGAAATGGTATGGACCTGACAGAAGCAGAAGATATTAAGAAGAGGTGGCAAGAATACACAGAAGAACTATACAAAAATGATCTTAATGACCCAGATAACCATGATGGTGTGATCACTCACCTAGAGCCAGACATCCTGGAGTGTGAAGTCAAGTGGGCCTTAGGAAGCATCACTATGAACAAAGCTAGTGGAGGTGATGGAATTCCAGCTGAGCTGTTTCAAATCCTAAAAGATGATGTTGTGAAAGTGCTGCAAATTTGGAAAGTGCCAACAAATTTGGAAAACTCAGCAGTGGTCACAGGACTGAAAAAGGTCAGTTTTCCTTCCGATCCCAAAGAAGGGCAATGCCAATGAATGTGCAAACTACCACACAAGTGCACTCATGTCACACTAAACCAAAGTGATGCTCAAAATTCTCCAACCCAGGCTTCCACAATACATGAACCGTGAACTTCCAGATGTTCAAGGTGGTTTTAGAAAAGGCAGAGGAACCAGAGATCAAATTGCCAACATCCACTGGATCATCGAAAAAGCAAGAGAGTTCCAGAAAAACATCTATTTCTGCTTTATTGACTATGCCGAAGCCTTTGACTGTGCGGATCACAACAAACTGTGGAAAATTCTTCAATAGATGGGGATACCAGACCACCTAACCTGCCTTCTGAGAAATCTGTATGTAGGTCAAGAAGCAACAGTTAAACCCAACATGGCACAACAGACTGGTTCCAAATTAGGAAAGAAGTACATCAAGGCTGTATATTGTCACCCTGCTTATTTAACTTAGACGCAGAGTACATCATGTGAAATACCAGGCTGGATGAAGCACAAGCTGGGATCCAAATTGGGAAAGAAGTATGTCTAGGCTGTATATTGTCACCCTGCTTATTTAATTTATATGCAGAGTACATCATGTGAAATACCAGGCTGGATGAAGCACAAGCTGGTATCAAGATTGCAAGGAGAAATATCAATAACCTCAGAAATGCAGATGACAACACCCTTATGGCAGAAAGAGAAGAGGAACTAAAGAGCCTCTTGGTGAAGGTGAAAGAGGAGAGTGAAAACGTTGAATGTTGAAAACTCAACATTCAAGAAACTAAGATCAAGGCATCTGGCTCCATCACTTCATGGCAAATAGATGGGAAAACAATGTAAACAGTGACAAACTTTATTTTCTTGGGCTCCAAAATCACTGCAGATGGTAACAACAGCCATGAAAGTAAAAGACGTTTGCTCCTTGGAAGAAAAGCTATGACCAACCTAGACAGCATATTAAAAAGCAGAGACGTTACTTTGCTGACAAAGGTCCATCTAGTCAAAGTTATGGTTTTTCCAATATTCATGTATAGATGTGAGAGTTGGAATAAAGAAAGTTGAGCACCGAAGAATTGATACTTTTGGATTGTGATGTTGGAGAAGACTCTTGAGAGTCCCTTGGACTGTAAGGAGATCCAACCAGTCCATTCTAAAGGAAATCAGTACTGAATATTCATTGGAAGGACTGATGCTGAAGCTGAAGCTACAATACTTTGGCAACCTGATGCGAGGAACTGACTCATTAGAAAAGACCCTAATTTTGGGAAAGATTGAAGGCAGGAGGAGAAGAGGACGACAGAGGATGAGATGGTTGGATGGTATTACTGATTCGATGGACATGAGAGTGAGCAAGCTCCGGAAGTTGGACAGTGAAGGGTAGCATGCTGCAGTTCGTGGGGTTGCAAAAAGTTGGACACGACTGAGTGACTGAACTTAACCGAAATACTAGAAAAAAAGACAGGCTGAAAAAAATGAACAGAGACCTGTGGAACAATAAGAAAAGATGCAACCCTCATATCATTTGATTCTCAGAAAGAGAGAAAAAAGGCAAGCCAAAAGAGTATTTGAAGAAATAATGGCTGAAAATTCTCATTTTGACGAATAATACATAAACCTATAGGTTCAAGATAGTACAATATCCACAAACAGGGTAAACCCAAAGAAATACATACCACAACATATCATAATTAAACTTCTTAAAACTAAAAATAATTAAATTTCTAAAAACTAAAAAGAAAACATATTGAAATAGCCAGAAAGAAATGACACCTATAAGGGAATATCAATTTGAATGGCAATGGATTTCTCATTTGAAACTATGGATGCCTGACAGTATTGGTACATTTTTCAGGTACTGAAAAAAACAGCACTGTCAGCCACAAATTCTGCATCTGGTGAAAATATCCTTCAAAAATTAAGGGGAGGACTTCCATAGTGGTCTAGTGGTTAAGAATCAGCCTGCCAATGCAAGGGACATGGGTTCAATCCCTGGTTCAGGAAGATTCCACATGCTGGGGAACAGCTAAGGCCATGTGCTACAACTATTAAGCCTGTGGGCCCTAGAGCCCATGCTCAGAAACAAGAGAAGCCTCCACAATGAGAAGCCTGTTCTCCGCAACAAATAGGCTCCACTCACCAAACTAGAGAAAGCCTGAACACAGCAACCAAGATCCACATAGCAAAAAAAAAAAAAAACATCAAGGTGAAAGAAAGACATTCTCAGATAAAGGAAAACAAATAATTTGTCACCTCCAGATATATCCTTAAAAACTGGCTAAAGGATAATCTTCAAAAAGGAAAGAAATTGAAAAAGAAGGAATCGTGGAACATCAGAAAGGGAGAAAGAACAACAGAATAATCAGAAATATACACAAAACAGACCATCCTTTTTCTTATGAGTTTTATAAATCATATTTAAAGATTGAAATAAAAATTATGGCCTTATCTGATGCTCAGGACTACAGTACATAAAATTAAGAAAAGTAAATTAACCTAAATGGAAAAAAGGTTTTCAAATTTCACCTTAAGTGGTAAGACATTGATACCTGTACTCTGTAATAATGGGCTTCCCTGGTGCCTCAGGCAGTGAAGGATTTGTCTGCAGCGTGGGAGACGTGCGTTCATTCCCTGGGCTGGGAAGATCCTCTGGAGAAGAGAATGGCAATCTACTCCAGTATTCTTGTCTGGGGAATTCCATGGACAGAGGCGCCTGGTGGGCTACAGTTCATGGGGTCGCAGAATCAGACATGACTAAGTGACTACACTTTCACTCTGTAATAAGTCATATGTGTATATTGTCATATATAGAGCCACCAAAATGAAAACTACACGAAGAAATAAATTCAAAAGCACTATAAATAAATAAATATGAAATACTAAAAATTGTGCAAGTAACCAAGAAAACAACAAAAGAGAAACAATAATAAGAACCAGAGGAAACAAACAGAAAACAAATAATAAAGTGGCAAGTTTAAGTTCTGACATATCAAAGATTACCTGAAATGTAAATGGTCTAAATATACAAACACAAAGACAGATAGGAGGAGTGTATTAAACAAAAAAATTAAAAACCCATAGTTCAACTATCTACTATTTACAACTAAACATAAAAACTCATTCAAATTCAGTGACATAAGAAGGTTAAAAATAAAATGACAGAAAAATATATACCATATGAACGTTAGCCTTTAAAAAGCAGGACTGGCTATATTATCCAATTAAGTAAAAACTTCACAGCAAACATAATCACTAGAAACAAAAAGGAATGTTATAAAATGATAAAAGAATCAATCCACCAGGAAGTCATAAAAACTAAATGTATATGCACCAAAAACAGGGCCTCAAAATACATAAAGCAAAAACTGACAGGACTGAAAGGAAAAACAGAAAATCAACAATTACGGTTGATGATTTCAATACTTCCCTCTCAGCAACTGTTAGAACTACCAGACAGAATACCGGCAAGGATATCGATTTGAAAAACAGAGTCAACCAACAGGATCCGACGGACAGCAGTAGGTCACTCCATACAACAGCAACAGAATATATCTCGTTTTCAACTGTCTATTGAGTAGACATCAAAACACACCATATCCAGGGCCACAAAACAACCGCAAAAAATCTAAAATAATAGACGTCACACAGATCATTTTCTCTAGCCATAATATAGTCAAACTAGCAATTCATAACATAAAAACAAGAAGATCTCTAAACACATGCAAGTTAAGCAACCCAATCCTAAATAACCCATGGTCAAAGTTAAAGTTCCAAAGGAAAATTTTAAAAATACACAGAATTATCAGAGAAATGCAAATCATAACCTCAATGAGGTATCATTACACGCCAGTCAGGATGGCTGCTATCCAAAAGTCTACAAGCAATAAATGCTGGAGAGGGTGTGGAGAAAAGGGAACCCTCTTACACTGTTGGTGGGAATGCAAACTAGTACAGCCGCTATGGAAAACAGTGTGGAGATTCCTTAAAAAACTGGAAATAGAACTGCCATATGACCCAGCAATCCCACTTCTGGGCATACACACCGAGGAAACCAGATCTGAAAGAGACACACGTACCCCAATGTTCATCGCAGCACTGTTTATAATAGCCAGGACATGGAAGCAACCTAGATGCCCATCAGCAGACGAATGGATAAGGAAGCTGTGGTACATATACACCATGGAATATCACTCAGCCGTTAAAAAGAATTCATTTGAATCAGTTCTAATGAGGTGGATGAAACTGGAGCCCATTATACAGAGTGAAGTAAGCCAGAAAGATAAACACCAATACAGTATACTAACGCATATATTTGGAATTTTAAAAGATAGTACCGGAGGGGGGAGGGGAAAAAAATAAATAAATAAAAGATAGTACCGATAACCCTATATGCAAGACAGAAAAAGAGACACAGATGTACAGAACAGACTTTTGGACTCTGTGGGAGAAGGCGAGGGTGGGATGTTCTGAGAGAATAGCATTGAAACAAGTATACTATCAAGGGTGAAATACATCACCAGCCCAGGTTTGATGCATGAGACAAGTGCTCAGAGCTGGTGCGCTGGGAAGACCCAGAGAGATGGGATGGAGAGGGAGGTGGGAGGGGGGATCGGGATGGGGAATACATGTAAATCCATGGCTGATTCATGTCAATGTATGGCAAAAACCACTACAATATTGTAAAGTAATTAGCCTCCAACTAATAAAAATAAATGAAAAAAAAAATCTTTAAAAATAAATAAATAAAAATACACAGAAGTGAATGAGAGTAAAAATACAAATATCAAAATGTGAAATGCAGTTAAAGCAACCTGAAAAGGAAACTAATAGAGAAATGGTCTCAAAATCAATGGTCTAAGAAACTAGAAGAGCAAGATAAACCAAAGCAAAGCAAAGAAATAATATACAGCAGAAATCAACAAAATTTAAAACAGAAAAGCAGTAGAGAAATTAATAAAATAAAAATCTGATACTTCAACAAACATCAGTTTGTTGAAATTGATAAACCTTCAGCAAGATTGACAGATAAAAAGAGAGAATAAACAAATCACCAAAATCAGAAATAAAACAGAGAACTCACAGAAGATCCTGAAGCCATTCAAAGGCTATTAGGAAAATACTATGATCAATTTTATGCTCATATATTCAACAATTTAGAAGAAATGGGTCAAAGAAAAAGTCTCAAAGTAAAATTTTAAAAATACATAGAACTATATGAAGTGAAAATACTACATATTAAAATACATATATAAAGCAATGCTAAGGGGAAACTTCTAGTACTAAATGCTTATATTAAAATAGAGCAAAAGTCTCATTTGTCAAATGAATGAAAACCAAAACTACCAAAACTCAACCATGATGAAATGCATAGTCTTATAATTCTACGACCATTAACAAAATTGAACTTTAAATATGTAATTTTAAATCTCCTCAACAAGAAATCTCCAGGCCCTGAGAGTCTCACTGAATAATCCTCCCAAGTATTTAAAATAGGAACAACACCAGTTTTACACATTATCAACCCCCCAAAAATAGAAGAAACTCTTTTCATTTTATGAGGCCAGTATTATCACATAAAACCAGATACAACAAGTATACAAAAAGAAAACTGCAGACCAATATTGTCCAGAAACTCAGACACAAAATTCCTCAACTACTTGTTAGCAAACCAATTCCAACAATTGGTTTGTTGAACAATTAACAAGTGGGATTTAATTCAAGTATGCAATGTCATTAATTATACCAAAAGACTAAAGAAGAAAAAACACATGATCATATCAGTTATGCGGGAAAGGCATTTGACAAACACAACACCCATTTTTTATAAAAATAAAACCCCCCAAATCCTCATCATATTAGTAACAAAGGGGAATTACTTTAATTTGATAAGGAGCACCTTCATCAAACACAACTAAGATCACTTCCCTCTGGCTCAGACGGTAAAGAATCTTCCTGCAATGTGGGAGACCTGGTTTCAATCCCTGGGTTGGGAAGATTCCCTGCAGGAGGGCATGGCAACACACTTCAGTAGTCTTGCCTGGAGAACCCCTGTGGACAGAGGAGCCTGGTGGGTTACCATCCACGGGATTGCAAAGAGTCAGGCACGACTAAGCACAAGATCACACGTAATGATGAACGACTGGACTCCTTCCCTTAATAGGCCCGCTCTCATCACTGTTATTTAACATAGTACTGGAAGTTCTAGATGCTGCGATGAGAAAAGAAGGGAACCCTCTTACACTGTTGGTGGGAATGCAAACTAGTACAGCCGCTATGGAGAACAGTGTGGAGATTCCTTAAAAAACTGGAAATAGAACTGCCATATGACCCAGCAGTCCCACTCCTGGGCATACACACCGAGGAAACCAGATCTGAAAGAGACACACGTACCCCAATGTTCATCGCAGCACTGTTTATAATAGCCAGGACATGGAAGCAACCTAGATGCCCATCAGCAGATGAATGGTAAGAAAGCTGTGGCACATATACACTATGGAATATTACTCAGCCATTAAAAAGAATTCATTTGAATCAGTTCTAATGAGATGGATGAAACTGAAGCCCACTATACAGAGTGAAGTAAGCCAGAAAAATAAAGACCAATACAGTATACTAACGCATGTATATGGAATTTTAAAAGATGGTAACAATAACCCTATATGCAAGACAGAAAAAGAGACACAGATGTACAGAACAGACTTTTGGACTCTGTGGGAGAAGGCGAGGGTGGGATGTTCTGAGAGAACAGCATTGAAACAAGTATACCATCAAGGATGAAACAGATCACCAGCCCAGGTTGGATGCATGAGATGGGTGCTCAGGGCTGGTGCACTGGGAAGACCCAGAGGGATGGGATGGGGAGGGAGGTGGGAGGGGGGATCGGGATGGGGAATACATGTAAATCCACGGCTGATTCATGTCAATGTATGGCAAAAACCACTACAATATTGTAAAGTAATTAGCCTCCAATGAATAAAAATAAATGGAAAAAAAAAAGAAATAAAGGCATAACAATTGGAAAGAAGGATATAAACTGTCCTGATTTGCAGATGGCATGATTGTCTATATAGAAAAACCGAAGGAACCTACACAAAAAATACAAAAGAACTAAGTGAGTTCAGCAGTGTCTCAGGAAATAGGTGTATGTTCAGTCACTCAATCATGTCCAACTCTTTGCAACTCCATGGGCTGCAGCCCACCAGGCTCCTCTATCCACGGAATTTTTCAGGCAAGAATACTGGACTGAGTTGCCATTTCCTACTTCAGGGGATCTTTCCAACCCAGGGATTGAACCCACGTCTCTTGTGTTTCCTGCGTTGGAAGGTGGATTCTTTACCACTAGTGCCATCTGGGAAGCCCCTCAGGAAATAAGATCATGCACAAAAGTTAATTGTATTTCTATAAACTAACAATGAACAAGTGGAAACTGAAATCTAAAATGCAATACTATTTCTGATCACTCCAAAGAAAATTAAATACTTAAGTATAGACTTAATAAAACATGTACATGGTCTGTATGCTGAAAATTACAAAATACTGATAGAAAAAAAAAATCAAAGAACACCTAAATAAATGTTAACACATACTGTGTTCATGGAATGAAAGACTCACCATTATAAAGATGTCAGTTCTCCTTAAACTGATTGATAGGTTTAATGCAATTCCTATCAAATTCTCAGCAAGGTGTTTTTTTGGCATAAGCAAGCTTATTCTAAAATTTACACTTGATCTTAGCCAAAAGGCCAAGAAGTGATTATTATTCTAAAACTTAAATGGAAAAACACATGCCCTAGAATAACTAAAATAATCTTGACAAATAAAAATAAAGTAGGAAGAATCACTCTACCTGATATTAAGTCTTACTTTAAGTGCAGTAATCAAAGTATTGGTGGATGGACAGACACACAAATCAGTAGAACAGATTCAAGAACCCAGAAAAAGACAGACATAAATATGTTCAACTTATCTTTGACAAAGGTGCAAGAGTACTTCAAGAAGGAAAGGTAAAAAATTTTAAAAAGAAAAGGAAGGATAACTTTTCCTACAAATTGGGCTCTAGCAATTGAATATCCATAGCAAAAAAAAAAAAAAATCTCTACCCACACCTCATGCCTTATACAAAAATTGACTCAAAATGGATCACAGACTCAAATATAAAATATAGACCTATAAACAATTTTAGAAAAAAATACAGGAGAAAATCTCTGGAGTTGAGGCCAGGCAAAGAGATCTTAGACTTGACACAAAAGCACAATTAATAAGTTGGGTCTTATCAAAATTTAAAAATGCTTGCTCTACAAAACAAGTTGGAACTGAAATAGCACAGAAGAATAATAGTAAAATGGGATGCCAGACAAGGATCTGAGGTATTTCTTGAAAGGTGGTTATTGATATTTATCAACTTTGGCTTTAGTCAAGCAAGCAAGTTAAAATACAAAGACAAATAAAACTGCTTTCATTTGAAGATGATCTAATGGTATACATAGAAAATCCAAAGGAATCAACAGATAAAATTTTAGATGAATAAATTATTTTAGCAATCTTGATAGAAGATCAATATATTTATTTTTTTCTTTTTTTTAGATCAATATATTTAGAAATAACAGTTGCATTGTTGGAATATTACACAGCTACAAAAAGTATGAAATTTGCAGCAACATGGATGGACTTAGAGTTTATCATATTAAAGTGAAGTAAGTCAAAAATTGAAAAGCAAATACCACATGATATAACTTCTCTGTAAAATCTAAAATATGACACAAATGAACCTTTCTATGAAACAGAAACAGACACACAGACATAGAGAACAGACTTATGGGTGCCCAGGAGGAGGGGAGTAGGTGGGGATGAATTGGGAGTTTGGGATTAGCAGATGCAAATTATTACATTTAGAATGGATAAACAACAAGGTCCTACTGTATAGCACAGGGAACTATATTCAATATCCTGTGGTAAACCATATGGAAAATAATATTAAAAATATATGTATATGTATAGCTGAATCAATTTGGTGTACAGTAGAAATTAACACAGCATTATAAATCAACTCTATTTCAATAAATAAATAAATAACTGCATTGTTATACATCTGCAGCAACAATGAAATTTTAAATTAATTTTGATTTTTGGCTGAGCTGGGTCTTTGCTGCTTTCGCGTGGGCTTTCTCAGCTTGCGGCTAGTGGGGACTATTCTTCACCGTGGTAGGTGTGTGGGCTTCTCATTGTGGTGGTGTCTCTTGTTGCAGAGCACAGGCTCTAGGTGCTTGGGCTTCAGTCGTTGTGGCAAACAGGCTCAGTAGTTGTGGCTCAGACTTAGTTAATCCGTGGCATGTGAAATCTTCCCAGACCAGGGATTGAACACATGTCCCCTGCATTGGCAGGCAGATTCCTATCTACTGTGCTATAAAGGAAGTCCCAACAATGAACTTTACATTTTTAAGTGATATCATAAAGAAAGTGAAAGTGAAAGACGCTCAGTTGTGTCCGACTCTTTGTGACCCCATGGACTACATAGTCCATGGAATTCTCCAGGCCAGAATACTAGAGTGGGTAGCCTTTCCCTTCTCCAGGGGATCTTCCCAACACAGGGATCACACCCAGGTCTCCCACATTGTGGGCAAATTCTTAACCAGCCGAGCCACAAGGGAAGCCCAAGAATCATGGAGTGGGTAGCCTATCCCTTCTCCAGCAAATCTTCCCAACCCAGGAATTAAACCAGCAGGGTCTCCTGCATTGCAGGCGGATTCTTTACCAACTGAGCTACGAGGGAAGCCTGATATCATATATATAATAAATTTAACAAACTGTGTGCTGGAGCTCTACACAGAAACACAGCAACTAAATAACTGGAGGGATGTATCATGTTCTTAGATTGGAGGATTTAATACAATAAAGATGTTAATCATCCCCACATAGATAGATTCAATGCAATCAATCAGTCACAGCCAAAATCCCACCAGGGTTTTTAGAGAGATTTGACAAGCTAATTCCTAAAATGTTTAGAATAGAAATGAAATGGACCCTAAATAGCAAAAGCATGCTTTAAGAAGACAAACAAAGTGACGGAACTTGCTCTATCAGATATCAATAACAATTATTTTAAGCTTCCTGACAGTTTCTTGGTGCAAGAACAGACAGGTTAGTGGAACAGAATACAGAAGCAAGAAGCAGACTCAGGCACTCATGGGCACTTGATTTTAGTTGTCATTGCAGGTCAAAGAACAAAGGATGGAGTTTTCAGTAAATGGCGCTGGGACAACTAGATATCCTTATGGGAAAAAAATAAGGATTGACTCCTACTTCATATCATACATAAAGATCCGTTTTAGGTGAAGATAATACAGGAGAATGATTTGGGAGGTAGGGAAAGACCTCTTAAACAGGATACAAAAAGCACTAACCATAAAGAAAGGTTGCTAAATTGAACTACATTAAAGTTAAGAATATCTATTCATCAAAAGATACCACTAACAGTGAAAAAGCAGCCCACATACTAAGAGAATATATTTACAATACACATAAAAAACCAAATTACTTTAATTCTCTCTATATAGCCTATTGATGAATAAGGAAAAGACAGGCAAATCAAAAGAAAAACAGTGTAGAAAACTGAAAATGGAATTCAAACAAAAGATACACCAGGGGGTAATATACACATGTACACTTGCTCAATCTCAATATCCATCAAGGAAATGCAAATTCACACCTCTCTGAGAAACCATTACACACTCACCAGAACGGTGACTAACAACATCAAGTGCTGGCAAGACTGTGGAGAATGAGGTGGGTGGTCACACTCTGCTGGCAAGAGTTTACACTGTACCAACATTTTGGAAAACAGATGGCACTATTAACTGGAGTTTAATATAAGCATTTCCTATGACCCAGAGACTTCACTCTTAGATATATACCCAACCTAAACGTGTGAACATGTATCTCAAGAGTCATGCACAGGGACTTCTCTCGTGGGCCAGTGGCTAACTCTCCATGCTCCCAACGCAGGGGGACCGGATTTGAGCCCTGGTCAGGGAACTGGATCCCACATGCCACAGCTGAAAGAAAAACAACCCACATGCCAAAACTAAGACCTGGCACAGGCAAATAAACAGTCATGGCAAGAATGGTCACAGTAGCATCATTCATAAAACCAAGGGTCAGAAACAAGCCAGTATCCACCAACAGTAGGATGGACAGATTATGACATAATCACTCAATGAAACATTATATAATAGAGAAAATGAATACGTTATAGCCACAGGCAACAACGTGGATAAAACTCACAAACAAAACACTAAGTGCAAAAATTGAGGCATAAAATAATTCATACTGTATGATTGATTATAACACATCATTGATGAAAATAATACATATCAAAACCTGAGGGATGCCATTGAAATGCACTAGAGGAATTTATGATCTTTAATGTTATCTGTTAGAAAAGAATATTTAAAGAGTCCAAATGAAGAAGAAGAAGTTAATAAAAATAAAATAATCTCTAGATAAGAAGAAGGAAATAACCATGATCAGAGCAATGAAAGAGAAAATAAAGATAAAACATAAAGGATCAGGCAAATCAAAAAGGTAGTTCTGGGACTTCCCTGGTGGGCCAGTGTTGAGAGTCCGCCTGCTAATACAGGGACACAGCTTCGACCCCTGATCCAGGAAGATTCTACATGCCGTGGGGCAACTAAGCCCGTGTGCCTAGAGCCTGTGCTCTGCAACAAGAGAAGCCACTGCAATGAGACCCTTGCACCACAAGGAAGAGTAGCCCCTGCTCATCACAACCAGAGAAAGCCCCTGCGTAAAAACAAGAGAAGACCCAGTGCGGCCAAAAGTAAAATTCATGAAAAGGTAGTTCTTTGAAAATACTAATAAAAATAAACAAACTTCTAGAGCAAATGATGAAAAGAATGGAAAGAGAAAGTTATTAGCACATAGGACAGAAGAGGATATAATTTTAAATATAACATAAAATTTAAGATAAATACAGATTATTATTATGCCAATGCATTTGAAATATTGGCAAAATGGACAATAACTTGAAGAAACAAAATCTCACACAGAATCTCACAGAGAAAGAGAAAACCTGAATATGTTTTGAACATTAAGAACTTAAAATCTACCCACAGAAAAAACTACAACAAAGTCAGGTACAGAGATCCAGGTGCTGTTTTGTCAGATGCTTTCTGACCAATCTCGCCTCAGACAAGCTCTGCCAGTTTGTGGACAAGGGGACCTACTGCTCCAGTCAAACTAGCAGACTGAGGTAATGATGGTGCCCAGGTCTCCCCGGGGTGGGGGCCACCTGGCTGGCTCTCCCCCTCCAGCATCTTTTTCTGTCATTCTTGCACACTCACACTCCACCACCAAGGGAGATCAAGAGGCAGCTGTTCACCCTTTCGGGGAACCAACAGTCACACCTCTGTATCCACTGGTTCACACTGGTCTCCCTGGGAAGCATGGACCTGGCAAACCTGAAAGACCCCCTTCTGCCCGTTGTCCCTTCCCCGGCCCCGATGGCCACCTCACTTGGCGCCCTCTCCCTCCTGCTGTCCATGCCCCCTGACCTTCTCCACGGGCCCCCTGGCTCTTCCCCACTCTCGTCTGCCCGCCAGCTACCCTCAGCCTGCACACTCCTGGGGCCTCTGGATCTTCAGTGACCAACTCCCTGGGAACCCTGCAATTAGGGTGACTCCAGTCTGGGTCTACTGCACTTCTGTCTCGACCAGTGCAGGATGCCTCCTGTTCCATGGATTCAACACGGAGCCGGTCAGTTCCTTGGAACACTCACTGGGTTCCCTAGTCCTTGACATCCTTGACTTGAGGGACCCTGATGCCCGGCCTTCATTCCCGGAAGTCTCCTGGCTGACCTCTGTCTTCCCACCCATCACCCTTGAGTGCAGCTTCAGAACCTTTCAGAAGCACAGTCTGACCCAGTGGGCCCCCAGGATCCACTATACCACACAGGGCCCAGTTGGGCGTGTTTGTCACCCTCCGAGCCTGGCCTGCTTTCTTGATCTCTCCTCTTACACCCAAACCCTGCCTCCCAGCAGGAGGACCAACCATTCGAGCTGGACCTGGATGCAGTGCTTTGGCCCTTAGGACTTTTGTTGCTAAAACCAGGGAAGTCCTGGTCAGAGGGGTGAGCCATGTCCCTCCATCTCTCGGTCTTGTGCTGCTGTGTCCTCAGCCTGAATCACCCTCTCCCCCTCAAGGTCAGCTCTTCCCACTCCAGGACTCACTTGGGGAGACTCTCGCCCCCATCCCCCTACCTCCAACCCCATGAGGCGGGGCTCCTGTGTGCTCCCGCAGGCCACGAGAACCTAATGCCCTATTCCCATAGGCTCTGGCTCCTGGGGAGAAGAGACTGTAGTTTTTAACTCTGTATCCCCCATCAAGTTAATGCCCGAAGGCACAGGGCATATTCGCTTATAGCTTGCTTAATAAGCATGAAAGATGGATTTGGTGTGTCTCTGACTTCAGCCCTTGGTCTCTCTTGGGAGAAGCAGAACCATGGAGAACACGGTAAAGCTCAGCGCCTGATTCTCATGACTCATACCTACCTACAGGAGAGGTCATGGTGGGAGGTTCAGGGGAGAGGCCCCCCGGAGATCACTCTTAGGCCAGGCAGTGATTGCAACTGTGGCCCCTGAGGACCCAGGAACAGTGAGGCCCCAGGGAGGGACCCCAGTGACTTAAGGGTCAGCCCTGAGTCCCCAGGTGTGGGGCAGACACACAGAGAGCCTGGGTGACTCCAGGAGGGAGGTGGAGGCAGCACAGGAGGACCAGACCAACTGCAGATCCCACTGTCTCCCGGCAGGAGGATGCCTCCGGCCATCACACTAGTCTTCCATCCCCGGCATAGCTCTGCCCACCACTGTTTCCAGCTGCCCAAGGGGCACTTCCAGCTGTCCACCTAAACAGGCACAGGGAAAGGGGTGGTGAGTGAGAACTGCCCCATGAACCTTCCAGGAGTGATCGTGGGTGAGGCTGGGCCGGTTTCCAGGTGATGCCCACCAAGGTGGCTGAACAGGCTCATCTCCAGGCACCATGCCACCACCAGGGACTCTCAGAACCCACTGGCTGAGGCCACTGACCGCTTAGCAGGCTCCCAGTCGCACTCCTGACTCCTGCGAGGGGCCGGGGGCGACTGGAGGTAACACTGTAGGAGAACCAGATAAAGGAGTGTGGCTGGCCCCTCTGGGCCCGGGCAGGACGTGTGACACCGTCGAGCAGAGCTGAAAACAGAAGGTGCCCCAGGGAGGGAGGCCAGAGGGGGATGCTCCAGGCCCTCAGAGCCCTGCAGGGGCCACAAGCCTGCCCTGCCTCAGGCAGTCTCTGCCCGAATGCCTCCTGTAGGATGAAATGAAGACTGAAGATGTGGCCTGTCAGCCTGGCTGGGTGCCAGCTGCCTCACCTGGAGTGACTCCTGGGGGTCTGGCAGCTCTCCAAGCCCCGTGCTGCTCCACAGACCTGCAGAGCCTCTCCCATCTGCCCACCCAACCCCCCAGACCCCGTGAGGTGGCTGGTGCCCACGGTGCTGCCCTCTGCAGGTGTGTGGCCGTCCTCACCCTTCATTGCCATGGCCCTGCTGCTGCCCGCACAGTGCCCACCCTCTGCACCTCTCTACTCATTCACCAGTTCACAGCCCATCTCCCCCAAAATCCTGAGCCCCACGGGGACAGACAGGATCCAGATCCACCCTGGATCCCTAGACCGGGGCCCAGCACAAGGAGACACTCAGCAAGTGTTTTTTTGGATGAACAAAAGGAAGCAATCAGTGCTTAGAAAGTTTTCCTATTTAATTGCAACAGGGATATTTCATCTGTTTTATGTTGTTTTTCATGACCAGCTTGGTTGTTTTGATGATCTTCATGTCTGTATTAGTCAGGGGTCTCGAGAGAAAAACAGAACTAATAGGCGATAGGTACATACATAGATTGATGATGAGATACATACATACATTGACTGATTATGAGGAACTGGCTCTTGTGACTGTGGAAGCTGAGAAGCCCCACAATCTGCAAGTTGGAGACTCAGGCGAGTCAGTGCTATAATTCCAGCCCCAGTGCAAAGACCTGAGTACTAGGGGGCTGATGGTGTTACCTGAGGCCAGGGACAGGAGAACACTGGCATTCCAGCTCAATCTGACAGGCAGGAAGGCAACATATCCTCCCTCCACTTTTTGCTCTGTTCAGGCCTTCAACTGATTATGAGGCCCACCCCTCTGGGGAGGGCAATCTGCTTTACTCAGTCTACCAGTTTAAGTCCTACTCTTGTCCACGCAGGCCCTCACAGACACACCCAGGAATAATGCTTAATCTGTCTGCCCCATGGCCCAATCAAGTTTGACACATAAAATTAGCCACCACAATATCTTAGTTATCCATGCCTCATGCCTAGTCAAATACCCTAGTGCCCTGTTTGTCCTTCTGAGAGAGGCTGCCAGAATTTCAGGGACACTGTCAACCATCAACCTGCATCCATCAACCTGAACACCACTCACAGCATCATGTGTTCCAGGCTCATGTGGCCCCAGGAGGAGAGTTGAGAGGGTAGGCCACACGACTCACTAGCTCAGAGCTGGAATTTGAACCTGTTCCAGCCGACTTCAAAGCCAAAGCTCCCAACTACTGGGCTACTGACTCTCAAGGGGTCTTCTGGCCTGGGGCAGTTTAAAGCCCCCCTGGTCATCTGATGACACCATGGCAAGTGCTGCAGAGCCCTGCACATGACAGAAGTGACACACACCCAGGGACTCTGACCCAGCCTCTGAGTCCTATACATACATACATATACATGGGGCATACACATACATACATATATATATATGTATGTATGTGTACACATATACACACATAGATATGTATTTATCAGAATAAATTTGTGGCAACTTACAAATAATACAAACATAAGAAAACGGAACATCAGGGAATTCCCTGGAGGCCCAGTACTTAAGACTCTGCACTTCTGGCTGCAGGGAGTATACGTTCAATCCCCAGTTGGGGAACTAAGATTCCACATGCCATGATGCATCCAAAAAAAAAAAAAAAAAACAACAAACTGAACATTACAGCTAGACAATGGTTGTGTGTGTGTTTATGCAAACGTATCACACAAATATAGATCTGTTGGCACACGCAGGCACATGTGTGTATCATCCACACACCCACACACACACAGGTCTGCATCATCTTCTAGAAATGGAGCAGGCTCAGCCTTCTGACCATCAGCAGCTGACTCACCTTGCATTTGGAAAATGTATTTGATGGGAAGGTCCAAGAAAGAAAATGGCAGTGTGAGGCTGCAATGATTTCTTAAGAACATGTTGCTAAATGATTTAATCCCTTCCTGAGACACTGCCCATGAATTGATGACCTCTGCTTTTCCTTTCTCCAGTCTGATGAGCAATGGCTTTTCTGACAGGCCAGTAAATTTCTCCCATTGCTTCTGTTAAGAAATTTTTTTTAAAAAGATGATGAGGGGGAAGTGCTTTATTGCAAAGCACTCTGCACCCTGCCCCCTTTCTCCACAGAAGCGTAAAGCTACAGTAGAAGGAAGGACAAGCTGGTTGCCGTGCTCCCAGGATGAGCCGAGTCCCATTAAATTAAAATAAATGAAGGCGACTTTCAGATGGTGACTCACACACGAAGGAGGCCGGAGACAAGGAGATGGCTGGCTGCCTTCCGGAACTATGCCCAGGCTCTGTGATGAGGCGAGAAAGGAGCACCTCCGAACCTCCCACTCCACCCAGAGAACCCCAAAAGTCCACACTCACATCGGGGGAGCTGAGGGGATCCCAGAGGGACCAGAAAGGAACCTTACTCACCCTTCAGACCACACCATCCAACAAACACATTAGTCTGACAGCCACCTTCCACACCTAGCTGTGGGCCAGGTCCATAGCCAGCAGGAATATCTCTACCAGGAAGTCCTCTGGGATGAGGCACCAAGGAAGTGCTCTGCAGAGGCCTTGGGATCAACTGCAGCAGACAGCAAGGGAAGGTTCGTGAGAAGAGTCTGGTGCATGATCAGCAGGACTGACGGCTGCCAAGGCAGCCCAAGGGGAGGGCACAGTGGGCAGGAGGCTGAGGAGAGGCTGGGTCTGCAGAATGGGAAGCGCTGGGGGGCTGAGGGGGCGGGGCTCTTGCTCAGCACGTGCGGCTCAGATCCTCCCTGACTCTGACCCTGTAGCACAAAACCCTCCCCTGTGGGTGCTCCTACCCCATCCCCAGAGCAACTTCCAGGGCCCTCTCAGCGCAGGACCAACGTGGAGGACCGTGTGGGCCCTGAGGGCCGTGTCCTTGGGACTCTCCTTCTCACGTGTGGGCGAGCCTTGAAGAGCCACACAGCCTGAGTAAGAACTCCTTTGTGCTGCCCTCCCCAAGTGGGGAGCTCACCTACCTGGTCCTTCCAATCCCAGGAGGCACTGTGTGCCCCCAGCCCTTGTCCAGGTGTATGCCCTTCCCCAGCTCCTGGGCCTTTACTCCTGAATAGCACAGCATGATGTGGCGTGCAGGACCCCAAGACCACTCCCAGCAAGGCTCCGTTAATGCCCAGGTCGGGGTGGGGAACTGCATCGGGACAGGGGTGGTTCCCAGAAAAATCAAGGCTATGACATGGGTTCAGTCAGTTCAGTCGCTCAGTTGTGTCCAACTCTTTGCAGCCCCACGGACAGCAGCCTGCCAGGCTTCCCTGTCCATCACCAACTCCCGGAGCCTACTCAAACTCATGTCCATTGAGTTGATGGTGCCATCCAACCATCTCCTCTGTCATCCCCTTCTCCTCCTACCTTCAATCTTTCCCAACATCAGGGTCTTTTCCAATGAGTCAGTTCTTCGCATCAGGTGGCCACAGTACTGGAGTTTTAGCTTCAGCATCAGTCTTTCCAATGAATAGTCTAGCCATGACATGAACATTCTTCCATGACACGGGTAGAAAACAATCTGAATTTCTAAGGTAAAAACTAAAATTAGAAGGAAATCTGTCGTTGTTGTTCTTTAGTCCCTAAGTCATGTCTGGCTCATTTGCAACCTGCCAGGCTCCTCTGTCCATGGGATTTCCCAGGCAAGAATACCAGAGTGGTTGCATGCTTAGTCACTTCAGTCATGTCCGACTCTCTGCGACCCCATGGACCATGGCCTGCCAGGCTCCTGTGTCCATGGGATTTCCCAGGCAAGAATACTGGAGTGGGTTGCCATTTCCTTCTCCAACTGGAGTGGTTAGCCACTTCCTTCTCCAGAAGGAACTACAAACTAGAAAATACTTTTATCAAATAAAACTGGCCAGGGACTTGCCTGGTGTTCCACTGGTTAAGACTTCAGCCTTCCACTATAAGGAGTGTGGTTCAATCCCTGGTTGGGGAACTAATATCCCACAAGCCTTGTAGTGCAGCCAATAAATGAAACACATTTCAAAAAAACAAATATGACTGACCTGTGACTAGTTTTATGATACATAAAAAATTCGCTCAATTTTTCATGAACTCAGCGAGTCCTTGATAAAGTTGCAATGAGTCTGAACAAATAGTTTAAGAGAATGAAATACAAATAGCAAAGCAACACAAAACACAAGAACAAAAAGTGGAGCAATCTGTCAAACTACAAAGCAGTCAAAGAAATTCAGATTGAGTGCTACACCAAATTAATGTCTTAATGCCAAACCCAGCAGTGACAAGTCTGAGTGCAGGAGCAAGTGTCGGGGACAGTGGCCCGGGAACTGGCTCCCTGCTTTGGGCTGGCCCCACACATAACCTGCATGCAAATGCTCCTCCTCAGGTGCACTAATTCCACATTTATTACCCTCAGAAATGACTGAAGAGAAGAGAAACAGTCTATGCACTAACAGGCTCACTGTACACTATCTTCATCAGGGGGCAGAAAAATAGGAACAACCTGGATCTCAGCAAGAAGCAGGCAGGACACTGTCAGACGGGCTCACGTAAAGCCCGAGGCTTCTCTCTCTGACATGAGGTCAGTGAGCAAAGCACAACACAAACACATACAGTGCGGCCACAGGTACAAGTCAAGACAGCCAAGAAAGACGAAAGCGGTGACAACTGAGTAAGGGGCACGGACTGTGATCCGGTTTTCACTCCTGTGCACAGGGAGGTTCAACCATGTTCACGCGCAGCACTTCTGTGCATTTCTAGAGTCTATGTCACACGACACGCCATGGTGTCCCTGTAGGCGTGTGTTCCTTGACACCTGCTCCTGAGGCCATCAGTCCCACTCCTTTCCAGCCCACAGCCATGACCCATCCTGGGCAGAGAGTCCTTCACAGACAGTCATCTCCTATTATTTCTCATTCAATCTTTATGCCTGACCTCCTTCCAGAAAAGATGTCTCACAATCAGTAATAATGGGAGGAAAATCTACAAAAATTGAGGAACAGTCTTATTCAACAAAGAGAGAGTCTTATTCAATAAAACTCGGCTAAGACTCCGAGTTCCCAAAGCAGGGGGCCCGGGTTCAATCCCTGGTCGGGGAACAAGATGCCACATGCTGCAACTAAGAGTTCATATGCCATAACTAAAGATCCTACATGTTGTAACAAAGATCAATGATCCTGCACACACTGCTAAGACCTAGCGCAACCAAATTAAATATTTCAAAAAACAAAATAAAGAGACTGGGGGCTGTGCCAGTGAGCCAGGCCAGATGCACCTGGAGAAGTGGTACTTTTGGCCGCGTCCTGGGAAACCTTTGCTCTCCACAGGGACCCCACCCCCACATCAACCTCACTTTCCATCTCTAGTCCCTGCATGGCTGGGAAAACTCAGACCTTAAATTCAGCCCCAGACCCTGACCAGCACACACCCTGCACAGCCCCCAATGCCCCCTGCTCATCCAGCTACAACTCAAACTCATCCCTTGGAAGGCCAGTCCCCACATTTTCAGACTGCACGACATCAAGTTGCCTCTGAGGTCAGTGCTGGGTGCAGGCTGGAGTGAGGAGGTGGGGTGCAGAAAAAGCAAGGAGCAAGGTGCACCCCAGCCCTGCCTATATCTGCTTCCTAGAATGTCTGACTCCTTCACTTCCGTCTCACCCTGACTCCCAGTGTCTATTGAAGCCGCACTCTGGACAATTCCCAGGAGAGAACCCTCGGGAATTAACACAACTCTTTCGTTCTGATTACAGCTTATAATGGAGAGAATTTCTGGACTCTCCCCAATTTTCCTCTCTTCCTAAAATTTTCAGTTAAGCACCTAACCTTGATGGAAAATGGCCATTGTCTGGAATGCCCAAAGTACTGATTCTTCAATGCTGAGTGCTTTTTCTAAGCAGATAAAACAAACTCTCAATGATTCCGAGTAACACCAGAGCCAAGGACCTCAAAGGGAGAGAGGAGAGAAGAAGGCAACGTGAAGACTCTCTGGCGAGGCTGCGCCCCAGAGCCAGCCCCTCCCTTGGGCACAGGCATGGATGGCGGAGGGTCCCTGAAGCCCGTTCAGTCTGGAGAGAAGCCGTGAGCCAAGAAGCAGCGCAGTCGTCCAGGGAGCCAGGCCTGGCTGCCAGCAAAGCAGCTGAAGTCTTGAGGAAACTTCCTGATTGCATTAACGAGGTGGCACCACCAGGACATAATCAAATCTCTCTGGAGGACGTGGCTTCCAGAAGGGCTAGTGCTCACACATGGCCAATTTAGGGTAACCAGGACCGGACAGAGCAGGAGAGAGGAAGGCCAGTGCTGGGGGCCCAGGGCGGGGGGCCGGGGGCCACCCCGCTGGGGATCCGGGGTATCACAGGGCCAGCCAGCAGCACTGGGTGCCAAGCCCCAGGAGGCAGCCTTTCCTGTGATCACATGTGCAGACACCTGGCATTGGAAGGCCCAGTTATCTGCCCAGCGGCCCCACATCACAGGTCCCCCTAGTTTTACAGGTAAGGAGTGCTGCCTAAGAAACCTGCGTGCAGCAGGTGGGCGCGGATCTGAGTTCACTGGTTCACACCGGGGTGCCCTGCTCAAAGGCATGAGCTCTGGACTCTCTTTCCAGGTCTTTCAGTTCGATGGTCCCGGTTCCAGCCTGTCTGCACCTCAGTGGGGCAGGACCAATCACAGCTGCTTGTCAAGACTGCTGAAAAGAGATTATACCATTCAGGGCTCTGGATGTAAGCCTAAGAGCCCCAGGGGTGAGGCCAACTGCAGTGCTGCCACCTACTGGCTAAGGGACTTAATTAACTCTTAACCTCACTAGGGCTCATTATCCTTATCTGAAATGGGTAAGCATAGGGTTGTTCTGAGGTTCCAAATAACAGAATGTATGTAAAGCACTAAACACAGAGCCTGGCCCAGAGAAAACACCCAGTAGATGATAGTGGATGTTAGGTGTTAGTCGCTTAGTCATGTCCAACTTTTTGTAACCTCATGGACTTCAGCCCACCAGGCTCCTCTGTCCATGGAAATCTCCAGTTAGGAATACGGGAGTGGACTGCCATTCCCGTCTTACTGAGCCAGGGATTGAACCGGGGTCTCCCACATTGCAGGTGGATTCCCTGCCTTGAGAGCCACCAGGGAAGCTCTGTTAGGCGAAGCCAGGAAGGCAGTTACACTGGGCATTTACACCGGGCATTTGGTGCCCAGGAGAGATGCCGTGGTCCAGATGCATCCCTGGTGTCCTGTTTTGGGGAGAGGCTCAGGGAAGTGGCTGTTAAGTTGATTGTTATTAGAAAGAAAAGACAGGACCATTCCCACTGGAGTTAGTGGCTGGGGTGGGGATAGGGAGATGATCTCAAAGTCTGCTTCTTCATTTTGCAGGTCCAGTACCCTGGAGACACAACTCCTACTAAGCCAACCACACCCAAGGGATACACCCAAGGCCAATGTCTTTTAACGATGCCTCCTGGTTTCTTCTCTAAGAATACTTTTTATAATAGTTCTCAGGTCAGCTATAGTCCGATATCCTGATCACAATGAGAAAGTACACATGAGAGTTTCTCCACGCTGATTTGCTGGACAAACAGACAAATACAGGGATGAAAGAACAGCACCTGGAAACCAGGACACAGGCCTGCTGACGAGCACAGGGGTGGCCATCACAGGCCTCTCAGAGGAGCTCAGGCTCGGCACATGGATTGCACTTGGTAGCTGCACCTAACAGGGGAGGCCGTGACATTCACTAAGCATCCAGTGAATGTTCAGTGGCAGAGGAGAGCATCATTTCTAAGAGGAAGGGAAGAAAAGAGGGCCAGATATGGCTGAGATGAGTTTGGAGTATGGCCTTAAAGGACGGGCAGGGATGGGCAAGGGAGGGTATAATTCAGGGTTCTGCGACAAGGGGGCATAGGGGGTGTGTGTGTGTGCATACAGGTGTACATGTGTGCACACATGCAGACACTTGGAGTTCTGTGAGGCTCATAGAATAAGATCTCTCTCCAGGACCCTGTGCTAGGCCCTGCGGAGGCTCTGACAGTAAGATACACACTACAGTCCACCTTCCCAGAGTTAGGATTCTGGTTAGCTCCATATCTCAGGGAAGCCCAGGGGCCGAGGGGTTGATGAAACCCCTTGAGCCAGCTGGAGGGACCCAGTGAGACTCTTGGTGGTGTCTCTGTTACTGTGGGAAGGGGAGTAGGCAGAGGGAGAAGGGCTGGTCTGGGGACAAAGCAGATGAAAATGGTGGTGCCTTTGGTCTTGTTACTTAACCTCTGCAAGTTCCAGCACCTCATCAGTAAATCGGGTGACAACTGTGCCTCTGCTTTTCATATGAGGGCTGAGACTAAAGTCCTATAAAGCACCTGAAATGGGGCTTTGTGCATAGAAAGTTCTCCATCAATGCTGACAATGATGGTGAGGATGGAAATAACAATGCAGTTCACAGTATGGTCCACCTTGGAAAGTCCATGCCAGCCAGTCGCACAGAGGCCCCAGGGCAGAACCTTTATAATGGGAAGAGCAGAATGAAGGCAGCAACCTGAGTGTCTAGCCACGGGGGAGGTCTCAACAATGGCAATATCAGGACAGAGATCCAAGTACTCACATTAAGCAGATTGGGAATTCCCTGGCGGTCCAGTAGCTAAGACTCTGAGCTCTCACTGCCAAGGGCCCAGGTTCAATCACTGATCGAGGAACTAGAACCCCAAAGTTGCATGGCCAAATAAGTAAGTGATAAAAATAAATAAAGCTAAGTGTGCAAGTCCAGACTGCTTAGTAGTGCACCATTCCACAACTACAACCATGGAAATATATGCAGACCTGAAAAAAAGCATGGAAGGGTCTAAGCAAGTACAAGTAGGTCCTTAGGCCATGGTCTTGGCGGTCCGAACTTTTCTCTTCCCCAAACCTGTGGAAGCAGGTGCTGCTTGTGCTCTAGAAGGTCTCGGTGGACCCTGTGATGTCAAACACTGTGTCTTCTCTAGCACTGTCTTTCCTGACTCAGGGAGCCTTATGTGAGAGGCATCCAGACCTTGGAGAAACTCCCGAGGGAGCAGTGGCAGGAGGCGTCCCATCCCCCACACCCCCCACACCCCTCAGCCCACCCACACCCCGCCACCAAGCTGTCAACCTCAGAGGCCCAAGGTCAGCCTCTCCTCTATCCCTTCTCCTCTCCACTCCCTCATTCCTGCTTCCTGGAATCATCTTCTAATTAACCACCCACTCACAAGTCTTCTGTTTAAATTTTCCTCTTTCTTACATTTAAAGGTTTAATCCATCTGGAATCTTTGTTAAACCATAGTGTAAGGAGTGAGTTTATGAGTTTTTTAAAAAATGGATTAACTACCTGTCTCAACTATGCTTGTAGATGAACCCGTCTCTCTCCTGCTTCAGTGGTGCCTTGAAGTAGCACCATCGTCTTATGCCCACTTGTTCACACTCTGTGGGCCTCCTTCGAGGCCCCAAGCTGTGAGCACAGTCCCTGCTGCAGCCTCCTTCCCAAGGGACAGCCCCAGCCCAGGGGCCAGGATGCCCTCCTGGCAGCATGTGCATTTCTCAGCGCCCCCTCTCTCCACTCCCTTCTCCAACCACTCTCTCCGTCTTCTCAGTCACTCTCTCTTCACCTCCCCTGAAGTACGGGACTGTCCTGATCCAGTCACCAGCGCTCCTCTTTTCTTCCTGTAAGCAGGTTCTGAGCCTCTCCCCAAAACAGGACACCGGGGATGCATCTGGACCACGGCATCGCTCCTGGGCACCAAATGCCCGGTGTAACTGCCTTCCTGGCTTCACCTCTTGACTTCTCCAAGTCCAGCTCTGACAGCCTTAATTTACATGTGCAAGCACACGCTCACAGAGACACATCCATGAAAACACACGTGTGCGTGTACACTCATATACACACTTGCACACACCTGTGCATGTACACACACAGGCTAAAAAAAAAAATCTATTTTTTGTAGATTTATGTAGAAGAACCTCAGGCTCAAAAACGTGTCCCAAGTCACACAACCACTGACTGAGTGGCAGAACTCGGGTCTCTATACTTTTAGCTCAACCCTGAGCGGGGGTGTATAACGTCAGATTTACAAAAATACAGAGTTCCAAATTTTGGCGAAATAAAGTGAGACAACGCACATTACGTGGTCAGCCCAGTGCCTGGGACCATAAGCGCTAACTTAGCACCAAGTGTCCTGAGCAGCCATCATTATTACCCTCACCATCAGCGGTAGGCCAGTATCTGAGTCACGCGCTGCCCGCCCCCTCGCCATCCGCCGGAGGCCCACCGGCCGTCGCTCTTCATTTGCTTGTCTGCGGCGCCCCCTCCTGGCCTCTGCGTGTAGTTCCCTGGACGAGCGCGGGGGAGCCGAGTCCAAGCCCAGTAAGCGGCGAATTTACTCACCCCAAGACGTCGGAAACAGTCCTTTTCCTCTTCTTATCCTCCAGGGTCTGAAGAGAAAGAAAGTCTTCCGCTCTGCTGGGAACTCGGGCCGTCCTCTGTCTGAACACACACCTGTGCACGCTTACCCGCACGTACACGTGACGCACACACACGCACACGTGTGCACAATCTTTCGCACCTGGATGGCTCTGCTCAGCTTACACTGGTTAGACACCGCTCACCATCAGGAAGGCACACCGTATCTGAGCTACGATAGCCTTGTTGGTTCATATCATAGATGGGGAAAGTGAGGCCTCAGAAGAGGACACACTGTGTCCAGTTCAGCCCCACAGCATTTGCTGACGGGCGGCAGGGCCGGATGTTAGGGCAGCCAAGAACGTGACATCATGGTCAGTTCCCAGGTGGGGCTCCCAACGCCAAGCCCGGCAAGCTGACTGTGGTAGCAGAGGATCCAAGGAGGGCCCCACGGCCTCAGTCAGTCACAGCTGAGGACCTTGTCCAGGATCTGTTAACATTCAGTGGCGGAAGCAGGTGTCTCAAACATGCAATGAAGTGTTAGGAGACGTCACATGGACGCCTGCGCTGAGCTCACCGAGAACCCGGACGTCAGTGGGCAGGGGCTGGTGGCGGCCACTCTAGAGCTGAGCAGGAATGGATGTTATTAGAGGTCAAGGAACAAGTAGGGCAGGATGAGGAGGGGTGCTGAGGACTAGGTAGGAGGGGAAACCTGGCTAAGCTCTCCTGGAAGAAGACTGGGAATAAACGAGATGATAAAATGAGTTTCTTCTTGCAATCCCCACCCCCAAGGAGGCACCCAGGGAAGATTGCTAACACCAGGCGGGCCGATCAAACAACTCTGCCAGTGTTATCCCCCAGAATCATGCTTAAAATACTAGGATTTCCATTTTACAGATGAGGACTGAGGAACAAAGAGGTATGTAACCTGCCTAAGACCCAGCGACTTAATAACCAAGGCAGGCAGACAGGTTCCAAAATTCAGGCCTTAAAAGAACTGTGATAAAATCTGCATAACATAAAACTTATATTTTAACCAATTTTAAGTGTTAACCACCAGTTCAGTGGTATTAAGTACATTCACAATGTTGTGCAAACGTCACCACCATCTCCAGAGCTTTTTCATCTTCCCAAAGTGAAACTCCCAAACCATGAAACAACTCTCGGTCCTCCCTTCCCCCAGCCCCTGGCAACCACTGTCCTACTTTTTATCTCTTCAGTTTTGTCTTTTCTGGATATCTCATATAAGTGGAATCACATAATGTTTGTCCTTTTGTGTCTGGCTTGTTTTACTAAGCATAATACCTTCAAGGTTCATCCATCTTGTAGCATATGTTAGAATTTTCTTCCTTTTTTAAGGCTGAATAATATTACATTGCATGGATGTACCACATTTTGTTCATCCATTCATACTCTGATGGACAATTAGGTTTCTTCTAAGTTTTGGTTATCGGGAATAACGCTGCTGAGAACATGGACGTGCAAAGATCTGCTTGAGCCCCTGCTTTAAGGAACTACGCACTCTGAGCACCTGCTAGAGCACCATGTGAGAGCTGGTTTTCATAAACCTCACGGAAGATGCGAGTCAGTTTGGGAGAGCAGAGGGTGAGGAGTCAAAGAGCAGGGTAAGACAGAGTACAAGGGAGACAGGCTGCAAGAGGAACACTCTGAAAGCCACCACAGGAAGAGGACCGCCCACTGGGGAGGAGGTGTGGGGCTTCCCAGACATCCTGGTGTCAGAGCAGCAGCAGCCTGGGGAGACCCTGGTTCTCTCAAAGGAACCTAAGTTCCTCTCCATCCCTGCTGGGACCATGTCCACACTGTGGGCGTGCCAGGATCCCAGGCCAGGTGGAAGCCAGCTGACCAACAAGATCTATCATGAGGCGGAGGAGTGGGCAGTGTCTCAGCTGCAGCAGCACAGGTGGAACTGCCCCCAACCCAAGGGAAATGCACCCCACCTTGCCACCGTGCTCAGTACGCTCTGAGACAGGGGAGTGCTTACCTGGCAAGATGCAACGAGAGCAAATGAAAAGGTGCCAAACCTGGACGACAGGCATCTGGCCCCTCTATACTCTACCCCTTCAGCCTAAGCAGAGAAACATCCTGGGATACATTAAAAGTCTCACTAGCTTGAGAGATTTCAGCAAACAAAACAAATGAGGCTATTACAAAACAGGAGAACAGATTGGAATATCTCTAATGTGCTTTTACAGAAAGATTTGAACCCAACAGAGAACATATGTTCTTGTCAAGCTCCTGTAGAGCATTTGGAAACATTGATGCTGTGCTCGATGAGCGAGGAGCCCTCAGCATCTCTCACAGATCACATTCTGTCACCAGGGTGCAGTACAATTAGGGACAATAAGAACATTAGAAATGCATTTTGGACCCAAATTAATTTCCACAACGGGAATTATAAAATGTTGGATCTCAATAGCCATAAGGTATTTATATAAAATATGAAGTTCAAAAAAATTGTGAAGTAGAGAGAAATCCATATCCCCAAATTAATTTGTAGTAAACAGAATAAAAGGCGGGGGGGAGAGAAAGGCAGCTTATGTTGAAGAGCAAATAAGAGCTAAAATGAAAAACTCTTTACAGATGGTCCCTGACTAAAAATGTTTTAACGATTTCTCAACTTCATAATACGGTGAAAGTGATATGCATTCAGTAGAACCATACTTCAGTTTTTGAGTTTTGATCTTTTCCTGGGCTAGGGAAATGTGGTACAGTACTGTCTCATGATGTGGAACTGTGGTTCCCAGTCAGGCACACGATCACAAGGATGAACGATTGATAACTTAGAACCATTCTGTACCCAGACAACTGTTCTGTTTTTCGTTTTCAGTAAATTACATATCAACAACTTTCTTATAAAATATGCTTTGTGTTAGATGGTTTTGCCCAACTATAGCTAATCTGAGTATCCTGAGCATATTTAAGGTAGGCTAGGCTAAGCTACGATGTTTGGTAGATTATGTGTATTAAATGCATTTTCAACTTATGATATTTTCTACTTACAATGGGTTTATCAGGATGTAACCCCATTGTAAGTGGAGAAAGATCAGTACAATAAAAGCATGATCTATCAAAACCTATAGTATATGTACAAGTAAGGGGACATTTCTTAGCTTTGAGTATACATGCTTGCCTGCCTAGTCACTTCAGTTGTGTCCGACTCTTTGTGACTCTATGGACTGTAGCCTGCCAGACTCCTCTGTCCATGGGATTCTCCAGACAAGAATACTGGAGTGGGCTGCCATGCCCTCCTCCAGGTGATATTCCCTATCCAGGGATCAAACCCGCATCTCCTCCAACTTCTGCATTGCAGGCAGATTCTTTACTGCTGAGCCACTGGGTAAGCCCTGAGTATCGATATGTATTCTTAAATATAGGAAAGATATAGCCAAGCTTTAAAAAAAAAAAAAAAAAGGATGAAATAAGAAATAAACTAATTTAATTTTAAAACAACAATAGAAGTAGATTTGATAAGTAAAACCAAAAGCCAGTTCTTTGTAAAGACCATTAAAATAAGCAGACCTCTGGAAAATCAAAAGAAAAAGGGGAAAAAATATGAAGCTGAAAACATGAGGTTAAAAAAAGGGACACAACTGCAGATATGAAGGAGATGTTTTAAACCACAAGAAGACTGTAGGCACAGCTTCACTCTGATTGTTTTCAAATGGAAGATTTTCCTGAAATATATAAATCACCAAAATAGGCCTAACAAGAGGCAGAAACTAGCGTGCATGCTAGTTGCCTCAATCATGTTCGATTCTATGAGACCCTATGAACTATAGCCCACCAGGCTCCTCTGTCCATGCGATTCTCCAGGGAAGAACACTGGAGTGGGTTGCCATTTCCTTCTCCAAGGGATCTTCCAGACCCAGGGATCAAACCGGTGTCTCTTAGATTCCTGCATTGGCAGGTGGGTTCATTACCAGTAGGGCCACCTGGGAAGCCCAAAAAGAATAATAAACATAAATGAAAAGGTAGTGAAGGAGGGCTCCCTCAACCTCCAGAGACAAGGGATTGCTGTTATGGATGTTACCAGAACACAGGAGAGAATGGGAAGCTCCCAGTTCTCTCTACAGGATTAACAGACTGAACAAGGATCAATCTCACACACATACACGCACGCACACACACACACACACACACAGAGGCTGCAATGATATAGAAAGATCCTCCAGACACATACAGTAGTGATAAGAGAGAGCTTCAATGGAAGAAAATAAATATACATGAATATAAGTGTCTAAAATTAGAGATCAGGAAGATACACATCAGACAGAGTACATGGTTAACTGTGAGGCAGAGTTTGGAAGGAAGTTAAAGAGAAAACCATTCTTTTTATACTATTCCTATATTGTTGGAATGTTTACAATCTATGTTCATATATTATTTCAAAATAATTAAATTAAACTAAGTGTAAATAAATTAGTCAAAATAAATAAAACCAATAATCACTTGATAAATATGAAATTGAAAAGAAAAATACTTAATAATTATTAATATTTTAAGCTAAAGGATAAAAATTTAGAAAACATACAGAAAGATTTTTTTTAATAAGAGGATATTTAAAATAGAGGGTCATTTTTGTAATCAAAGAGGTAAGAATGACTCACCCAGACAGGACACAAAACCTCAAAGCCAAAAAGTAAAGCACCAGATTTGATCATATCAACATTTAAAACCTCTATACAAGGAAAGGCATCACGGACTTATCAAAAGACATGTGTTACACTGGAAAAAATATTTATAAGATTTATAAACAGCCACCTGGTTTATATCCAGAATACCTAAGAAGCTTTTACAAAGTCAATACAGACCAACGGAAAAACAAGCAAAGAATATGCACTAATTACAGAAGATATGAGAATGGCTGATAAACACCTGAAGAGATGCTAAAGCCCTCTAGATATCTAATAAAAATACAAATTTAAATGACAATGAAATATTTCTTGTACCCACCAGACTGGCAAAAATTAAAAGCATTGAGCACATGTGTCACTGGCAGGAATCGGAAATGGGAAAATTCAGTTACTTTTCAAACATTTCCTCTTATCTGTTGGTCTCTTCCTCTCCCTCTGGCACTCATACTATTAACAGAGAAACAGGAACACTTTGCCTTCTCACCTCCATCCTCCCTTAACTCTCCATCTCATTGGCTCCTCCCCGCTCATTCATTCGTTCTTCTGCCCTTTAACCTTCCCACTGAGTTCATCATTTCTTCACTGTTTACACCCTTTATCCCCAACTGGTTCTTCTTCATAACTGCCTCATCTAGCCTCGTATTTCCAGTACCCTACTGAGGGTATTTATTATTCATGTGTAAATGCTTTTCCTGTCTTGTCTATCTGCTCTCTCTGGTGTTGTTCGTGATCTTTTCCTCTCGGTGTTTACTCTTCTCACATGTCTCATTTTCCCCTACAGCCATTTTTTTTTTCTCTTTTATTTCTGTTTGTTTTGCTTTATCTCACTTGTTTGGTTGGGTTTTTTGTTTGTTTTTTGGCCACACCACAAGACATGTAGGATCTTAGTTTCCTGACAGGGACTGAACCCATGCTCCCTTAACCACTGCTCTTGCAGTGACATCTTAGCCACTGGGCCACCATGGAAGTCCAAGCCACTCACTTTTCCTGATGAAGGTCAGCCAACTTAGCCGGTTGAGTACACTTGGGAGGAGGAGCCGGCAGCCTTAGCCCCAGGCAGCACCTTCCGGGTCGGTTAGGGAAGGTGGGCAGGATGCTCTTCAGGGCAGAGCACAGGCTGAGATGGGCTGGCTTAGCATCCTCTTTTTTGTTCATCCCTGCAAAGCCACTCTGGTTTCAGGGAACCTCCCTGTCTTCTAGCCTGGTTGTTGTCTTTGTCCTGGGGCTGTCAACCTGCGTTGTAATTGACTGTCCCCTGGGATGGGGAGGTGCCATGGGGCAGCCAGCTGATCTGCCCAGGTTGTGTGGCACTCACTCCAGGTAGGTTCCAGGCTGCTCTGGTCTTGCCTGTGTCTGGCACAGAATCTGCTCCTCACAAGAGCAATGCTGGGCAGGCAGGGACCCCCCAGGGTGGTACAAGTAGGAGAGATGCTGCTCTGGCCTGGCCCTAGGCAGCTGAGCAGCAGCTTCCAAACTGGAATGTCTCCCATCCCCTCCCTTACCCCACTTGGCTCTGCCTCCCCTGGATTTCTCTTGCGTTTTCACCTTTGTTCTGGGCTCTATCAGTTATTTCATTTGTGTCTTCTTCAAGGTTTGAGTTCATAGAGTTAGCAGCCCATATTAGTTAATCACAAGAAGCAAAATTTAAAAACAAGATCTCAACATCAGATGTTTTTGCATGGATGAAGAAAATGGATGCATGCAAACATTGCTGGTGGGGTTATGAACTGTTACAGCCATCCCAAGGGACAGACATTGAGTGGAACACATTCCAAACACCTGAAAGACTGGGCATTCCATGACAAGGTGGTATAGATCCACCTGTTCCTGCCCCTTCCCTCTAAATATGACTAAATGCATTGGAAATCCCTTCAACCATAAAAGGATTTGTAAGGTGGAAAGAGGAAGGCAGACTGACAGGAAGGAGTAGACTTGAGAGGTGGCACTGCACTGAGCTCCTGGGTTTTCTCCCATTGTCTTAGTCCATTTGGGCTAAATAAATGTCATTAAACTGGATGGCTTAAACAACAGAAGCTTCTTTCTTACAGTTCTGGAGGCTGAGAAGTCTGCGATCAAGCACAGGCAGAAGTGGGGGTTGGAGGGAGGAGAGACTAGACCAAGAGTTCTGAAACCTTGACACCAAAAGTACAATCCATGACAGGAAAAATTGATAAATTGGACCACACTTCATCAGAATTAAAAATTCTCTTTGCTCTGCAAAATATCCTGTTCAGATGATGAAAAGACAAATTACACATGGGATAAAATACTTGCAAATTGGATACCTAACAAAGAACTTAAGATGTCTACAAATTTATTTTAAAAAAAACTCTCAGAAGTCAACATTAAACAAACAAAATTGAAAATGTACTAAAGATTTGAACAGATATTTGACCAAAGAGGCTACATAGATGGCAAATAAACACATGAAAGGATGGGCAACATCATTAGTCATTAGGGAAGTGCAAATTAGAACCACAATGACTTATGACTACACACCCATTAGAATGGCTTTAAAAAAGCACTAACACTAAATGCTTGCAAGAATGCAGAGAGACAGAGTGTTCATACATTGCTAGTGGGACTGTAAAATGGTACTGCCACTCTGGAAAATAGTTTGGAAGTTCCTTTGAAGACTAAAAATGGACTTATCATTTGGCCCAGAAAATGCCATGTTGGGCATTTTACTGGAGAAATGAAAACTTACTTTTACACAGAATCTTATACATGTATGTTCATAGCAGTTTTATTTGTAATAGTCAAAAACTAGGGATTCCCTAATAGCGCAGTTGGTAAAGAATCTGCCTGCAATGCAGGAGACCCGGATTTGATTCCTGCGTCAGGAAGATCCCCTGGAGAAGGGATAGGCTACTCACTCCAGTATTCTGGCCTGGAGAATTTCATGGCCTGTAAAGTCCATGGGGTCACAAAGAGTTGGACACAACTGACTGACTTGAACTTTCACTTTTCAGAAACTATGCACATGTCCTTCAATGTGGAATGCTGAACAAACTGTAGAACATAATAAATATTATGAAATACCATGCAGCATTAAGAAGGAAGAGACTGAGCTTCCCTGGGGCTCAGTGGTAAAGAATCTGCCTGCTAATGCAGGAGACGTGGATTTGATCCCTGGTCTGGAGAGATTCCACATGCCGTGGAGCAACTAAGCCCAAGCACTGCAACTACTGAGCTCACATGCCTAGAACCCATGCTCTGCAACGAGAAGCGACTGCAATGAGAAGCCCACACATTGCGACTAGAGAGTAGCCCCCACTTGCTGCAGCTAGAGAAAAGTCCTGGCAGCAGTAAAGACCCAGCACAGCCAAAAATAATTAATTTTTTTTTTAAAGGAAGAGACTATTGACACAACAACTTGCAGGAACTCAAGGAAATTATGCTGAGTGAAATAAGCTGATTTTAAAAGGACACATACTATATGATTCCATAAAGTTGTGAAGTAACGTAACTATAGAGATAGAAAACAGACTAATAGTTGTTAGAGGTTAAGGATGGGTGAGGGGCATGTGACTTTAAAGTGGTAGCACAAGGAAGCCTCCCAGTGATGTCACAGTTATTATGTATGATTATCATCATTAAAGCTACACACATATCACACAGAATAAACACATAAATTAGCACATAAATGACTCATGAGATCTGAATAAGCTTTGTGGATTTGTACCAAGGTCAATTTTCCTGATTTTGATATTGTACTACAGTTCTGCCAGATGTTAGCACTGGAGGAAGCTGGGTAAACGGCCCAAGGAAAACTCCCTGTAAATTTTTGGGCAAATTCCTGCGAATCTATAATTATTTCAAAATAAAAAGCAATTTTTAAAAAGTGGCCTCAGAATCTTATTTATAGGAATTTGTTTTAAAGGGAAAAACAAAGGGGATTTCAGATCATGAGAAACATTAAGTACATTTCACTCTCTGTGTCTTCCACTGAAATGCAAGTGTAAAAACTTGAATAGAATGCACAGAGGAGCTATTTGAGGACTTTTAAAGTCAAATAAAATAACAGCAGGAGAACTGGGACAGAAGACCATAATTCAAAGTAACACTGAGCTGGTGGGGAGTTTTACCATTTTTCCGTTGCTGGTACCTCACAGCTATCCTCACCCGAGCGAGGCAGCCTAACCTCGGAGGTGGATGTAGGTGCAAACAGAGACCACTCAGGAAAGCCTTAAGGCTGAGGAGCAGGAAAGAGTCTCCTAAAACCCAGAGAGAGTGCAAGAAATCTCCCTTCTTCTCTACTCCATTTTCTCCTGCCCAGCCCTCTGCAGCCCATAAGCACGCCCTTTTTTGATCCAGGTTGGAAGGAGTTTTGTTGTTGCTGTTGTTTTAACCATTGTTTTCTTACTCTCTTGGTCCTTTGCTTGACTCTGGATGTGGGCACAGACGTATTATGGAAGCTGCAGTGTTTAGATTGAGGGCTAAAAAGGAAACAGGGAAAGTACCAGGAAATCAAGGAGTGGGAAGAGTTCAGGACAGTGACCCCCAAAAGTTGTTAATGAGCTCCTGGGCTCCCTCCCGAGCTGTGCACACATAGATATGACTCTAAGCAGCATATCATTGACTCTGAGAATAGGCCAAAGAAATAGATCAATGTCCCAGGCCCACATAGGCTATGGGTAATGCACATATGAGACTGACCCAAATAACACTGCAAGGGCTTTGTATGTAAATGGAACTGATACTGTGACCACAACCCATAGAAGGCTGGTTGGGACCTGTAGCTACAGAGTGCTTACAAGGACATGTATGACATGAAATGCTTGTTTTAGGAAAAAAGAAAGGTCTCAAATCATTAATCTAAGCTTCAATCTTAAGACATTAGGAAAAAAGAACATAATAAAATCAAAGCAAGCGTAAGAAAAGAAAATAATAAAGAGCAGAAACCAATGAAATTGAAAACAGCAAAAGAATAGAGAAAAATCAATGAAACCAGAAGCTCATTCTTTGAAATAAAAACGAACAAACTTCTAGGAATACTGACAAAGAACAAAAGTAGAAAAAACACAAATTACCAGTATTAGGAATGAAAGAGGTGATGTCACTACAGACCCAAAAGATAGTAAAAGGATAGTAAGGGATTCATACAGGGGGCTTCCCAGGTGGTGCTGTGGTAAAGAATCCACCTGCCAATGCAAGAGATGCAGATTTGATCCTTGGATAGGGAAGATCCCCTGGAGAAGGAAATGGCAACCAACTCCAGTATTCTTGCCTGGAGAATTCCATGGACAGAGGAGTCTGGTGGGCTACAGTCCTTTGGGTCACAAAGAGTCAGACACAACTGAATGAGCATACACACGCACAAGGGACACACAAATAACTCTATACCCATAAATTTGACAATCTAGGTGAAATAAATCAATTCCATTTCATAACCTATGAAAATTCACTGAGGATGAAATAATCTGAGTAGTCCTATAAGTATTAAATATATTAAATTCATTGTTAAATAAACATTAAAAAAAAATCTTTCTGGTCGCAGTTCATGGCTTGCAGGATCTTAGTTCCTCAACCAGGTATCGAACCCATTTCCCCTGCCTTGGTAGCATGGAGTTTAACTCTAAGGAATTCCCTCACTGACAAATTCTACCAAACACTTAAAGAAGAAATAACAACAATCCTACCCTCAATTCAAGAATATAAAAGGAGAGGGAACATTTTCCAAATCATCTTATAAGGCCAGCATTACCCTGATACCATAATCAAATAGACATAAGAACTCTACAGAACCATATCTCTTATAACATTTATTCATGATAAAGATTCCCAGCTAACCAGGCATAGAAAGGAATTTCCTCACAGCATCTACAAGGAACCAAAGCAAGAATGTCCACATTCAATACTTCAATTTCACATTATCCTGAAAGTGCTAGCCACTGCAACACATCAGTTTTACAGTTACAAAGGAAGGAATAAAAGCCCTGTCTACTTGCAGACATGATAGTCTAAGTATAAAATCCCAAGAAATCTGCTCCCCTTCCCACAAAAGGATCTAGACTAAATGGTCATATTACAGTCACAGAATGTAAGTTCAACACACAAAAACCAATGATTTTTCTAAAACCTAGCAGTAAACAATTTGAAGCCAAAAAAAGTCCTAAATAAACAGAGATATGCCATGGACTGGAGGAATCTATATTGATGTCAATTCTTTCCAAGTTGATCTATAGATCAAAAGCCATCAAAATCACAGCAGGATTCTTTGGTAAATGTAGGCAAGCTTATCAAAATTTATAAAGGGAAAGGCCCTAGAACAGCAGCAACAATTTTGAAAAAACAGCTATTTAGAGGAATCACACGTCTCAATTTACAGACCTAATGTAAAGCTACAATAATCAAGATACTGTGGCAAAGTGAGACACATCAATCAAAGAAAGAGAATAGAGCCCAGAATATACCCTCACAAATATGCCCAACTGATTTTTGACAAAGATGCAAAGGTATTTCAATGGAGAAAGGATAGCCTTTCAACAAATGGTATCAGAACAATTTAACTTAAAAAAATAGGACTCCAATCTAAATCTCACATCTTAATATAAAAATTAACTCAAAATGAAAATCATAAGGCTATAAAGCTTTTAGAAGAAAACATACAAGAATATCTTCTTGACCTGGGGCTAGGAAAAGAATTCTTAGTGAGGACACCAAATGCACAATCCATAAAAGAGAAAATAAATTAGGCTGGATAAATATTTTAAATTTTGTTAAAGATATTCTTAAGAAAATGAGAAAACAGCAGTAGACCAGGAGAAAGTATTAGCAAATCACATATGTGACAAAGGACTTCTTCCAAAATATACAAAGAACTCTCAAAATCAACAATAATGATCCAAATAAATAGTAGGCAAAAGATTTGAATATAAACTTCACCAGAGAGGACAGACACAGTACACGAAAGGCAAGTAAGCATTTGAAAAGATGCTCCACATTATTGGTCATTAGGGAAATGCAAATTAAAACCACAGCGAGATACCACTACATATCCATTAGCTGGTGGGAATGCAAAATGGTATAGCCCCTCCAGAAAACAGTTTGACAGTTCTTTTAAACCGTATGACCCAGAAGTGCTTCTTCTGGGTTATTTTTTTTCCCTGCAGTAATGAAAACATGTTCACACAAAAACCTCTACACAGATATTTATAGCAGCTATATTCATAATTGCCCCAAACTGGAAACAACCACAGTACCTTTCACTGGAGAATGGATAATCAACTGTGGTCTGTCTGTTTGGCTGGTAACTATTTAGTAAACAAAAAGAATGCACCGTTGATACACAGGACAATCAAGATGAGTCTCAAAGACATAATGCCAATTTCAAAAGATTACATACTGTTGTTTTACTTACATATTCTTGAAATGACAAGTTGTAGTGATGAAAAACTCATCAGCAGTTAACGGGGGTTGGAAGTGAGTAAGGCTTGAGCTACATAGCATGAGGAAGTGCTCTGGAGATGGGACTCTTTGGTATCTTGACAGTGGTGGTGGTTACATGAACATATAGATATGTGTTAAAATCTGTGTAAGTGTTAAAACTCTTGGACCCTATACAACTCTTTAAAATGGGACCAGGAGAAACAAAAAATTTAAAAATCTGTTCTGTGCCAGTCATTTTGCATTAGGTCTCATTAAAGCCTCACAAACTGCAAGATTAGTTTATCACCGCCATATTACAGGTAAGAAACTTGAAACTCAGAGATACTTGGGAATTTGCCCAGTTCAGTTCAGTCGCTCAGCTGTGTCTGACTCTTTGCGACCCCATGGACTGCAGCATGCCAGGCCTCCCTGTCCATCACCAACTCCTAGAGTTTACTCAAACTCAGGTCCATTGAGTCGGTGATGCCATCCAATTATCTCATCATCTGTCGTCCCCTTTTCCTCCCACCTTCAATCTTTCCTAACATCAGGGTCCTTTCAAATGAGTCAGTCCTTTGCATCAGGTGGCCAAAGTATTGCAGTTTCAGCTTCAGCATCAGTGCTTCCAATGAATATTCAGGACTGATTTCCTTTAGGATGGACTGGTGTGATCTCCTCGAAGTCCAGGGGACTCTCAAGAGTCTTCTCCAACACCACAGTTCAAAAGCATCAATTCTTCAGCACTCAGCTTTCTTTACGGTCCAACTCTCACATCCATACATGACTACTGGAAAAACTATAGCCTTGACTAGACAGACCTTTGTGGACAAAGTAATGAATCTGCTTTTTAATATGCTGTCTAGGTTGGTCCTAACTTTTCTTCCAAGGATCAAGCATCTTTTAATTTCATGGCTGCAGTCACCATCTTCAGTGATTTTGGAGACCAAGAAAATAAAGTCTCTCACTGTTTCCCCATCTATTTGCTATGAAGTGATGGGACCTGATGCCATGATCTTAGTTTTCTGAATGTTGAGTTTTGAGCCAACTTTTTCACTCTCCTCTTTCACTTTCATCAAGAGGTTCTTTAGTTCTTCACTTTCTGCCATAGGGTGGTCATCTGCATATCTGAGGCTACTGATATTTCTCCCAATCTTCCAGCTTGTGCTTCATCCAGCCCAGTGTTTCTCATTATGTACTCTGCATCTAAGTTAAATAAGCAGGGTGACAACATACAGCCTTGACGTACTCCTTTTCCTATTTGGAACCAGTCTGTTTTCCATGTCCAGTTCTAACTGTTGTTTCCTGACCTGCGTACAGATTTCTCAAGAAGCAGGTCTGGGGGTTTGGATCCCCATTTCATGAAGAATGTTCCACAGTTTACTGTGGTCCACACAGTCAAAGGCTTTGGCACAGTCAGTAAAGCAGAGATAGATGTTTTTCTGGAACTCTCCTGCTTTTTTGATGATCCAATGGATGTTGGCAATTTGATCTCTGGTTCCTCTGGCTTTTCTAAGTTCAGCTTGAACATCTGGAAGTTCACGGTTCATGTACTATTGAAGCCTGGCTTAGAGGATTTTGAGCATTACTTTACTAGTGTGTGGGATGAGTGCAATTGTGTGGTAGTTTGAACATTCTTTGGCATTGCCCTTCTTTGAAATTGGAATGAAAACTGACCTTTCCAGTCGTGGCCACTGTGAATTTTCCAAATTTGCTGGCATATTGAGTGCAGCACATTCACAGCATCATCTTCCGGAGTCACATAATGAACAGTGGCAGAGCCGGGAGCCCCTCCCTGCATGTAGCACTGTGATGGTGAAGTCTGCGTGTAGCAGTCTAGGACACTGGGAAGGACAGGCTGCCCTCGCTGTTGATGTGAGTTACATGTCTGGCTTCTGTGCACAGCCTTGCTTAGCTGGACCTGTTCAGCTTTTAGACAAGTGGCTGCCTTAGCAAGATCACTTGGGCTTCTTTGGCGCTGGCCTGAACATGTGGACTTGATGATATTCTTTTGACGTATGTGGAGGCACTTAGCTAATGGCAGGAACACTGCACTAATAAGACCTGGCTATTTCATCTTGATCCTTTCCTATCCCTAGATGCTTCTGCTCACTCCCAGGTAGGTGTTGATGTCTCTCAGTTACATATTTTAGACCTAGAGGGTTAACCAATATGAACTTCAGACAGTATACCTAACTATCTCCACAGATATACATCATCCCTGGTCTAAAGCATTAAATGAGTATTTAGTGTTAACTTGCTATTATTGTCTTCCCAGGTGGCACTAGTGGTAAAGAACCTGCCTGCCGATGCAGGAGACATAAGAGATGCGGGTTTGATCTGTAAGTCAGGAAGATCCTCTGGAGGAGGGTATGGCAATGCACTCCAGTATTCTTGCCTGGAGATTCCCACAAACAGATGAGCCTTGTGGGTTACCGTCCATAGGGTGACAAAGAGTTGGACATGACTGAAGTGACTGAGCATGCACAGCTAACACTAACTTGCAAAACGTGAAGACATAAAATTACATATCTGTCTCTAAAATTTTATCTTAACGCTGAGGATTCAAGTTAACATTTTTCCCCTCCTGGAAAACGCATCATGAATGCGGCTGAAAAAGCAACTATCAAGCATTCATCCTTAATGAAAACTAAGCCAAAATTAACAAGAAAATATTTTAATACTTTCGTAGCACAAAATTAAACTGAGACAGGTTAAGAGGAATGTGAGGGGATCTAGAAAACCATAAATTATGTAGCTTTATTTTGCCATAACCTAGATGTTGAGAATGAACAGGTGTCCTATGAGCAGTCTCATTTCTCCTCTCAAAGGCACAGTCTGTGTAATGCACCAAACAAAGAGGCTTGTCCAGTCCCCTGACTTGTCATTTACAATGTGAAAACATTCATCACTGTGGGTTCAAATGACAGTCTATCTGTCTGCAGCTCACTTCAACTGCTCCTCAGGCCCCTTCAAGCTGGACTTCTGATTTCTTCTTTCTTTCTGACCCTGAATTCGGTAGAGCTTCTTCCTGAGGTCCTTCTGTCGCTTCAGTTTCTCTTCTTCCTCCTTCTGCTTCATTTTGAAGTGTTCTTTGTTGTGGAGATGCCGCTGCTCCTTGGCTTTCTTCATCTTCTCACTGTGCACTGTACTCAGAGCATCCAGCAGTGCAAGGATCTGACAGGGAATCAGAATATTCCTGAGCATCAGAATATCCTTACAGCTACAGCATGCCTTTGTTCTAAGTTTAAGGAATCCTAAACATTGCAGCTGACTGTATCAAAATGAGAATCAATTCATTATCCAAATGAATATTAATCTAGTAAAAACTGATCCTGAACTAGGGAATTATAATTTACATGGAAATATAAGTAGGAGCATACTGACTTAGCAAAATACTTAAATAATGGCCCTGACCACAAAACCACCTTTGTTAATCACTCTATGGATACCCTGTATCCATAGATAGAGTGATGTGCCAGCTGTGTGCTTCTTATTTCCCATTAAAATGCATAAGGCAGAGCATGACTAAACAAAAGAAGGGAAATGGATTCTGGCTTTTCTTCTAACTTCCAGATCTAGTGCCCTGAATAAGTCTGACCCTTATCCTTTCCTCATGAAAAGTGAGAATGCAGTAAGAACGCCAAGTGTGTTACTGAGAGCATGATTTTCACATCTAAATGCAATGTACCAGAAGCCATCCACTGATAGTATACCTTCCTTTCCTGAGGCTCCCGTATGACGGCTGGTCTCACTCTGTCCTTCGGAGTCTTGCCTGCCTTTGCCTGGGTCTTGGGCTTGCTCTTAAATGGCAGGGCCTTCTGCAAGGCTTTTGGAATGTGCAGTGAATTAAAATGTTTCTTTTGCCTCACAATTGGCTGAAAAAGAAAAAGAAAACAAAGACTATGACATATTTAAATTATGATCTATGCGCACTTAAAATTTGCATGAAATCTTCTCAATGGACTGATTTTTCTACAAATCAGTAATACCACAGTTTGCTGACCATGAGAAATGAGGACTCAATCATCCATCAAATACTTCAAATGCTTCAATGAGCATGCACAGCTACAGGCAAAACAAAGGAATATATAGAATAAATATAGAATACATATTTACAATTCTTCTAAGAAATCAACTGTGCAAATTTCTACAGTATGGGCAATGAGATCTTAACAGATTGGATGAAAAGATTCAACCTTTCAGTTAATGGCAAATTCAGGCCTTATCTTTGGGACTGAAATGGCTTTTTCTAGCCTGACAAGAATAATCTAGCTTTTCATCTTGACTATCAGCCTCTCTGGATTTAAGGATATAGTTCTTCCTCCAATGAAGAGCCAAAGTGCCCCCACCCCTGATTCTCATTAAGAAGTTTATTCTGTTTCTAATAAAAGGCTGATTGAGAAAAGTGAGATTTAAATGACAAATGAAAGCAAAACTCTCTCTACATTCAATTCTCAAGCTAACCGAATTATATACTTAAATTGAGATGAACAAAATCCTTAACTGCCTCAGAAGTAGTTAGTAAGATGACAGTTTTGCCCTAAACCTTTACTAAAGTTCACTACATAGAGAATATTTCTGCAATATCTTTAAATTTATTGTTAAAGACACCACCCACAATAATATTCAATATTCTGTTTAAAAACAAAAATATTTTAGAATGAAAGAATTCAGAGAAATATCCTTCTCAAAAATGAGTACGCTCCACAAACTGGACAACAAGTACTATGTCCTCAAGTATATTTTGAAAGCAATTCATGGCAACATGACTCAAACTTTATTAACTATTTTACAGAAAAACTAATGCCTGGAAAACTGTTTCTAGCAGAATGATAAACCAATACCTTGAATTACCTACTTATTACAAAACAATTAAATATCCACCATTAACACAAACAAATCTTTTCAAATGCCTTGTTAACCTGTGAACAAAATAATGGACACTCTCAGAGACTAAAACCTTTATGAAAGTGGGAATTCAGGCAGGGACTGAGAATTTAAGATGTAAAGGATAGGACAGGGTTGAAGACGGGAGGAAGGCTGAAGGAGGAGGAGACATGTGTATACTCAGGGCTGATCCACAGTGTTGTGCAGCAGAAGCCAGCACAGCACTGTAGAGCAATTAGCTTCCAATTAAAAAAAAAAGCAAAACAAATTCACTGAGCTGTATACACTTATTATTTGTGTACATCTCTGTGTGTATGTTGAAAGTGAAAGTGAAAGTCGCTCAGTCGTGTCTGATTCTTTGTGACCCCATGGACTGTAGTCCATGGAATTCTCCAGGCCAGAATACTGGAGTGGGTAGCCTTTCCCTTCTCCAGGGGATCTTCCCAACCCAGCGATCAAACCCAGGTCTCCCACATTGCAGGCAGATTCTTTACAGATGAGCCACAAGCGAAGCCCAAGAATACTGGCGTGGGTAGCCTATCCCTTTCCCAGTGGATCTTGCCGACCCAGGAATTGAACCGGGCTCTTCTGCATTGCAGGCAGATCTTTACCAACAGAGTTATCAGGGAAGCTGTATGTATGTTAACACTTCAATAAAAAGTTTATTAAAACCTTCAAAAATAACCTTCCACATTGTTTCGATGAGAATAAGCACATTAATGTTTTTAAAAGTAATATATGTGTTTAGTGCCAAGAAAAATAGTTCAAATGAGGTATATACAGTGAAAAGTCTCCATTCTAATCCAGAGAAAACCACTTTTACCACTTGTCCTGTGTTCCTTCCAAAATAGTCTATGAACATAAACACATTCATTCCAGTTTAATGTTAGACTTTCTACTTGAAAACTCAAACCACAAAAGGACATTACACACGAACTTCTGAATGACACGCATCTACAGAACACATGCACAACTGTACCTTATAGAGAGAATCCTTGTTGGCTTTTAGTTTGATGCCATGGGCAAGCCGGAGTTGACCAGTTGTCCGCATTCCTGACCAGGTGTCTTTCTCACCAACTGGTTTTAGCAAAGAGGTTACTGGGTTATAGAAGGCTGGAACGGAGACAGGATACCAAGTTCGCATGAAGACAATATCTGGAAAGAGAGTGTATTTACATTAACATTTTCAGAAGATTCATATCCATCTTAGTACACAAAAAAACAAAATACTCCAAACTTCTCTAGCTGGTTGCATAGTATTTGAAGAGAGACTGTGCCAAGTGAACTACTTTTGAATAGCATAAAAGTTTTCTGGTTGTGGCTGGATGCAGTGCACAAGATGTTCCAAGTGGGGAGAACTACAGCTGACTCCTGTTTCTCTTTTCTTTTCTTTTGATGTGTACCATTTTTAAAATCTTAATTGAATTTGATACAATATTACTTCTGTTTTACCTTTTGGTTTCTTGGCCATGAGGTATGTGGGATCTTAGCTCCTCCAACAGGGACTGAACCCACACCCACTGCATTGGAAGGCGAAGTCTTAACCACTGGACCACCAGCAAAGTGGTGGACCACCTACTCCTGTTTCAAAAGATCTAAACTCCCACCTATAACTCACACTGGCTAGAAATCAATACTGAACAGTAACATGCTGTTAAGAACACACCACAAAGGAGATTTACCACTCATCAGCAATTTATCCTCAAAGGTGGCCCGGAAAGCACCTTCTGGAGCCCGGAGTGCCTTCTTGATCTGTCCCCTTATTCCACTGACAGTTCGAATCACAGCACCTTCAAATTTGGCCACTTCCAAGGCAGAATTAAACATTCCCTATAGGTGTATATTTATATATATAAATATACATATTTTAACAATATATAAACACAAAGTCAGATATTTTACTTCTTAGTTCATAAATATATCCTTGGTTAAAAAACAGAAAATAATTCATTGAAGGGTGATAAAATAATCAAAATGTATTTCCCCCCAAAAGTAGAATTAGTAGGTCAACAGGAATACAACTCTATTTTTCCTGAAATAACACTAATTAAGACTCTATTGTGGGTTCATAAATATACTCATTACTGCTATCTTTGTAGAAGAGAGGAACAAATGGATGTTTATTGGCTGAACTAGCCTAGATGGCCTTTGCTATAGTCTCACAAGGCTGGACTACAGTTCATATCCTATTACTTATGTGCACACACTCCGAAAATAAAGAAAGCTAGACAAATGAATGCTGATGGTTGTATATTACCTTAAGAACATTTTATGATCATCTTAACTCTGTATTTTTAATGGAAACACCCCACTAATGAAATTTTCAATAAATGTTGCTCAAACTACCCTCCCATGTTATACTGCTTGACATAACATCCGTTTCTCCATACCCCTGCCAATAAAGTATTTTGAGAACTACTTTATCTATTTTTCTACTGATCTGTTTGACAAACCCATGATTTCTCCCCTCTCTACACAAACCAAAAAGGTAAGAAACAAAACCTAGTGAATGAAGATTACATATTTTCAATATTGGCTCTGTGACAATCTCACAGGGAAATAATAATTAATAGCCTTAATTACTAAATACCTCTATTTTATGTCACCTTAAGATTTCTGAGCATATTTAAGTAACACAGAGAACAATATAAAGGAGTAAACTAAAAATATAAAAAAACAAGTTTATAAAAGATTTCAAATACTTTTCTGAAAACATTAGAACTATACCTTAGACCTAGATGAGAAGTATTTCATTCCTCCTTTAACAATGTATACATTAAAAATAGTTGAATATATAAAGAGATATACAGACCTTAATGAATGAAGTGTTCTTGAAAATTTTATATGGAAAACCAGTTAGTTTTAATTTCTTTACAACTTTTATAGATTTATCCAGGTCAAGGACAACTCCCGTGGCAGCTATCCGGAAGTCAGGCTAAAAAGGAACCCCCACAATTTGAATACAGGAGTAATATCAGCAAGAGAAAAACTAACATTTCTCTGTAATGCGATAAATTACTGAAGTGCAACTCACTTACAGTCACCTAAGAAAAGGAAAGAATATGTGAACATACAAACCAGTATTTTAACAAAAGTTATCTGAAACTATAATACACATAAGCCAAACTGATGATATCTTGAGCATTTTACTGAGGGTGATTTCATAGTAACACAGCTTCACAAAAATGGATAAATGAAAGGGAATATGTAATTCGGCCACAATGACTGAAAAATTAAATTTTGAACATTTAGGCTAGATTACATTTGCTCATTATCCTGTGTTCTTTGCTGTTAAATGAGGCTAATAAAACCTGCTCTGATTGGTCAAATGAAGGCTGTGTGAACATACTTTGCTAAAGCAGCATTACCAGGTGGTAGTCTAATGTCTAGCTGGTATCCAGTGGACGTCAGAACCCAGCAGAGTGATTAGCTAGTGGTGAGCACTGCTTAAGTAATTTTAGAAAAATATGTCCATAAAAGCATAAAAATATAAAACATTATCAGTACCATTACAATTCTACTTCCCTCTTCTCTGCTCCCACACCATACTTATTAAAAAGACACAGGAAAATTGAAAGCAAAGAGAAGACTGTGTTAGTCGCTCAGTGATGCCTGACTCTTTGCAACCCCACAGACTCTAGCCCGCCAGGCTCCTCTGTCTATGGGATTTTCCAGCAGGAATATTGGAGTGGGTTGCCACTCCCTGAAGGCTATAAATACCAAAAATGAGTATTTTCAACTTAAAGTTTCAGGTACATATTCTAAAATCAAGACATCATTTCTCAAACACAATCTATAAAATAAAACATCCAAGATAGTTACCATATTGCCACTGACAGACTGTATTGCCAAGAACCCAGTACCCTGTGGAGTGATAGGACCTTAAAGAAAACAGAAAAAAATAAAAAATACAGTGAACCACACATTCTGGATTCTGTTTCACATATATACCCCAACCCCAGAAAAGAGAAAAATCTTATGAATTGTGATTTCATGAAAGGAAAAAAGCAAAACTACAATGATAAATCCTAAAAGATCTAAATTAACCTATAAACAAGTCTATTCTAATGTGTTTTTACCCCAAAAGGTTGCTCCACAATGCATGTGCTGTGGGGTATATTTTAGAAGCCTCTGTCTTCCATTGTGGTCTTCAATATAATAAAGTGGGATGGTTTGAAACCTCCTCCACCCTACAGAAAAAATGATTGGATCTCGGGACTTGAGGATTTTCTTATACCAACGATGTTTCTTCAGACGCATCTGAGGGGAGAAGAGATTTTGGTAAGATTATTGCCTCAAGTATGACCAAAGAACCTCAGATGTTAAGTACACAGCAAAGGGTACCTACCTGTACATATCCAACATTGCCCTCACTATTGCCCAGACCACCCAAAATAATTGGGTAATGCGGATCAAAGTTAACCACGAATTCACAGGGGACATTTTCTATCTCAATTCGGACATACATCCCAGGTCGAAAACCCTCATACTGAACTCTGGCTTCATCATCTTGGTCTTCAAATTCTGCCCGGTTAAGCTATATACATGAGAGGGGGAAAAAGAAAACAATTAAAAATCCACAAAGCTGTTATCTTTACTAAATGTAAGATTAACATTTAAAAAAAGCCAATTTCTAAATAAAGGAATCATATACAGAATTACTTAGGCTTTATCCTAGTTAAAAATAATACATGTTTTATCTTTACAGTTTGCTGAGGATATGTCCCAACTGTCTTCTCTGGTGCTCCAAACTATAGTACAGCAAATACAAACAACTCTGAAGGAAGCCCTTAATGCTGGTTGACACACACCCTGAACTTTTCCATCCACAGATTCTCTTTTTACTCTCCAATTATTTCACACGTCTCCTCTTTTCATCAATCAATACCTCCTTCCTCATCCCCATTCTCAACTGTTGACTGTCTGCTAATTCACTCAAAATTTAAGCAATCTAAAAGAACTTCCAATTAGCCCTTCTACCAGGGTTTATACCCATATTCAGCCTTATAGCTCTGCACTATTCAATATGGTAGGAACACATGGCTATTTAAATTGAAATTAATCAAAATTACATAAAATTTAAGTGCAGTCATTCACAGTAGCCATATTTCAAGTGGTAAGTATCAACATGTGGCATTCCATTATCACAGGAAGCTCTACTAGGCAGCTGTTAAGAGACTACCCATGCTTCAATTTAATCCCAACCTTTACTTGCAGCACCCTAGATCATGTACTCTTGTTGAACTTTATTCCAACAAATCTTGCCTATTATTTCTCTCATCTTAAAACATTTTGACTTCACTTCCTGTAACTATTGCCCCATTTCTCCACTTATCTTTGAAGCAGAATGCCACAGATGTGTTCTAAAGGCTGTTTCCAGTTATGCCACTCCTATCCTCTTAAATGCCCTAAAATTAGACTTCAACCAACATTCTATTGAAATGCTTGTCAAAGTCACTAAAGGCCTCACAATTTAGTGGTCAATTCTGTCTTCACCACAGTTAATACATCAGCAGGATCTGAAACAATTTATCACTTCCATCTACAGTGGTTTCCAGTGTACCTCGTGTTCTCTTAGATCTTATATCTCCTGAATGCTGCTCAGTCCCCACTGCTGCTTCATCCTCTCTACCCAGCCTCACAGAGTACCTGGTGTCAGTCTCAGTCTTCTCCTCTCCTGCCCCTACACTCACTCCCCAGGTCACTCCACCCATCTCAAAGCTTTAAAAAGCAACCAGATGCTAAGGACAGCACATGTCAGTCCCTGGCCCCCAACAGCTCTCCTCACTGACCACCTGACACTCCTCTTGTCTGAAAAGTATCTCAAACCTAACCACTCCCAACTTCACCTTCCTTGGCAGACTGACATCAGTGAAAGGCTTTCCTATTTTACTTACGACAACCCAATCCTTTCAGTAAGTCATCCTTATTTCCCCTTATACCTGTCACATTCAAAGTTCTTTATAAATGACCCACAATGTTCCAGGTGATTTTAAACAGAACTAGCCTTACACTTCCCTAGTCACTTCTATCAAAGGTCAGTAAATACTAGGAATCACTATGTTAATGACTAACCATACTTCTTTGACTAAATAAAGGCAAACCCTTCAACTGCATCTTCACAAGTCACAATACATTTAAAAATATTTATTTATATGGCTGTACTGGGTCTTAGTTGCAGCATTCAGGCTGAGTTGCCCTGTGGCATGTGGGATTTTTGATCCCTGAGCAGGGAGCAAACCTGCAACCCTTGCACTGGAAGATGGATTCTTAACCACTGGACCACCAGAAAAATCCCCAATAAATCATATATTTAATCTGCTTAAGACATATTAAGGTGTGCTCCAGTTTACAGGAATTCTTGGTGGCCCCAACTGTGAAAGCATAACTCAAGCACTCACCATCAACTACGTACACATCTTTGTGTCTCTAACTTTAGAGTTCATCAACTCAAACAGCCTGCTCAGCATCCCCAGAGAGCAGAGCCAGACCATCTCCCTTTCAGCATTCTACATGCTCCCTTTACCTCTGTATCTGACCTTACATTCAAAGTATCCTTTGAACTCTGATTAAGGAGGGTTTTCAGAAAATCTTCCCTGGAGAGCGCTGGTATGTGCATCAGCCACACAAGGCCAAGAATCACATGCCCATTCAAAATTTTCAATTATCACTCCAGGGAGCAGTAATCAAAATACTAAGACAATGCCTGCATGTAAATAAACACACTGTCTCAAATCACTACACTTTGAGATCCTCAAAAATGGAGGCAATGTCTCAGCCATTTCTGCTTCCTCAACATATAATGCTTGGTACAAAATAGATACTGATATAGTTCTGGTGAATGTCTGACTGGAGAAATAATTAGATGACTGCATGAATAAACACACCCATCTGCATCTCAATCTAGGAGTGCAAAAAAGAGGCCCAGATGCAGGTCAGGGAGCAGAGACCTAAACAAAGTTACATATTCACATCACTACTACAATGAGGCTGATAGGAACTGAGTTTTCTCACCTGTGCTTGTTTCTGCATTTCTCCTTTAAGATCATCAAAGTATGTGCTTTCTCCTTCATCATATTCTGCATCAAACATCTCTTTCAATTTTCTCTTTTTATCTAAAAGCTTTTCCTTGGCACTTTCCTCTGCACTGGGGTCAATTTCTTCTTTAACTTCTTCCTCCACATCTTCAATCTTAAATTTCCAGAAGAGTAAATTTTGTGAAAATTTGTGGAGACCTTTTCTTTAAATATTAAGGCAGATTTTAAAAGTTCTATTTGAGCTGCAAAAATCATAGCTATGCGCATCATGAAAACAAAGCCTTTGGCTCTAAATAACATGCACTGCAACAAGAGACATTGAGACAACTGCATTATGATTAACTGCAATTCCTTAATGTGGTTGGGAATGCCAAACATGAATAAAAGTAACAGCAAGTATCCCCAACCCAAATGCTCCCAGGAACTGTTCTAAAAAATATTAGGGAGAACAGGGAATTAGTTTTTTTTAAAACAGCACTTAGTGTAAGGAGAGGAAAATGATGACAAAAAACAGTGACCCCAGGAGCTAAAACTTTCAATAACTGAAGAATCCTAACAAGAAGAGGAGATAATAAATATCACTCAAAAAAACTCAAGGAATCAAGGATAACAAATAAACCAACAATTTTTAGTCTGTTCTCACCCTCTTCACTTTTAGGAAGAAATTCATCCAGTCTGTAATCTACACAGATAAACAAGACTTGTGTTTCTCAGTATGCGGCCTCCTGAAGAACATACTGACCACAGATCAAGGAAAGGCCAGTGGCTGACGCTGGGCGAGCCATGGCCAAGTCATACCTGAGTATCTGGGCCTGGTTTTCCCTTGTGCATGGTCCCTGTTTCCAGGTCTTCAAAGTCACCATAGAGCTCCTCTGGGAAAAGAACATTCTAATGACTCCCCTGCATGTGACACTCTAGCACCACCCAGCACCAAGTGCACTTTATGCTCTGCATCTCAAACTTCATTTTCATTGTTCTTATAGCTACACACCCCTAAGAATCCTGCATTTACACAGCCTTCTTTTTCTTGTCAAATTTTGTATTTCATCACCTATTAAGGTTAAGTAAATGAATTTAATCCACTTTTCCATATTTTACTTCAAAATCCCACTTAGCCAAGAGCCATTTTCCCAGGATTAGTGACAGATATTCTGGAGTAGAGAAGCATACAGAGGTGGCAAGCATGGCCATGTACATTAGTCCCCAAACCGAAAGTTCAAAGAGTGACTTGAAAATCCATGTCATGATAACAGCACATGTGAAAAAGAGTCTCAATATATGATTAATACAGTACAACCATATGATATACCTAGGGAAAATCTTGTTGTTGTGTTATTGTTTAGTCACTAAGTTGTGTCTGACTCTTTTGTGAACCCATGGACTGCAGCCCGCAAGGCTCTTCTGTCCATGGGATTTCCCCAGCAAGAATACTGGAGTGGGTTGCCATTTCCTTCTCCAGGAGATCTTCTCAACTCAGGGATCAAAACCAAATCTCCTGCATTAGCAGATGGATTCTTCACCACTGAGCTACCAGGGAAGCCCAGCGAAAATCTTAGATTACATAAAACACAGCATTGAGAGTAACAGTAGTATCCAAAAGGATGTCAGGCCCAGAAGAAGTGTTCGTTCATTCATTTTTAGAGTTCTGGGTTTAGTTATGGATCCTACCCTTAAAAGAAACAGAGAAGTTAAACTTTGGGAGGCATCATTTAGAAAGGTATTAAAATATTTTCATGCAACAAAAAGCAAAAGGACCAGAAGAGATACAAAAGATGGGAAGATTTCATTTGTAATAAAAATTAAAAAGGATAAAATACTTAGGACTAATCTAAACAAGAAATGTACTGGAACTTCATTTTAAAAATGCTAAAAGTTTTAATATGCTTTTTAAAGGACACATGGAATAACCTTAGCTGATGCTTTTAAGTGCTTCACATACTAGGGACTGCTCTAAGTTAAGTTCCTTAACTACCTTCTTCATGGCTCAATGAAGAAGGTATTATTAGTATTATCTACTGAATAAATAGACTACCATGTGTTTGGAAAGGACGATTCAGTATCATGAAGACTCTAATTCTCTTGTATACACAGTTACAGTGAAAATAATCACCAAGGCTTTCTAGTCTGGAAAAGATGGTATAGACATATTTCCTCTGTTCCTCCTGACTGTGTAAAACCATCAACTCCAGAAATGATGCAAGAGCACAAGGGACAACCAAAGGAGAACTCTCAAAGGTGGAAAGACAAAGATGGGTTGGTGAGGGTCCCCAGGACCAGAGGAATGACATAGTGGCCTGTGTCTCCCTATACCACAACCCACAGAAAAGCAACTTAATGCCAGTGTTTCCCAACCCCCAAGCAGCAAGAGAAGGCAGCCCAGACAGGGTCATTCTTGCCTCAGACTGAACCAGATCTCATCAGCAATCCAGGTAAATCAGGACTGCCACTGAAAGTAAGTGATGAAGGAAAGTGCTCACTTTCCCAAAGAGCTTGAGTCTCCTTTCCTCCACTGAGATACACCAGGTGCCCAGGGGTTATCAGCAAGGGGGAATTCCACTGGGCATGAGACTCTCCTCTTCCACCTTAGACACAATATGCATCCAGGCAGAACCAAGCAAAGGAGATGCCCAAAGCATTTCACAATTGACTAGTATCTTCAACTTGACTATTAAAGATATGGAAGAAAATAAGATATAGAGAAGGCAGTCTTCTCTGAAGAATACAGGACTTTACTTACCATCTTCTGCTAAGAGCTTGGCTGCATCTTTATCCTCTTCCCACTTCCCAGTCACGAAGCAATCTCTGATACTGTTCATAACCTTATACAGAAAAGTCAGCACTCAGTTGACAGGCTCCAATCACTCAATAAATAACCGCTTTTAGAAACAGTAGCTGACAATCTGCCTTTAAATATTTTTCAAGATACTTTTTATAGATATATTCATTTTAATTCTATGGATATTTTCATTCCAAACTTTGACGTAGATAGTATAATAACAGAGATAAAAACAAATATCATAGCATTAACAGTGGACAGGGAAATACTATCTGCCTAGTGACTTCATAAGTAAACAGTCAGACATTTAACAATTCATTAATCTGTACTTATCGTGGCTGTTTGAAAACTTAATTTCTTTAGCTAATACTCTAACAAAGATAAAATGTCTTGTATGAGAACAACACTGCAAAGAAGCACTGAGGCTCCCAGTCCCAGATCTGCTAGCTAGATCATCCAGTATATGCATGTAGTGGATGCGAGGTGCAGTTCTCAAATATAGACTAAAACTTGTACACAACTCTGTGTTTCAGAGTGCTTCCTAGGGAACCTGACCTAAGACAGAACACGTCCCTCACTGCCAAAGGTTCAAATCTTTACATGATAAATTCTGATCATGGTTCATGTTTTTCATATATAATCTCACTCTCTAAGAGTAGCCTTGGGGGACTTCCCTGGTGTTTCAGTGGTCAAGACTCTGCATTTCCACTGCAAGGGGTACAGGTTCAATCCTTGGTCAAGTAACTAAGATCCCACATGCCACATGGAGTGGTGCCCTCCAAAAAAAAAGAAAAAGTAGCCCTGAAGCTAGTATGATTGCAATGGTTGCAAAAGCAAGTCTGCGCATTCACTCATCCCTTCATGCCTACAATTACTCACTAATTATTACTGAACATCTGTTCTACGCCAAGAAGCTTTGCAGGCACTGAATGACAAACTGTTCTAGGAAGATCCTTGCTGTCAGGAAGCTTAGCAACTGACTTATGGAAACCAGGGATCAAACAAATTTTCAAAAACAGACACTCCATGATAAAAAACACTCAACAACTTAGACAGGAACTTCCTAAATCTGATAAAGGGCATCCTTTAAAAAACCCACAGCTAACATCATACTTAACAATGAAAGACTGAGAAAACTTTCCCTCTAAGGTCAGGAGTAAGATAAATATGTCTCCTCTCACCACTTCTATCCAACACTACTAGATGTTCTAGTCAGGGCCATTAGGCAAGAAATTTAAATAAAAGGAATCCAGTTCAGAAAGAATAACTATTTCTATTCGCAGGTGGTATGGAAAACCCTGTGGAATCCACAGAAAAAATATCAGTGCTGCAACCACTGAGACCTTTTGCTCTAGAGCCTGAACACCACATCAAAGATCCCACATGCTGTAATTAAGACCAGATGCAGTCAAATAAATAAATATTTTTTTAAAAAGGAACACTAGGAACAAATTCAACAAAAGTGCAAAGCTGATACTCTGATAACTACAAAACATTATTAAAAGAAAATATCTAAATAAATGGAAAGGCATCCTATGTTAACATATTAGAAGACAGTATTGTCAAGGTATTGATACTACCCAAAATACAGATTGAGAGCAATTCTTATCAGAATCCCAGCAGGTTTCTTTGTAGAAATGGAAAAGTTTGACATACAGAAAATCCAAAGGATGCAGTAAAGAAAAAATATTCTTGAAAAAGAACAAAGTCAGGAGATTGACTTCCTAATTTCAAAACTTAGGATGAAACGATAATCAAAATACTATGATACTAGCACAGGGATAGCTGTATAGATAAATGGAATATAATTAAGAACCCACAAATAAACCCATGTATCTAGGGTCAAGTGATTTCTACCCAGGGTTTTAGGACAAGTCAATGGAGGAAAGAACAGACTTTTCAAAAAAAAAAAAGAACAGACTTTTCAACAGATGGGGCTAGGACAACTAGATATCCACATGCAAAAGAATGAAGTTGGGCTCATCTCACACCAAATTCAAAAATTAATTCAAAATGTATCAAAGACTTAAATGTAGGAGTTAAACTATAAAACTCTAACACAAAATCATAGGAGTCAATTTTTACGATTCTGGATTTGACAATGGTTTCTTAGATATGATACTAAACAAGCAACAACAAAAACACACTGAGACAACACATGTGTTGTCCAAAGGGCAGCTACAACATGTGGTTATTTAAATTCTAATTAAGATCAAACAAAACAAATTAAATTAAAATTTTAGTTCTTCTGTCTCAGTAGCCACATTTAAAGTGCTCAATAGCCACAAGTAGCAACACAAGATGGTTCTTTGCAGATCATTTTATTACCTCTCTTCTGTAGAGAAGGGTGGACTGTGACTAGGATGGACACACGGTGGTTACAGAGGTACTCACCCAGTCAGCCATTAAGTCAAACAATTACTTCATGAGGCTTTTCTATAATCTGTATTAAATTTTGCCCCCCCTCCAATAAAAGGATTATATAAAATGAATTAAAACAGATAATTGACAGTGACTGGCCCTCCCTGACATTTCAACTAAACTGAATGATCAAAAGAAGCCAGCCACGGAAAGGTCAGAAGAACATTCCAGAACATAGAGGGCAAGAGGTCTAAGATGGGATTAAACCTTGAAAGTCTGAGAACTGAATGAATTCTGTGACTAGAGAGTGATGAGTGGGAGATGAAAATTTATCAGTATTGTGGATATCTGTTTCCTTACAAATAGTAGAAATTCTAAATGTTAACTCAGGGATACTATACATCTCCTAGTTATAAAACGCAAAATATCTCACGTGTATGAAAACCTACATGCAACACTTCAAAATAAAGATTAATAATACTATCCACACTAAGAGCTAACCATTCTCCTTTGTTCCATTAACACATGCATATGGTCTGACTAAACTCAGAACATATTATTGCTCAGGATGCATGAAACACTCATTCCAATACCTGGAGAAATGTCCTGTTATGTTATAAAAATAAGCCTAATAACAGGTAGGCAATTTTGAAATTATATAATCTTTTAGAACAATTCCTGAATTCTCTTGTAAGTCAAATATGCTATTCATATTCAGCCTTACCTCCTCTAAATCCCAATCATGGGGTGCCTCTACATGAAATCTGGAACAGTCCAAAGAGTCGGCCTTGTGCTTACACTCGCTGGCAGGCTGGCTGACACGAAACAACCCTCCAAGCTCTTCCCCATTATCACCATCTTCCTCTTCATTATCCTCTGTCACTAAAGAAATCACCATGATAGAAAAGTGAGAACAAATCTACCCACTAGAGGACTTGGCACTGAGGTTCCCTCTTTGCGGCAGATGTGGTGATGCCCCTAAGCACATCAGCCACAGACACAGAAAGGCCCGGAAACTACTGCTCAGCATGTAGTCTGGAGGGAGAACACTGAGGGCTGGGGCAGGGAGGGCATGTTTAAAGACAGAGCTTTCAACTATCATAAAGAGTTTCTCTTGAAGAGTGTTGAGTCTCTAATCACTAAGATTATTCAGGCAAAACTTGAGCAGAAATCATTAAACACCAATCCAATTCAAAGCTCCTAGGTCACATATACTCCTTGGCTTTGTTCTAATCATATAGTAAATAGGGACTGCAATATCAGGTTCACCACTTTGTCTTTTGCATTACTGAGTCAAGCTCTTTCCACAAAGAATATATATACAAATCAGTAAAATATGAAATCAAAGCAGGGTAAAAGGAAAAAACAGAATGAGTTATACAGAGCACTCATTCTCAGAGAGGAGAAAACACCTGTAGAGGCAGAATTTTTTCTGATACTAAATTCTACAAAAAAATTCCCATGAAGGATTTTCTACAGGGGGTACAAAATGACATAACAGAAAAGTATTCTTATCAAAAGTTTTGTTTTATGGCCAACCCATAAATCTACTTTGTATGACTGATTTACAGTCCTCATCAGCTGATGATTAAAAACATCTGCCAAACATAAAATATGACACCCAGGAATATGTTATGGATGTCAAAAGTATGACAGAAATCCTCTAACCAATCTCCTTTTCAGAAAACAGTTTAAGAAATTAAAATAAGCTCTTTCTTTTACCTGTCCCATAAATAAGCTTTCGAAGGTTTGGAGTTGTTTGCTGTTGCCTCAGAAAGGCCTCAGCTGCCTTCCTGGAAAGGTCTTCCTTCCACTTAAGGGCACCTGAAAGGACAACACAGACATCAGTTAAATCTGTTTATCTGTCCCCTATGCTTCAAGCTCATTGCTCATTCATCCTGAAAACCTTTTATGAGTTATAATATTTGAACAGTTAACAAAATCTCCAAAACAGCAGAAACTCAAATGTAGACATTCTATCTGTAGAACCCTTTCAGTGCCAAGTTTACAATGGCAGTTAAATAAATTTAAGCATACCTGAAGTGTCTGTGGAATAGTTATTTTCTTCCTTATAATCTTCTTCTTTGAGTAAGTCTTCTATATCACTGGTCTCATCAATTAAGTTCTCTGACCCCAGTTTCTGACAACTGACCACTTGAGAAGGTTTTGGAAACTTTTTCCTAATAGCCTCTTCATTTTCTGAATCCTCCTCCTCTGTACTGAGAGAGGAATTTTCTTCAGGTTCATCTTCAGATGCAAAAGCCTCTTCAGCTGTGCAATGACCTGAATCTGAAGTGGTGAAAGTTGCTTTTTTCCTTGTCAAAGACTTCTCCACATTCAAACTATCACTTGAATCATCAGTATGTAACAGTTCTGGCTTACCACCTTCTCTAATAGTCTTAGATTCTAAAATATCCCTCTCTTCCTCTGCAGTGGAATCCTCTTCTTCACTGCTTTCATCAGCTTCCTCTGCTTCTTCTTCCACTGAGCTCCTCTCAAGGTCATCATCACTGTCTGCAAACGCTGGCAAATCCACCTCAAAGTCTTCTTCCATCTCAAGTTTTTGCCGTTTTATACCTTTACCAGACATATACTGTTTATCAGTCACTCTAGCATCTTGCCCCTCTTCTGTTTCATCATCACTAGAGTTATTTTCCAATCTGTCACCTTCAGACATTTCTTCATCATCTTCATCATCACTATCTCCAGACTCATCTTCTTCTTCTTCATCTCCAAAAATGGCCTTCCGACGCACTCGACCAGTTTTCAAATCCACCTGCTTTTCCTCTTTTGGCATCCACTGCCTATGTGAACAAAAAAATGCAAAATAATTCTATTTGTACAATAACCAGCTAAGCCAGAGATGGCAAGTCAATAAATATGCAAAGAAACAGAAAATAACGTCAAGAAATGGTTTTAATGACACAGCACATAAAGGAATGATTTGATAAACACTGGAATAGTTACAGTAATATGCAAACTCATGTGTGTTTATGCAGTGCCACTCTTCAAAAGAACTTACAGAGAAAATAGAGAGATAACTTTTATTAAAAAAAAAAAGTCTAATTTTAGAAAATAATGGCTCAAAATGGAAGTGGGCGCTTAATAGATCTTTTAGAAAACCCATTATTTCCAAGCCTGAAACAGACGACCCTCAGAGAAATAACTGACTCCAGGTCCAAGGCAGGGAAGTACAAAGCAAGCCTGAAATATCCTATTATTAGAAAGCAAGATGTGCTCTGGCATTAACAGGAACATGCCAAAAGGACACGGAAGACAGGCTGAAGGGACAATAAAGGCATCCCAAACAATAATGATAGTAATCGCATAATAATAAGTAAATTTTGAGGGGGCGGCCTGCCCCCAAAGGTTGAGAGAACTTAGTTTCCAAACCAGGGATCAAACCCAGGCTCCAGCAGTAAAAGCACCAAGTCCTAACCACTGGACTGCTGGGAAATTCCCTTTTTAAACCCCATTATTCAATTGTGATACTAAAATAAAAAGGTGAAAGCTCTGTGTCAAAGAATGCCAGCTAAAAAACATAGAAGCAGTAACAGATTACAAATACCACCATTTTGAAATCACCAATGCAATAACTGATAAAGAAGAATCAAGATGCCAAAATTGGGGTGGGTAAGAAAAAACTACCAAGCTGTTTAATGTAGCAGCATTATATAAAACTGTGAAAAAATCAATTAGATGTTTTCCTGCTTTTGTGTGTATGTATATATATATATATATATATATATATATATATATAGTAAGTTATAAAGTAGATAATCTCAATCATTTTCAGACTAAATTTTATTAGCAGTCATGTCACTACTACTAATATACAACCAAAATACCCACTATCTATAGGTATATACAAATTCCCAACCCAGACTGAAAATAATTCACATAAGTCAGATATTAGTCGAAATTAACCCACAGGAGATATTACAACACAAGCTAAGTAAAAATTTTAGAGACAAGGTATGTGGCTACTGGACAGAGACCTGAACTCTGCCTGTTATTTTGGCCAATTAGAGTCAAGTGGCTTCAGGACTCCTAAGAAATAAAAGCAATCTATTGGAAAAGGCTTTGTAATATTTGAAAGCTTCCTGAGTCTGTGAAAACTGAATCCTTCATATAATTTCAAGAAAATATTTCCATGTATTGTCACATAAGTGAAGAGCCCTCAGAAACAGAAGCACATACAAAGCAAAGCACTACCAAACCACCAGGAATTAATCCCACCAAAATGTTTTATGATGGAAAAATGATGTATGATATAATCTTACATAATAAAGGTTTTTTTGTTTTTTTTTAATATTAAGAATAGAAAAACAGCACACTTACCCTTGATTGTCTATATCTTCTGAACCCAGTGGTTTGGAATCAGAAAACAGTGTCACTCTACTTGAAGCCATCTTGGCATCAATAGTGGCATGGGTGGAAATGAGACTCTGGACCAGTTCATGAGTGGGCCTCACCTCTTCCTGTCAAGGCCACCAAGAAAGGGAAAGTGAGGAATGCACAAGGATTCTGAAGGAAAACACACTGGTTTCAATCAGTTTCTCAAAATTACCTTAAACACAGTTTCTGAGAACCTTTCTTACTGCCTCAAACAAACAAACAAAAAAGAATTCCTACAACAAGGCCTACAACTGATCTCTGTCCTCATTAAACTCTTCCAAAGTTCATGGAGTAAACTATCTGATAACCTGAATACTGTGTTGCCAATGCTACAGAAAGCAATTACAGAAAATTCTCATTTCAGATCAGTCAAAGAAATAAAAATTTGGAGTCTAGTTTTTAAAAAATGTGTTATCTTCTGATATAAACATTGCACTTCAAGGAATTTACCACATAACAAGATCCCTCCCAGTGAGCAAAGCCGCATGTGTGAGGGCACTCACTATAGCACTCAACTGCTCAAACCAGGGGACACTGGGACTGAGCCCCATAGCCCTCCAATGATTGGTTCAGTAAATAAAGTTTATCTATACAATGAAAGACAACATGGCTATTAAAAGCCTGAAGCAAATACAGGGAAAAACAGATTCACATATTTTGCAACTCCCCAGAAGTTGCAAAAGCATTTACAGTCAGCATGTAACAAATACTATCTCTGTCTCTCTAACACACAAATACTATGTATATGATATCTGCATATAATATATAATAATCTAGAATATAATTTAAGTAAATATGTATATGTTTAGAGAAAAACAGAAAGAAAAGAGAATGACCAAAGAGAGCTGGAGAAATGGGAAGTATAGGCACCAAATTGCTTCCAAAGCTCACGCTGGGTGACATGGGATCCCTGGTGTGTCTTGGCAGCAGGGATGTATGGAGGACATGACTCTCCCTTTCTGCTTGTTGTACTTACATATTCTGAACATTTACAACATGCACTGTGGCCTTTACCATACATATGAATAAAGATAAAAAGCTTCGTTAAATAAAAACTGACTACTTTACTTCCTGTGACTTCCCTCTCACCGATTCCTGGAAGCCATGGCTGCCCCCAAGGTCCACATAGACAGCATCTTTGTCATACAGCACACCACCAACTCCAGAGAGAGGTGCATACACCAACTTCTCCTTCTCATTTAAACAGCGCTTCTTTTGCTGTTCAGGCAGTGCACAAGGGTCTGGGAGGAAACTGACGTCACTCACAGCAAAATCTCCTACACCTGGAAGACAGACACAGAAAGACGGTGTTCGCTGACAAGTGACTGGTGGCAGAAATGACATGCACAGAAGGCTTCAACCACAAGGGCAGAGCCTGACACTAGCACTGTGCCTGTCCAGCTAAACAACACTATCAGAGTAGAGGACATTTGGTCAACTCAACACCTCTGGTGACCAATATAGAGCTGAGTTACTCTTAAAACTTCAGCAAGATGGCTTTATCTTGTTTGGCCATTTTCCAGTTTTCCTAAGAACTGATGCTTTTGAACTGTGGTGTTGGAGAAGACTCTTGAGAGTCCCTTGGACTGCAAGGAGATCCAACCAGTCCATTTTAAAGGAAATCAGTCCTGAATATTCATTGGAAGGACTGATGCTGAAGCTGAAGTTATAATACTTTGGCCACCTGATGTGAAGAACTGACTCATTGGAAAAGACCCTGATGATGGGAAAGATTAAACGCAGGAGGAAAAGGGGACGACAGAGGATGAGATGGTTGGATGGCAACACCGACTCAATGGACATGAGTTTGAACAAGCGCCAGGAGTTGGTGATGGACAGGGAAGCCTGGCGAGCAGCAGTCCATGGGGTCGCAAAGAGCTGGACATGACTGAGTCACTGAACTGAGAACTGAAGTGATGCCAAGAGTTCTACAAATATATTTTATAGCAAAAGGATACCTGGTATGTGAACTTGGCTTCTGTTTTTCAAGTGTGCTCCCCTTAAATAACCATAAAGAGAAACCTTCCGGTCACACTTGGTATTTGTTCGAATGTCTTCTGGGTTTGTCAAATCTTCCATCCTAGAAAAACAAACCAATTTTATATGGCAGAAATGAATGTCAGAGTTCTTATAACTCTCTTCACATTTCAATGATTCTCACATTCAGTAATTCACTACACGTATTATTTAGAAAAGTATAGAAAATACAAAAATAAGGGAGCAGAGTTCATCATCTACTAGAGAAAAAGAAGCAACACCTGACTATATCTCTCTTAGGCTCTACAGTATCCACATTCCTTAAGCAAGACACCAGAAATGGGAAACGACATGCAGCCGGGGTTAAGGAAAAGTAGAGAACAAATCCAGAAAAACCCTTTAAGGGAGAAGATAAGCTTTGATCTGGGCTTTTTAGTGTGGCTTAAATTTGGTAGGTGGAGAAAGGGTACTCCAGGTTGATAAAAAAAATATGAAAAAAGCATAAAGAAAGGAGAGCACACAGCACATCGGAGTGACCGGAGCGCCACAGTCCAAAAACAGCATCACTGAAAATTAAGGCTCAAACAGCAGGATGGGGCCCACATAGTATAGCCTTCAAAATCCTCACGTTTTTTTGAACATTTCATACGTTTTTTTTTTTTTTACTCCTGAAGCCATTGTATCTATAAGTAATGGTACAAAAACAGTAGATATTTTCCATCAACTATACTTCTCTCCATACTTTCAATAATTAAGACAAAATAAGCTAACCTTTTTTAGCTTTATATGAGTCAGGAAGGAAAAAGTTTACATTCACTTTTTACCTGTCTGCCAGGATATAAGGGTGAGAAGTTTGCCACGTAAGAGGCCTAAACTTCATAACTGTAATAAAACGGCCCAGATTGTGAATTTCTTGGTTTTGGTATTCTCCGTGTACCATTCCAGAAAGGTAAAATAGCTTGGCACCCTAAATATTAAGAAAAACAAAAAATTAAATTCTTGTCAATACAGCACCAAAATAAAGGCCTTTAAAGAAGCAATTCTAAGAAAGGGAGACTTCCAGCAACCCACTATGCCAACACTTCCAGAACTTCTCTGGGTTCTTTCAGGATTCATATTGTTAGGGCTTTGTAGGGACAGAACTGCAAATATATTCAGTTTTAAGTTAAGCAGTGGCATGTGTCTGGAGTATGATAAAGAACACAGGCTCCTGGGCACAGAAAACATTCTATGACGGATGGGACACAGTAGTATGGGGAAGAGGAACGAGGGGCAGTGTGTGTGCACTATAGTTCCTGGTCCCGCAACAAGGAAAAACTCTGGATACATTCTATTAAATCACAAATTCAAAATACTTAAGAGCGAGACACTGCCTGGTGCAGGACGGATGCAGAGACCAATGAGACACAGAAAGAAGTCCAGAACAAAGACTATCTAAACGCAATATTCCAGGGACTATGAACAGATATATTAACGAAACTAAGGACGTGATCCTGCAGAGATGTTTGTTAATCTCTCCTACTTATTCTATTTTTAAAGGATTACAGTGTTAATATTCAATAATTAATTCTCTTCCTACCGGGTAGACTTCTGTCCAGAACCTATGTTTTAGTCGCTTCTTCGTTTTCTTCAGTTGCTTATTATGCTTGAAGGAATCCAGATGAGTGAGAACGCCCATGATTTTAGGAAAGCCATGTACTTGGCAGATGTTTAGAAATTCAAATGTTTCCATTTCAAACCCAAAGCTGGCATCTATAAGCATCAAAACCTAAAAACAGAAGACACAATTTCTTAAGGAGGCTACTCAAAATAGACCACCACCAAACTATGGCTCATGAGCCAAATCTGGCCTATCACTTGTTTTATAACTAAAGTTCTACTGGAACGCAGCCAGGTTGATTTGTTTATATATTGTCCACACTGCACTTGCACTACAACTGCCAACTTAGTAACTACAACAGAAACTGGGACCCACAAAGCCTAAGATATCTACTATGTTGTCCTTTATAGAAAAAGCTTGCCAATTCCTGCTCCAGACTAAATCAAATGATTATTTAGGGAATCACCATGATAGAAAAGAGCACTACCTTTGTCAACTAAAGATAAGTGAAGCCACTATTAATCCTCCAATGTTCATACATGTGCACACAAATCCATATACCACTGTGACTTCACTGTGACTTCAGAGGCTTTGTGACAACCCAGAACAGAGCAATCAAATTAAGCTGGAATAAATAAATCAATAAATCTTTAAGTATCTACATAATTGGATACTTAAAGAATGAGGTTGAACCACAGTACTTATTTTACACCTTCAAGACATACTAAGTGAAAAAAAAGCAAAGCATAGAACAGCATGTATGATAAATAGTGTGAGCTTTAAAAGGGTTGTATGTGTGTTTCTATACATATCTGGAAAGATATTGGAAAGGGACTGAGAATAAGGGGTCAGAGATAGGAAAGCAAAAATCATGCATTGTGCATACCCTGTAGCAATTTGAATCTCTCACCAAAGGCATGTGTTCCTTTTTAAATCTTGTATGTATATGAAAGGCATTTTTCTTAATACGTGTATACTTTTAAAATTAGTATATGGTGTACATTACATAAAAGAGAAACTAATGACATGCTGAACTATTTCAATCACTTTAAGTACACAAGATTTAATAAGTTTATACTATTGTGTATTGGCAATAACATTTATTTTTATTAATGGTAGCATTACATATTCAAAATATGAATGGTCCTTATTTCTCTGATATTAAGATGGCACAACTGTAACACCTATATTAAATTACTTTTTATGTTTTAGGAGAGTTCCTGGGCCAAAGGATAAAATCTGCAGCTCTTTGTCCCAAATAGCTCTTCAGAGGTGCTAAACAAAAAAATTTTTTTTTAAAAAAAGGTATCTGTCAACCCACACTTACTAATCAATATGGTTTAATTTTTTTCCTCTTTGGCTTTATTTTTGCTAGTTTTAAAGGTAATTAACAGACATTAACATTTCTATAAATGCAATCAAGGCTATAAAATTTCCATATGCTAAGTAAAACATAGATTTTTCTATTGTAAATACTCAGAAGTTGTCATGAGATTTTTTTTACCCAATACGGTAAAAAGATCCATATTTTATCATAATTTAAGAACAGAGTTTCTGACACAACCAAGAACAGAGGTCCCATCCTGAGACAAGTTGTTTATTTCTGGGAGCCTCAATTTCATCATATATAAACTAGAGTTATAATACCTACTTACTTCAAAGGCATCCTGGGGGATTAGCTGAGCTAAATTTGTAGAAGCGGTTAGCAAAGGTCCAAGAAATGGTATTATTATAAACTTGTATGTATGTATGTATATCTTAATGAGCTTTAAAAATATATGTATTTATTTATTTGGTTGTGCCAGGTTTTAGCTGCAACACACAGGATCTTCAGTTGCAGCATGGAGGAATCTAATTCCCTGACCAGGATTTGAATCTGGACCCCCTGCATTAGGAGCAGGGAGTTTCAGCCACTGGACAACCAAGGAAGTCCCATCAATGAGCTTTTATTAGCTACATTCATTAAAGGTTTTCTCTGACCTATGGTTTGCCTTTAGATTTCAGAATACGTTTCATTATGCACATTCTATTTTTATTATGACAATTATCATTATCATCACCAAGTCAAACACATCTTTTGTATCCCTGATGATACTCATCATTCTTTCTATAATCTTAAACCTTTCTTTCCTTCAACATGTGATAAATAACCTATCTCACTGCTGTAAGTCCCCATCAGAAACCCATGCTATCCCCAGTGACTTACCAAATCTGCTACTTTAGCCAGGTCAATCATCATGTTAATGTCACAGTCACATTCAATAATGGTGAGTCTGCGCTTTTTACCTATAAGTGAAAAAATGAAAATTTTACTTTTAAAAAATCTTGGAAAAAATCTGTTAATTCTAATTGTTATTATTTTTTAATTGTACCTGCTTTCTGCACCTTATACATTCACAAGAGTATATCAGAAATTCATTTTTATGGGAGAAAACTAATCAAACAAATTCCATCTTAGTTTTCTTGCTATGTTCTCTAACTTTAAGAGTATCAAAAGTCTATCTTATGAATCAATTGCTCAAACAGGTAAAATTCCAACTGGATGGGCAGATAAGTAGGCTTCATGATGGCCATGATCATGATATTTAGAAGTGGGTTAACACTTTTATCTCTATCAAAGTTTTCCCTGTTCTCACAACAGCGGAAAAAACCCTCCAACATAATGCAACAGAAAGTTCCTGTAGCAATCATTATTTTTAAGTTAAACTAAAAGAAATCAGTCATAATCATGGGAATGCCTTAAGAAAAAGAAAAGCCTTAATCCAAATATATTATTGCTATCAGAAGAGACTTCAGATTCTACCACTGTCATATGGGAATTTGTTTCATCTTCCCTCAGACTTTAGAAAGGTCACCATTTCCCAGAGCAGATGAGTTCTCACAGGAAAAAGAAATGAAAAACTCCCTCACTTCCACAAGAATGTGGCTTCATGAGAGCAAGCAGCTGTGCCTGGTGCATGGCAGGTACTCACTATCTGTTAAATGAAGGTGCTCACCATGACCAAGCCAGCCCACCCCGGTCTGCCAAGCCTTTCAGAGGAGCACAGCTTGCAAATCCATATAGCAGTCAGAATAAGGTATACATTTACATTATTATTACCTTGGGGAATCTATCCTTTTCAGAAGCTACAGCCATAATAAAAGTATAAGAGCAGTAACATGAAGTGACAATATTACTTTAACATTTACCAGCCAAGAAAGTGTTCAACAAAGACATGCATGTCCCCCAGATGACTACACTTGCCACGCCAGTCTGTGATAGCACCTCTTACCTGACACGATTGTTACAGGGCCTCTGATCTCTGTCAGCTTCTGTCTGGTAAAGTTCCGAATGAGGCACTGAATCAAAGTGCTCTTTCCAACTTTTGGAGGCCCCATCACAACCACCACTATTGGTGGGGGCTCTAGTGGAGTTCGATCAACCACTGGAATGTGATGCTTTTTTGTCTTCAAATCCTGAGTCCTATTTGTGTGTTTAAAAAAAAAAAAATTCACTTTCAATATAGAAGGCATTCTCCCTAGAAGCAAAGACTTTAAAGAGAGCAGAACAGACAATATGTGAATACAATTATACATTATTAACTTCTGGTCCCAGTCCAAATAACCACTTCAGTAAATATATATATATATCAGGCTGACTTCAATAGTACAGAGTTGAAAACCTTACACACCTTAAGTCGGTTTGCCTTATTAGCTGACTTCAATACTTTAAAAAGAAAACAAGAGACAAACATGGAGGCAGTGTACCATAATAAATAAAAGAGGAGGCTTTGGCTCTCCTATTGGAAGAATTTAATTCAATAATGTTTAATATACCTATAATAAGGACTCATTAATGAAAGCTATTTAATACAACACACTGTAATTATATGAAAGATATCCAGAAAACAACACAAGTGTACCTGTTGTCATAGAAATTGTTTAAAATTTACAAATTCTATAAATTCTTAAGCTTTTCTCTTGGACAAAAGAAGCCAATCTGTATGCAGATGCTGGAGGCTAAGTGGCTTCCACAGGAAAGACTTCTTACATTTCAGTACAAGAAACATAGCCTGTAGCTCCATGTCCTTCAGAGTTGGAACAGACTCATGAACCCAAATAACTGGAGAGGCTCCTACTATTTAAAAAGAATAAATGGAAGAACCACTAGACTCCAGTTAAACATACCTGTGAAAGGATCTCGCCATCCGCACAGCAGACTGGACTGCAAATGCTTTGGGGTTTCTCTTCCGGGCATCTTCCTCATCACCAAGTTGGAGATCTTGCAGATGCCGTTTCTTCTTCTTTTCAGCTTTGGGCCCACTGTTTTTCTTTCTGTGTTTCTTCTGGTCCTTAGCGTCCATCGTGGCCTTTTACCAATTCACAAGTAACTCTAACCTATACTGAGTGGGATGGAGGCAAGAGAAGCATTTTACAATCAAAAAAATAAAAGTAAAAACCCAGAGAAAAATAGTAAATTTCATTTAAATCTTTATGAAAAGATATATATTTCCCACCTCTGTTACTCAACAAGGGGGGAAACTGCTTAATATTATCCCCAATTTCACTTTTTTCTATTTTGCTATAAATTGGTTACCTCTGCTTAGGTTACTTTTGTCTTAAATATCCTGTATTTTTCAACACAGTAGCCGCCAGGCACATGTAGGTATTAAGAACTAGTGAAATTGAATTTTAAATTTTATTTAACTTTACTTAATTCAACTCTAAATTTAAATAGCCACATGTGACTAGTAGTTACCCTATAAACTCAGCCTTAAAAATCAACTGGATTAATGAAATGGCTTTCACATTTACATATTTTTAAGATATTTTATTTTGAAAAATAAAATCATTTTATAATCTTCCAACGTAATAGCAGTGTTACATTTAGCAATTGCTGAATATGCAAAATTTTTAAGTTCTGATACATGTATATATATTTTAAAAAACGGCAATATCTCCCTGCTGACACCACATAGGTTTGCAGAAACCCTTACAATGATTTCTGAGAGTCCCAGGAATTCATGGCCCATAAATTAGGAACCACTAGACTGAAGAGTTTTTTAGAAAATCAGGTCGCATACAATCTGCGCGCTTGTTTGGGGGAAAAAAGAGGGGGGGTGAGGTTACTTAATTCAATAAGGTACTAAATTTATTTCAGTTCAATTAATATTTGCATCGACCTATAATAAGCTAGGCATTGTACACGGAGACGACTACAGCTAAGATCTAAAGTAGTGGAAGAAATCCAAACCCATGTTCTGTGACACTCTATAGGGACATCAGAAGTCTGCACAATTGTTGGCGGTCAGTCAGAGACTTCCCACAGACACTCCCCAGAGGAAACAGAAAGGCCACATATACCAGCATAATGGAAAAAACACCACCACCACCTAGACAAACACTAGCCGGGAGTTAGGAGAGCTGGATTCTAGGAAAGCTTTGACTAAATAGGTGAAGAATTTCAGAGACATTATTTTTCCTCTCTACTATGAATATATTTTGGTTCCGAACTTGTACGGATGACTTTCTCCTTCTTACGGTTGGGTGGGGCGTGGGGGCGTGGGGGTGGTGAGAAAAGCACAATTTGGAGTCAACAGATCTGGCTCAGGTCTAAGTCACTGCTAGGATTACCCAGCTATGAAACGACCTCTCACCTCTCCCTGTCACCTTCTCTCCCGGTCCTGGCTCTCTGAGTGAATTTCATTCAACACTTCTCTGGCAGGTACGAAATATGTCTGCCCCGCGCAAGAGACGCTCCTCAGGTGCAGACTGTCCAGAAGAACCGAGGGAGGACCTTACCACGCGCACGACTCGCGACTCTCTTGGAGCCCCAGCCCGGAAGACCAGACTGCCGCCTCTTCCCCCAGCCCGCGGCCGTTACCGGGTTCCCAACTGCTACTCTTCCTCAGGCCCGCATGGACAGCGCCGGAAGCGGAAATGTAACCTACCAGCGGACTCTACATGCCGGCGGGAAACAAGGAGGCAAAAGAAAAAGAGCAGCGGGAGGAAGACTTTCAGAGGAAAGCCAGAAGGAAGGCTTGTGATTGGCTGAGGGCAGATGTTGGCAAAGACTGCGCCGTGCGCTCTACCGGGAGCCCCGCCCCGCCCCACTCCACAGCCCAATCCCTCCTCGCCCCGCCCGGCTCTGCAGCCCCACCCGCGCTGCAGCTATGAGCCTGAGAGCCCCCTGGCGCCGCCCACGCCCAGGTTCACGCCGAGGCCGTGGTGACGGTGCGGCACGGTACCCGTTCCCTGGTTCGGGACTAAAGCTAGATATGACACATTTGTCCTAGTCACACCGGAGTCACTGAGCCCATCCACTTCGAAAGCCCCAGGTACTGCATCTTCCAACTGGCCAAACGGAGTAGCACTCCACTGGGAGTCGCACTGGTTGGTCCGCGTGCACTGGTTGCTATCCTTAAAGATGACAGAGCTGGAGGACGCTTTTAGTGCTAGGACCCTGTTTTGCCGAGACCAACAGACTTTAAGAGCAAGGACACTCTGACCCAGCATGAAATTCTTTGGCCATTTTCTGTTCCTGAAAGCGGAGCTTTTGCCGGGGGGGTGGACTTCTTGCCTTTTTCTTGGGGCACAACTCCCCCGCCCAGGGCTCTGCCCATTTCCACTTCTCAGGTGATCTGGGATGCTCTAGTGCCAACAATGCTAGGTACATTTTCAGAATTTAAATTTCCCTCCTGGAGATTTTCGTTTCAGTATGATCCCACCAAGGCACCCGAGGCTCAGTTCTTCTACCTCCTAAAGCTAGGCTCACCTATGCTTTTCACCCTCAGCATCCCACAAGTATTCACTCTTTGAACTCTATATCCTCTGTGCTGTGCTTCGGAGGCTACTGTACAGGGCACACAGTTCCCTCATCTGTGAAGAGGTTATAATTTTGTGATATCGTGCAACACTGTTCCCCTCACTTCTTGGAAATTTCAGTATACACATTATAATTCTTCCAACGACCTCTTGGCTCCATGAATGACACTTTTATCCTCTGCCTTACTTCAAGCTTTCACGTTCCCTAAGATGGTACCCTACCTGGACTTTGTCCTATCTAAGGACTGGAGCCCCCAGAAGCATCCGATTCTAACTCCAACTTGCTTTCTTTACAGTTTACTCCCTCTAATGCCCTGAATCAAGACATCATGACCCAACCCATATCTCCAACCCATATAGTACTAACTTGCTCCCTTATGACTTCTCCCTCCCTAGTAAACTAGTTTCAAGTCCATGGTTAATCATTATAATCAGTGTCTTGCATCCTCAACCTCACCTCCCTGTCACCTCATCATTCCTGCTTGGTAAATTGAAAGCCCTGCGTAAACCCAATTGCCCATCTATTCCATGCTGCAGCAATGCAAATAAACATAACTGGAGGAAAACCCAGAACCGTGCTGACTACCCTCACTTTAATAATTTTAACTTTGCCTGATCTATGCTATTATTCTAAATGAGTATTTCACACCTCATCTTCTCTTTTTAATCCTTCTCACCACCTCCCCCTTCTTGCTTCCCAGTTCACTAAAAAAAGGGAAGTGGAGACTCCCACCATCAAAGATTTCCACTACCACATCCACCCATGTAGCTCTCTGCTGCCTGCCTGTTACTGTAGATTAATTACCACCATGTCCACCTGAAGGAATTCTGTACTTGAGTGCAGGATCCCTTCCTACTCCAGGATGTTACTCCAGTATATAACAATGGGAAGTAACATGTATAAGTGTATGGGCTTCCCTCATATCTCAGTCGGTAAAATCTGCCTGCAATGCAGGAGACCTGGGTTTGATTCCTGGGTTGGGAAGACTCCCTGGAGAAGGAAATGGCAATCCACTCCAGTATTCTTGCCTGGAAAATCCCATGGACAGAGGAGCTTGGCGGGCTACAGTCCATGGGGTCGCAAGAGTTGGACATGACTTAGCGACTAAACCACCACAACGTAAGTGTACATCCATGTTTTAAAGGACACTTTTTGCATTCCCTGGGGAGAATGCAAAAGAAAATTTAGATACCTAATGGATTAAGTTAGAGTGTATGTCCATGGAAAGAATGGCAGAAGCAGAACACTAGAAGCTGCAAGATTTCCATCAGAAACTTGGAATGTCTATAATTCAGTACTAAATGGTGATCAGAGGACAAGCAACACAGTGAAAGGTTGGCATAACAAATTTCAAAAGCTGATGGTAGTGCATCATCTTTCAATTTGGATATCTGCTGAAGTGTTAAAGGATGAATAGCAAAGCAGTGAACAAGTTATCACCCAGTTCTTGGTGGTCACATTCAAAGATGGCCACCCCAACTTCACAGTGAAATTAACAAAATCAAATTCATGTAACCAAAATTGTTAGCAGGTATAATGAATACAAAACCAATAATCAGGTCAATACATACTCAAGAGCAATTGAACATTAACCTAAGAGTAACCCTGCCAGACTTTATGACAAGGAAGAATAAATGTGAAATCCAAAATCCATCATGAATTGCATACAACAAAAACAACAAATTTTTGATGAAGTTAAATGTTTGCATTACTTCGTGAATCATGGACCAAATGTCTCCATGGATGTTTTGGACAGGACCAAATGTCCTAAAAGGGTTCCAGGATCCATGTCAGATACTGAAATCCTTTATATAAAATAGGGTATTACTTGCATATAACTTATGGACACCCTCCCATATAATTTAAGCCAACTCTAGATTAAATAATACCTACTACAGTGAAAATACTATGTAAATAGTTATAAATACAATGTAAATGGTATGTAAATAGTACTGGCATGCAGCAAATTCAAGTTTTGCTTTTTTGGAACTTTCCAGAATCTATTTTTCAAATATTTTCAATTCATGGTTGGTTAAATGCATAGATGTGGAATGCTTGGATATGGACAACCAACTGTATCTTACAATTTTGTCAATTATATGTCAAAAGCTGAAAATAAATGAGGTTAGATCATTATCTTCTGTATCATATGAAGGAAAGATGGACAATGAAACAAACACAACATTCTGCTGGCATGGAACAAATGAGAGATAGCTGTGGAGTATCTAGTCTATAAAAGCTCCTACAAATCTTTTGTGAGGAAATTACACTCCTCATAGAAAAGCTAACACTTATACTCTAAACAATGATCTAAGTAGTTTACATTTACTAACTTACCTAATCTCCACTGGGGTAGGTAATATCATTATCATCATTTTGCAGATAAGGAAATTGCAGACCAGATGTTAAGGGATTTGGCCCAGGTCACACAGCTAATATGTAGTAGAACTGGGATTTGAGTCTAGTAACTGTGGTTCCAGAGTCCATGCTCTTAACTGCTTTACCCAGAGATCAGTATACTAGCCCAAAGGCCAGATCTGGCCAACAGCCTGTTTTTCAATGATCCTTGAGCTAAGAATAGTTTTTATAGGTTGTTAAAAAGAAACAGTGACAGAAAGCAAAGTGGCCTACAAGTTTAAAATATTTATTATATGACCTTTTACAAAACATGTCTGTCAGCATCAGCACCACACTATCCATGGCTGCTAACACTGGGAAGTAAAGACAACAGTATTTAGCATGTTACTGTACAAATAATTCCTAAGTACATATAACTTAGGCTGGCACACTCAAACCTACCAAGAGCCCCCATTTAAACATTTCAGCATGTTGAAAGAGGAGGTTTTCTCACTGAGTACATTTTATGGTGATAAGCAAAAAAAGCATTACTGTTCACAGATTCTTTCTTAACATCAGGCTTATGCTAGAGATAAAAATTGTTAACTTAGCCTGTACTTCGTATGTAAATAATTGTTATTTGAGAAACATGTGGCTGACAAAAATACCGTTGATTTCTTTACTGAAGAGGTAGTTCAGTAACAATGCTCATACTTATTAATGTATGCCATAAAATAGTAGAGAAAATGTGTGTACAGTTGACCCTTGAACAATATAAGTTTGAGCTGTGTGGGTCCATTCACACATGAATTTTTTTCAGTAGTAACTACTACAGGACTATATAATAAATGGTTGGTCGAATCTGTGATTGTGGAACTGAAGATGTGGAGGCCAATATATTCTTATTCTCAAGTGCACAGAGGTTCAGTTTCCCTAACCCCTCCATTATTCAAGGGTCAACTAGTATGATACTTTAAATGTGTCAAGCATTATTTCACATAAAATATATATTGTGGTAAAATATAAAAGACTACAGTGACATTTACAATGAAAAACACGTCATAGTGGGCATTAAATTCAGGATCTTGATGTTTTAGTTTGATTTTCTTGAGTGCCAGTGAAAATTTTAAACACAGAAAATAATATATAATATACTTTAATATAAAAGTCCCCCACAGTTCAAGAGCTTCTCATAATACTATATACCTATTAATTTAAAATATTATGATGTTTTACAAAACCACATGTACTACAGTGGCTACATTCATAGGAAATATTTTCACTTATAGAATTTTGTTACCAAAACATTTTTTAAATTTCTCTATTTTTTCTAAATTGCCTCCCTCAATAAGAATTCTCTGAAATATGATAAAGTATGTTTTACTGAAAACTTTCAGAAAGTCAAATGTTTATAAAGTTTTATTCTACTGATTTACCTGAGGCTCGATAAAATATCACCTTTTGGTACGGCCTTTCTATATTTGTTTGTAACCAATAGATTTTTTTGACTCTGATCTCTCCAATTAAAAGTACTTTGATTTATGGATGAACCTTCTAAACATTCAGGATTTTGACAGAAGTCTCTACTCTTGTGTCAGTTCACCTGTATACAGTGTGTACAGACCTCTCAATGGAAGTCAGCTACATTCCTACCCCACAGAGAACAGAGAACATGAAGGACTACCATGGAGCCCATTATGTCTCAGACCTGGAAGTGAAGGACATCATTATGTTCACATCCCATTGGCCAGATCTCGTTCACATTGTCCCACATGGATGTGAGAGAGGCTGACAAATATAGATGAGCAATGTGTCCAGCAGCAAAGGGAAATGCATTTTTGCATATAAAAACACTGCCAGGATTCCTTCCATGTGGTTCTCTGATATAAACTGAAGGCTGACTTCTGGTACAAGGACTTCCCACATTCATTACAGGCATAGAGTTTCTTTCCCAGACACAGTTTCTATCATAAAGCCTCTGAATTATGGGAGGAATGTATTATACACCCATCTTTACATCGTATCTCTTCTGCATGTATTCTCTGATGTGTGACAAGAGTTGGTTTGTAGTTGAAGGTCTTTGCACACTCATTACCATTATAAGGTTTCTCCCCTGTGTGAGTTTTCTCATGTTTAAGGTGGATTGAACTGCCATAGAATGATTTTCCACACTTTTCACAATCAAAGGGCTTCTCTCCTATGTGTGTTCTCTGATGTACATCGAGGGATGCCTTCTGGCAAAATGTTCTCCCACATCCTTGACATTCATAGGGTTTCTCCTCTGTATGAATCCTCTGATGTTGAATGAGTTGTGACTTTTGGCAGAAAGCTTTGCCACACTTGTTACATTTGTAGGGTTTCTCCCCAGAATGAATCCTCTGATGTTTGGTAAGGGTTGACTTCTCAGAAAAGATTTTTCTACTTACAACACATTCACAAAGTTTCTGTCCTGTATGAGTTCTCTGATGTTTAAGAAGAACTGACTTCCCACAGACGGTCTTCCTACATTCAGTGCATTCATATATTTTTTCCCCCTGTGTGAAGTCTTTGATACTTACTGAGGGTTGACTTCATATAATAAATTTTCCCACATTAACTATATTTGTAGGCTTCTCCCCTGAGTGTATTCTCTCATGTACCGTGAGTTTTGACCTTATACTGAAAGATTTCTCACACTCATCACATTTACAACATTTTTCTCCCATGTGAGACTTCTGATGCACAGTCAAATTTGACTTTTGGAAGAAAGATTTTCCACACCCATGTGTGTTCTTTGATGTTGATGGACGGCTGAGTTCTGATAGAAGGTTTTCCCACACTTAGTACATTCATAGGGTCTCTCTCCTGTATGAATTCTTTGATGTACAGTGAGGGCTGGCTTATGGTAAAAAGCGTTCCCATATTCATTACATTGATAGGGTTTTTCTCCTGTGTGTGTCCTCTGGTGTACTGTGAGGTTTGGCTTCTGGGAGAAGCCTTTTTCCACATATGTTACACTCATGGTGTAACATGGTATTTCTCACCCATATCTAAAGTGTATGACATTTCTTCCAGAAGACTGATTTATCACAGGTTTCCCTAGATGCATTAAGCTTATAGTGAGTCTTCCTTGAGTAAATTATCTGAGGTAACATGAGGTTTGACTCATCCCTGACAGTTTTCTCACATTCATCATAATCACAGAGTTTCTCTCCAGTGTGAGTTCTCTCTTGAGTAATGAAAAGAGCATTATATTGGAAGGTTTTAATGCATGAATTATATTCAAATAGTTGCTCAACACTGTGCCTCTCTTGTGTGTCTCTTTTGCTGAATAAAATCCTCATTAAGATAGAAAGTGTTCCCATTTTTATTAAATTGATTATGTTTCTCCCCAGTATGAGTTTTCTCATGATTAATTTCAGGAAGTAATTTCTCACATCCATTGGTATCACCAGATTTCTTTCTTGAATAGTTTCTATTATTAGTGGTTAACTCTGACATATTTTCTAAACTGATTCCATCTGGGTTATATTTATTCCACATTTTTCCGGAAGGAATAGAGTCTATGCAAAAATTAAATGACTTTCTTAATATAGTCTCTTTCTCTGTAATTACTTTTTTGTTAATAATAAATGCAGCTTGCCATATATGTCTATCTTGGTTTTCTTTGCTCTTTATCACACCATCAACTTTCAACTCTTCTAAAGACAAGAAAAATTAAACATATGTTATGAATGAAAATAATTCTTAAATTTGGCTAATAAACAAATACACTTTATTTATCTCTTTGGTTTCAGAACCATTCTTTTGAGATAAAACTCCCAAATAAATTTTCCCATTTCCTCCACTTTTCTTAGGATTTGAGGGGAAGGGGTGACAATGAACCAACTAATCAAAGCTACTTTGGGGTAGAAAAGGGGAGGAAAGTTGGCAATGAATGTACGTATATTTATGTGGCGATGCTGAAGCTGAAACTCCAATACGTTGGCCACCTCATGCGAAGCGTTGACTCACTGGAAAAGACCCTGAAGCTGGGAGGGATTGGAGGCAGGAGGAGAAGGGGATGACAGAGGGTGAGATGACTGGGTGGCATCACCGACTGGATGGGCATGGATTTGGGTAGACTCCGGGAGTTGGTGATGGACAGGGAGGCCTGGTGTGCTGCGATTCATGGGGTGGCAAAGAGTTGGACACGAGTGAGTGACTGAACTGAACTGAACTAACATACATACCTTTCAAAATGGATAGAAGAGGTGAAAGAAACATCAGGAATAGAGAATAAAAGGTAGAGTAAGAATGGATGAATTACAAAGAATGGAATTCACCATAAAACATGCTCAATCAGAGAATTATGCAGTAAATGTGACATGGAGCACAAGCAGACAAGGATGCTGTTCCAAGAAATTATCAGAGGAATGAAAGTATTCCAAGAAATTATCAGAGGAGGTATATTAGAGTCTGCATGCTAATTTTGTTAACCTCACTGTCATCATATACCTAGAACTCCATCACTATATATGCTCTGTCCTCCTAAACCTGGTCCATGGCATTATCACTTTTCCTGACTGATCTCCTTGCTTCTACTCTTGCCACTCTTCTAAACCATTTTTTTGCAGTCACCTTCCTGTGTCTGTTTCCTGCTAATATGTAAATTCCCTAATAGCAAAAGACTTAGTTCATCCGCTGTGGTATCTCTTTCACTTAGGACATGATTGGAATGGATCAAATACTCAATTTAGCATTGGTTAATTAATTAACTCCTGAAAACAAAAGAAGTCCTTGATAGGAGGGAATGTGGGCAACCGAGAATGCTAGAGCAAAGAGAACTAATGAAGATAAAATACTTATTACGAGACAGAAATTCAAGGTACAGGTAATAGGGATTAAACTCCTAAAAAAAGCCAAGCCAAAAAGAAAACATTTATGTGTGAGACTATATCTTGTGGTGAATTTAGGTGTCTGAGGCATGTAGGCTAAATATCCTTAGTAATTTCCAAATAGATTGAGCTTCTAAAGGGGTTTGTTCAAAATGCTCCAAAGATTTTTTGTTGTTGAAGCTCCAAAGATGCCTGTACCTAAAACAACCACCAAGGATCTAGTTTCCCCTGGATTACTCACCTGGGTAACACTGACTTGTAAATTCTTCCTCTGATATCCATGGTGCTTCTTGCTCTAACTTGATGATCTCCTCTGGTTTGGTAATGCAATACCCTGACAGTAGAAAGTGATATAGGACATAGAGAAAGCTGTCTGGCTTCAGGAATTTAGAAGAAAAACCAAGGTCCAGCTTCAGAAGCTGCACAATGAAAGAACCCACTGAAATCTTTCAATGGGGAGGTGAAAACACAAACAATATTCCTGGTCCATGCAGTCACTAAGTCATGTCTGACTCTTTGCGACACTTTTGACAGCAGCCCAGTAGGCTCCCTTGTCCATGGGATTTTCCAGGCAAGAATACTGGGTAGGTTGCCATTTCCTCCTCCAGGGGATCTCCTGACTCAGGGATCAAAATCACATCTCCTGCATTGGCAGGCAAATTCTTTACCATTGGGCCACCTATATTCCTGGTATCCAAAATCAAATACCATTAAACTCTACAAAGGATCCATATGTTCGGTAACAAAGAGAGGATAGGCCTGATGCTGTTACTCTGCTTACCCAGTGAAATGTGGATGCTGTAGTTTTCTAGCATTATGTCCCTGCACAAGATCCTCTGAGCAGGTGAAGTTCACAGTCACGTCCTCAAATGAAATTGATCCCTATAACAGGAAATATCTGATTAATCTGAAATAATCACAATTGTAAGATAGAGAAAAGACATTTAGGAACTAATTCTTCACCAAGTTCACTGTTGAGTTAATTAGAAAAAGCTTACATAAGGTGTTTACTATACTACCTGTTTTGTGTTACTTGTGGTAAGAGAAAGAAAAACATTGTGAAACTTCCCAATTAATTTATTAATTCATGTATTAATGTTGTCAGGGAGGAAGAAATTTTCCTCTACCATTCTAGGTTCTTCTGACTGGTCTAAGAATTAAACTGACATGAGAGTTTAACTCTTTCGTTCCAATTTGGAAATCACAAAGATATAGAAAAATTATAAGAGAATATTATGAAACAGTTATATGCCAAAGAATTGGAAAATCTAGAAGAAATGGGCAAATTTCTAGAAACATATAGCCTGCCAAGACTGAGTCAAGAAGAAACAGACAATTTGAACAGACCAATCACTAGAAGTGAAATTGAATATGTAATTTAAAAACACCCTGGACAAAAAGTTCAGGACCAGGAGGCTTCACAGGGGAATTCTACCATACACCTATCTCAGACTATTTTAAAAAACTGAAGAGATTACCGTATGTAAAACTGACAGCTAGTGGAGCTCAATAACACAGGGAGCTCAAGGTTCAAGAGGGAGAGAACATGTGTATACTTGCACGACATCATTCATGTTGATGATATGCTGCTGTATGACAGAAACCAATGCAACACTGTTAAACAATTAAAAATAAATTCTAAAAAATTTAAAAAAAAGAAACCCGAGGACCAATAAATAAATAAATAAATAAACTGAAGAGGACAGACACTTCCAAATTCATTCCATGAGGCTACCATTACCTTGATAGCAAAACCAGACAAAGACACTACAAAAAAATAAAATTATAGGCCAGTATCTTTGATGAATACAAATGTAAAAATCCTCTACAAAATATTAGCAAACCAAATCCAACAATATATAAAAAGGATCATACAACATGACCAAGTTGGATTTATTCTAGGGTCACAAGAATAGTTCAGCCTCTGCAAATCAATCAATGTGATATACCACATTAACAAAAGATAATATTCTCTATGTCAAGCTTCTTTTCTGTATCTGTTAGTCTGTTTCAGTTTTGCATATGCATTATCTGTATTATTTTTTAGATTCCACATATAAATGATATCATATAGCTTTGTCTTTCTCTGTCTGACTTATTTCACTAAGCAAATGGTCTTTAGGTCCATCCACACTGTGGCAAATGGCAAAGTTTCATTCTTTTCTGTGACTGTGTAACACACACCTTAATTCAATCTTCTGTTGGGCTCATGGGTTGCTTCAATGTCTTGGCTATTAAAAACAATGCTGCTATAAACACTGGGTGCATATAAATTTTTGAATTAGTGTTTTCATTTTTTTCTGGGTATACAGCCAGGTGTGGAATTGCTGGATAGTATGGTAGTTCTATTTTTAGGTTTTGAAGAAATTCCATACTGTTTTACATGATGGGTGCACCAATTTACAATCCTACTAAGGGGAGAGGGAAAAGGAGAGACAAATTAGGGTATGGGATTATCATATACAAGGTACTATGCATAAAACAGATAAGTAACAAGGATATACTGTATAGCACAGAGACTTAGAACCAGTATCTCGTAATAACCGATACTGAATCCCTGTGCTATACACCTGAGACTAACACAAGATTGTGAATGAATTATACTCAAATAAAAATAAACTAAGTTAACATAGAACAGATAACAAAAGAAAATCAAACAGAAGTTTAATGAAATGTATACAGAGGCAAGACCCAGGAAAACAAAGTAACTTGCCAAAATGGCCCAAAACCCTCACTTTAAACACCATCTTCAGCAAAAGACAAAAGAGGATGTTGGTGGCAGTGATTTGGGATTTCAAAGGGGAGGAAGGCAATTTACCTGGAGATGGAAAAGCAAACATTTGGTGAACATATGTTTGCTGGGCTCTGCAGAGACTGTGGAACACAGTAAGCTGGGATCTCTAGGCTGCAGTTTGCCCCACCACACCTAGCCTTCGTTCTTTGCAGATTCTCTGGTGACAGCTCTACTCCAGGAACTGGCCCTATATCTAAATTCTTTCTGTAAAAAGACAGACTTCCTGAGTCTTCTGTTTCTTAAAAATAATCAGCTTAAGTTAACCCTCATACCAAAGGACACATTTTGCAGTTGCAAATTTTGCTTCCTTACACTATATACATATATATAAGTACACACAAACATAAAATACATTGTAGGCATGAAAGTATCCTAGTTTCTGTGGTTATATAAAATACATAAAACACTGTTTCAATTCTCAGGAAGCTTAGAATCTGGTATGGATGCAAATTGGATTAACAAATAGCAAAAAATCAGGAGAGAACTGAATTTGGGTCTTTAATGATATAGAATGCCCTGGTCTGTTCAGGGCATAGATAATGTGTAATCTTGGGAACATTCCTTTACAAAAGAGTTCTCCTAAGTATCTGAAGACCCACTCTGCCAGGAAAAACTTTTAAGCATCTACAAATTTATGTTAATAGGTATGTAGGAAAATTTATGTCTGGACAGATTGTCCAACTTCGCATGCCTCTGATATGCACAAATTTCAGTCACCACTATTTAGTCGAGTAACACCAGCCAAACAACACAGGTCAGATTTTTAGTTATCATGATAACTGTAATTAAATAAAGTACAAACTTCACTGCTTGTTTTTCAGTTCACAAATCACTACAAAATAACAGACATACATCATGAACAATGATCAGTCATGTCATCTTCAAGGTCTGTCTGCCAGTGACTGGTTGCTATACATTCATCATACAGACAGCAAAGCACGTAGTTGTACTGCCTCCTTATCTCTCAGCAATAAGACATTTGCAAGAACAGTTAACTGCAACAAGGCCAACAAAGATGAAAGAGCAGTAAAGAAATGAAAAGTGAGTATATCAGATGTGAAATTCAAATTGAATATAAATGGAGTTTGAGAAGAAATACCTGACTGTGGGAATGTTGCTACTTGCTGCCACTGGAGACATTTGAGATTTGTAGCCAGAGGAACTTAGTGAAGGGGAACTTGGTGCTAAATATGAGCTCTACTATTTTTAAACTTCCATATCCACAAGAGTCAGACATGACTGAGCAACTAAGCATACACACACTTATATTTTTGGGTTTCCCAGGTGGCACTAGCAGTAAAGAATCTGTTTGCCAATAAAGCAGATTCAAGAGATTTGGGTGTGACCCCTGGGTTGGAAAGATCCCCTTGAGGAAGAAAATGGCAACCCACTCTAGTATTCTTGCCTGAAAAATTCCATGGACAAGAGGAGTCTGATGGGCTACAGTCCATGGGGCCACAAAGAGTTGGACACAACTGAATTGACTAAGCACACACACACATATGTTTATAGTTTCCAGCTTGACAATCTGCCCTACACATTTTTTTTTTAGTATTTATTTATTTATTTGGCTGTCCAGGATCTTTAGTTCTGACATGCAAATTCTTAGTTGCAGCATGTGGGATCTAGTTCCCTGACCAGGGATTGAACCTGGGCACCCTGCATTGGGAATGTGGAGTCTTAACCACTGGATCACCAGCACATTCCCTGCTCTACAAATTTTAGACTTGCCAGCCTCCACAATCACATGAACCAATTCCTTAAAATGAATAAGTATACGCATGTACAAATACATATGGTTGTGTGCATGTGTATTATATGTATACATATAGGCAAACAGCTTCCCAGGTGGCAGAGTGGTAAAGAATCTGCCAATGCAGGGGACACAAGAAACATGGGTTCGATCCTTGGTTAGGGAAGTTCCCCTGGAGAAGGAAAAGGCAACCCATTCCAGTATTCTTGCCTGGAAAATTCCATGGACAGAGGAGCCTGGCAGTCTACAGTCTATGGGGTTGCAAAGAGTCGGACACGACTGAGCACACAGGCGCACACACACACAGACACTATAGTTTCTGTTTCTTTGGAAAATTCTGACTGATACAGGTTTAAGGATATGTATTTTTTTTATCTTGGTTTTTCTTTCCATTCCATCTCCTCTCTCTCTCACGACAGCCACCAAAAGCCAAAAGGGATGGTGAATAGAATCTCTTCTAGAAGCTTAGCAGGAGTGCAGCCCTGACAACACCTTGACTTTAGACTTCTAGTGTCCAGACTGAAAGACAATAAATTTCTGTTTTTCTAGGCTAATTTGTAGTAACTTGTTACAGCAGCCACAGGAAATTAATACACTAACTTTTTGCAAAAAACTCTACAGAAAATCAACAGTTTGCGTTGAGAATATATCTAGCCAGTGATAGGTCTCACTTACAAAATTCAGCTTCTGAATTTCAAATGTGGAGTGGTTGTCTCAATCTCTGGTATAGTTAACAATCCATATGATATGAAATCAGTCAATAATAGTTAAGGTAAGAATTATAATGGACCAAGGATGAATGCTTGGGGATAAACTTTGCTAAAAGACAACAGGAAGAACACCAAGAAGCAGACAAGAGATTGTCAGCTTAAATCCACTGAGTCATGCTTTGGCTCTCTTCCCTCTGTGCCTACTAAAGGACAATCAGAAAAGAAAAAGAGAGGCAGCAATCATTTCAGGCTTGTTAAGTGGGGTTTTCAGCCACCTCACTTTCATGAAGCAGAGAAATTTTTTTCAGACTTCAAGCCAGGAAGTCTTTATATTCCATGAAGAATTATTTTTGTTTATTCTTAAAGTCAAAGAAAAGGGTTTTCCTTTTGTATAAAGTATCAGAGATAAAGCCACATATAATTGTTATTATAAAAATGATACTTATATGTATAATATACATACAAACAAAGAAATTATATTATCTCCATATAACTAAAGGTTGACTTTTCCTTGTTTTAGATTTGTTAACTCTCTATATATATTCCTTAAATTTTTTTTATCATTTTAATCTTTAATTATTATTGCAGTGAAAGACAATGTGAGAAATGAATAAACAAACAACTCACCTAGAACAAACTTATTCTTTTTCTGTCCCTTTCGGGAAAATACAGAAAAGGCTGAATGCACAGCTATGAGAGAAGAAAATAGGAGTGGGTCATGTGAGATATGGCTTTTGTGAATCTTTGAGACTTAGCTTCCTGAAACTTTCTGCCTACCAGCTGGTTTAAAGCCCCTCTGGGAAAAAGTTTCTCTGGCCCCTGAGGAGTCAGCAAGAACCATGTGGAGGAAGAATTAACATGTGCAACTCTGACAGATAATTTATAGAGCTTGGCTGAGCGATTTAACCCTGGGTTTACTCCCTAATGATTTATTAATTTGACTTTTCTTTTCAAACCAATTTAGAACTAATTGAATAAATAATATTATACAGAAGACAAACCATTATTTTTCATAATCAACGTTGTAGGAAAAATACTCAACATATTTGTTTACTTATATTCCTGAGTTGCCTATCCTTAGAGTCAGAGAGATCACCCTGCAGAAAGGGACTGGAGGTTCCTTGAGGAAAATGTCTACTTAAAAACTTGTATATTCGTGTAAATCTATGGCTGATTCATATCAATGTATGACAAAACCCACTGAAATGTTGTGAAGTAATTAGCCTCCAACTAATAAAAAAAAAAACAAAACTTGTATATTGTAAATTAATTCAGCCTCCAATTAAAGTAAATTAATTTAAAAAAAAACTTGTGGGACTACCCTGGTTTTCCATTGGCTAAGACTCTGCAGGGGACATGGGTTCAATCCCTGGTCAGGGAACTAGATCCCACATGCCACAATTAAGACCTAGCACAAATACAAAAATACATATTAAAAACTTGTTTCTAACTAAGTTGTAATAGAACCTGGTGGGTGACTTATCTGTTATAACATGCACAGACTTTTTCTACTTCTGGTTCTACTACTAACAAACTGGGTGTCTCTGGCCAGGTTACTTGTACACTCACAGTCAAGGTTTATCAGCTTTCAAATGAAGCGGGTACAGATGACTCTATTCTATGACTCCCTTTGTGGCTCAGCTGGTAAAGATCCACCTGCAATGTGGTAGACCCGAGTTCGATCCCTGGGTTGGGAAGATCCCCTGGAGAAGGGAAAAGCTACCCACTCCAGTATTCTGGCCTAGAAAATTCCATGGACTGTATAGTCCATGGGGTCACAAAGAGTTGGACACAACTGATCGACTTTCACTTACATAAAGTCAGGGCAGAAAATGTAGGCATACATCTCAAAGCAAGAAAAACAAATCAATTCAAAAAGGTGCAAAAGACTTGCATGAGACATTTCACCAGAGAAGATATACACGGTTAGCCATGGCTAGCCATCATTAGTCACTGGGGAAATTCAAATTAAAACTATGAGATACCACTTCACACTCACTAGAATGACTATTATAAAAACAGACAGTACTAAATGGTAGTCAGGATATAGAGAAATTGGATCTCCATAACATGAAAAAAACTAAAAATTAGACAAATCCAAATTAGACCAAAAAATTTTGTCTAATAAAAGAAATTAGATGTAAAAGGTCATATATTTGTATGAAACATTCAGAAAAGTCATGTATTTACAGAGACAAAAAGCAAATCAGTGGTTGGCTATGGGTGGAGACTGAGAGCATATTTACTCAAGAGAATATTTCTGGGTGATGGAAATGTCCCTAATTTGGATTACAGTGATGTTTGCACACCTGAAAATTTACTGAAAACCATTGAATGGTACACTTAGTGAGTGAATGTTATGGTATGCAAATTATACCTCCATAAAGCTGTTTAAAAAGCCAGTGAAGGGACTTGCCTGGCAGTCCAGTGGCTAAGACCACAAGCTCTCAATACACGGGGCCTGGGTTTGATCCCTGGGGCATTAGATCCCACTGGCCACAATGAAGGGTTAGCATGACTCAACTAAAGTTCCTGCTTGCCAAAACTAAAAGAAAAAAAAAAAAAAAGATCCCAAGTGCCACAACTAAGACCAGGTGCAGCCAAAAAAGGAAAAAGGCCAATGGAAGCTTCTTCTAGGAGCAATATTTTCTCTACGGATTAGTTTTTCAGGCTCTATAAGCTTACTGTTAGGTGGAGAGAGCAAACATTTCAGAGAGGATTCAAATATAAAGTGTCTACTAAATACTGTTATCAGTTAAGATGACACGTTATGATAACCCAAAAAGACAAACCACTTAGAAGCATGTCTTTTTTTGATATCAGTTTCTTAGTAGGTGTCCTTCTTTGCAAGGGACAGGACAATGAAGATTTCACTCTCTCTCTCAACTAAGATGTAAATATAGTTACATATAAGAACACCAGGTAATTTATTAGCTGGTAATTTATTAGCTATTTATTTCTTTCACTAGAGCATTAAAAGAGGAAAATACAACATGGGACTTCCTTTTTCTCAACATTCTCATATACATATCACAATATTGGCTTATAAAATATTTCGTATTACATCTTTTATTAAAACTGTGATTATGTACTATTTCTTCATAATATACTTTTCCATGTTACTGCTGCTACTGCTAAGTCACTTCAGTCGTGTCCAACTCTGTGCGACCCCATCCCTGGGATTCTCCAGGCAAGAACACTGGAGTGGGTTGCCATTTCCTTCTCCAATGCATAAAAGTGAAAAGTGAAAGTGAAGTCGCTCAGTCATGCCTGACTCTTCACGACCCCATGGACTGCAGCCTCCCAGGCTCCTCCGTCCATGGGATTTTCCAGGCAAGAGTACTGCAGTGGGGTGCCATTGCCTTCTCCGTTTCCATGTTAAGAGTCCTCTAAATGATTCTCTGATGTAAACCTTTTTGAATTCTTATCAAAGGCTAAAATATGTTCAAACTGTCTACAAAGTTTTAATCATTGACTAACATTCTGATGTACAATTAGTTATACCTACTTATGGAAGTGGATTTTGAAGAATATATTGCATTATTCTGATTTTTTGATGATCAGTGTTTCATCTCATCCATTCTTTGTCATACAATGAGTTTGATTTATGAACTTGATTTTTACTTATTTATCTCCCAGGTGTGCTATCTGATGTACCATGGGGTTTGCCTTCTACCAAAAAAGATTTCTTACATAGATTATACTTACAGTTCTTCTTTCCTTTTGGAATCCCTGGTATTTAGTAAGAAGCAAACTGTGGCAGAATGATATGTCACATTTATCATATCCACAGGGCTTCTGCCTTGTGTGTGTTCCACAATGATAATTAAGACTTTATTTGTGACTATAGGCTTTCCCACAGTCAGTACATTCAGAGGGCTTCTCTCCTGTGTGTGTTCTCTGATGCAATTTGAGATTTGAATTGAAGGTTCTCCCACACTCACTACATTCAAAGGATTTCTCCCCAGTGTGTGTTCTCTGATGCTCAACAAGAGAAGACGTGTGACTGAATATTTTCCCACATGCTATATATTCATAGGGCTTCTCTCCTGTGTGTTTTCTCTGATGTCCAACGAGGTGTGAGTTACCACTAAGGTTTTCCCACATTCAGTACATTCATAACATTTCTCTCCAGTGTGTGTTCTCTGGTGTATAATCAGTTTTGACTTTACACAGAAGGTTTTCCCACATTCAGAACACACAAAGGGTCTCTCTTGTGTGTGATCTCTGATGTTCAGTCAGTGTCTACTTGTCACTTAAAATTATCCCACATTCAGTACATTCATAAGGTTTCTCTCCTGTGTGTGTTCTCTGGTGCACAGTAAGTTTTGACTTCACACAGAAAGCTTTCCCACACTCGGAACATTCACAGGGTTTTTCCCCTCTGTATCCTCTGATGCACAGTAAATGCTGACTTCACACTGAAAGTTTTTTCACATTTGGAACATTCATAGGGATTCTTCCCTGTGTGCATTCTCTGATGTGTTGTGAAGTATGTATGTTTTTTGTTGAAGAGTCTGAAACATTGATTACATCCATATAATTTCTCTCCTACGTGAGTTCTCTGAGTATGGGTGAGGTGAGTCTTGTTGTGTAAGGCATCCTACACTCAGTGAACTCATAACGATTCTCCACTGTGTCATTTTTCTTATATTTAAAATTTGAAATCTTAAATGCTTCTTCACATTCATTACATTCACTGGGTTCTTGTCCTGTATGAGCTCTCTGATGTTCAGTGGGCTGTGCTGTCTGGATTATGGCATTCATATTTTGAGGTACCCATGGGGTGTGTCCTTTGATTGATTTATGCAATGTACAATAATGGTTGATGAGTAACTGAATGAATCACACCCAAAGGGCTTCTCTCCTATATGTGTTCTCTGATTTAAATTTTTTGACACTCGGCAGGATTGCTCAGGTTCACTGCTTCCAAAGGGCTTTTGTCTATGAGTTTTCTCATATATGATGACTGACTTTTGGATGAAAGTTCTTTCATATTCATTACTTTTCCAGCATGGGATTTCTTTTGGCTATCAGAGCCTGCCTTGTAAAAATCTTTCAGAGATTCATTAAATCCAGAGTCTGGCTCCAAAGTTTGAAGCTGAGCAAGGTATCCATAATGACTGATATCCTTCCCATTCTTATTATATTCATTAAGTTCAGCAGACAATTCTCTAAGCTTAGTACTGAAAAGTGACTTCCCACATACATTACCTTCATCAATCATTTCTTAAACAGTTTCTATTACTGGTCATTAATTCTGAAATATATTTCAAATTTTCTCATATGAATCACATTTATAGTGTCCTTTTCTTGAACCTACAGGATTTATACCCATAGTAAGTGCTTTTTCACATGAAGTATTTCTCTCTTTAATCAGTGTTTTGTTTTTGGTGAATATAAGCTGCCTGGATTGTTGGTCATGAATGTTCTGGCCTCTCCAGACTTTTTCTAGAACAGAGGAAGATTAAGCACATCTGATGAATCTTATATTGGTTTTGAATTGGCTCTCCAATTGTATTTAAATGTGGTTAACTTTTGGCTTCAGGCCTGGTTGTCCAGGAAGAAAATGTATATTCCTCTTAATTAGTTGTGTTCTATTTAATTATTGACTAGTCTATCTCTCTATGTCAAAGACCGTTTTGTAGTCTTAAAAAGGGGGAGAAAACAGGCAGTTTGATACATGTCTTTGGTTTCTCCAAATGTGATCTTTAATGCTAGGTAAGAAATAAGCAGACCAGGTGGTGATCCTTGCATCAAGATCAAATATTTAAGAGCTTTGTTCTGAATGCTGATACAGTCATTTTGGTCTATCAGAGTTGTTTAATACTAAACCTATGTTAATAATGAATTCCTAGTTTTTCCCAAATCAATCTTCTAAACTTACCTCATTTTACATAGAAGTCTTACTCTTGCAATAGTCATACTTCTTAACTCAATTTTACATCCTAGTTAACACATCTCTGATTTTTATTAATTTTAGGATGGCAGAAAAAGGTTTCTTTCTCAAGTAACTCTTCTATCAATCAGTTAATCACTGAATATATTGTTCTGTTACACATGAACATTAGGAAGGGAAAAATTGAGGCACTTACCTAACAGTATTATAAACAAGTGAGAAAAAGAAACTCACAAGTCAATATATGTAATTGTTAGTAGAGCTCCTAGGAGCAAATGGAAGACAAGAAGGGAGAGAACAACAATAACATCTAATATGAATTAATGCTTAGTTGATTTAATCCTTACAACCTTTGAGACTGGTTATATTTCATCCCCACTTTACAAAGGGGACACTAAGGCATATAAAGATTAAGAACTCGTCTAAAGTCATATAGCTAGAGTAGTAAAGAATAGTTTCTTGAAAGCAATTAAAACTTACAATTAAAGATTTAACAAAACTACAATGAAGTTGCACTTACATTGGTCAGAATGGCCATCAATAAAATGTCTACAGATAACCAATGCTGGAGAGGGTATGCAGAAAAGGGAACCCTCCTACACTGTTGGTGGGAATGTAACTGGGGCAGCCACTATGGAAAACAGTATGGAGGTTCCTCAAAAAACTAAAAAATAGAGTTGCCTTATGATCCAGCAAACCCATTCCTGGGCATGTCACCAGACAAAACTATGATTCAAAGAGATACAAGCACCCCTATATTTATACAAGCACTATTCACAAAGTCAACACCAGGAGACAACCCAGTTGTCCATCAACATATGAATGGATAAAGAAGATGTATACAAATGTATACAGCCATAAAAATGAATGAAATAATGCCATTTGCAGCAACATGAATGGACCTAGAGATTATCATACTAAATGAAGTAAGTCAGACAGAGAAAGACAAATACCATATGATATTACTTATAGGTGGAATCTAAAATATGACACAAATTAACTTATCTACAAAAAAGAAACAGACTCTTAGACATAGAGAACAGACATGGTAGAGAGGAGGTAGGGGAGGGATGGATAGGGAGTTGGGGATTATCAGATGGATACTATTATGTATAGAATGGATAAATAACAAGTATATATCACAGGGAACTATAATCAAAATCCCGTGATAAACTACAATGGAAAAGAATATGGAAAAGGGTGTATGTATATTATGATAATGAATCACCGTGCTATACAGCAGAAATTAACACAACATTGTCAATCAACTATACTTCAATAACATTTTTCCCCCTGGTTTAATAAAGACTTGTTTATTTTGAGAAAAAAGGTCTCAAACATCAGGCTGTTCACAAAAATAACACACAGTATCAACTTTAGAAGACAAATCTTAAGACAATTACACTAGTTATTTTTCTGGAAGATGCATTTAACATGCCAACTCTTATTCACAAAAATACATAGCTACATTTGTGTTGAAAAGCCCCACATAGCACTCTTATGTGGGGTATAACACACACACCTGTAACTCAAAGCTGCTCTCAGGGACCACTCAACTAATGAGAAGTTAGGGAAGCACTTACTGTGTGAATGGAAAGAACTGTACTCTCTGTATAACAAGATATTGTTTTGGAGACAGTTGATAAAAACCATACATCCTTTTTGTTGTTAGGTCACAATGAGGCACCAAAATTAAAAGCAAAAATTACAGGGTAAGACTTAACATAACTACTAGGAGGGTCAAAGGAAGTGAAAATGGGACTAGGCACAGGGCAGTATGAATTAATGAACACGGGAAGGACAAGGATGGGGAGAACAATGAGCATGTGCTAAAGATACTAGGGGAGAGGATCTGGTGAAAATCTTGATCTTAGACAAGCACCTAGGTAAAGAAATAATGGGACAAGATTTCTAAAGCCTGCTATGTGCTTAAGCGTCATCCTCGCCATTGGCGCTCTGTCATCCTCCCCTTCCTCAGCCTGATCAACTCCAGCTGGTCATCCCCCCGATCTTCGTTATCATCATCATCCAGTAGGTTTCCCCTCCTCAGCAGAGTCTGACCCCTCTGCATCCCCCTCAGACTCCATCTTCACATTAGTCTCATCTTTCTTAAGGGAGTTGCTGCACTGTTCCTCTTCTGACTTATCATTCTTCATCTCTATTCCTTGGTTGCTCTGTTCCTTTTCAATTTTTTCCAGGATTTCCAATAAAGAATTCACCTTTTTGTTTTATCTGGGTTAACACCTTCTTAATAGTCTGAAGGTCATCTCCTTTCAACTTTCCAGACTAATTTTTTTTTCCATTTATTTTTATTAGTTGGAGGTTAATTACTTTACAACATTGTAGTGGTTTTTGCCATACATTGACATGAATCAGCCATGGATTTACATGTGTTCCCCATCCCGATCCCCTCTCCCACCTCCCTCTCCATCCCATCCCTCTGGGTCTTCCCAGTGCACCAGCCCTGAGCACTTGTCTCATGCATCCAACCTGGGCTGGTGATCTGTTTCACCTCAACTTTCCAGACTTAGAAAAAGATCCCTGCTGTCTGCTCTTAGAATTGAAGCCACTTTTGCCCCTTCATGAGGTGTTTCCTGATACACACTGGCATTTTGAGGGCACAACAGCCCAAGCAATAGGAGGAGGAGGAGGAACACGTGCTGGGTAACTGTACATTCTGTCGTAATAATCCCGTTCAAAGTCATAGTCCAAGTCAAAAGATGAGCCTGATATCTCTGCTGTAGATCATTTCACACCTGCTTTTCCTCAGTTCACTTTTGGCTCTGCAGCCAGATTAGTATCTAAAAACCTGGCCAGCAATCATTCTGCCATTCTCTCCTACTACTACAGCATCCTGGGCATTTCTCTCATTAATGTACTGAATGAAGGGAAAGCCCTTATGAACAGAGCAACCCACAGTTTTGCTGTATTTTGAGAAGCTTGCCTCCATGTCAGATTTCTTGACCACAAAGGTATTGAGATTCCCAATGAATACATGAGAGTTCATGGAGTGAGGATCCACCTTGTTGGTAACATTGCTGGGCATTGTCGTTGATGATACGGTGCCTCACAAAGCTGAAAAATGTAGCTGAAGATCAAAAAAATCTCCCAGGAAGGGGAAGGGAGAAGAGGTTGGATTCTGAATCTCCTACCCCTGGGTTCTACGTGGAGAAGCTGATTGCCGCTCGAGGTCAGCAATGCGGTGGCAATTGCTCAGTCTTCACAAAAAAATCCAATAACTTTTTAAAAAATTAACGATTTAAGCTTTCTTACGAGGCAAAATAAATTTTAATAAAAGATCTATATATGTTTCAGGATATTTAAGAATATGGATCTAGATGAAATTAAGCCTAAGTTTAGGACAAATAGAGAAAAGTAAAATTTGATTAGGAAACACAGGGCCGTAATGATAGTCCTTATAAAAAAGAAAATTATAAATTTGGAAAGTGTAGTACATATAGACTTATCTTCCTAGGCTAGTATCAACATATATTTTACAATTTTGGTAACCAAATCTGTCAAATGCAATAAGAATCCAGATATGTGATATCGGTTCTAGTTAAAATTCATGACAACTGAGCACACTAAAGGGAACTTAGGCATAACAATAACAGATAACTGATACTGAGATAGAATTTATAAGAAAGAATGATAGAGATGGCAGTTTAAGATGACTCCATATATGTTAACAGGAGAAAAAGGAGAACCTTGGGCATGCTACTTAAGTCTCTTTGGACTTCAGTTTGCTAATCCAGTAAAACAGTAACCCTATTTATACTGTTATATCAGGGGGTAATTGTGGGAAGTAGATGAATTAATACACATAACCTGCTTAGAATGGTGCCCAGTACACCATAGGCTATAATGCAAGTATTGATTATGGTGATTATGAGATTGCCACCAACTTCGAAGTCATAAACATAAAGAAAGCTTAAGCCCTGAATATGGGTTAATAATCACTTAAAAACATCTGAGAAGAGCAGAAGGTAAAAAAACAGAGCCTTTACAGACATCTTAAATTGAACAAATGACTACATAAATTAAAATTTATTGATTTAATTAACTGGTGCTGGTTGGTAAAGTAGACAGACAACAGAAGGTTAAATATTTAGGAAAGGTGAGTGTGATCGAATTAGTTGTACTTGCCAAAGGCAAATTTCAGTGTATTTTAGAAAGGATTTTGAGTGCTATCAAATAAAGTGCAGGGACTTCCCTGGTGGTCCAGTGGTGAAGAATCCTCCTGCCAATGCAGGGGACATGGGTTCTGTCTCTGACCCAGGAAGATCCCACTTGCCTGGAGGCAACTGAACCTTTGCCTACAACTACTGAAACCTGTGTGATCCGAAGCTCGTGCTCCACAACTAGAGAAAGGCCCAGTACAGCAACAAAGATCCAGTGCAGCCAAAGATAAAAATGAAGTTAAAAATAATAAATAAAGACAAAAATAAATCACAAAGGTACGGAAGGTAATTATCAATTTGGGCAAAAAAAAAAAATGGTAATGAAATCTTTAACAGCAGGGATAAAAGAGAAAGTGAATTGTGAGTCAGGATACAGAAAAAATATGAGGCATTCTACCCCAAAAGGAAAGAAGGAATGAGCAGAGAAACTTGAAGGCACACAAGAATCACAGATGTTTATAATAATTTCTAAAGAAGATATCTAAAAATGATGGTGGTCAAAGGGCTATGTGAAAATAAGAGGAAATTTGGCAACTGAAAGTGCTACAAAAAGAGAGGAATTATGAAGAAATAAATATTCAAGAAGCAGTAACCAAGAATTAGATTTGGGTAATGTCAGAGCACAAAGTTCCTCTGTAAACACTAAGCATAGAAGGAGCACTTCCTGTGAGGAGGGTGACATTTCAAGGTGTTAATTTAAGTATTTGAGGAATGGTGGTTGGATGATCCTCAAACTTTGAAAAGGTATGAAGTCTTTAAAAAGAGATTTCCAAAAAGGTTTCAAGGATCTTATACTGGGTTGACTAATGTCTGCTCCAAATTCAGGTCCACCCAGGATCTTAGAATGTGGCCTTATTTGAAATGAGGGTCTTTGCAGATGTAGTGAATTAGGATGAGGCCATAATGGATTAGGGTGGGCCCTAAACTCATTAGGACTGCTGTCGCTACAAGAAGATGACACACAGAAAAGGTCACGTGGCAATGGAAGCAGGGACTGGAGTCATACAGCTAAATGTCAAGGGGGGAAAAGGGCTGTCGCAACCACCAAAATTTAGGAAGAAGCAGAAAGGACTCCCTCTTGGAGTCTTTGGAGGGAGTGTGGTCCTGCTGACACTTTGATTTTTCACTTGTAGCTTCCAGGACTATGAGAGAATAAATTTTCTGTTGTTTTAAGCCTCCCAGATTGTGTTGCTTTGTTACAGAAGCCAAAGAAACTGTAAGCACCAAGCAACTCATTGTCCACTTGAGATCCAATTTCCACTAGCTTCCACTCCTTTGGTACCCAATAACTCACCTGGAAAGCTTTGACTTGAGAACTCTACCTCTGTTATCTGTGGCTCTTTTCCCAGCTTAACTGGGAGATGACATCAGGTTTGGTTATGAGACACTCTGTCGATGGGAAGTGACACAGGGCTCATATCCAGACACTTGTGCCTCATGGCACCTAAAGACTGTCATGCGTGATGACAGTGCTTATATCAACCTCAGCAGAGTAGGACTTCTCACCAGGGGCAAGGACACGGACATCCTTTCTAGAGCCTAAAAGTAATTAAGTAATTCTGAGGGCTTCCCTGGTGGCTCAGCAGGTAAAAAATCCACCTGCAATGCAGGAGACATAGAAGACACTGATTTCATCCCTAGGTGGGAAGATTCCCCTGGAGGAGAAAAATGGCAACCCATTCCAGTATTCTTGCCTGAAAAAATCCCATAGACAGAAGAGCCTGGTGGGCTACAGTCCAAAGAGCGGCAAAGAGTCAGATACATCTAAGTTACTAAGCACGCAGCACTGGTGGTCCAGTGATTAAGAATCCTCCTGCCAATGCAGGGGACGCAGGTTTGATTACTGGTCTGGGAAGATCCCACATGCTGTGTAACAACTAAGCCTGTGCGCCACAATTGCTAAGCCCCTGCTCTAGAGCCTGCAAGTCGCAACTACGGAGCCCATGTGCTGCAACTTTGCCTAGAGCTTGTGCTCTGAAACAAGAAAGGCCATCATAGTGAGAAGCAACGAAGAGTAGCCCCTGCTCACTGCAACTAGAGAAAGCCAGTGCCGCCATAAAATAAATGTTTTATGAAAAGAATTTTTGAACCCAAAACTTTAACACTAAAAACAATTAAACTCTTCAGAGGTTTGATATTTCATCAACTGAAAGTGGAAATCAGGTTCCAGAAGTAACATGGGAAGCTCGGCTTACTCACTGAGACCAGGCTGCTATAGTTCTCCAGCATCACATCCCTATACAAGACCTCTGAGTTGAGTCAGCCACTGCCACTCTGCCTGGATGAAGTTGGTTGACACATCCTTGAATGATACTAGTCCCTGTAACAGGACATTTTATTTTATCTGAATTATTCCCAACTGGAGAATGTGAAAAATACGTATAAGAAATGGACCTTATTGCATGCCCTGGTATAAGTTATAAAAATTTGATTTGATGCATACAGTATATGATGTTTTCATTTTTATGGGAGAAATACGTATTAGAAATAGCTTGTCAACAAGCTTAGTGATTAATTACTGAATTAAAAAATCCTTCTGTTGGACTTCTCTGGTGGTATGGTGGTTTAAGAATTCACTTGCCAGGGCAGTTGATCTCTGGTCCAGGAAAATCACTTTCTCAATTTTAGAGAAAAATTTAATACAAATTGTAATATCTTATTCAGAGATTCTGATGGAGAGTCTTGCACATCTCCTGGAATGCCCATCTCCCATTCTGAAAGCCCCCACTCCAGAAAACGTGGAATCAGTAAAAAGATGTGAATAAGCCCTGGACTTACATAGTTTCAGACTTAACATTCTGGAATTGTGGTTCTCAATTCTGCCTGCACATCTGAATCACCTTAGAAAATATATCGACCAGACTCTATAATGATATTTTTTTTTAAAAAAATGTTTGAAAGTGGTCAAACCCACAGAAATACTGCAAAAATAAAATGCATACAAAGAATACTCACATACCCAGATTTACTTTTTGTTAACATTTAACCCATTTTGTCATTTGCAGGTATTCCCTCTTCCTCTTTACCTATAAACACATATCTGCTAACATACACTCACACTTTTTCCTGTACTATTTGAAGCTAAGTTACATATATCATGGCCATAAATATTTCAGTGTGTATTGCAAAGAATAATGATATTCTCCTATAATCAAATTCAGTACATATCACATCGACGTTGTAGTTTTCTAAGTTTCTTAAATTTATTGAGAAGTCTGCATCTGTCTTACATTACATATATTGTTTGAGAACTTGGGAGTTTAACTTGTTATTCATTCAATGTAAATGATGGGTTTTTTGCGGGAGGGTCTGGCATAAAGCATGGCTGGCAAAAATCTGATAATGATCTGATTTTCTTTCCTTTGTAAGTCACTTGCCCTTTTCATCTAGTTATTGCTCCTTTTTTTTTCCTTTTTTAAAGTCAAGTAATTGTACGAATATGTTTTGCTTGAGTTGATATGCTCAGATATAAGTTGTGTTTTTTCTTTTTTTTAATTCAATTAATTTATTTTAATTGGAAGCCAATTACTTTACAATATTGCAGTGGGTTTTGCCATACATTGACATGAATCAGCCATGGGTATACATGTGTTCCCCATCCTGAACCCCCCCCACCTCCCTCCCCATCCCATCCCTCAGGGTCATCCCAGTGCACTGGCCCTGAGCACCCCATCTCATGCATCGAACCTGGACTGGCAATCCATTTCACATATGGTAATATACATGTTTCAATGCTATTCTCTCAAATCATCCCACCCTTGCCTTCTCCCAGAGTCCAAAAGTCTGTTCTTTACATCTGTGTCTCTTTTGCTGTCTCGCATATAGGGTCATCGTTACCATCTTTCTAAATTCCATATATATGCATTAACATACTTATTGGTGTTTTTCTTTCTGACTTACTTCACTCTGTATAATAGGCTACAGTTTCATCCACCTCATTAGGACTGATTCAAATGATTTCTTTTTAATAGCTGAGTAATATTCAATTTTGTATATGTACCACAGCTTTCTTATCCATTTGTCTGCTGATGGACATCTAGGTTGCTTCCATTGACATGGTACTTTTATCTGTTATCTTTCTTATGTCAGTTTTGTTAATGGACACAATAACCTCCTTTACAGAACTTCCCTCTTCCAAACAGATTCAGCCTGGGGTAAAGTATTGCATTTAGTTGCTATGTCTCTTTAGCCTCTCTTGTTCTAGGACATTTCTACAGTTTTTGTCTTTTATGACATTGGCATCTTTGAAAAATGTGGTTCCCAACCCTTTCTAAATGGGCTTCCCCGGTGGCTCAGAGATAAAGAATCCACCTGTAATGCAGGAGATAAAGGAGATGCAGGTTCGATCCCTGGGTGGGGAAGATCCTCTGGAGGCGGGCATGGCAACCCACTCCAGCATTCTTGCCTGGAGAACATCATGGACAGAGGAGACTGGTAGGCTACAGTCCATAGGGTCACAAAGAGTTGGACACAACTTAAGTGACTGAGCACACCTTTTTGAAAAATTAGAATGCTCACTTTTGGTGTGTCTGCTGTTTCCTCATGGTCAGGTTCAGGTTATGTGAACTAGGCTAGAAAGTGCATAGGTGATGTTGTTCCCTCCATAGGCATCCCATCCACGGCATATGCTGCCACTCTCCCTCAATGAAAATGCTAATTCTGACTACTCCAGCAAAGGGTTGTCGCATTTCTCCACCATATAATTACTGCCTTTTTTAATTCCCTTGGAACTAATAAGCGATCTCTGGGGAGATTTTAAGACCATGAAAAGCTCTCAGTCCTCATCAGATTGTCCCCTAGATTTAGCATCAATTGATGATTCTTTCTAAATTTGCAAATTTTCTCTTTTCCTTTGGCCACACCTCATGGCATGCATAACTTCTCCAACCAGGGGTCAAGCCAATGCTCCTTGCAGTGAAAGCACAGTCTTAACCCCTGGACCACCAGGGAAGCCCCAATTCATGATTCTTGCCTGATACAATCTTCACTATGATAGATGCAAAATGCTTTTTCAGCTTCTGTACTACTTCCATATTTACCAATGTGCTCTTAATCTACCATAAGTAAGAAATCTCCTTTCTGCCAATTTATTATACATATAGACTCACAAATTTCTATTTTTCCCGTGCTTTACAATTCATTATTGTACCTAATGATATTGGTGTTCAACTATCTCAAATTTGACTGGTAGAAGCCCCTTCAACCTGACATGCCCTGTGGTTACTTTGAATACTTCTTTCCTTTAGGGCATAACACGATGTCCCAAATTCATCTTACACTCATCCTACCCCAGCCTCGGAACAGTCAATTCTCCAGTGAGACCTGGTTCCTTTCAGTGGGGAGAGATATTAGACATCAAGCTCCAGATGTGAGGTGTATACCAAAATGCTGTTTTTGTTTTCCTTAATTTATTTGGCTGAGCCAGGCCTTAGTGCAGCATGTGAGACCTTTAGTTGTGGCATGGGGGATCTTCTCTCTTCAGTTGCAGCATGTGGGATTTGGTTCCCTGACCAAGGATCAAACCTGGGCTCCCTGCATTGGGAGCACAGAGTCTTAGCCATTGGACCACCAGGGAAGTCTTCACCACAATGCTGTTTCTTTTTACTCCAAACTTTTTCATTTTGATTTTCAAACTTAAAGAAAGCTGAAAAAACTAAAACGAACACTTGAATAATCATCACCTAAATCCTTTTTGTAATATTTTTGGTATTTCTTTCTATATATAACTTTTGCTGAATTACTTGAAATTTGCAGTGATCATGACACTTCACTCTTCTATATTTCAGCATGTATATCCTTAGAATAAAGTCACATTCCCATACATCACATTCACACCTGAGGAGATTAATTCAATAATATAATCTAACACAACTCTTACTTACACAATTGTTTCAAAATAGTTCCCCAGTCCAGAATTCAATCCAGTCTCACATATTACACTTGGTTGTTGTGCCTCTTGTATCTTCTCTAGTCTAAGAACAAAGTCTATCTTTTTTGTTTTGATTTTTAAAAAAATCCAGGACTTCTCTGGTGGTCCAGTGGTTGAGACTCCACGCTTCCAGCACAGCGGGAGTGGGTTTGATCCCTGGTTGGGGAAGATCTCACATTCCATGCGGAAGCAGCCAAAAATAAAATTAATTAATTAATTTAAAAAATCCAGACCAGCTGTCTTGCAAAATATCCCATATCCTGGCTTTGTCAGATTGTCTCCTTATGGCTAAATGCAGATCAGCTTTTTATATTTTGGAAAAGACCACAACACAGGTGCTTTGCACACCTCTTATTGCAACAGAAAGGGGGGCTAAACACCAGATTATCCCTCTATTGGTGAAAATGAGTATGCGTATTTGGTTAAAGAGGTGATCACCAGCAATCTCCATTGTAGAGGCACACTGTCTCCTGGAATTGATAAGCACTCTGGAGACAGAGAGGAAGCAATGCTTTAAGGCCTTATAATTATTTAATAATTAACCTGTTCACCTTCAACATTTCAGTCAATGGTTTTAGTACCAATGGATGATTCTTGTAAAGTCAGTTAATACTGTGGGGCTTATAAAATGATGATTTTCTTATTCTCATTCCTTCTGTATTTGCTAGCTGGCATTTTTTGCATGAGGAAGAGCTTTCTTTCTTTCTTCTACATCTCTCTTCTGTATCACTAGGAACTCGTGACATTTTTTTGGTTGTTGTGTAATAATCCATTACCAGTTATTCTTTTTGAAGCTAAGCTGTCTCAGTTTGGTCAATGGTGGCCTTCTGTGTTTTTTTATCAGGTATTTCAGTACATTCTTATTTATAGCATAAAATGATTTTCCAGAATTACTTTCTACTTTCCATGTCCCATCTGCAAACAGTACAATTATCAAAGTACAATTATCAAAATTAAGAAATTAACAACATAGGAATTCCCTGGTGGTCCAGTGGTTAGGATTCCTCACTGTCACTGCCAAGGGCCTGCATTCAATTCCTGGTCAGGGAACTAAAATTCCATAGGCCAAAAAGAAAAAAAAAAAAGGAAATTAACATTGGTATGCTATTAACCAAACTATACTCTTTATTTAGATTTCACCAATTTTTCTATTAATATCCTTTTTTTGTTCCAAGTTCTAATCCAGGATTCCACACTCTAAGATGAATTAAGAACTAATGAAATAAATTAGAATATCCAGAAATAGATGTGTGGAGACATGGTAATACACTATGGCATTATAACTGCAATTACATTACAATTACAAACATTAATAATGAGTCCGTGCAACTGGCTTTGTTAAAAGGTAAAACTAGATTCCTTCCTCAAACTATGTACAATAATGAATTCCATATTGATTCAAAGCTTAAATATTTTACTTAAATATTTTAAAATAGTATTAATATTAATTAAAGAAAATACTATGATCTTGGGTTAGAGTAGAATTTTAAAATAAAATTCAAAAGAAAAAAAATCAAATGGGAAAGATCAAAAGATCAGCCTACACAAAAATACAAAATTCTCATAAGACCAAAGTCACTGCAGAGGGAGTCTGGGAGAGTTAGAGAAAACATACACAAAAAAATATAATAGACAAAGAATTACTTTTTAAAATATATAAAATATTATTTAAATTAATATAGAAAAATATAATTTAAAAATGAAGTCATTCGCAAAAGCAATGAAAAGCCAATATATGTGATGTACAAGCTCATTAATAATCTCAGAGTGAAAGTTACTCAGCTGTGTCTGACTCTTTGTGACCCCTGGACTATACAGTCAATAGAATTCTCCAGGCCACATTACTAGAGTGGGTAGCTATTCCGTTTTCCAGAGGATCTTCCCAACTCACGGATTGAACCCAGGTCTCCCACATTGCAGGGGGATTCTGTACCAGCTAAGTTACCAGGGAAGCCCAAGAATACTGGAGTGGGTAGCCTATCCCTTCTCTAGGGGATCTTCCTGACTCAGGAATCAAACCAGGGTCTCCTGCATTGCAGGCAGATTCTTTACCAGTTGAACTACATGGGAAATCATTTCTGGAAGTAATCTCAGAAATGCAAATTAAAATGATGAGCTTTTTTCAGAAATGTGATTGGCGGACTTCTCCTCTGGTCCAGTGAGTGGTTAAGAATCTGCCTGCCAATGCAGAGGACACGGGTTTGATCCCTGGTCTGGGAAGATTCCACGTGCCAAGGAGCAATAAGCCCAAGCGCCACAACTACTGAAGTCTGCAAGCCTAGAGCCCATGCTCCACAATAAGAGAAGCCTGCAAACTGCAACAAAGACCCAGTGCAGCCATAAAATAGCCACAATCAAATTTCCTTGAAAAAAAAACAAGAAATGAGATTGGTAATACATCTAGAGTCTGACAATACCAATTGCTGATTGCTGGCAAGAAAGCAGGGTAAGTGGCAGTCTTCTGCACAGCTCTACCATCTAGCTAAGGGAAACAAATACTCATGCAGGGCTATTTTAAGGGCATGCAGACCACTGAACCTTCTTCCAGATATTCTAGATCTTACTGCTGGACCAAGCAAGACCACTGGAAAACTGTCTATTCAAACTCTGTAATGGACTGAACATTTGTGTTCCCTCCTACTGTCCCAATTCGTATGTTGAAAATCTCCAACATGATGGTATTTGGAGATGGGGCCTTTGGGAGATAGCTGGCTCATCAGCGTGGAGGCCTCATGATGAAATTAGCTCCTGTAGAAGAAAAGACACAAGAGAGCCTGCCCCCCGGCTCTCTTTCTCAACCATGTGAGGATACAAAGAGAAGGTGGCTATCTGCAAACGGGAAAAGGGTCCTCATCAAGAACCAAACCTGTCGGCACCTTGACCTTGGACTTTCTAGACCCCAGAACTCTGAACAATAAGTCTGTGTTGTTTAAGCCACCAGTCTATGATAATTTGCTGCAGCAGTGCCAATGTTTTAGTACTCTAAAAGACTCCTCTGTGGGTTCTCTTTTGCTGTTAGGAGGATCAGAAGCCAATCTGCAGCTTGACTTTGATGACTCTGGCACATAATAGAACCTGCAGATATCTATACTCTGACTCAGCTCAGCTAGTGACCTGACACTCTGTACAGTTTTTTGACATTGATTCTCATGTATTTCCACCTTTTTATTCTAATACTTGTTCCCTTACAAATTGCACAAAGTTCATTGTAAAACAAACTGAGAATAAACAACTCACCTGTGATCTGTTCATTTCTTGATTCTCTTGGAAACCTGAAAAGAACCTTAAAGGTACAGCTGGGGAAGGAGAGAGAACTGCGCAACTGAGCCTGCTGTGCAGCTCCCAGAGTCAGCTGCCTCTTAAGCTTCACACAGCAGCTGCCTACAGGCCCCTGTGAGACAACAAATCCCTTTAGCCTTAAGAAGGGCAGGACAGATCCTGTGGAAGAGCACCCATATGTCTGCGTTGACTCTGATAGGTCAGAGAGAGCCTGGAATGTGATTTTTCATTGAATGAAGGTACCTATTTCTTGAGGAGGGCTTCCCTGGTGGCTCAGACGGTAAAGCGTCTGTCTGCAATGCTGGAGATCCGGGTTCGATCCCTGGGTTGGGAAGATCTCCTAGGGAAGGAAATGGCAACCCACTCCAGTACTCTTGCCTGGAAAATCCCATGGACAGAGGAGCCTGCTAGGCTACAGTCTGTGTGGTCACATGGCAATCCATTCCAGTATTCTTGCCTGGAGAATCCTATGGACAGAGGAGCCTGGCAGGCTACAGTCCATAGGATTGCATAGAGTCAGATATTGACTGAAGCAACTTAGCATGCATGCACACATACATTTCTTACTACTTTATAAAGAATTCGTCTTTCCCTCCCACTGACTGAAATAAAAATGAACAACAGAGGACTAATTAAACAAAGCACAGTACAGAGAAGACTGTGCCTTCATTAGAACCAACACTGCAAAAATAGCTAAATAAAATCAGGGAAGCAAGCAAGCAAGCCTTGACTGTACTGTGTCTCTGCATTCTTAGTGACAGTGTTTGGACCTTAAGTTAGAAAATCCTCATCAACATCTCCCGGAAAGGGATAGAGTACTTTGTTTACTCTTAGTTTCTCAAAAGGATCTTTTAATAAAAACAACTTGATGTGACTTAATTATTAAGAGTGGACAGCAGTGAGTTCTCTGCGCATACCACTAATAAATTATGTGACTCTACACAAGTCATTCATTTTCTAGGACTAATTTCTTTCACCTCTCAAATAAAGGCAAAACAGAAAAACAATCTTCAAAGTCTCTTTACACATTGATTTCTTTAACAAACAGAATTAAAGGAGCAGTGGTGCCTCTCTGCAGACTGTGTAAAGAGTAAATGCAGGGTGAAGGGAGTGGGCTGATTAGGGCCAGAGAGAGGGGCAATTTCCCCTTCTATAGGCAGTAATTCCTTTTGCTGAACGGTGTCCTCACAAAGCTGCCTCCTAACTGCCCTCAGCTGTGCTGCCGGCCCCTTGCTCATGCTGCCAGTGTCATTTCAGTTCTGAAAGCTGCTCACTGGACAGTATGCAATGCCTTCTGGATGTAATGACTTCACCCAAGCCTTGCTTACTCTGAGTAGGAGAACCAAGAATTACACCCAGGAAGTTCTAGAATATAGTCTCTCTCAGGTCTCTTTTGCCTCCATTCTGAGCTCTGGTAATCTTCCAGGTGGGGTTTCTGTGAATTGCCCCTTCTCACCTCAAGAGCTGTTCTGTTACAAGAAAGCTGGGACCAGGGCCAGAGGGACGAATTAAACTTAGTTGGAACTTTCAAACAGGGCCCCCAGTCTGACCCTCAAGGAACATACTTTCTCCAAGATTCATGGGCTGGGTCATCTACAAACTCAAATAAGGTCTTCCAAGAACAAAGACAGAACAAGGCAGACCTGGCTTAGAAATCTCAATTGGGCTGCCTTTTCCAAGCGCTTAGAAGAGTCATCAAGAATCCCCAAGACACAAGGGCCAAGCAATGATTCAGTCCATATGCATTTCACAATTGTTTCCTTGGGATCAAGAAAGACTTATCAGGGCCCAATGCTATGAATAACAATGTTGGGTTTTAAGCAGGGTGGTTTAGTAGAAAGAACAAGAGATTTGCAAAAAAGGAAAAAAGAAAATCGAAAGTTGAAATTTAGACTCCCACCACTGCTGACTCTGTGATCTTGGATCACTTCACCTCTCTGAGCCTCAAGTGGTCCCCTCTCTTAACATGAAGACAGTTAAACCCACCTCAAAGATAGTTGTGAGAAACGAAGATCTCTGATGGAAAAAACCAGTGTGTGTATTTGTATATACATAATATACATATTGGGCTTCCCAGGTGGTTCAACGGTAAAAGAATCCACCTGCCAATGCAGAAGCTGCAGATTTCGGTTGGATCCCTGAATGGGAAAGATCCCCTAGGAAAGGAAACGGCAACCCACTTCATTCCAGTGTTCTTGTCAGGATAATCCCATGGACAGAGGCGCCTGGCGAGAGTAGACAGGGTCAGAGGAGCCAAGGTGTCGCAGAGTCAGACACAACTGACCACCCATACACTAATACATACATTATACATACATACATACATACTACTAATACACTATATACAGCGCAGAGCTGGATGACTTGGGTATTACTAATATTCTCGTTTTGCTGAAGACGAAACTGTACCTCCTGCAGTTAACTGTCATTCCCAGGGTTGCTCAGTGACAGCGCTGGAACTTGAACCCCGCTGCAACCGCTCCAGCCAGCGCTCCCCTCCCTTGGCTAGACGAACACGCACGAACTGTGCAGCCTCCACGGAGCCCGCGCCCCCGGGTCCCCACTGTGGAGGCCGGCCCCTTCCACTGACAGAGGCGCCTCCACCCAGAGGTCCCTTCAAGCGAGACAAGGCGGCCTGCTCTCGCCCCCTCGAGCTCAAAGTGCAGCGGGGTCTTGCAGAGAGGTCAGTTGGGCTCCTCCCCAATGCCGCCTCCGCCCGCCCCGAGCCGCGTGGGTACCCCTCTTCCTCCCCTAGCCCTCCCGGGCTCACCCTCTGCTCCTGAGGAGCGCAGAGACTCGGCGGCAGCCCAGGAACCGCTTCCAGAAAAAGGCGGTAGCCTGGGGAAAGACAACTTAGAGCTACAAGCGGAAGTACGCCTGTGCCAACGGAGCCGCATAGTCCAATACCGGTAAAAATTGCATTTCCCTATGTCCTTACTATGGATAATCTCGGAGTTTCTCTGTTAAATGCTCCTGTTACCTGGCGCCCAAGATTTTTAAACTTCGCCAGGTAATAGAATAGAACGCGACTTTACTGACATAGGGCTTCCCCGGTGGCTTGGGGATAAAAAATCTGCCTGCAATGCAAGAGAAGCAGGTGACGCAGGCTTCATCCCTGGATTTAGCTCAGGAAGATCCCCTGGAGCATGGCAGCTCATTCTAGTATCCTTGCCTGGAGAATCCCATGGACTGTCTCCATGGACAGAGACTGTCCCGTGGATAGAGAAACTTGGCGGGCTGCAAAGCGTCAGACAAAACAAGCCGACTTGAGCACACACGCACATTACTGACATAATACCTAGGTGTAATGCGTGATTCTTGACTGTATCTGGCTTTAAATCAGCTGCAAAAGACATTTGGGGAACAAGTAAGGGTTAATTTTTACTTATTAAAATTGAACTGTTAGTGATATTAGGAATTATTGTTATTTGTAGTGTGATAGTAGTAAGCTTGTAGGAAATGCTGATTTTTAGAAATGCAATACTGAAGTATTTAATGAAAATATTGTGTGCAAAAAGTTATAAAGGGCAAATGTAGCAAAAATTCTCAGCGTTTAATCTAGGTAATGAATATAGATATTCATTTTATTATTCTTACTACTTTAACAAAAAACAGACCAACAAAAAAACTGGGTAGTACCTCCAACCAGTGTATGTGTGTGAATAAATACATATTTTAGAACTGGCTTTTTCCATAAGAAGAAGTACACATTTGACTGGATGTATTATTAACATAAATCTACAACCATTGCAGTAAATTTATTCTTTAATGCTGATTTTTTGCTTCTGGCATTAATTTGTATATTTCAGATTCACTGTACATTCCGTGATGGTGGTGGCATTAATATTTAGTTATAACATCGGACTTTTGTTCCTAAATTATGGGTTTTCTGCTTTATTTTCATTAATTTTTGCTCTTATCATCCTTTTTTCTACATGCTTAGATTTTATTTTGTTATTCGTTTTCCAGTTTAAGGTGGAAACTTCATTTTCTAATATGAATATTTACTGCTGTAAAATTCCTCCTAAGTGCTGTTACCTATGTGCCACAAATGTTGACATGTTATATTTTCATTTCTGTTCTATTCAAAATCTTTTCTGATTTCCTTTGATAGCTCTCTTTGACCTGTGGATTATTAAGAAGTACTTGTTATTCCCAAATGCTTGGAGATTTGCCAGCTTTTATTATTGATTTCTACTTTAATTCTATAACAGTGTGAGAACATACTTTGTGTGATTTAAGTTCTTTTAAATGTAATATTTGTTTTATATTGGAGACTATTCTGTGCAGACTTGGAAAAATGTTTATTTAATTGTTGAGTTTAGTGTCCTGTAAATCATAGTTGGTTGATGGTGTTATGCAAGTTTTCTATGCCCTTGATGATTTTTCTGTCTACTGTTTCTACTATTGATAAAGAAATATTCATGGTGTTACCCAATTGTTCCCTCCCTGTGTGCACACTATCATTAGCAACAGTAGTCTCTACCTTGACTGGGAAATAGCATCGCTGCAAGAGGGGTTGGAGCAGGAGCCTGATGTGGGCTGGGAGGTACCCTGGGATGGTCATGGCATGCCTGCCAGAGTCCCAGGCAGTTTTCAATCTACTACCTCTGTGCTGTGACCCACAATAAAGCAAAACTGTGTGCACATTCCTCAAACTATGAAGGAGCTAAGAAGCTCCTAACAAGCTAAGAAGGCTCATATTTTCTGGTATCAGAACCCCATAGCTGAGGTGCCTAATGTGTAGCTCAAACCTCTCACTCCTCAGGGATGTAGCTCCTCCTCTATGTCCATCACTAGGGGTGTGGGTCCCAACCAGGTTGCTCCTCCCTTCCTGCCAGACCCTGTGAGGATCTTTCTTTACAGCCTTGGTTGTAGAAGAACTGTTCTGCTAGTCTCCAGGTCAATTTGAGGGAAAGTTGTTCTATATGTTGTTGTAGTTTTTGATGTGTCCATGAAGGAAGGTGGGCTTGGCATCCTTCTGTTTGCCATCTTTATCTTGTTCATGTTCTCAATTTCTTCATGAGTCAATCTTCATAGATCCTATTTCTTCATGAGTCAGTCTTCACAGGTCTTGTTTCTAGGAATCTGTTTCATCTATGTTATGCAATTTGTTGGAATAAATTACTTACAGTACTTTCTTTTAATTCTTTTTATTTCGGTAGGATGAGCAGCAATGTCCCCACTTTCATTTCTGATTTTAGTAATTTGAGCCTTCTCTTTTTTTCTTAGTCAAGCTAAAGTTTTGTCAAGTTCATCCATCTCTTCAAAATCAATTCTTCAGCTTGCTGATTTTTTTCTGTTGCTTTTCTATTCTTTATTTTCTTCTGCTCTGTTATTATTTCCTTCTTTCTGTTATCTTTGAATTTATCTAGTTCTTCTTTTCCTGGTTCCTAGTTTGGTTGTTTTGAGTTCCTTTTTATTTTTAAATGTAACTACTGATAGGTATTGCTTTCATGGAATCCATAAGTTTTGATATATTGTTTTCACTTCCATTTGTCTCTAAGTATTTTATAATTTCCCTTGTAATTTCTTCTTTGACCCATTGGTTTTTTAAGTGTGTCTTGTAATTTTCACAAATTTGTGTATTTTCTAGCTTTTCTTCTATTTATGATTTCTAACTTCATCCTGTTGTTGTCAGAGAAGATACTTCTTATGACATCTATCTTTTAAAATCTACTGAGAGTTAACTTGTGGACTAACATAGTCTATTCTGGAGAATGTCCCATGTGCATTTGAGAAGAATGTTTATTCTCCTGTTGTTTGGTAGTTTTCTGTATATATGACATTTGTTATATCTTGTTGGTTTACTGTGGTTTTTTAATCCTTTATTTCTCTACTTCTATCTAGTTCTCCTATCCACTATTGAGAATAGAGTATTAAATTCTCCAAGCAGTATTGCAGAACAATATATTTCTCTTTTCTTTTCTGTTCATTTTTGCCTCATCTATTTTGATGGTCTGTATTATGTGCATAAATGATTATATTTGAAACTTTTATTGGGTTGAACATTTTATTGGGTTTGATTCCTAGGTTGGGAAGATTCCCTGCAGAAGGGAATGGCTACCCACTCCAGTATTCTGGCCTGGAGAATTTCATGGACAGAGGAGCCTGGTGGGCTACAAGTTCATGTGGTTGCAGAGTCAAACATGACTGAGTGACTAACACTTTCACTTCACTATACTTCTTTACAAAATTTATTTTTAATTGAAGCATAACTGCTTTACAATATTGCCTTGGTTTCTGCTATACATCAACATGAATTAGCCATAGGATACATATGTCCTCTCCCTTTTGAACCTCCCTCCCCACCTCCCACCTCATTCCACCCCTCTAGGTTGTTACAGAGCCCTGGTGTGAGTTCCCTGAGACATATAGCAAATTCCCATTGGCATCTGTTTTACATATGGTAGTGTATATGAATCCATGTTACTCTCTCCATTCATCCCATCCTCTCCCCACCCCCATGTCCATAAGTCTGTTCTCTATGTCTGTGTCTCCACTGCTGCCCTGCAAATAGGTTCATCTATAACGTTTTTCTAGATTCCATATATATGTGTTAATATATGATATTTATTTTTCTCCTTCTGACTTACTTCACTCTGTATAATAGGCTCTAGGTTCATCTACCTCATTAGAAGTGACTCAAATGCGTTCGTTTTTATGGCTGAGTAATATTCCATTTTATATATGTACCACAGCTTCTTTATTCATTCATCCACTGATGGACATCTAGATTGCTTCCATACCCTAGCTTTTGTAAATAGTGCTGCAATGAACACTGGGGTACAACTGTATTTTTCAATTTTTATTAACATAAAATATAATGCTTTATCTCTTAAAATGTTAAAGCCTTTAAAAAAAACTGATAGTATAGACACCTCTGCTCTCTCTTGGCTATTATTTGCACATAATATCTTTTTCAATCCTTCCACTTTCAATCCATTTTTGTCTTCAGATGAAAAGTGAATATGTTATAAAAAAAAGAAAAAGAAAAGTGAATATGTTGTAGGACAGCATACCATTGGCTCATTATAAAAAATCCTTTCCGCCAATCTTTGTCTTTTGATTTGAGAGTTTTATCCATTTACATTTAATTACTTATAAGAAAGGACTTATTTCTGTCATTTTGCGACTTATTCTCTATATGCCTAATAACTTTTTCCCCCTTATTTTCTACATCACTGTCTTCCGTTTAGTCTTTTTGTAGTGAAGTGTTCAGTTCAGTTCAGTCACTCAGTCATGTCCAACTCTTTGTGACCTCATGGACTGCAGCATGCCAGGCCTCCTTGTTCATCACCATCTCCCAGAGTTTACTCAAACTTATGTCCATCGAGTCGGTGATACCATCCAACCATCTCATCCTCTGTTGTCCCCTTCTCCTCCTCCCTTCAACATCCCAGCATCAGGGTCTTTTCTAATGAGTCAGTTTTTTGCATCAGGTGGCCAAAGTATTGGCATTTTTAATTTTCTCCTAATTTCCTTTTGTGTATTTTCTACAGCTACTTTTATTTGCATTTATTATGGGGATTACATTTAACATTCTACAGTTAATAACATTCTAATTTCAATTTATACCTGCTTAACTGTAATAACATATGAAAATTCTGTTTCTTTACAGCTCTATCCCAACCCCTTTCAGTTACTGATGTTATAAAATTACATCTTTGTGCATTAAAGATGTAATATATATTGTAATATATATATTATGTAATTATATATTATGTATTATATAATTATATATAATTATATTATGTAATATATATTACAATTATATAAGATGTAATATATATCCCCAAACATACACTAATAATTTTCAATGCATCTATATGTTAATATAGAAAAAAAAAGTGGAGTTACAAAAAAGTTATAGTAACACTAGTTTTATAATTATTCATGTATAACTTTACCATAGATATTTAACAGCTTTGAGTTTCTGTCTAGTGTCTTTTCATTCCTATCTTAAGGATGGGTCTAGTGGTAACAAACTTCTTCAGCCTTTGCTTATCTACCGATGTCTTAGTTTCTCACTTTTGAAGGACAGTTTTGTAGGATATAGGATTCTTGACTTGACAGATTGTTGTGTTTTTGTTTTTCCTTTAGAACTTTGAATATACCACCCACTGCCTTTTGGCTTCTAAGATTTCTGGTGAAAAATCTAGTGATAATCTTACTGGTGATTCCTCATATGTGACAAGTTGCTTCTCTTGCTGCTTTCAAGGTTCTCTTTTTGTGAGTGGCTTTGGACAGCCTTTCTGTGAAAAGTTCCTGAGGTCAATATTTAAGATGCATTTTGAGCTCAGGTAGACACTTATTCATCTTTTCCTTGCTTCTTTCCTTGTTTCATGATTTAGCCTAGATCTCTCATGATGCTTTCAGTCTCCTTGGAGAGAGCATAGGACCTCTTGATTCTATGATCTGCCTTTTCCCCTTTGCAAAAATCTCTGAGCCATGCCCCAGATGTAGGAGTGGAGACAGTGGCATTCTTCTGTGACACCCATGTTTTAGGATAATGCTGTATGGACACAGTAGCCTCTGGTCTTCTCCTTTTCCCTTTTGGCTTGGAACCTCTACCCAACATAGTCAAATTGGGGGTGACTGGGGCCTCAGTATTCTCAGCGTGTTGGGGAATAGAAGCTCTTGGCTTTTCTTCGGCTGCACTTGTCTACAATGCAGGCTGTGAAAAGAGGCTGCAGGAGAAATGTAAGAAATAACTGGAAGCCTGCCTTTCCCAGGCAGATGCCATAGCATGTGACTTGAGCTAGGGAGGCAGGGGTGGGGGTAGCTGAGGGTCAAATACCACAAACTCCTGCTGTTCTTAATGAGCATGAGTAGATTTTCTTGAATGTTTCTTCTTTGTCATATGCCTTTAGGACAATTTCCAGAGGCTTGACTTTAAAAAACTTTCATCGCACATCACGTGAAGCATCTGCTTGCTTCACATGGGAGTGGGTCTGTGGAGTCAAAAGTAACTGTTTTTACATTTGCTGCCATTCTGGGAGTCATAAGTAACCATTTTTATGTTTGTTGTCCCTGTTAGAAAATAAGCTCTATAAGAAGACAGAGATTTCCCTGTTTTATTGAGATATAATTGACATATAATATTGTGTAAGATTAAAGTGTACAATGTGATGATTTGATACACTTGTAGATTGCAAAATGGTTACCACCGTAAGGTTAGTTAACATATTCTTCACTTCACATTAATTATCATTTTGTTGTTATGGTGAGAACAATGAAGCTGTGCTCTCATACCAACTTTCAATTATATAATACAATAGTATTGACTATACAGTCCCCAAGCTCTTCCTTAGATCCACGAATTTATTCATCTAATGAATAAGTTTGTCCCCTTTGCCCCACATCTTCTCATTTCCCCCACCTTTCAGCCTGTCACCATTCTATACTGTTTCTATGAGTTTTCAGATTCCACACATGTGTTTGTCATTCACTGTCTGACTTATTCCACTTAACCTAATGCCCTCAAGGTATCAGTGTTGTCTCATATGGCAGGATTTTCTCCTTTTTTGATGGCTGGATAATACTTCATTGTATATATGTAAAATATGTACATATTATTTTTATTTTTTCCCTTTGGCAGTGGACACCTAGGTTGTTTTTATATTTTGGCTATTGTGAATAATGCTGCAATGAACATGGGTGCAGGTATCTCTTTGAGATTGTGATTTCATTTCTTCTGGATATACACTGAGTGAGATTCCTAGATCACATGGTAGTGCTGTTTTTAACATTTTAAGGAATCTCTGTACTGTTTTCCTTGGTAGGCTTACCAATTTATATTCCCACCAGCAGTGCACCAGAGTACTCTTTTCCTCACCAGCATTTGTTAACTGTCTTTTTTTTTTTTCACCGCACTGCATAGATTTTATTTCCCTGACCAGGGATGGAACCCATACCCCTTGCAGTGAAAACATGGATTCTTAACCACTGGACTACCAGGGAAGGCCCTGAACTGTCTTTTTGATAAGAGTTATTAGTGTGAGGTGATATGCCATTGTCATTTTGACTTAATTTTCCCTGATGAGAGAAAGGCAAATCAAAACCACAATGAGGTACCATTACACACCAGTCAGGATGGCTGCTATCCGAAAGTCTACAAGCAATAAATGCTGGAGAGGGTGTGGAGAAAAGGGAACCCTCTTACACTGTTGGTGGGAATGCAAGCTAGTACAGCCACTATGGAAAACAGTGTGGAGATTCCTTAAAAAAACTGGAAATAGAACTGCCATATGACCTAGCAATCCCACTTCTGGGCATACACACTGAGGAAACCAGATCTGAAAGAGACACGTGCACCCCAATGTTCATCGCAGCACTGTTTATAATAGCCAGGACATGGAAGCAACCTAGATGCCCATCAGCAGATGAATGGATAAGGAAGCTGTGGTACATATACACCATGGAATATTACTCAGCCGTTAAAAAGAATTCATTTGAATCAGTTCTAATGAGATGGATGAAACTGGAGCCCATTATACAGAGTGAGGTAAGCCAGAAAGATCAAGAACATTATAGCATACTAACACATATATATGGAATTTAGAAAGATGGTAACGATAACCTTATATGCAAAACAGAAAAAGAGACACAGAAGTACAGAACAGACTTTTGAACTCTGTGGGAGAAGGTGAGGGTGGGATGTTTCAAAAGAACAGCATGTATATTATCTATGGTGAAACAGATCACCAGCCCAGGTGGGATGCATGAGACAAGTGCTCGGGCCTGGTGCACTGGGAAGACCCAGAGGAATCGGGTGGAGAGCGAGGTGGGAGGGGGGATCGGGATGGGGAATACGTGTAAATCTATGGCTGATTCATATCAATGTATGACAAAACCCACTGGAAAAAATAAATAAATAAAGGAGAAATTGGAAAAAAAAAATTTTCCCTGATGATTAGTGATGTTGCTTCAACATCATTTATGTCTTTTGTGAAGACATGTCTATTCAGTTCCTCTGCCCATTTTAAAACAGAATTATTTCAGGCTTATTTCTTTTTGCCATTGTGTTGTGTGAATTCCTAATATATTTTGGATATCAACCCCTTACCACTTGTATTATTTGCAAATATTTCCCCCCAGTCCATAGTTTGCTTCTTTTGTTGTGCAGCTTTTTAGCTTGATGCAGTCCTACTTGTGATTTCTGCCTTTGTTGCTGGTGATTCAGGTGTCATCCAAAAAATCATTGCCAATGTCAAGGAGCTCTTTACGCATTCACCTGGGAGTTTTATCCTTTCAGATCTTCTGTTTAAGACTTTAATCCGTTTTAATTTTTGTGACTGATGTAACATAGGGGTCTTGTTTCATTCCTTTGCATATAAACAGTCCATTTTCATTCTTTTGCATAAAGTATACTTTGATTCCCTTTTCTTGAGTGAATCTACTATAGGTTTTTGTTTTCTGGTTACCATGAGGCTTACTTGAAACATTTTACTGACAAAACAGTTTATTTTAAGCTCAAAATAGCTTCCATCACATACAAAATCTGTGCTTTTTTATCTCCCCTATTTTATGCTGTTGATTTACATATTTTTGTATTGTATATCCATTTAATATTATAGCTATAGTTATTTTAATGCTTTTGTCCTTTAAGGTTTATACTGATACTAGAATTAAATGGTTAACACACCACATATTATAGTATTAGAGTATTCCAAGTCTGACTTAGAATACCTATATTTACCAGTCTGTTGTATATTTTCATGTCATTAATTAGCATCTTTTTGTTTCTACTTGAATAACTCCTTCCAGCATTTCTTGTGAGGCCGATCTGTGCATGAGTGATAGTCACTCAGTCGTGTCCAACTCTTTGTGACCCCATGGATGAGAGCCTGCCTGGCTCCTCTGTCCATGGAATTCTTCAGGCAAGAATACTGGAGTGGGTTGCCATTTCCTTCTCCAGGGGATTTTCCCAACCTAGGGATCGAACCCGGGTCTCCTGCATTGCAGGCAGATTCTTTATTATCTGAGTCACCAGGGAAGCCTACTATTAAAGAGACTTGTCTAAGTATAAAAACAGGGCAACTCAAAAAAGTATCAGCATATATATACTTGACTTTATCTTATAATCTATAGACAATATATTAGAATATGTAATGAATCCGTACACCTTTTCCAAAGGAATACCCAAGACAGAAGTAGCAATAAAGTTGTAAATGACAATCATCAATCAGATGAAATAATTTAGATGAAGGCCAATCTAGTGGTGATGAATTCCTTCAGCTTTTGTTTGGGAAAGTGAAGGATGGCTTTGCTGGCTAAAGTATTCTTGATTAGCAGTTCTTTTCTTTCAGGACTTCAAATGTAACCTGGCCTGCAAGATATCTGTTGAAAGATCCACTGATAGCTTCATGAGGGTTTCCTTGTATGAGAGAAAATTTTTTTCTCTTGCTGCTTTTTATCTGTCTTTGATTTCAGATAGTTTTATTAAAATGTGTCTTGGAAAAGATTATTTTGGATTGAAATGATTGGGTGATTTATTGGTTTCATGTACCTGGCTGTCCAAATCTCTCTCTTGGTTTGGGAAGTTTCCAGCCATTATTTCTTTAAATAAATTTTCTGTCTTTCTCCCTCTGGGAGACCCATTGTATCCTGGGTCTACAATGATACATATATTGTTTCACTTAGTGGTGTCACATTAGTCCCATAGTCTTTCTTCATTCCTTTTTTCTCCTCCTGTCTGGATAAATTACAAGTGATCTTTTTGTGGGGTTCACTCATTCTTTCTTCTTTAAGGTACAGTATGCTGGTGAAGTTATTCTTCATTGTGTTGTTCAGCTAAAATCTTGTGGTTTTTTTTTAATGCTTTCTCCTCATTGAACTTATTTTGTTTTTGTGTTTTCCTGATTTCATGGAATTCTTAATCTGTGTTCTCTTGTAGCTCTCTGAGCATATTTAGAACAAGCATTTTGAATTATCAAGAAATTTATGAATCTCTATTTCCTTGTGGTCAGTTAAGGGAAAGGCTACCCAATCCAGTATTTTGGCCTGGAGAATTCCATGGACTATACAATCCATGGGGTCGCAAAGAGTCAGACACGACTGAGTGACTTTCAGTTTCACCATAAGTTTACTGTTTCTTTGCTGTTGTCATATTTTCCTAATTTTTCATAATCCCTGTATCCTTGCATAGGTGTTCATACAGGTGTTGGTTGCAGACACACAGTGGTGAGGACCAGGGCCAGCAGCAAGGGCCTGTACCAGCTGTGGGCACATGGGTTGCTGTGGGGGCCCTGGCTGTTGGTGTGTATCCTGTGGCTGCAGGGTGTCTCCACAGGCACTTACTTGACAGTGAAGCCAGTGAAGGGAGTCAGGTTAGGAACATGTAGGTGAACAGCTGCAAGGGTAGTTGCAGGTGAGTGCAGTGGTGCAGACCGGTGACAAGAGATAGGGCTGAATCTGGGTCCAGATGCAGTTAATGGGGTCCTATTGCCAACAAAGGTCCATCTAGTCAAAGCTATGGTTTTTCCAGTAGTCACGTATGGATGTGAGAATTGGACTATAAAGAAAGCTGAGCACCAAAGAATTGATGCTTTTGAACTATGGTGTTGGAGAACTCTTGAGAGTCCCTTGGACTGCAAGGAGATCCAACCAGTCAATCCTGAAGGAAATCAGTCCTGAATGTTCATTGGAAGGACTGATGCTGAAGCTGAAACTCCAATACTTTGGCCACCTGATGTGAAGAACCGACTCATTGGAAAAGACCCTGATGCTGGGAAAGATTGAAGGCGGGAGGAGAAGGGGACAACAGAGGATGAGATGGTTGGATGGCGTCACCGACATGATGGACATGAGTTTGAGTAGGCTCCAGGAGTTGGTGATGGACAGGGAAGCCTGGTGTGCTGCAGTCCACGGGGTCGCAGAGTCAAGACATGACTGAACTGAACTGATTGCCATGCAGTCCTATGGCTGTAAGGTACTGCCACAGGCACACAGCAGTAGATGTTAGTGACGTAGCTCAGGCCAGAGGAGTGCAGTGCACACCTGGCAGTATGTTAACTGCCAGTGAGTCGAGAGGTCTAGTCCAGTGACTTGAGACATGGCTGAATCCAGGCCTACAAGCATTTATGGGGAACTTGGCTGACAGCATGCACTTCCATGGCCATAGGACAGCACAACAGGTGTGCACATGGCAACAGAAATTGGTGACAAGAGTCAGGCTGTCAAGGACTTCCCTGGCAGTTCAGTAGTTAAGACTTTGCCTTCCAGTGAAGGGAGTATGGGTTTGATCCCTAATTGGCAAACTAAGATCCCAGGTGCTTTGTGGCTAAAAAACCAAAACATATAAAACAGAAACAATACTGTAACATATTCAATAAAGACAAAAAAAAAAAGGCTGGCAGTATGCAAATGCACAGCTAAAGGAGCTAACCTCAAGGGTGCCTATGGTGTTGGAGGTTAGCTGTGGGGTCTAGGCTGGTGTCTTACACTCACCCAGCTGCAGAGGTCTTGACTATGTGCTCTTGTGGATCCCAGGCTCTGGAGGAGGGAGTGGAGATGAAGGGAGTAGAGAAGGACTCAGGCAGCTGGTGTCTGTAAATGCAAATATCTGTTGGGCAAAAACTGGTGATATCTGCAGGGACTCTGTGGCTGTGCTGGCTGTTGGTTGCTTCAGTGCTGGGATCCTCTGCAGAACAGCTGACTCGGAACCATGGTTACTCCCACTGTGTGACAGATACTGGTGGCCCTTGCTCTTCTTCCTTGTTCCTAGCTACCTCTGTTCCCCTCAGCTGTGCCAGTTTCTGGGTGGAGTGAAACCTAAGTGAGTCCTTCGTGTGATGACCTGAAAGCTGGGGAGGCTGGCTGCTTGCCTGCTCCTCCTTTTCCCAGAAAACTTTCCAGCTGGGTTGTCCCATCTGGCACTGAGCCTTGGTGGCCAGGGTGAGTGGGATGATGCAGGAAAATGAAGCAGTACTTCCTTTTGAGTTCTTCTCAGGTTTCTTCTTTTGCTCTATTACTCAGGCTTAAGTGGACTCCTGAGCTCCCCTAGAGCTGTTTTTGTTCCTGGATAATTATTTTTTGATCTTTGTTGGGGGAGGCTGGGGTCTCCTACTTCACCATCTTGGTGACGTAAGTCTCAAAATTTTTTTGTTTGACTTTCAAATAACTCCTAATCAATTGTAAAATTATCCAACTCCTATCTACTGATTGAATGAATAAATTTAAAATTTACTTGCTTATTTAAGTCCTATAACTCTATAAAGTAGGTACTGCTGTCATTCACATTTTAAAGAGGGATAAACTTAGGTTTTCAGTGGTTCAACTGCCTATGTAGAATCACAGATGTATTAAGTAGTAAGTCTGGCCATGTATGCAGGCATAACTCCAAAATCCACGCTTCTGAACAGTGTGCTTTACTACAGACCACTAATACCCATAGCCTCAGCGCTTACCAGACAGCCTTTAACAAGCTTCCTCAATAACAGTCATGGACCTTATGCCCTGGCATGTGCAGCTCTAGAAAGATCTTCTGGAATTAAGATGTATACGTTTTACTTCACACCTCTGGCTGCTGACATAAGGAGCTTTCCTCAAGGAAAGTAACAAATGCACCCACAGCCCATCCCCTGCTTAATTCCAGTCCTTATCTCTCTCCTCTGCACTGTCCCCACTACTCTGAAACACAGACCCTGGAGCATAGCCTGTCTTTAGAGGCCTTTATCTGAAGGTTAAGTCCAGGGCAGGCACAAAAATATTATGGGCATGAATTAAGATGTAAATGGAGAGGCATCTGGAGAAATTTTGGATTCTATCCACTGTAAAATAATCTCAATTCCTTTTCTGATTGTCAAACTCCACAGAACCCAAAAGTGCACAAATTTCCTTTCCAGCTCTCTGCCCCAACCAGGTCTCTGAAGGTGAGATGCTGGAGCCTTGGGAGGCTGGAGGCAGTGAACTTCACATGTGCAGAGCAGAGGACTGCACCTTGCCTTCCCAGTGTCAGAGGCCCAGTTCGTCACTTTTCTGGGTTCAGTGGACATTAACTTCTATGGTCCCTCCTTCAGTTCAGTTCAGTTCAGTTCAGTGCTTCCTAAATAAATAACCACTTCTCTCTGGAGATGCTCCTCTTTTATAATCCCAAGAAGATGGTTTGGAAATGGGCTATAATCACACCTTGACTCTATACTAACATAAAACTACCACAAATGTACGTCACCAATATATCCACTTCATTTATGAATATAGGTACAACATTTAAATAAAGCTGAAAACAAAGGCCAACAATTAAAAAGTGTCATATCCATGATAATCAGAGTTTCTTCTGGGTTGCAAATTATGTTAAATTGGAAAAATTACAAAATTATGAAACAAAAATGAAAAAATACAAAAAACCAAATATTAACCAAAAGAAACCCCCTTCTCAGAGTTAACTTTAAGTACCAGCTCTTTTTTTTTTTTTTTTTACAAATGAATTGTGACTATTTTTTCATTGAGCATACAGTGAAAATCTTTATTGGTAAATAAATTTTAATAATATAAAGTGTCCCTCTTATGTCCACAATAATACTGCCAAGAGGTTTACAAGTTCAAAAAAAAATATGTAGACATAAATAACATATGCAGAATCTATATGAAGGAAATGAACTTTATTAAACAACAGCTTAAAAAGATCTGAGTAATTAGAGGTACAAGTCATTTCTCTGAATAAAAAATGAAGTATATTATGGCACAACATTCCCAACAAAATCTCAAGTTACTTATTTCTTTTGGTTTCATTGCTAGAACAAATGTAAATTTTATGTGTAATATTGGGAAGAGCCAAACATTTTGTGAAAATGGAGACTAATGCTTATCTGAAGTATCTTTAATGACTATAATAATCTAAATATTTTAGCTTCGAGTGGGGAAATATACATGTTAAGTCCTAAGATTGTGATAAGAATTTAGTCTATGATAGTGTTTCAAAGAAGTGGAGAGAAATGGGCCTATTTAATAAGTGGTGTTGGGATGGCAGAGTAAGATAGTGTGAAAATAACAGGGATTCAACAGGATAAGCCTTCCCCAGAAAACACAGATAAAGGGGTAGGTTCGGGGCAACCTACCAGTTGGAACCTGCAGTCTCCAATTGGAAGCAATAAACAGGGGTAGTGGCTGAAGACATATAGTTTACCCTTGAGTTGAACCCTCCCGGAGTCTATGGCTCTGCCAAGTATACTTTCCCTGCCAAGTATACACTGTATATGAAGTGATAGGTAGTATCAGGCAAGAGGAGGTCAAGTTCAAGTTAGAAAACAGGCCCAATGCCAAAACAAAACAGGTTATACATATATATGCATTACACACACACATACACACAGCTTCCTCCAGATATTCAAATGGCTCCTTCCCTCCATGCTGGCCTCCCCATTGAGGTCTTCCCCTTTCCACACTACATAAAATCACTTTTTCTGACAACTTCTCCCATTGTATGTTTATAAATGGGAAAATTTTATACTTATCACCATCATGTTCTCCCATGGGGATGTATTTTCCTGATATGGCTACAGACAGCAAGAAGGACACAAGCTATCTGGTCATGATGACTTTTCGATAAAAATATTCTAGAATGGGTTCTCATTGCCTTATTTTTAACAAAGGATTATTCCTGGATGAATACAGACATGGGGTCAGGAAGAGATGATATCATCTGAGGTAAATGCCAACTCCATGTACACAAGAATAGGTTATATTACTAGAAGAATGTATGAGTTGCAGTAGCCACTACATAAGCTTTAAGTACATAATCTCAAATCCCTCCCTTTTGTCTGAGGAACTAAGTCTCCCCTTTCCCAGCCTGCCCCTCCTTTCACACTCAGGCTTGTCTTCCAGACAATGAGGAACTGGTGTCTACTCTTGGACACACACTGTTTGAGAGCAGGTTCCCCTCAGATACTTGGGGAGGTGGAGAAGTGAGGTTTAATATTTTTCATGCCACCCTGAACATGTTTGGAGTCTAGAGTATGGAATGGTTGATGCTCTCTGGGCTCAGAATCCTCATCTACAAAATAGGGGAGGTTATCCCTATGTAAAAGAGATGGTCTTATCCTGAACTTACTTTCAATAACACACAGGCCAAAAGTTCTCAGTTGTCTAACCCCTCAAAAGAGGCTCAAGTCCTTAGAGAATAAAGAGGGTTTTCAGAATTCCTTGAAGCCCCTAGTGACGACAAGCTCTGCTCTTGTCAGTCTTTAATTATATTTCTTAAAATGGAAGAACTTGGTGAAGTATGGCAGCAATGATTTGTGCCCATGGGGTACTGGAATTTCCTAAGCTTTCCTAGGACTATGCTGATTATGCCAGGGCCCATACTGTGAGAAGAGGGCATACATACTCTTTGGAGTGTAACAGAAGAGTGCATGTAGAGACTGAAGAACACTCTTCTGTTACACTCCAAAGAGTATGTATGCCCTCTTCTCACAGCATGGGCAGCATATATCCTGGGCCTTTTGCCATGTAATTAACACATATATGGGCTCCCCTAGGGAGCAGACAGTAAAGAATCTGCCTGCAATGCAGGAGACTCAGGTTCAATCTCTGGGTCAGGAAGATTCCCTGGAGAAGGGAATGGCTACCCACGCTAATATTCTTGCCTGGAGAATTTCATGGACAGAGGAGCCTGGTGGGCTACAGTCCATAGGGTCACAAAGAGTCAGACACACTGAGCAACTAATACTTTCACTTTCTTAACCTTATCTATCTACATATAAAGATACCAGAGTCTTATTTTATGGGCATTTGAATTTTACCAGTCAGAAATACTGTCAAAATATTATATTTCAATTAAAAATCCCATAAAATGTACTTATTATAATATGAGAGTTAAACATCTACTCTTATTATGCTACCTAGAGAGGTAACCAGTTACCCCAGTGGTCATATCAAGCCAACAAGAAAAAGAACGAATTAATCAAACAGTGCAGAGAGGACTTGCTATTTATTTGGAAGAACACAGAGCTGCTAACCTCACACCACATATGACAAGAAACATCATGTGAGGTTATATGAATAATCAAGTTAACATGTCTGCTTCACATATATCAAACGAGAGACGTACCTGCCACAGAGCTCAGTTCCAAAAGGAATTTACTTATGACAACATAAAAGCACAATGAAGCAGAAATACTTAACTTTCAACTAGAAGAATAATTTTATTTCTAATACTAGGCCATTATATAGGAATTTACAGGAATAAAGAACACTGTGCTGGCTATTCAACAATAGCTCCACCCAGACCTTCCCCCTACTTTCTCTGTGCCCATGTGGGCTCACCTGCAGATGGCATCTGATTGGGTTCCAGGAATGTGGTCCATAATTTTGGAGATGACAATATCTCCTATGAGACGGCCCCTCCTCCACAAGAGCAGCAGGTCTTACTGGGCTCTGGTTAACACCTGCTTTCATCCTTTGCCCTTATGGACTTAGAATGGTAATGGCCTCCCGGGGACACTAATCTCTAGGTGCTTCAATATCCCTTGTTTCTGGCCAAACCACTGTAGTAAGTCTGCCATGAAAGTCTTCTTAGTTGGATCAGAATTCTGTTTTTCACTAGATACATGGCTAATACAAACAGCCCTCCCTATATTAATTTGTCAAAGGAAATAATTCATCTCTAAAACTGCTGTATAGAACATTAACACTTCTATTAGAAAAGAATTCATTTGAATCAGGTGAATGCCTTCAGTGCTAAATAACAGACATCTCCAAGAATAAACAAGAAGCCTCTTTTGCCCCAGTAATACAAACTCCTAGTAGATAGCAGGTCCAGAAAGGGTTGTGCAATTCAGTGACCGCACCTCTGAGTCAGGTTTTTCCCATCTTGGGTACTGTTCTCTTCAGGCTCTTGCCCATCCAGGCCACAACTATAATCTAGTATAACATACAGCCATGAAAAAGTCCAGCAGAAGAGACATAATCTCTTCTCATGTCATGACAATATTTTATCACTGAGTTCTTTCCCCAAAGCACCAAGAATATTTTCCAAATATCTCACTATTCACCTGTCCATCCCAACAAAATCACTAGAACAGAATATTCATGATTAGCTTAGACTAATGTGGATTTACCCCTAAATCACCTGGGAAAAGGATGGACAAAAAGACAAAACGTGGCCCAACAAGGAGGAAGTAGGGAATGGCTATTTGGTGGGCAGCGTTTCTTGGAACTGCTTATCAGTGTTTTCCAAAGAAGCAAAGAAAACAGTAGGACAAAGGAGAGAGAGATAGTATATTACCTTCTATTAAATTAAATACAAATACATAATTCCTGAGTTACATACAACTTGGGTTACACACATCACGCCCAAATAGATACAGCAATAAAGCACCAAGAATAGGACAGAAGCATTTCATTATACAACACTACTTTTTATTTGCTGAATACTGTGAGCATTACTGTTCATAACTGATGTTAACCTTTGCAAAATTTATGCAATTATCATTGTTACTAATAGCATTCACATTATTGACTGACCCAAGGCAGCTGAATAACCTCAGGAAAATATTGTTTGGCCTTTTTATGGAAGTGGAAGCTCAGTAATAATGGCCATACTCATTCGCATATGCCAGCAAAGTCAGAAGAAAAGTAAGCAATAGGTAGTAAAAGAGCATATACTGGCCACATTACAGAGAGTCTCTGATAATACTGAAAATAGGATTGATGCATAGGTAGTTAAAAACCTCACAAAAAACATATTTTGGCTTCTTTTTTGAAGAGGCCATTCAGCAGTAATGGACACAGCCATTTATCTATGGAAATGGGAGAAGGGGTATGTGGCTAGTATTTTAAATTTGCCAAACGTATTTTCATATATACACAGTGATGTACCACTGTAAATATTTGACAGCAGATCCTCTGAGAAAACAAAAATCCTAATTTGTAGAGTTTGTCAATTATCATGGTGTAAATACTCCCACTAATGCCACACTACCAACACGATGGCACTGATGTATAGTGCTGGTCACAGATGTATAGTACTACATCATTATATAGTATTCACCATGCTGATTTAACAATACAGATAACCTAAGAACAAAGATAATAGCAAAACACTGTGAAATATTTAGGAAATAATGAGTGTTGAGTATGTATTACCTTTGTTTTTTTAATGTTATTTAACTGTAAATTAATATTTTAATTTTAAAATAATGACTGTGTTTAACAACTGGCTCATAAAATTCCTGAAAATTTATCAGCAGTGCTTGCAAGTTAGTATAAGCTTACTGTAGCACATCACTGTGTATTGGTAAGCATGTATAAATACATTTATATATATATATATATACACATAACTATTACAACCTAAGACATTGATGGTATCTAGTGGGGGAAATGCTAATACAGACTATTAACAGTTAATGAAGGGTTTAGATTTTCTCTTCATAAGCATGTTAGGCTCTAATATACAAATCAAGAATACCTCAAATTTCTATGATATTATCATACCCACAAAAGGCCTCCAAACATTAAGGACTCTTCACATAAATGTTTAATGCTCTTGTCATTTAACTTCTTTAAACTTCAGATTCCAATGTGAATATGACTGCAAATGAGTATCACCCATTATATTAACAATAAAATTTTTGTATCACATCCAGAATATGGCACTACACAACATAAATTCTAGACAAAGGTGTTTTTTTCCACCATATTATGTAAATGAATTTCCCTTCAATATAAATTTTCTGATGAAAAGTTTTACTTTTTTTGGAAAGCTTTTACATATTCAAAGCACGAATAAGGTTTTATTCTAGTACTAATTATCTGAACTACAACAAAATCTCACTCTCTAAAGGAATTTGTGATATTCTTTGGGTTCCATTCATCTCATTTTAAAAACCTGTATAACAAATTTCAAAGAGTGGATGAAGCCTTCTGAATGTTCAGGATGCTGAAAGAGCTTTCACCCTTGTGTGAATTCTCTGATGTTTAGTGAGTACTGACCTCTGACTAAAGGTTTTCCCACATCCATTACACTCATAGGGTTTCTCCCCTGTGTGAGTCCTCTGATGTTTAGTGAGAGCTGATTTCTCACAGAACGTTTTCCCACATTCATTACATTTGTATGGTTTCTCTCCTGTGTGAGTTCTTTGATGTACAATGAGGTTTGATTTCACACAGAAGGATTTTCCACATTCATTACATATAAAGGGTTTCTCTCCTGTGTGTGTTCTCTGATGAACAGTTAGGGCTGACCTGTGGCAGAAGGATTTTCCACATGCATTACATTCATAGGGTTTCTCCCCTGTGTGTGTTCTCTGATGTTCGGTGAGGTTTGACTTCACACAGAATGTTTTCCCACACTGCTTACACTCATAGGGTTTTTCTCCTGTATGTGTTCGCTGATGGTTGGTAAGATGTGGTTTCTGACAAAAGGATTTCCCACATTCAGTACATTCATAGGGTTTCTCTCCTGTGTGTGTTCTCTGATGCTGAGTGAGGTTTGACTTCTCCCAGAATGTCTTCCCACATTCACCACACTCAAAGGTTTTTTCTCCTGAGTGAGCTCTTCGAAGTTGGGTGAGATGTGACTTCTTGTTGGAAGTATTTCCGTTTTCATTGTGCTCATAAGGTTTTTCTCCCATGTTTACTATCTGATGTTTAAAGAGAGCTGACTTTTCCCATGTTTTGTGACTGACTTTATATTCCTGGGGAATCTTTCTTGTGTAAGTTCCCTGATGGATAACGAAAGTTGAATTGTCACAGAAAATTTGCCCATATTCATTATATTCATAAGGATTGTCTCCCGTAAGAGCTCTCTGATGTCCCAATCTTAAATCCATATAGAAGGACTTACCACAAATGCTGCATTCACATGGTTCCATTTCAAAATGAGTTCTCTGAGATAAATTGAGCTTCAAACTTTGGATGAAGGTTCTTCCACATTCATTATATTTACAATGTGCCTCTCCTATCTGAACTTTCTTATTTGTGAAAAAGGTTGCCTCTTCATGGTTGCCTCTTCTATTTTCATTATACTCAAAAGGCTGGTCAAAAATGGACTGAGTGAGATCCTGTCCATGATTGAGGACATTCTTTTGTTGATTATATTTATAAGATTTCCCTCCAGGAGGAGTTTTGTCATGTCCAATATCAAGGAGCAATTTCTCATATACATTAAACTCATCAGGCTTCTTTCTAGAATAGTTCTTTCTGTTAATAATTAAGCCTGAAATATTTTTCAAACTCAATTCACATGAGTCACATATTTTATATAGAAAATTGCTTGAAGGAATGGAGTCTGTACCTAGATTTAAAGTTTTCCTTACTCTGTCACCACTATCTGTACTTAATATTTTGTTGCTGGTGAAAGCAAGTTGCCAAAAATGTTCATCTTGATTTTCCTGGGTGCTCTCTATTAGGTCATCAACTTTCCAGTCTTCTAGAAATGAGAAAAATAACCACATCTTATGAATCCTAGTACATTTCTAATGGAATTCAACTTTTACACAAATGCCCTATTACACAGTCAGTTCTTTTGCTTTAGGCTCTGTTTTCTGGTGTGAACTCAAATCCAACATGTATTTTCTTTACTCTTCTGGTTTGAGTGGAATATAAAAACATGCTTTAGTAAAAATAGGGAAAGGAAACTGGCAATAACATTTAATTCTTTATTAATATAAACTTTAAAACTACACAGAAAAAGGTGAAATACATTAAAAACACAGGGAACCAGAGAGTGGCTGATTCAGAAATCAGGAAACTCAAGAGAATGGAGTGAGCCCAACAGAGACATTGAACAATGAATATCATTACACTGAAGATTAGTAGACAAGGGATTTCAGAAGATGAACTGTGTTTGGTGGAAACAAAGCAGTTTACTCCTAACCCCCTCGGACACTGATTACCTGGTGTGATTCCTACTAGGGTACTAACTTCTACTCTACACATCAACACCAGACTAAAGTTCTGAAAACACCAACTGCCTCAGGTTCAGAAGAATAGTCTGATAGCCCAGGATTCCTTTAATTCACATGGAATAATTATAACAAGACATGGTAAGCAAGGGATGGGGATTTTATTTAGGGAACAGGAAACTCCAAGAACTGGATGAGTTTAACAAGAGAGGTCTTTTGTTTTGTTCATTTGTTTTTAAAGAAAAATAGACTGTTTAAGAAACATATTAGAGGAAGAACTCAGTTTGACAGAGGCAGATCATGCTTTCTTGTCCTTACCTTCCCACAGCTTGATTAGTGTGGTAGGATCCTCACTAATGTGCATGTTGCTATTCCTTTTTCCCATTTGACATATGAACATTAAAACAAATTTCTGAAGGTACCTACTTCCTCATGCTCTAAGGGACAATGCTTTAATCCAGACTCTAACTATCAAGTCTGCTTTCATATCTAGGTTTATTGTTTACATCAAGGTTTTCTGCTTTCATATCTAGACTCATCTGTGGCTTTTACTTACAGATGAGACCTATAAGATCATATTATTCTATTAATATATGGTTCTGAGGCCTTCAACAAACTTTATTGTAAAAATTCTTGGCTATTCTTTACTATTGATACTCCATGAAACGGGCTTTCCAGGTGGCTCAGACGGTAAAGAATCTGCCTGAAAAGGAGGAGACCCGGGTTCAACTGCTGAGTCAGGAAGATCCCTTGAAGAAGGGAATGGCTACCCACTCCAGTATTCTTGCCTGGAGAATTCCACGGACAGAGGAGCCTGGTGGGCTACAGTCCATGGGGTCACAAAGAGTCAGACATGACTGAGTAACTAACTAGGTGAAACAATGTTATTCATATGTTAAAAAAAAAATCTAAAACAGTCCTGAGCCCATGGCTCCAAAGACTAACTGATAATAGTTATTATCTTGACAAACACAAATTAAAACAAAAACTGAATTCATATTATGAGTTCAAGTCACAATTCTGTAAATCCATTAAAAAATATTTGTGCGGTTCTAGCTGGATATTTAACAAATTGCTCATTCCCAACAACACACCTTTTATGTAATTAGTTACACTCCAGCCTTGGCTCTCCCTGGGACCTGAACATCCTCCAGGAAATGCTACTTTAATTTAAAACAACAAACCACAAAAGTAATAATAAAATAACAAAGCCAACAAACTCTACAAGATCCCTATCATTTTCAGTCTCTACCTGCTGCCTTTAGAAGTTACTACCTGTTTAATTCACTGTAAGATAAGATAAAACAAGTCCATTGCTCAGTGATACACTCTGTGTCATGACCACAGTCTAGGCAGGTGTTAGCAAAATTCTATTTCCTCTGACTTCGCTAAGGAGATAGGACATTTGTGATTCTTAAAAACTGATGTGCATATGAATTATTTTCAACCTGTACTTGAGGATAAAATAAGGAAATGTGCATTTAGTAAAAATACTATAGAATGCTTTCTGAATGGATGAAAAAGAGTGATCTCTTCTAAACTTGGTTCAACAAAGTAATTATTAAAATATCAGAATCAGGAAAAGTATGAAAGGAAAGTATGGATACTTCTAGTTCTGGCCTCAACTATGTACTTTATACTATATATGGTGTGTATGTATATATATGTATATATGTGTGTGTGTTTGTGTGTGTATCTATATATACTGAAAGTGAAAGTCGCTCAGTTGTGTCCGACTTTGTGACCTCATGGGCTATACAGTCCATGGAATTCTCCAGGCCAGAATACTGGAGTTTCCTTCTCCAGGGGATCTTCCCAACCCAGGGATCGAATCCAGGTCTCCCACATTGCAGTCACATAGATTCTTTACCAGCTGAGCCATGAGCGAAGCCCAAGAATACTAGAGTAATATACATATGAAACCTCCTATTCCATCTCAGATTCTAATAATTATCTTAGGCTTCTCTTTGGGAAAACAAAATCTCAGCAATGATAGAAACCCTAAGCAACAGTCAGATCATCAGGTCTGAGTTTTGGGGCTACAGATGCTAGTGGGTTAGGGTTATAAAATATAGACTATTTAAGTTATAGCAAAAAATTGATCACTAACTTAAAATAAGTGAAATAATAATAACAAGCATTATAGACCATGCAATGTTTAAACACTTTGCATACCCAATTTTAATTCAGTTACTTAAAAGGCAAAGTGAAAATGATAGAAAAAAGAGAAAATATTTTAAAGTAAAATTTAAGACATAAGATAGCATGAAGTTTAAAAAGAGCTCTGAAGAGCAGTAAAAAAGACACAGATATGTAAAACTGGGCTAGACTGTGACAGTCACTGAAAGGAGACTTTGATTTCATTTATTAATAAGGATCAACTTTGTTAGGCTAGTGAAAGATAAACTGGATGCTTTAGGTAGAAAAAAACAACTAGGAAGATCAAGTTAGGTATCAGTGACAAGTGAGAAAATGAAGAGATGAAGAAGATGGAAAAGAAAATAACATTAGGAATTTGAAAAAACTAGTAACAGGGGATAACAGGTGCAGGACACTAAACCCATGGTTGCCGTTTAAGGTAGTAATGGATGGCTGAATGTTCCTTATTTGACCCCTGGGAAACCAGGCTCTCTAATTTTCAAGTGACTCAGACTGTTCCCCTCAATCTCCTCTAATGACAAGATTTAGTGGATTTACACACCTTGTAAAAGCAGTACTGCCCCATGACTACCTCTCTCATTTACAAACAACCACTCTCTAGGAAAGGGGCCAGCAAATTCTGACTGCAAGGTCGTGGGCCTAGAACTAAGGATGTTTTTAAGTTTTTAGAGGGAAATATACAGAAAAGGCAGCAGAGAGGAGTGAGGAGGAAGAGAGAGAAGAGAAAGATGTAAGAGGAGGAAGAGCAGCAGCAGCAACTGAGACCATGTGTGGCCCACAAAGCCTAAAATATTTACTGTATGGTCTTTTACAAAGAAGTTGTGTGTATGTGTCTCCCAGAGTCTAGCAGTTATCCCAAGCTTCTTGTGTCCAATTGTACTAACTCTCCTCTCTAATCTCTCCTCCAAATTTTCTCTCTCAGTAAATGGTACTCTAAATTATCAGGTACCGGAAACAAATCATTGGAATTCATGCTCAACTCCTCCTTCTCTCACACTCTATATCCAACCCAGTAACAAATCCTCTTGGCCTCATGTTCAAGATATATGTACAAATCCACCATATTTTCAGCATTTCCAACATAGCCTGGGCAACCAGCTTCTCTCCTCTGAGTATACAATGGTGTCCTAACTGGTATTCCTTCCTTGCTTGTGCCTAAGCACCATCCACCCATCACACGGTCACAACGGAGAAGTCAGAGAGATTCTTTTAAACTGTAAATCCAATCTGCTAGCTTAATTTGACTTATATATACTGAAAAAAGTCTGAGGATTTCCCACACCACTCAAAATAAAATTAATATATCTACCATAGTCCATGCTACTTATGACATCATCTCCTACCAATCTCCCCCATGCCCACTCACCTCCAGCACCATGACATCCTTATCATTCCTCAGACACTCTAAGAGCACACTAGTCCAACAAGTTTAGCACCAGCACCTGATGTTCCCTCTGCCTGGAGTATTCAGACTCCACAGACCTCATGCTTTAGTTTATTAGAGAGTCATACCTACTATGTACCTCATAAAATACATTTTCTCTTGAAGTGAAGTGAAAGTCGCTCAGTCATGTCCAACTCTTTGCAACCCCATGGACTATACAGTGCATGGAATTCTCCAGGCCAGAATACTGGCGTGGGTAGCCATTCCCTTCTACAGGGGATCATCCCAATCCTGGGATTGAACCCAGGTCTCCCGCATTGCAGGCGGATTCTTTACCAGCTGAGCCACAGGGGAAGCCCATTTTCTCTTGAATTCTGTACCAGATAGCACGTTATCATTCTCTAACCCCCTTTCCACTACTTCAGCTCTTCACAGTACTTACCACCACTCAACACCATGTATGTGTGCATACATGCACATACATCTTCATACACACACACACATATGCTTTTTGTCTTTCACTGTAATAAACACTCTGATAATAGGGACATTCTTTTAATTATGCATAAACATAATTGGGTCATATTGAATGCTCATCATGTATTTGTTAAATGAATATAGGGAAGTATTACATGAATCATAGCATCTAACAAAAGATGTCCAAAGGCAATAGATGGAAGGTGGACAATTTTAAAATAATAAAGAAAAATTATCTCTGATGGAGCCAACTGGGTTTGGATTATGGATATAGGTAGATGACTCTAAAATGTCAAAGAACAAAGGGAAGCATTTATGAGTGAAACTGACATACAGAAGAATGTGATTAAGGTAACATAAGTATTTGGGCCAACTGTCAATCACTTTCAAAGGTCAGGAGTTGGAACCATACACCAATGGCCTAAGATCTCATTTCCTCTGGCTTCCATCTGCTTGTGAACTCACTAACTCACCTGAGCGGCACTGTTTTGGGCATCTTTCCTCTAGTATCCAAGGCTCTTCTCCTTGCTCAATCTTGAAGACCACTTCAGGCTTAGTAGTGCAATTCCCTGTAAAGAGAGTAACATAGGACTATGGCTGAACAGTCTGGCTTCAGGAACTCTAAAAAAAATGATGGGCAAGAAAGGTACAGTTTTGGGAGCTATCTAAAAGAGGTGCCTAAATAAACCAATCCCCAAAGAGGTACGACTACAGCAACCTTTATAGTAGCCAAAAGGGATTAGTCATTTTAGGGCCTTGAATCTCCATCAGAAAATTTCACAGGGAGTTTTTACATTTCATCAGCTAAGAAATGCACGCTACTGGTAATCATGTGGAAAAAAATTCTTACCTACTGAGACAAGGTGGCTATAATTTTCTAGGATCACGTCTCTGTATAATATTTTCTGAGCAGGATCCAGCAGGTACCACTCTTCCTGGGTGAAGTCCACACAAACATCTTTGAATGACACTTGCTCCTGTAACAGTACATTCCTTTACTATATGAAATTGTCAGAGCTATACGAGTGGAAAATATTTATAAGAATGACTTTGCCAACAAAGGTCCGTCTAGTCAAAGGTATGGTTTTTCTAGTAGTCAGGTATGGATGTGAGAGTTGGATATAAACAAAGCTGAGTGCTGAAGAATTGATGCTTTTGAACTGTGGTGTTGGAGAAGACTCCTGAGAGTCCCTTGAACTGCAAGGAGATAAAATCAGATAAAATCTGAAAGGATATTAATCCTGAATACTCATTGCAAGGACTGATGCTGAGGCTGAAGCTCCAATAAGTTGGCCACCAGATGTGAAGAACTGACATTAAAAAAGATGCTGGGAAAGATTGAAGGTGGAAGGAGAAGGGAACGACAGAGGATGAGATGGTTGGATGGCATCATGGACTCAATGGACATGAGTCTGAACAAGCTCCGGGAGTTGGAGATGGACAGGGAAGCCTGGCATGTTGCAGTCCACAGGGTTGCAAAGAGTCGGACATGACTGAGCGACTGAACTGAAATGAATCTCTTTAGTTTACTAAAAATTTAGGACTGCTTTCTTTAATGCTGGGCTTCCCTGGTGGCTCACTTGGTAAAGAATCTCTCTGAAATGTGGGAGACCTGGATTCGATCCCTGGGTTGGGAAGATCCCCTGGAGAAGGGAACAGCTACCAACTCCAACATTCTGGCCTAGAGAATTTCATGGACTGTATAGTCCATGGGCTTGCAAAGAGTCAGACACGATTGAGTGATTTTTGCTTTTTTTTTTTAATGCTATACTATGTAGGATAAAAGTAGTATCTTGTATAAATTGAGTTTCCATGAGAGAGTGGAATGGTCCTAGTTGATACAAATATTATTCTTAATGAGGAGACATACACATTAACATGTATTAAACTGGAAAGTGTAGGAGCTAGCACTATACAAAAAGTAGAATGGGATGACCAAGAAAATGTTATTTCATATTATCTTTTGTATTATAAAGTTAACTTTCACTAAGGAAGTAAAACTTTCAGTTGTTAAAATGAAAAGAAGGATTAAAACTAATATGTTATAGTAATCAAGCTCATTCATGACTGATTAAAATGACCGGTTCTGTATTCTACCTGCCCAGCAGAGAAAAGGATGAATCCTCTCTACTTGAGATAATTTTTGGAGCCTCTCCTAATATCTGTGTTGTTAGATGCAATGCTCAACATCCAACAGAGAATTTAATGTTATATGATGAGACAAGACCAAAGGAAAAAGACAATAAAAGCATAACCATAATGGTTGTCTGAGGAGGCCTTACAAAAAGCTGAGAAAGAACAGAAGCAAAAGGCAAAGAAAAGGAGAGATATACCCACTGAATGCAGAGTTCCAAAGAAAAGCAAGGAGAGATAAGAAAGCCTCCCTAAGTGAAAAATGCAAAGAAATAAGAGGAAAACAACAGAATGGGAAAGACTAGAGATCTCTTCAAAAAAATTAAGAGAAACCAAGGGAACATTTCATGCAAAGATGGGCACAATAAAGGACAGAAACTGCATGGATCTAACAGAAACAGAAGATATTAAGAAGAGGTGGCAAGAATACACAGAAGAGCTATACAAAAAAGATCTTAATGACCCAGATAACCATGATGGTGTGACCACTCACCTAGAGCCAGATATCTTAGAATGTGAAGTCAGGTGGGCCTTAGGAAGCATCACTATGAACAAAGCTAGTGGAGGTCATGGAATTTCAGCTGAGCTATTTTGAATCCTAAAAGATGATGCTGTGAAAGTGCTGCACTCAATATGCCAGCAAATTTGGAAAACTCAGTAGTGGCCGAAGGACTGGAAAAGGTCAATTTTCATTCCAATCCCAAAGAAAGGCAATGCCAAAAAATGTTCAAACTACCACACAATTGCACTCATCTCACACGCCAGCAAAGTAATGCTCCAAATTCTCCAAGCCAGGCTTCAACAGTACGTGAACCATGAACTTCCAGAATTAAAGCTGGATTTACACTAGGCAGGGGAACCGGAGATCAAATTGCCAACATCTGTTGGATCATAGAGAAAGCAAAGGAATTCCAGAAAAACATCTACTTCTGCTTCATTGACTACACCAAAGCCTTTGACTGTGTGGATCACAACAAACTGTGAAAAATTCTTAAAGAGATGAGAATACCAGACCACCTTGTCTGCCTCTTGAGAAAACTGTATGCAGGTCAATAAGCAACAATTAGAACTCGACATGGAATAATGGACTGGTTCAAAATTGGGAAAGGAGTACATCAAGGCTGTATATTGTCACCCTGCTTATTTAACTTATATGCAGAGTACATCATGAGAAATGCCAGGCTGGGTGAAGCACAAGATGGAATCAAGATTGCCAGGAGAAATGTCAATAACCTCAGATATGCAGATGACACCACTCTTATGGCAGAAAACAAACAGGAACTAAAGAGCCTCTTGATGAAAGTGAAAGAGGAGAGTGAAAAAGCTGGCTTAAAACTCAACTTTCAAAAAATGACGATTGTGGCATTCGGTCCCATCACTTTATGACAAATAGACAGAGAAACAATGGAAACAGTGACAGACTTTATTTTCTTGGGCTTCAAAATCACTGTGGATGGTGACTGCAGCCATGAAATTAAAAGACGTCTGCTCCTTGGAAGAAAAGCTAGGACAAACCTAGACAGCATGTTAAAAAGCAGACATATTACTTAGCCTACAAAAGGTCTGTATAGTTAAAGCTGTGGGTTTTTCCAGTAGTCATATATGGATGTGAGAGTTGGACCATGAAGAAGGATAAGCATAGAAAAACTGATCCTTTCAAATTGTGGTTTTGGAGAAGACTCTTGAGAGTCCCTTGGACTGCAAGGAGATCAAACCAGTCAATCCTAAAGGAAATCAACCCTGAATATTCACTGGAAAGAGCTGAAGCTGAAGCTCCAATACTTTGGCCATCTGATGCAAAGAGCTGACTCATTAGAAAAGACCCTAATGCTGGGAAACATTGAAGGGAGGGGAAGAAGGGGACAACAGAAGATGAGATGGTTAGATGGCATCACAGACTCAATGGATATGAGTTTGAGCAAGCTCCGGAAGATGGTGAAGCACAAGGAAGCCTGGCATGCTGCAGTCCATGGGGTCACAAAGAGTCAGACATGACTGAGTGACTGAATAACAACAACATAGGAGACTCAGATACTGTAACACAAAAGAACTTCAGAATAAATTATAATTAACATAAAAGAGGAAAATACGAACAAAATAAATGAAAGGATGGGAGAAGTCAACAGATACATGGTATGTGTGTTGTAGATAAAGAATTAATACAGCAGGCCTGAGATTGCTATCTTCTGAAAGACCTGCTGCTACAAGGGTGTCTTGTGGCTGGTATCTGGGAATTTGGAGTTCATGATGGTTCTTACCAGTCCTTGGTAAGAATGGTTCACAGAGCCTGAACTGTTTGTGTGAACTATATGGTTTTTGCTGCTCTTGTACATTCCTTCTAGAGCCTGAAATTTTGTTATATGCTAAGCAAAGAATACCTGCATTGACTAGCCCCTGATAAACAATTTGAACACTGAGTGTCTAATCAGCTTCCCTGGCAGACATTTCACATTTGTCATCACATCGCATTGCTATAGGACTTAAGCCTGTCCTGGGAAAAGTCTTAGGAGCTTATGCCTGGTGTCCTCTGGACTAAGCCCCAAATATCCTTTCCCCTTGCTGACTGTGCTTCTTATCCTTTCACTTTAATAAGTCACAGCCCTAAGTACAACTATAGGCTGAGTCATCCCAGAAAATCACTGTACCTAGTGATAGTCCTGGCGACCTCTGATAAGTGTGCATACAAACATGTACATGTACATACATGCATTCATAAAATGGGCATTCCAAAGTTGAAAATTATAATATCTGAAATTAAGAACTCATTAGATGGCTTCATATACATCCAACAAAAGTATCAAAATACATACAGCAAAAAGACAGAACTGAAAGGAGAAACAGACAAATCTATAACCACAGCTAGAGACTTCAATACCCCTCCAACTGTCCTGAGAAATCAAGCAGGCAGAAAAGCAGTAAGTATATAGACCACCTGAACAGTACTGTCAATCAGCATGATCTGAAATTTCTAGAATATTCCATCCAAAAAAATAAACCATACATTCTATCATTCTATTCTACTTCTTATGGAACGTTCACCTAGATAGGTTATAGTCTAGGCCACAAAACACACCATAACAAATTTAAAACAATAGCTATAAAAACTATATTCTCAGACCACAATGGAATTAAAGAGAAATCAAAAAGCAAAAGGCAGCTGAAAAATCCCCCAAATACTTGAAAATTAAATAGCATATAGGTCAAAAAAGAAGTCTCAAAGAAATTTTAAACTACTTTAAATGAAATGGAATAAAAATGAAAATATCATGTATCAAAATTTGTGGCATGCAGTGAAATCAGGACACAGAGGGAAATTTATAGCATCAAATGTATATATTAGAAAAGACTTTAAATCAATAATCTAACCTTCTATCTTAGTAAACTAGAGGAAAAAAAAAGGCAAACTGAGCCCAAAGCAAGCAAAATAAAGGAATTTTTATTAAAATAAATCAGTTGTGAAAGAAAATAGAAAAAGTCAATGAAACCGAAAGTTGCTTCTTTGAAAAGATCAATAAAATTTTAAAAAGCCTCCAATCTAACCAAGAAAAAAAGAAGCAAATTGTGAATCTCAGAAATGAAAGATAGATTGACACTATTAATACTAATGACATTAAAAAATAGGAGAAAAAGTTAATAAATAAAAAATAATAAGAGAATACTACAAACAATTCTGTCCCTGAAAAATTGGGAACATAGATGAAATTGACAAATTCCTTAAAAGACACAGCTATGAAATTCACACAAAGGAGATACAGATAACGTGAACAGATTCATTTCTGCTAAAAAAATTAAATCAATAATTAAAATACTTCCGAAATAGAAAGCACCAACCCAGACAATGTCACTAGTGAATTCTAATAAACATTTAAGGAAAAACTAATACAATTCTCCATAATCTCCTCCAGGAAATAACACTTCCAAATTCATTACATGAGGCCAACATCTCAGACAAGAATATTATGAGAAAAATAATAACATAGATGCAAAAATCCTCAAACATGGGCAAATCAAATCTGACAATGTATAAAAAGAAATATAAACACAGCCAAGTGGAATTTATTGCCGGTATGAAAGGTTGGGTCAACATTAAAAAAACAACAACAATAACAACACCACAATCCAACATATCAGAAAGTCAAAGAAGCAAAATGACACAATAATAGCAACTAATGAAGAAAAAACAGTCATTCATGATAAAGAAAAAAAAAAAAACCCTCTCAGTAAACTAGGAATATAGGGGAACTTTCCCAACTTGATGAAGAAGAGAACGTCATACTGAAAGGTTGTTGCTGAACCACAAAAGACGCTGGGATTCTTGGCCTCTGGAGAATTCAATCTGGGGCCAGAGACGAGGCTTGATTGCTCAGAGCTTTTGTGTAATAAAGTTTTATTAAAGTATAAAAGAGATAGAGAAAGCTTTTAACATAGACATCAGAAGGGGGCAGAAAGAATACCTGCCTGTTAGTCTTTAGCTGAATGTTATATAGTTACTAGCAGTCTGTTAATGAAAGAAAGCAATGTCTCAAAACTCTGAGAATGGCACCAGGTCCCTCACCCACAAGAAGCATTTTGAGATAATCTTGGCATCAGGGAGGTCATGTGGCCATAAAAGATTTGACTTGAATCTTGTATAAAGGCAGATTACCATACAAATAGTTTCATTTACATGGATTAGGAGAACAATGTATGAGGATAACACAGTGGTTTGTCAAGTTCTAAGCCTTTAGGCCGAACCAACTTGAACACAGAGTCTGGGGTAAATGTATAGTATGTTAACATAGCTTAAGACAAACATTTCCATAAGAAAAATGTATTTGTTAGCTCAAAATTTGAGAAAAGTTAAGTTCAGGTGGAAACAGGTGTCATTACGGCAACAGTATTTTAAGAGAAACCTCTTTTTAAATATGTGTAGAGAAGGGTAAAAAATCACTAGCTTGTTTCCTTCTGCTGCTTAAGAGAGAGATTTTTTAAAAAGTCTGATACTTGCAGCCTATTTCCTCCTTTTGGAGACCCCTGGCCTTCCTGCCTGTTACCCTCTCAATACTTAATGTTAGGAGATGACACTTTTCCCTGAAGTGCAGGAAAAGAGCAAGGATGCCCTATTTCAAGACTATTATTCAAGTCCTAGCTAGTATAGAAAGACCAAAAACAAAACAAATAGAAAAACCTGAAATAAAAGGTAGATGATTAGGAAGAAAAAATAAAACTGTCTTTATCTGAAGTCAACATGATTGTCTATGTAGAAAATCCCAAAGACTCTGCAAAAAGGAAAAGAATAAAATTAAAAGACATTTGATCCTTGGAAGAAAAGCAATAACAAACCTAGACAGCATATTAAAAAACAGAGACATTATTTAGTCTACAAAGGTCCATATAGTCGAAGCTATCGTTTTTCCAGTAGCCGTGTACAGATGTGAGAGTTGGACAATAAAAAAGGCTGAGCTCTGAAGAATTGATGCCTTCAAACTGTGGTGCTGGAGAAGACTCTTGAGAGTACCCTGGACTGCAAGATCAAACCAGTCAATCCTAAAGGAAATCAACCCTGAATATTCATTGGAAGGATTGATGCTAAAGCTGAAGCTCCAATACTTTCACCACCTGATGCTAAGAACCGACTCATTGGAAAAGATGCTGATGCTGGGAAAGACTGAAGGCAGGAGGAGAAGGGGATGACAGAGGATGAGATGGTTGGATGGCATCACAGACTCAGTGGACATGAGTTTAAGCAAGCTCTGGGAGATGGTGCTGCAGCCCATGGGGTCGCAAAGAGTTGGGCACTTTGAATGACCAAACAACAACAACAAATAACCAAGACAGTGTGTTATTGGTGAAAGAGGCCCATTTCATTTCTAAGAAAATGAAAAGACAAGCCACAGACTGGGAGAAAATATTTTCAGCACATATATCTAATAAAGAAGTTGCATTTAAAATATACAAAAGAATTCTGAAAACTTAATAGTAAGAAAATAAATTGCCTAATTGAAAAATGGACAAAAAATGTGAACAGGTCAAGTAAAGACATACAGATAGTTCATAAATTTATGAACAAATGCTCAATATCACTTGTCATTGTTGTTGTTTAGTCACTAAATTGTGTCTAACTCTTTGTGACTGTATCCCATCAGCCTCCTTTGTCCATGGGATTTCCCAGGCAAGAATACTGCAGTGAATTGCCATTTCCTTCTCCAAGGGATATTCCTTACCCAGGGATCAAACCCACATCTGCTGCATTGGCAGGTGGATTCTTTATCACTGAGTCACCAGGGAAGCCCATTATGTGTATTAGGGAAATGTGAATTAAAACAAAAGTAAGATACCATAACACATTTATTAGAACCATTAAATTTAAAACAATGACAATGTCAATTTCAGGTCCAGATGCAGAACAAGAGGAATTCTCATTCATAGTTAGAAATATAAAATGATACAGCACTTTTGTAAAATAATTGGGTAGTTTCAACCTCGTACAAAGCTGAAGTCTTAACATATGATCAAGTATTTTTAATTTCACACTCTAGTTTTTGAAAACATATATCTATGTAAAAACCTACATATGTTTCTAGCAGCTTAATGCATAATGACCAAAAACTGGAAGGAACCAAGAGTCCATAGGTTAGTAACTTTGAAATAACTTATATATGTATGCTGGAATTGAACAATTAAGTAAATGAAATGAGGAAGGTGGAGGCGAGACTGCTGGAGTGGGAGTTACAGACAAGCAAGGGGAGAAGGTCAGAATGTTTCAGGTGATAATGATTACAGCAGGAGACATTAGTGTGAACTAATACTTAGCTTAATATAAATACAGATGGTTATATACTGAAATATTCACAGATATGTGTTAGTATATATATATTTTCTTGTTCAGTCAGCTGACAGGATCTATAAGGAATTACAAACCAATACATATATACTTTCTTGTTCAGTCAGCTGACAGGATCTATAAGGAATTACAAACCAATAGCATACTGAGCCCCCCATCTTGGTTTCTAATACCATGCTCCAATAAAAGGAAGCAGAGCTCTTCAGGGGAAATGGCTTATTCTAGGGCAGGAAATATGGGCCTGGAATATTTTCTATCACCAGAAAGTATAGAAGTACTCAAACAAAAACACAACAGTGGGATCTGTTGAAAGTGCTCTATTTAATAACCAAGCTGGAACAAACAATTTGAGCAACAAATTAATAAGGTAGTACTGGACTATAATAAGTAAAAAAAAATAACTAGCCATGAGTTCATATTGATAATAAACAGTGAGTTAATAAATAGAAAAATCTGTGCAGAATGCCTAATAATTTATGTGAATACTCCACTGAGAAGGAGGTGGGGTATAACCCCCCACTTCCTTCCAAACAGTATATTATGAAAACAAAGGGAAAAAAGAGTAACTTTACCTTGGAGAAAATTAATACCGCACAGCTTCAGGCTGGTGATCAACAGCGGTACATCATTTGTTGAAAAGTGAAAAGTCATGTGAGAGAATTTACCCCTGATAAGACATGACCAAATGACATTTTACCTCTGTGGTCTTTCTCCAAGAAAACAATTACCCCAATATAATCATAGGAAAAATAGTAAGACAATTCCCATGTGAAGGACATTCTACAAAACACCTGATTTATACTCCTCAAAACTGACAAGGTCATCAAAAACAAGGGAAATTTGAGGAACTGTCACAGCCAAGGGGAGCCTAAGGAAACATGATGACTAAGTGAAATGTGGTATCCTGAAGCAGACACCTGCATGGGGAGGGGAGGGAAACCAGGAACACTTATCAAAAGACAAATGATAGACAAGAAAATAATGTTCTGTAACTCATATGAAAGATAAGCATTAGTATCACTAACATGCAAAGAGCTAACCAGACATTGAAAAAAAGAAGAAAAAGCCAGAAAGCTAAGAGCAAAATGGGTAAAGGATGTGAACAGATCACAGAAACATAAAAACAAGACATCTTTTAGATATGTGAAAAAAATCTTCAACCTCACTCATTGTTAGGATAATTACAGATGTAAACTACATAAAATACTAATTTTTACCTATCAGATATCAAAATCCAAAAGTGAACCACATTATTTCTATGGGAGAAGCTGTGGAGAAAAAGCACTCTCATGCAATGCCAATGTAAATACAAAGTATCTATAATCCCACCAAACAGATCAAGTTTATCAATTGTAGTCAACCCTTTGGGAATTTATATATTCCAAAATATCATTTCTGGGGATTTACCTGACAGAATAAATCTCATTTCTGGGAGTGTATATGATAGAATAAACCTAATATACAAAGTTATTCATTAAAACATAGTTTGTAGTAGCAAAAGGTTGGAAATAGTTAATTACTAGTTTAATAAACTATGGAACATTCAGAATTGAATTTCTATGTGATTAGAACAAAGAAAGAAGTAATCCATGTTCTGTTACAGAAAGAGTCCCTGGGACAAGCTGAAAAAAGAACTCAAAAAAGCAACCAAAAAAAAGAAAGAAAGAATGGGAAACAGTGTTTAGACTCACTACTTAGTGTGGCTCTCTGAGCAGCAGAATCAGCTCCATCTAATTAGAAATGCACGTTCCAAGGCCCCACCCAGATCTACTGAATTAAAATCTGCATTTTAAGACAGGTATGTACAGGTGCATCTAAACTTAAAAAGCCCTAATTATAATAGATTCCCTTTTAAATAAGAGATGAGGGCACAAACTTTCTTTCAACTGAATAAAGAAACACTGGAAGGACAAACAAAAAACCAGAAATAATGTATACCTATAGCTGAGTGACAATACACTGCAGTTCATCTGGGACTGTCCCAATACATGCCAGTTGTTCCAGCATAACTGTTAATAAAACCTCTCTCACTCTCAGTGAGAGTGACACAGTTTAGATGAGAAATAAATGTCACCCTACCTGGAGGAAGCCTAAGGTACAGAGAGGAAGGGATGTAAATTTTTACTTTCTCTGTATCACTTAAATTTTTTAAAAACCATGTTAATATACTAACAATTTTAAAGTATTTTAATTTTTAAAGACAAAAGTTGTTAGGAAAAATAGGTATCTGAGAAGGGCAGTTGTCTAAGAACAGAGAAACAATGGATAAGCAATAAACCCAGGGATAAGCAATGTTGGGGCAAAAGGCAAAGGCAACTTCACGAGGCACAGAAGTTAGGAAAAGGAGAACTCGGAGCATAGCATCATAGACAACAATAGAGGAGACTTTCAAAACAGACTATGCATAACAGTATCAAATGCTGCAAAAGGGTCCAGTAAGACTAAGACAAAGACAAAAACTGGATTTGACTACAATTTGGTAGCTTCTTCCAGAAATGATTCAGGTGGAGAAGTATTGAAGGAACAAGACTGCATGTATTAGGTTGAAATTTAAATGGAAATGCAGAAACAAAAGCCAGGACTCTCTGCTACTGAAGCTAGAAACACAAATGAGCTGACACACGGTTTAATAAACCTTTAAAAACTTTAGAAAACTCATTTTAGATAAAGTGGGAATAAAAAAAAAACTCACCTGGGATTTGTTCATTTTTCACTTAGTGGAGGAGGGAGAGCTGAGGGAGAAAGAAGGAAGTAAGAACTTGGCTTGTTCTGTAGTTTCTGGATTCACCAGCCTACACAGCTCCACACACAAGACACTTACCTGCTCATGTGTGGCTCCCATTTATGTTGACCTTAGACCTTATACTTGTCACTGAGTGAATGTAAACATTTGCTTCTTACTGATTTATTCCCGGGCTTCCCTGGTGGCTCAGTCCGTAAAGAATGCTGGAGACCGGGGTTCGATCCCTGGGTTGGGAAGATTTATTACCAATTTAGGTTTTGTGACACAGAAAAATTAAAACATGAGAGGATGCTTAACACAGAACAGTAAACTAAAACGATACACTAGGGAGTTGTCAAACTGAGGTTCTTACTGTTGTTGTTTAGTCACTAAGTCCTATCTGACTCTCATCTGCTGACACCATTAATCCTATGAGATAGGATAATCAAAGAAACCTCTGAAAAAAGGGATGGGAGTGTTTAAGGCAAGATTTGTTTTTTTAAAAAAGTTTGTTCTAAGCTGCTTACAATTTTCAAAACGATCTTTTAATAAAAAGCTAACTCTGACCTAACAAAATGACAAAATGGGCTGTGGCCCAGGAATCTGCAGACCTGACTTTCAATTGTGATTCTGTCACTAACAAGCTGCATGATCTGAGCCAGTCATCTTCTCGGGCTCATTTCTTTTTGCATCTTTCAATAAGAAACTGATAACCCAGAAAGGACCTGTCTGCACTACCATTCTGTATGTCTGAGGCAAAGGGGAGCAGGAACCTCAGCATTCCTCTAGATGCCATCAACAACGGAACACTGCTTGAGGGCAGCTAACCTCAGCGAAGAGTGAATTAGGAGAATTAGGAAAGGAAGAGGTGTTAGGGACGGATAATGACAGAATTTTAACTATGGCTGGTGAGCCTCTCAATCCCAACCATGGCTTCACAAATCTCTAAAGAAGTGACATTTCCTGTGTAGCCTGTGTGCCCACCCCGCTCATCTCCAGCTCACCTCTCTCTTCTTAAATTTGTCCCAGACCTTCCACCATCACACAGCCTTCGATGGCTTCAGGACACCGTGTCATGATTATATACAACAAATAACAAATAAAGATATAACAAATAAAAACTTAGGATCCGAGTAATGTTAACAGAGCCAAGAAAAGGCTTTGGTGGCTAGGTGATCCAGACCCTTCCAATCCATTTCACAAACGACTTAACTGAGGGGTCCAAGCTCCAGCTGCCTATACAGAACAAACGCAACAGCAGCTGACAAAACGTGGGCGCTCAAAACAACCCAAAGAGGCAAGCACTCTAGAGGTCTGCATTTTACAGATAAGAAAACTAAGTCTCTAGGCGGCAATTTGGTCCAGGAAATTCATTTATTTCTGGGCCCTGCGGGAGACAATGGTCTCCTACAGCCTCCCGGCTCCCCGTAAGCCCGGCGCAGGAGAGACGCATACGTCACTACGTGAAGTGCGCAAAAACAAGTCGCACAGGCGCAATCGCTCTTCCCCGCACCTCCTACCCGCCCCCCAACCCCGTGGGCCCAGCGCACACTTCACGCACGCGCACTCCCACCCGCGGCCACAGGACAGCGCCTCCCGCTCCGCTGAGGGGCGGAACACCTGCAGACCGAGTGAGCCTGAGAGGCCACGTTCTCACACGGAACTCTGGCCCCTTAAGGCAGAAGCGCCCTCGCCTGCCGTCCCTTCAGTTCTGCAGATGCTGTAGACTCCCGCGGTCTCGCAGTGTTCGCGGGGCTCCAACCCACCACCCGACACCGCTGCCTCGGCCGGTTCTCCCAGCCGCGCGGAGCCCGCTCGGCCCTTGCCCCCACCCTCCGGGGCTCACCCGCAGCTCCCTCGCCCGTGGACCTGGAGGCCAGGGATTGTTTCCCACGAGGGGCTGGAGGCCGCGGAAGGACGAGCCAGGAGGAGGCGGGGATGCACATGCGCAGAGGGAGGGAGCGGCGCGGCGCGGCGCGGTGCGGTAGCAGCGAGCTGGATCTTAGCTCCTGGTAGTTTGCGTTGGAAAAGTGGCTGTACCTTTAGAAGCGTGCCTCACTCCTAAATTTTAAAAGTAAGCTAATAGTAGTGCAGTACCTGACTAACGGTTTTTTATGAAGATTTGGGATGTTTGTCTTGTAAAAGCACTTAGGATGAGTTCCGGCACAGAAATTGTTCAGTATGTTTCTTAAGATTATCTTTCAAACTATACACCATACCCACTCTAGAAATCAGCTGGAGAGTTTCTGCCTTGTTGACTGAACTGAGAGGTTACTATCTGTTATACTCATTTCTGCTACCTGAACCCTGGATTCTGTCCGTGTCCCATAGATGTACGTCAAAGCAGTGTGCATTTTTGACTAGACACATCAAGAAAAGTGGTACACTAACTTTATTTATGAACGTGAACAGATGTTATTTTAGTTTTGGTAAACTTATTTTCTAGCAGTTTAGACAGCAAATTTATGTAAACTAAAATGATATCTGTGAGCAGCGTAGTCGTTCTCTGGAATGAGGAAAAAAGCGACCTAGCAGTTCAGTATTAATAAAAATTGTTCATATATTCGAAACTGTTCATATTCAAACTTAAGGAAGAAAGCACTTTCTCATCTCTCCAAACCAACTATGTTTTCCCTGGAACCAAATATATATTATTTCATGTGGGCATTCTCATGACATTTTTCACACAGTATAATCATAAGAGCCTGTTAGTTGATGATGAACTTTTCGTAAAAGAATATGTAGTTAACTCTGTCTGGTCAACGTTATTTAAAAATTTTTAATAACTAAGTTGCTCTGATTGGTCCCATATACTCTTCACCCAGTTTCCCTCAGTTGTTAACATTTTGCAAAACCGTGGTACATCTAGCAAAACTAAGAAAGTGATATGGGTACAATTCTAATGAAACTACAGAGTTTATTCGTTTTTCCATTAATGCCCTTTTTACTGAGCTAGGATTCAATCCAGGATACCACAGTAAGTTTAGTCATCACATCTGTTTGGTCTCATCCAATCTTTAATAGTTTCTGGTCTTTCTTTGTCTTTTATTACCTTCAGATATGTGAAGAATAGTGATCACATATTTTGAAGAGTGTCCCTGAATTTAAGTTTGTCTGATATTTTCTCCTGATTGGACTAAGGTTTTAAATTTTTAGAAATATCACAGAGAGGATGTGTCTTTTATATATATATGAGGGGACACATGATTATCAACATAACTTATATTAGGCTTGGTTACTTCGTTAAGGTCAAGTCTGACAAGTTTCTCCAGTATCTTCAGGATTTTTCACTTTCCAATCTCTGCTTAGAAGTCCAGTGTAGACACTGGTTATGAAGTCCAGTGCACTCAGCGGGGGGCAGAAATAAGCTGCATCTCAAATTTAGGGTGATATTTTTAAACTGCCACATTTAGTAGTAAATTTGGGTTGAGAACCTTTGAGGTTATGCAGATATACTCTTTCTACTTAGAGTTTTGGCCACTACTTTTACCTTTCATTGGTGGATCTTGCATGCAACAGTTATTACTGTGGTATTCCAATTGGTGATTTAAGATTTCACCTCTTTCTTCTTTATTAATTGGAAATCTTCTGTAAGGGAAGATTTTCATTCTCCAAATTTGTTTATAACATCATTTATTTATATCAGTATGGATATTTGTTTTATTCCCAACTGTTTGAGGAGTGTGTAATTTCCTCGGTTCTGTCTCAATGTAAAGATTTGAAATGGCGGATCAGTGTTACAGCTTTGTTACAGCCCAGTTTTATTTGGGGAGCAAAGGATAGTACATCCTGGAGGTGTGAAGACAGGCTGACCCAAAAAGGAGAGAGGCTCAATCTTGGCTCCTCTTTTTATAAAAATGTTTTGTCTCCTCCCCCTGAGTCTGTCCTATATAAATTGGGCTAGCCAGGAGGTCTGTTTCACCTGTGGTGCTCAGTCTGGTCCCCAGATTTTCTTTTGTTCCATTTTCACGAGCTTTTTCCTTTCTTTGTCTTTTAGCCACTGTCATTTTGGGCTCTTTTTTTCCTATTCTAACTACCTAACAATCCCCCCTCAAGAGATGGGAGGCCCAGTTCTTTGGGAATAGGGGCATCGAGGTCTTTCTGGCTACTTCCTGCTGAGCTGGGATGACGAGGGGCATTGGGCCTCCCTCCCTTGCTAATCTCAAGCCTCAGAGTCCTTATAGCAGTGTCCATCTAAGGGTGAGTGATATTTTCTGTGGTTGGGTGTAGTTTTCCATATCCTTGTTGAACTGGCATTGCATGTTGTAGCTTGTTGACCTGGGCAGACGAAATGGGTTAGACAATTGATAATACATGGAGCAATCATAAGCAGCATTAATATGGTGATAACATGGGTTAATAGGGGCATTAGCCAACTCCAAATTCCCCTTCGCCAGGAGAAGGATCCCCCAAGGAGAGATTGTAGCCACCCTGAGGACTTTCCAGCTCGTTTTTTGAGATCCTGTAGGATCTGAATGTTTTTCTTGAGGACTGTGAGACTTTCTTTAACTTCGCTTGAGGTATTTACCCAGCAACAACACATCTCACTCAAGATGACTCAAGTCCCTCCTTGTTCAGGGGTCAGGAACTCTATCTCCTCTCTGTTTTGGAGTACAACCTCTGCCAAGCTATGTTGGCTCTTTAGAGCTATCCTGAGAAATCTTATTCCTGGAAACTTAAATTGAGCATGTTCATTAGAATGGCACTCACTTGTAGTCCTGGATAGGTATCTGAGGTATCCCAGGGGCTCACAGGTGTACTGAGTGTCCTCTTCTGTTTTCTTCTACAGCTTGACTCATGAGTAGTGAATCCAAGAGTTGTGCCCTGGTACCTTGTCTGCTGTGGGGGTAGAAAGTATTACAGGGTAGGGGCCCTTCCATGTGGGCTGGAGTTGAGCCTTTGGGGACCCATCTTTCCAGACTTTAATTAGGACTTGAGTCCCTGGAGCATATTGTGTTGGCTCTTTAGAATCTTTTGGGTCCAGGTTGACATCCCACAAGGGTATTTCTTGTTGGAATTGCCCAGTGGCCATGGTGTAAGACCAGAGGGTCTGAGCCTCTGGGTTAGGAAGAGGTCATTGATATAAACAAAATGTTTCCTGTATAGCATCCCATAAGGACTAAGATCAAGCTCTTCCTTAGGGGCAATATGGGTGTGGAGGAGAGCTATGGGTAAAGCCTCCTTCCATCCAAGGGAAGTCTCCTGGGTTATCTTTGTTATCAGTGATTTTAAGAATTGGTTTGCTCTTTCTACTTTTCCTGAAGACTGAGGCCTCCAGGCACAATGGAGGTAATAAGTAATACCCAATGCTTAAGAGACCCCTTGGGTGACCTTAGAAGTAAATGATGTCCTATTGTCACTTTGTAATGACCTGGGCAGACCAAATCTCGGAATGATTTCTTGAAGCAGTTTTTTTTTTTTTTTTAACTACTTCCTCAGCCTTCTCAGTCCAGGTGGGAAAACCTTCAATCCACTCTGTGAATGTGTCTATCATGACTAGTAGGTATTTATACTCTTGAGAAACTGGCATCTGGGTGAAGTCCATCTACCAGTCCTCTCCTGGGTATGTCTCACGCTCTTGGACAGGCTGGGCCAACTGGAGTCTTCTAGCTCCTTGGAGTTTAATTGGCAAGTGGGACAAGAGGAGATCACTTGACTTATAGTAATTGGGAGGCATGTTCCTCTGAAGGGCCTTTCTAATAATCTTTGGAGGGCCTTCTCCCCTAAATGAGTGGTGGCATGTAAGGAGTTAACCAACTTCCACTGGAGGTTCCTAGACAGAAAAAAGAGTCAAGGAGTCCCTCCTTTTGGAACCACCCCATATGATCTTCTTGAAAGCCCTCAGTCTTAGCTTTAAGAGTCTCACCTTCAATATATGAAGGAGTTTCTGGCAAATTAGTCTGTGGAACTAAGGTGGCAAACCCTATTAGGTCATTGTTCTGTAATGCTGCTCTCTTAGCTGCCTGATTGGCTGCTTGGTCCCTTGCACCACTTCCATGCTCCCTTTTTGGTGTCCTCTGCAATGGGAGACTGAAATCTCAGCGGGCAGATGGACTGCCTCCAAGAGCCTAAGGATTTGATCACCATACTTGATTCAGGACCCTGGGATGGTCAAGTGGCCTCTTTCTTTCCAAATAGCAGATGTGCATGTAGCACCAGAAAGGCATACTTGGTGTCCATGTAAATGGCTACTCTTTTTCTTTTTCCCAGCTCTAAAGCTTAAATCAGGGCTATGAGCTCAGCCAATTGGGCTGAAGTACCGGTGGCAAAGATTTAGCCTCTATGGTCTCAAAATTTGAGACTACTGCATATCTGGCTCTTCTTTTTCCATCCAAGACAAAGCTGCTTCCATCAGTGTGCCAGATTTGCTCAGGATTGGTCAGAAGATCTTCTGACAGTCTCTCTTGGGGCTTTGAACAATGGTCCAAAGTTTCTAGGCAAGAGTGAAGGGAGAGAGCCTTTGGGGGTAGACAGGAGGATAGCTGGGTTAAGAACCTCACAGGGGGATATAGTCAGGCCTGTATTTTCCATCAGCACTACTTGATATCTGAGGTGATCAGACACCTATAAATGGCTTCTCCCATTCAGGAGTTGTTTCATTTGGTAGCTGGTAAAAATAGTTGGCCCCCAAGATAGAGTTTTAAAGCATCTTCTATCAGGACTGTGATAGCTGCAAGATTTCGAAAGCAGAGAAAGATCTCTTCCCAATAAGGGAGTAAGACACTCAGTGACCACCAGAAACTGGTGGGAAATTTTTGTCCATCCAAGCAACAAAGAAGTGCTCAGGTGAATCTCTTTGTAATTGTTTTTCCTGCAGCACCCAAAATGGTACAAGTTTGGGAGGAGAAGGCTCCGGAGTAGGAGGTAAGGACAGAGTAGGTAGCCCTTGTGTCAACCAAGAAATTCTTGGACCTACCTGCCACATCTTGCTGCACCCTTGGCTCCAGCCCCATGATGATTATTTGTGACAAGTGGGCTGGCTGGAGTGGGCGACTTCAGTCCGGTCAGTCATCGTGAGGGAAAGCTTGGCACTTAACCTTGAGGCTCTTGGGTCCCGAGGGCAGTGTACTGCCCAGTGTCCCAATTGATGGCATTCGTAGCAAGCCATTTTAGGAGACTTGCCGTGGTTTGGACACTGTTTGGCCCAAGGTCCTGCCTGTATACAGATTAGGCATTTACCTCATGCCTTGTCCTTCAAGGACTCGGGGTTTGCCGTAGGGCTTCGCTGGAGGGCAGCCAGCATCTGGGCATGGCTTGTCTCTTTCCTTTTCTCCCTTTCCTGGGCCTTGGCCTCCCTGTCCTGTTCTGTTATAAAATATATTGGTGGCTGTCTGGACCATCTCATCTAAAGAGGCAACAGGGTCCTGCTTCTCTAGCTGTTGTAACTTCATCCTGATGTCTGATGCACCTTGGGAAAGGAATTTGTCCTTTAAAATCATCTGTCCCTCGTAAGAGTCTACGTACAGATTGGTAAACTTTTAGAGGGCCTCTCTTAGACTTTCCAGAGAGAGGCAATGATGTTCTTGTTGGACTCCTGAGTTATTTCTGAGACCAGGCACATTCCCACAACTAATAGGCTTCCTTCTATTTCCATGGGTGGACTTCCTTAGGGGTGAGTTTTTCTGAAGCTTATCCTACCCAGTACTGTTGCAACCTGAGAGCCAGGCATCCCCGGGTCAGGTGCAGAGCCCCAGGCGGGTTGAGGCGTGATGGCCTCCTGGAGATCAAATCCCTGGGCAGTTCGAGGCAAGTCAGCCCCCTGAGAATTGGGTCCCTGGGCAGGTTGAGCATATCAACTTCCTGGGACCCTTGGACTGGCAGATCCCTGAGTAGGTTGAGGCGTGACAACCTCCCGAGGACCTGGTCCCTAGGCAGGTCGACCTCCTGGGACCCCTGGACTGGCGGATTCCTGAGCAGGTTGAGGTGTGACAGCCTCCCAGGGACCATATCCCTAGGCATGTCAAGGCAGGTTGACCTCCTGGGACCCTGGGCTGGTGGATCTCCAAGCAGGCTGAGGTGTGACAACCTCCCAGGGACCATATGCCTAGGCATGTCAAGGCAGGTTGACCTCCTGGGATCCCAGGCTGGAGTTGGGCATCCCCAAGGTCTCCAGTGTGACTAGTGCTGGGTAGGATTAAGGGGTTGTAATCTTAACTCGTTGACAGTTTTTCCACCGCAGATGGGAATAGGTACCATGATGTAAAGCAATCCAAGCTTGTGGCCTGAGACTGGGAACCTGGCAAAATAGCCATAAGCCTTATCCTCTTATTCCTCTGAGATAATAAAATTTCCTCACTGATTTCCTCCTCTCGTCCACTATAAGAGCAGTTTAGGGTGTTTCCAATGGTAAACATTTCATTGTCATAGACCCACTTTAGGTAATAACACAAGTAATGACAAAGGAGTGGGTTATCTGGTCCTGTTAGGGGCATTAAGAATATTTTAATAATAAGCTTGGTGGAGAGATGTCACCTACAAGGGGGCAGGGTCTTGGTTATAGGAGTTAGTAAGTGGCTTAAGGACAAATTGATAATAGGCAACAGACCAGATGTTCCATAAAAGTGGAGTGGAGATTTGATCAAGGGGTATGTTTCTAACTTTAGGAGAAGGATGGTAAGGGTTTGGGCCCAAACAGCCTGCAGGGCTAACTCCCAAAGTGATAAACATTGTCCCTGGAAGCCCAGTTGCCTTTGAAGGGATGCCACCAACAGATGGACTTCTGGCAGGTATTGTGTGCCTGTCACCCACCCTAATGGGTCCACTAAGAGGCTCTGTTGTCACACATGTTGTAGGAAACTTGGAAGATGAAGGCCTGAATCTCTAGGATTGGATATTATACAGTATTTCCCTCCCAAGGGCCAGCTGTTTTCTGGTTGTCCTGCCAGAAGATTATAGATGCAGTATTGTGGGCCTAGATGGGCCTCATGAAAAGAGCACGAAATAGGACTGAAGGGGGCAGGGCACAACTTTTGAAAGAATAACATAGCCCAAGGGCATAGCATAAAATGATTAACATCAAATGGGTCCAAGATAGCAGACAAGTCAAATTTAACTAAACCTTGATCCTCAGTCTGCAAGCTAAATAACATACCCAGAGGCACCAGGACAGTTCCAAGGCACTATCAAAAGACCGAGGACTGAGTGGTTCCCCAATTGTTGGAATGATCTTCCCACTCATTAGCATATGAAATCACCCAGCTCACAAAAACTAACCTCACATTTCATGGCTGCCACACTCACCCTCTGTGATGGCACACACTCTGTGGACTGTGCTTATGTCTGAATTCAGACAAATCTACCTTTTACCTATCACTGTGTCTCTCATTGAGTTCTTTTTCCAATGAGATATCAAGAACCTGAGCTTCATTAGGTCCTGAAACCAGGCACCATGGGCTTTGGCCTTGCTCAAGTCCGGGTAGAACCCAACTGAGTGACTGAGCATAGCACAGGGTACCTGCCACATGCGTTTGAGTCCCAGTATTAGGTAAACAGTTTCAAACACAACTTTCAGAAATGGAAAGATGATGATCAGCTCTATACTTTGTAAACAGTGGTGTAGATGGAGAGAGGAGCTGAAGGATGGGAGGAAAAAGTAGTGGGGAAAACGTGCCAAGGAACCCCTTTCAAAACTTGCTGGAAAGTCTGCTAAATACCTGACCTGTGCACACAATTTTCATTGGCCTGATCCTTGGCACAAAGGAGGTTAAAGACAGAAGAATCCTCATCCTGCTTGGGCAACAGCTACTAGGGCACAACAGACAGTGGAGCCTTTGGGACACACTGGGGAGTAGCCCCTGCCAGAGTCCCTCAATTGCACCCACTGCTGCTCGTCTGTTCACAGGGGGTTTGAGGAAACAAGAAAGGAGAGATTGTAAAGGAATTAAGATTTTGTTAGCCACATGTCCTTCCAGACATAGGGGCGAGAACCTCCTACCTTAACTGGAGGTCTTCTGGAATCTGAGACTGAGCTGGGTGAACTTTCTGCCATTTGTTCTTGTCCCAGTTTCCAGCATGCTAGGCTTCTTGTTACTTCCACTGCACTGGCTTTCCTTTGCATTCAGCTTCCACCACGTGAGCTTTCACCAAGTTGGGCTTCTGCTGTGCTTGGTCTCTGCCTCGCTGGGGCTGAGCTGGGGTTGTTTCAGCCAGGTTAAATCCCAGACATGTCAGATTTAAGGCACCAGATATGTCGAGGGAGTGTGTAATTTTCTTGGTTCTGTCTCACCACAGCAAAGATTTGAAATGGCGGACCTGTGTTACAGCTCTGTTACAGCTTAGTTTTATTTGGCAAGCAAAAGATAGTACATCCTCGAGGCGTGAGGGTTGGCTGACCCAAAAAGGAGGCAGGCTCAGTCTTGGCTCCTCTTTTTATATGTTTTGTCTCCTTCCCCTGAGCCTGCCCTATGTAAACTGGGCTAGCCAGGAGGGCTGTTTGTTTCACCTGAGGTTCTCACTCCATCTGCAGATTTTCTTTTGTTCCATCTTTGCGGGCTTTTTCCTTTCTTTGTCTTTTAGCCACCACCATTTTGGACTCCTTTTTCCTATTCTAACTGCCTAACATAACCATGGTTATTCAACCTGTTACTGAATCACAAGTCTCTATGCCTGACACACAGTGAGGCCCATCAATACTAAAACAGAGTTTAGAACAGAGAAAGGCTTATTACAGATTCATACAAGGATATGGTGGCTGATGCCCTAAGAATCCCAAAGTTACTGAAAACTTTCAGCAAGCCCCTTTAAAAGCAAAAGGTGAGGGATGGGTGTGGTTGTTGCAAATTTCTTGCTGTAGGATCTTCTTGAGGTCAGGTCATGGCAGATGTTCCTGTAAATCCCTACCAAATGAATTTTATTCTCTGTCCTGAAAGAAAGGGTAGAGTCCCAAGGCATAGCTTTCACCCTCCAAGGTCCCAGTCCTGGCTAAGAGGAGGCAGATCTCAGTTGGCAATTCCTTCAGGCCAGGTTCCCACACCCTACCCAGTTGTCATCCCTGAGGGAGTGAGGCACCCGGCCCAACTGGCCCTCAATCTATTCAGGATGCCCAAATGGGAAAATCATGTCTCAGAGACTGTGACCAAAACAGATGGCCACTGCTATTAGGTCTCAGAGACAGGGATGGGGGAGAGGTTCACTGCTACCTCAATACCTGGGTCAATATCTAGTGGAGGGCCTTGGCAAGGGCTCTGGGGCCCTACAGGACACAGTCCCCAGTCTGTTCCCTGGGCCTTCCAGCTCACCCATTGGCCCAAGGCTGGATGAGCTGGAAGGCCTCCAGGAGAAGACCTGCATCTGCCTCTTACCTCACTCACCACCCAGTGACCACCACACCCTGAGCCTTGGCTGAATCACTTCCCTAACAGTCCCTCATTAACAGTTAATTGTAGGCAGGGCCCACTGTGGCACTGAACAGTGGCTGAGCAGGACAACTAATGGTCACTGATTGACAGTTGGTTGCTTGTGGGCGGGGCCCACTGAGGCATCAAACAATGGCTGAGCAAGACCTACTGCCTGGTAGGTGCAGAGTAATGAGGCACAGCAATGGCTGCCTACTAAGGGGCTATGCTAACCCTGCTCTGGTACACCCTCTGATCTGTTTTCTTCTGTAATTTTACCCTTTTCAGAATGTCACATGGAATTATGTATATCTCCTGGGTTTGGCTTAGCAAAATTCATATAAGATTCGTTTATGTTGTAGCTCCCCACTTTTTTTTTAGGTCAGCTCCTTTTCTCCCACTCTTTTCACTTCATTCAGTATTGCTATATTATTATGTTGTTCAAAGTGTTCTATGTTTGGGCATTGAGAGCTATCATAGGTTAGCTTTTGGATCATCTTAATATATTCTTATATACTTCCCTTGTAGCTCAGTCGGTAAAGAATCTGCCTGCAGTGTAGGAGACCCGGGTTCCATCCCTGGGTTGGGAAGATCCCATGGAGAAGAAAATGGCAACCCTCTCCAGTATCCTAGCCTGGAAAATCTCATGGACAGAGGAGCCTGGTGGGCTGCAGTCCATGGGGTCGCAAAGAGTTGGGCACGACTGAGTGACTAACACTAACACTAACATATTCTTATCAGTTAAAAAAAAATAATAGTTTTCTTTTTCCTTCAGCTGCACTGCATGGCATGTGGGATCTTAGTTCCTGACCAGGGATCAAACCTATGCCCCCTGTATTGGAAGTGCAGAGTCTTATGCACTGGATCACCAGAGAAGTGCCAAAAATAGCAGTTTTTATTGAGATATAATTCACGTAACATACAACTCATTCATTTAATGTGCACAATTGTACCATTCAGTCGTTTTTAGTGTATTCACAGATAAGAGGGATCATCACCACAGTCAATTATAGAACACTTTCATCAACTCAAAACAAATTCCATATGCTTTATCAGTCATCCCCAGTGCCTTCATCCTCCAATCCCATGCAACTACTAACTTATTGTTGTTTCTATATAAATGGGATCAAACAATGTATGGTCTCGTGATTGATTTCCTTCACATTTGCTTAATGTTTTTCAAAATTCATCCATGTTTTAGTATGTATTAATACCTCATTCTTTTTTGTGATTGAATAATATTCTGTTGTGTGGAATATTTTTGTTTTATGCCACATTTTCTTTATCCCTTCATCAGGTGATGGACATTTGGGTTGTTTCCATCTGTTTGCTATTGTGAATAACATTGCTATAAATATTCATGTATAAGATTTGTTTGAACATGTTTTTGTTATTCTTGGGTATTTACCTAGGAATTGCTGATTCTCATGGTAATTCTATGGTGAATATTTTGAGGAACTGCCACTTTTTTTTCACAGTGACCACCATTTTTCATTGTTACCTGAAGTGTATGATGGTTCCTATTTTTCCATATCCTTACATACACTTTAAAAAATTTTTATTTTGACTGTGCCACATGGCTTGCATTCCCAAGTAACTTTGCAAGGATGCTAAACATTTAAGTCAACCTACAAAATAGTCCTGACTAGGACAGCAATTGTCTAAAAGATAATACCTCAGAGGAAATGGTTAAAACCTGAGGTTTTTATGGGGAATGTTACCTCTGACAGATGGTTCCAGGCAGTCAACAAGGCCCAGCTCCTCCCCAGGGCCAGGCTCTGAGTGGCATCTTCTGAGGTCCTTACTGGGCACGCACTTCCTGACTGGTGCTCAATGTCTCTGTTTTAAACCAATTATCCATTCCTCCTCTCATATGTGATGGCAGATGTGCCATCATTTAATATGGCATTCTTATTAATTAAGGCATCATTAATATGGCAATATCTCAATGGCCATCATTTAAATATGCCATTGAGATCTGCAGATTACCAGTCTGTGTTGAGTGCCTTTTGCCATATAAAGGTGCAGATTATCAAACTGGAAATGGTCCAGAAAGTCATACATGTGAAATGGATTCATGTGGCTCGAGCTGGTTGGTCAGGAACCTCCAGAAAATGTCAGCAGTGGTAAGGTGCCAGATAGTCCCCAGAAGAAGTCAAATACTGAACCTGGCATCTGCCAGGAGTGGGCAGGGAGGCCTTGCTCCATGTAATGTGGGCTCACCACCGAGAGACAAATGCAGGTCCAGGGCTGCTGCTCCTTAAAAGCACTCTAGCCTCACAGACACCCTTACCCCACCCAGCCTGCCCGGCCCATTTCCAAGGTTGCCTGCACTGCCTTCCTTCACACATGCTCACATGGAACGTGTGTGTCCACAGGCCCTCAAATGGCTGGTCCAAGCCTGGCTTTGACAGGGGTCACAGGAGTGGCATGCAGCAGTAGCTTCTGCATCAGAAACAGTCTTTTCCCTTTATGCCCAGTCTGTGGAGGTAGACATGTTGCCATGTTCAGAAAAGCAATGAATCCAGCAACATTTGTTGCAACCTGGATGCTGGGAGCTGATTCCAGTTGGTCTTAGAGAGAGAGTGAGAGCTCTTTGTGGGCATCTACATGATTGAAACAGTTCCATCATCACCTGCAATTTGTTTCCTGTTTCCCAATTTCCTGGCCCCAAAGAGAGTTTCTTTACTGGGTTAAAAAAAAAAAAGAAGGAAAGAAAAGTCTTCATTCTGCCCACAGTAGGAGCAACCCTAAGCCCTTTCAGTCTGCATAGTTGGTCAAGCTGGTTCTGAGGCTGTTAGTGGACAATACTGAGTTTCAATCTAGTTGGAGCATTAGTAAACCAGGACCTAGCAGTCATAGAATCATCTGTGAAATGAAAGCCCCAAAGAGCTGGTGACTTAGGGCTTTTTTGAGGCAGCACAGAGGGAGATAAAATTTCCTCCACAGAGATGGCTACAATTAAAGCTGAGATGCTACTGCATTTTTCAGTGTACATATCCATTTCACAGGTGAAGGTTTCTTTGGTCCTTTCCCACCTTATCCATCATGGATTCGAGGTTCAGTTCAGTTCAGTTCAGTCGCTCAGTCATGTCCGACTCTTTGCAACCCCATGAATTGCAGCACGCCAGGCCTCCCTGTCCATCACCAACTCCTGGAGTTTACTCAAACTCATGCCCATCCAGTTGGTGATGCCATCCAGCCATCTCATCCTCTGTTGTCCCCTTCTCTTCCTGCCCCAAATCCCTCCCAGCATCAGGGTCTTTCCCAATGAGTCAACTCTTCACATGAGGTGGCCGAAGTATTGGAGTTTCAGCTTCAGCATCAGTCCTTCCAATGAACACCCAGAACTGATCTCCTTCAGGATGGACTGGTTGGATCTTCTTGCAGTCCTAGGGACTCTCAAGAGTCTTCTGCAACACCACAGTTCAAAAGGATCAATTTTTCAGTGCTCAGCTTTCTTCACAGTCCCACTCTCGCATCCATACATGACCACTGGAAAAACCATAGCCTTGACCAGACGAGCCTTTGTTGGCAAAGTATTGTCTCTGCTTTTTAAAATGCTATCTAGGTTACTCACCCCCAAAATGAACACAGGAAGCTGGAGACTCACAAGGTCTGTAAGAATCAGCAATTTAGTTGGACAACAGCTCAGTGACAAGGTATTGTAATAGCTGTAGTAGCCACGCCAAAACCCAAAGTCCAAAACCATGAGAAATACCAGTCCCTTTACCAGAGGTTCCAATAGGCAAAATACATCAGTGTCAGAACCTTGTCCCATCTCCAATTTCTAAAGAATTCAATAAAGTGAGGGGAACTCGTGTTAAATTATGACCTGATCACTGGTGGCTAATGACAAGGAAGTCAGGCTCAACATTCTTCTCTACCTGCAGCTCTTCAGCCATGGGATGAATATCCTGTGAAACTTATGAGACAGGGAATTAGAGCTTATGATGTTCTATTATAATTCTAATGCAAAAACAATAGTAAAAATATTCATCAAGGGACTTCCAGGGTCAAGTGGTTAAGATTCCAGGCTTCCAACACGGGGCATGAGTTAGACCCCTGCTCAGGGAGCTAAGATCCAACGTGCCACATGGATGTGACCAAAAAATTTAAAGAGGAAATAAATTTTAAAAATCTTGTTTTAAAATACTATACATCAAATCTCTCCAAAGGGCCCCACCCACAAAGTCACTTTTACATTTTTTTCTTTTTCACTGCATTGTTTCTTTGAACTGGCTCAGTTGGACGCATGTGGTTTTTTGTTTGTTTTTCTCCTCCAGGAACACAGGAGCTTAACATCACTTGTTGCAGGCATTAACAGCTTCCAGATCTTGCTACCTCTCGGTTGGGGGTTTGAAGGAGAGGATTGAACGGTGGAGAGTATTGGATGCTAGGTTGAGGAGATGGCTGAAGCAATTGAGATTTAATTTTTCTATTTGGTACATATCCCCAGTCTTATCTCCTCCTGTGTGCCTTCTGGCATTTGGGGAGCACTGGGCTCAGGAGCTTTTTCTTTTTGCCCCCTTACATGAAGCAATGGCTCTGCCCTATATTCCACGGCACCTTCTGCATCCCTGTCCAGTGCCTTTTTCCCCCAGGGGACCAGGTAGGGTGGGGACTAGGCTGTCTGTATCCCATACAGCTCTAAAAGTTTAAGACTCTCTTCCCTGAGGTCCCCCAGCATATTCAGATTGATCTATTAGGGTCTTTGATCCCCTTAAAGATAGGAAGAACCCATCCCCCATTTGAAGCAGCTGAAGTTAGGCTAGATGGCGGATGAGGAATCAGTGAGACATATAGAAAATACTAGTATCTCCGCACCAGAGAGACACATTTGCTTTCAGGTTTGAGCAGCTGCTTGCCGCTCACTCCACCCAAAGCCCTACAGTAGCAGCTCTGGAGACTCCTCAACTCTTCTTCCATGTCCCACACGAGTTTGGCTTTTGTTGTTAGTCGCTCAGTTGTGTCCAGCTGTTTAAGACCCCATGGACTGTAGCCTGCCAGGCTCCTCTGTCCATGAAATTCTCCAGGCAAGAATACTGGAGTGGGTTGCCATTTCCTTCGCCAGGGGATCTTCCTGACCGAGTGATCAAACTCCGGTCTCCTGCATTGCAGGCAGATTCTTTACCGTCTGAACCACTAAGATTTCTTGTCCCACAAGAAGGAAAGAACAAATAACAAAATCGTAATTCAAGACGCTTGTTGCAGTCCTAATTCCTGGTACACGGTCAGCAACCACCTTTCCTATGTTGTGGCTTTTGATCTATTAACAAGATCTGCCTTTCCATTTGTTTATACTTTTGGTTTTCTTTCATAAGTTGCTGGCTTTACATTAACACCTGAATATTACATTTTCTATGGAGTAATTGTAAATGGTATTGTGTTTTTCAGTTCAGTTTCCATATGCTCCTAGTTAGTATATGAAAATGTGATAGGTTTGCCTCCTATGATCTTTTCTGTACTTGCTTATTAATTCTCAAAGATTTCTACAGAGCCTTGAGATTTTCTACATAGACTATATACAATATACAATGTCATCTGCAAACAGGGATAATTTTATTTCTTTTTCCTCCCAAACTGTATGCCTTTTATTGCTTGTGTATCTATATGTATGTTTTATTGTACCATTTAGTACTTCCAGTATTATGCTGAATGAATAAGCAAGGTGAATGATGATGTTCCTGACTTTAGGAGGAAAACATTCAGTCCCTCAACAGTAACTGTGATGTTAAATGTAGGATGTTTTGTAGATAGTCAAGATGAAGTTCCCCTCTACTCCTAGTTTCCTGAGAGTTTTTATCTTTATATCATGAGTAAATGTTGGATTTGATTAGATGCTTCTTCTGAGTCAGATATGATCATATGACTTTTCTTCTTCAGCCTGTTGATATGGTGGATGTCACTGATTGATTTTTTTATCTGAACCAGTCTTCCAAACCTAGAATAAACTCCACTTGATTATGGTATATAATTCTTTCTATACATCATTGGATTCAGTTTGGTAGTATTTTGCTGAGGATTTTTGTGTCTAAGTTCATGTGAAATACTTGTCTATAGTTTTAGTTTTGTACCGTCTTGACTTGATATTGATATCAGAATAATACAGATGTCATAAAATGAGGTGAGAAGTGTTCTGTTTCTGAACAAGATTGTATATAATTGATATGAATTCTTCTTTAAATTTTTCGTAGAATTCTTCAGTGAAATCATCTGGGTCTGGCATTTTTTTTTTTTTAAGGGGATTTTTAAAAGTACAAATTCAATTTAAAAAAATGGTTATTGGACTCTTCAGATGTCTATTTCATCTTGGTCGAATTTTGTAAGTTTGTTGTTTTTGAGAAAGTGATCTGTTTTTTCTAAGTTTTTGAATTTATGCATATAAAGTTGTTCACAGTATTCTCTTATTATCATTTTAACGAGTAAATGAGCTATAGTGAAAGTCCTTGTTTCTTTAATCACATTGATGTTTTATGTCTATTTTTATCTCTGACAGTCTTGCTGGAGGTTTACCAGTTCTATTGATTTTTTTTGAGGCACCAACTTTTTCTTTCATTGATATTCTCTGTTGCTTTCCAGTTTTCAATTTCATTGATTTCTGGTCTATATTCAGTATTTCCTTTGTCTACTTACTTTGGGTATATTTTGTTCTTCTTTTTCTTAAGTTTCTTGGAGTAGAGACTAACATAATTGATTTGAGATCTTGCCTTGTTCCTGATATAAGCATTTGGTGCTATAAACTTCTCACAACACTGTTTTAACTATCTAAAATATTTTGATAGGCTGTATTTTCATTTTCATTCAGTTCTATATATTTTTAAATTTTCCTTTGAGACTACCTCTTTAATCAACTGTTATTTAGATATGTTGTAAAATTTTCAAGTGTTCAGAGATTTTCCTATTGTCTTTCTGTTATTGATTTCAAGTTTTATTACATTGTGATCAGAGAAGATACTCTGTATAATTTCAGTAATTTTAAATTTTATGAACTTATTTTATGACTCAGTATGGTCTCTCATAGTGAATGTTTCTATGGTACTTGAAAAATATATATATTCTGTTGATTTTGAGTAGAGTGTTTTATATATGTCACTTCGGTCCTTTTAGTTGACTGTGTTGTTCTTCTGTATTCTTACTGATTTACTGTTCAGTAATTCTAACAGTGGGGTGTTGAAGTCTTGAACTATTAATATAATTGTGGATTCATCTGTTTCTCCTTTCATCTCTATTATTTGAGGGGAATATCAGTTCAAATGACAGTAAATTTCCAAGTGTCTTTTTTCTCTGTCTGCTTTCAAGGTTTTTTCTTTGTCTATAGTTTTTTTTTTTTTTAATTTAATTATGATGTAACTTGGTATGGATTTCTTTGGGCTTATTTGAGATTTTCTCATTTTATTTTATGATTATGGCTTAATTCCCCCCCCCCCCCCAATTTATGAAAGCTTCAGCCATTATTTCTTTAAGTACTTTTTCAGTTCCTCTCTCTCCTCTCCTTCAGGGATGTTAGCTCTTTTATTGTTATTTCAGAGATCCTGAGATGCTGTTCAGTTTTTTAAGTCAACTGAGTAAACTCTATTGATCTCAGATTCACTGATTCTGTCCTTTTCATTTCCACTCTACTATTGATCCCACACAGCTATTTACAAAATTTAGTTATTGAATTTTTTCAGTTCTCTAATTTCCATTTTCTTCTCTCTCTCTCTCCCTTTCTTTCTCTGTCTTTTTCCCTGTTCCTTCCTCTCTCCCTCTCTTAACTTTTATCTCTTTGCTGAGATTTTTCTATTTTTTCATTGGGTTTCAGGTATATTTGTAATTTTGATGATAGCTATCCCAATCAGACCATTCTAATATTTAATTCATCTCAATGTTGGTGTCTGTCATTTTTTCATTCAAGTTGTTATTGTCCTAGGTATTGGTATGATGAGAGATTTGCAATTGTAGCCTGGACATTTGGGATATTATATTTCAGGACAATTGGACCTATTTCATTTTCTTTTTAAATAGGCAGTTCCATTGTTTAGTTGTAGCATGAAAACCTGGTTGGAAGTGTACGTTTTGCTTCTGGCTGGGCTTTGCTGATACTACCCTGGGAAAAGTGGAGTTCTGACTCACTTTGCCTTGTTGTAGATGGGTGGGGTACATTGTCAGTCCCTGCCTCAGTCTCATTGACATCCTCCTTGTAGAAAAGGGCCCTGACTCACACCATCTCATTGTCTCCAGTTGTGCATGTAAGCTCAGCTCCCTGCTGGGCCTTGCTGATACCAGGCGGAACAAGGTAGCTCAGTACCTGCCTTCTACCCATAGTTCTGTTTTTTTGATGCTGAGTTGTGGAAGCTCAGCTTCTCCTGTGCCACCTGACACTAAAGAAATGGGAAGTGGAATGTCAACTAGCTCTCCCTTGAATCACTTGCTCTGCCTCATTGTTGCCAGTGGGGGTAGAAACTTAGCTGCTCACTGGGCTCCCCCGACATTAGGTGGTTGCCTTATTTAATCTCATTGCTGCCAGGTCACTAAATAGGTTCAGCTACCCACTGGGCCTCACTGACACTAAAGATGGAAAGAAAGTGGAGTGCCGAGTTGTATTACCCTGCTCAGTCAGATCAGAGAGGCTTAGGTCACCACAGGGATCAGGGAGGCTAGGGATCAGAGGCTAGGGATTAGAGAGGCTTAGGTCACCACAGGACTTCTCTGTCATTACCTTTGCAGAGGAATCCAAATACCACTTGCTTCCACTAGGTGAGAGATGCAAAATCAGCTCCTGGCTCAGCCCCATTGACACTTCTGTGGTAGCTTAATCAGAAAACCTTCTGCTTCTTATTGAGTGGAGATGGAAATTCACATCCCTGCTTGTGTTGTATGACCCAGCTTGGAAACTGAAACACTGCCTACTTTCACTAGGAAGGAATGGTGGATGAGTAGGAGAATCAGAGCACCATCATCTGCTACCACACAGCACGAAGTGGGTGAGTGGGTTCTGTTAGGCCACTCTTTTCTTGGTCCTTTGGCTAGAGGGAAAAAGCTTGGCTTTGGTTTTATTTTGGGGCTTCTGCAGTTCCCTGTGTGAGATGTATAAGAGGTAACAAGAAAACCAGTGTAAATCATCACCATTGCTCTAGTGGTACTATATGCCTTGGTAGTCCCACGGACAGTTTGCCTTCTTTCCACCTTTCAGAGACTTTTTATGGTTTCTTGGTGTATTATGTTCAGGATATTTTCATTCAAAGAGAGAATAATTGTAAAAAATGGGACGACTCCACCTTGGCCAGAAACAGAAGTCTGTTTGAATTTCAGTAGTGTCAGACATAACAGCAGCAATAAACAAGAGCTTCTTTTAGGGCTGTCATGGAAATTGTCTTGTTCTCACACCATGATTTTTGCTGAGAAATGACAGACCTAAGTTTGTTGTTTCCTCTTTGTAATTTCCCAAAGGCACTCAGAAGAATTTCTTCCACACCACAATCCTTATATTCATTATTACTGCTACAATAGTCAAGTTCTGTAGCCTCCTGGGCCAGCAAGACACACGTTTCAGTTAGCGCTTCATACATGGTAGATTCATTAATTGCGATGTCTCTACATGTCATGGATTACATGGGCAAGGAGAGCAGTACTGCACTCAAATCAAAAGGCAGAGCCAAACTAATCCTAAAATTCCATTTTGTGTGAGTGTCTCCTGAGATCACTTCTGGTATCAGTTCTGTATTGATCACTCCTGATACCAATTCTGTATTGATCAGAGCCAACACAGTACTTAGTACTGGGAAATTTTAATATGAGGAATTATTAATTATAAAGCAGATTGTAGTATTGAAGGCTTAACTTCAATTAGTAAGTATTAACTCTCATTACTAAGAAATAATGAGAAGTTTCACATTCTTGGTTGAACTACAATTTTTATTAAAAATATGTAAAACCACTCCCACTTGTGAGTTAGTATGTCAACGTTATTACTTTTAATTGCTATTTACTGTTTCATGTTATGCATCAGTATAGTTTATTTTTAAGTTGCTCTCAACTGTTTGTTATTATGAACTAATTTGCAAAATATGCAAGATGGCTAATTGTATGTGATAGTGTTGCAGGAAGGGGGACCCCTTCCAGGGCCCGAAACTGGGCTCTTGTCTAACACTCGGAAATGAATTGTCCGAGGAGACACATGCTGACAAAGCAAGAGATTTTATTGGGAAAGGGCACCCGGGTGGAGAGCAGTAGGTAAGGGAACCCAGGAGAACTGCTCTGCCACGTGGCTCACAGTCTTGGGTTTTATGGTGATGGGATTAGTTTCCGGGTGGTCTTTGGCCAATCATTCTAATTCAGAGTCTTTCCTGGTGGCGCACGCATCGCTCAGCCAAAATGGATGCTAGCAAGAGGGATTCTGGGAAGTGGACGGACAGGTAGTGTCTCCTCTCGATCTTTCCCAAACTCTTCCGGCTGGTGGTGGCCTATTAGTTCCGTATTCCTTATCAGGATCTCCTGCCATAAAACAACTCATGCAAATGGTTACTATGGTGCCTGGCCAGGGTGGGCGGTTTCAATCAGTGTGCTTCCCCTAACAACTCCCCCCTGAGAGACTTCATACTCAAGATGCTTCTTGGGAATTGGGGCGGAGGTCTCTTTCTTCTGTAACTTCTTCCTGCTGTGCCTGGGCGTAGGCCTGCCTAGCAGAGCAGAAGTCTCTCTATACCTGACCTAAGTTGGGGTGTTTTATATCTGAAACCAGCTTTTACTCTTGTAATAACAGCAACTTAGTTTGGAACTGTCAGCGCCTCTCAGAGGTAAAATAGACAGGGGCCAAACAGACCTAAAAGGATGGTCATCACTGGTCCCCAGAAACAGGAGGCACTGCTGGGATGATTGGCTGGTGGTCAAGCAACAGAGCTGTGTTCTAAGAATCTTATGTTTAGTCTGAAGTTACCATCTTCCACCTGGGTGGGGGCTCTAGTTCTGTAGAAGAACTCAAAAGACATTGTTATGCATATTTTTTTTTTTTTTTTTTTTTTTGAGTAGGAACCAGGACCCGTCTCAAGGCTGTACCACCATTTGATTGTTTCCCCTCTGTTTCTGTATTTTTTCTTTCTCTGATTGGCAATTGTTTGAATCTACCCTTTGGAACTCAGGGAAGGTCAAGGAGGCTGAATAAAGCCTATATTTTACAGTACAGCAGATCTGTACTCCAGAGTCGCCACCCCTCAGAGTCCTGTTCAGTTTTATTTAGGGAACAGGGCAACTATGACTGTGATAACTTTTTGTCAAAATGGGGCATAGGACTGCCTCAGCTTGGAGAAGAGACACTGAATTGGAAGTATTCCTGAGTTCCAAGTCTTAGATCTGAGCCTTGTATGATTAAAATCTCAATCCCTTGGTCTGCCATTTTGTTGTAACATACCCAGTTAGTAGTAGCTAGAGAAGGGATAACTGGAGTTTTAATAGACAAAGTAAATCTCTTTCTTTTAGAAGAATAGACCTGAAATCCAGTCTGGACCTGGCACTTCAGGGAGACTTGTAGCCAGGTGGCCAGTTGCCTAGTTTTATAAAAAGTAAGGTAGAAGTTACTAGCTTCCAGCAGACATTGTTTTGAGAATGGTGGCATCTAAGCCTGACACGACTCAAAAAACTCAAGTGTTTAGCAATACAATGTCTAATCTGAAATTACACCCATAGTAACACCTGGTTATTTCCCAGGATGTCTGAACCATAACTGAGTACTCTATTTTGACTTTTAATTATAAAATTTTTTCTTTAATAGCCAAAGCAGATGGCACCATTAATGATGTTAGTGTTTCTCTAGGTATGAGAAGATGCAAGAATTGGGACTCATAAAATCTCTTGAAAAGATCTAACTATCTGAAGGCCTGTTCTGCCAGTTTTTCCCAGAGCACGGAACACCTCATTCTTGATCTTTACCCTGAACTCCTTTCAGGGCCGTTGGAAGTCAGCAGTTGCAGTGGCCATGATAGAATCGCTGTAGATGTAGATGGCAAGTGTCAATCTTCAGTTGGCAAAGCCCCTTTTTGCTCACAAACTTGACCACGACTTTGAGGGGGGCATTTCATGACCATTTTATCCCATGGTGCTGAGAATGTCCATTCTCAGGTTTGGCAAAGATTTTGTCGACCGGCCTCTCAATGTGCTGTTACTGGATTAGGCCATAAAACAGTATCTAAAATTCTCTGGACCACCTGTCTTACTAGCCTCTTAGTCCAGGAAAACATTCCCTCTTGTTGCTTTTTCTCATATCTAGAGTTACACTGTCATCATCATCGATTTCATAAGGAACTATATATTATTCTATCAGAGGCCTCAGTCACACATTTGGCACTGTAAGAAATAGCAATTCTGTAAAACAGATGAAATACAAAGAACGTAGCCAGCAGTATTAGTAAAGTCACAAGTAAGACCTAAGAGCTTCTACTAGATATAGCCCAGTATATCCCAGGTCATCTGACTTAGTCTACTCTGTACGAATCTTTATCTTTCAGGGAAATTATACATTGGCACCACCATCTATAAGGCACACAGCCCAGTTTTCTAGTGTTACTAGACTGATTATCTTTAGTATGATTTAATTGTCTTTAACACAGAGGAGACTTTAAACCTAAATTACCATAGCCTAGTGTTATCTATATAAATCTATCTCATAATTGTGGGAGATTTCTTTTTCTTTTGTTAAAACCTTTTTTTGTTGCTCTGATTGAGCTTGAGGAATAGAAAAAGGCTCAAATTTATAGCCAGAGTCAGAGTAGGCATTATTAATTGGCCCAGTAAGGGGATCCCATCTGGTAGTATCATAGTAACCTGAATATGACTATAATTTTTCCAAGTAAATTTCTTCAGGGCCAACCAGTTAGAGTCTTGTAGTAGAGAAATTTACCAAGGTAACCCAGAGCTAGACACATATAATTGGCCACAAACCCAACAATTGGATTGATTTTTAAAACTAGCATAGTATCAGGCCTATGATAGAAAAGCATTTGATTTATATACAAAGGTCTAAGAAGTCAAGAGAACACTATAAACGATCATACGAATCAGGTCCGGTATCTTGGACAAGCTGTCTACCTCTGATGTCGTTGTCTTCTCATCCTGGTGTGCTGTAGTTTTTCTTGTTTGAGCATCATTTTAAGGTGAGATCAGGTCAGCTGTCTTCTCTATAGACCAATCCAGTGTAGGGGCCTTTGGAAATGGGAATTAATCTAAGAGTTAATTTCCCTTCAGTTTTATTCTGTATGAGCTAGTTAAGAGTACCTGATAAAAAGTCTTTCCATCCAGGTTGGAGACAGTCTCTTAAATTATGTCTTTTTTCAGTCCTGGTTGCAGGTCATGAGGCATCTGATCTTCATCCAAAGATAGATTACTGAGACAAGCTTCAGAAACAAACTTTTACATTAATATCACATAACAGAATTGATCATAGACTTTTTATTTTGCTGAAACACTTATAGGATCTCAGACTGAACTTTTAATATAAAACAGGACTGGGAAACTCACGCCAAAGGCTTATCACAGATTTTGCCTAACAAATCTAGGTGAACTCTTTTCTTTTAAGGTCTCAAAAATTCCTTGAGATTTTTGTACCTGTTAGTGAGATAACCTTTTTAGCTCATTTGATAAACTTACTGGAAACTTAAGAGTTTTAAATTTCTGGAGGAGTCAGATAGAGAGAAAATACAATTGTCTTGTTTATAATGTGTAATTTTACCAAATTATTTTTATAATTAGTTTAAGAGGAAGGTTTTTTCTGTTCCCGGAAAACACACAATTTAAACCTGTAATTTCTCAGATAGAAACCATAAAAGTTATAAGCATATTCGCTGGTTCGTTCAGTCCTTTGTTAACTTTTGTGACGTCATCAGGTTTTTCATCAGAATACCAAGACATATCAAAATGTTAAGAACTCTATATAATTTCTAGGATATCTGTATTAGTAACTTTTTATACATTATAACATGAGTGGATTTATTACTCATTTGATAATCTTTTTCATGTAATTTAACCAACCAAATAAACAGTTTAATATCTCTCTTTGGGATGTTTCAGGGGCCCTCTGAAACACCCCAAAGTTAGCTAGATGTCAAAGAAACTTCAAAAGAATTCGATTCAGGAAGTTTTATCGAAAAGAACAATTGAAAGCTTTAGAACATTTGGTCAGATTCAGTCAATGTTGATGGGTGTATCATTTAGCTTATTGATATGTCACAATGGGCACAAATACCAAGGCTCAAGGTCTAGTGAAAGTCAGCTCCGCCATCTTGGACCTAATTGGCTCTAAGCAGTTTTCTTACAACCATGTCATTCCTAACAAAATCCACTTATCTAACTAATTGTAATCCAATTTTAGAAAATCCTGATCATGCATAACTCTTTTTAGTATTTTTTTCATACTTTTTTACTGAAATCACTCTTCCTGCTTTCCTTTAGCAACCAAGAGCTAACTTTTATATTAGCATTTTATAGATTGGTGAGCATAAATACCAGTGATAATTTTTAAAACCCTTGCTTTCTTAAAACATTTTAGGATGGCATCAAACATTATTCTTTTATAGTCCCAAATCTCTTTAGTTTTTCTGTAAAAGGAAATCAGTGTTTAGTAGTAAATGTTTCAAAATCTTATTTCATTTGGAAATGACCTAATTATTTAATAGACTTTCAATACTTAGTTTAGCACAACCCTTAGAAATTCAAGTTATGTCAATCTGGAGAGACTACTGCAGACAGATATTTTTAAAGAATAATTATTCTTAATAGAGTTTATATATAAACTCATACCTCATTTACATTTTCTAGAAGTTTTTTCACTCGAGGTAATTTCTTTGTTGACAAACTTGTAATAGGTATAATATTTAACTTATATTTAACTTAGGTACAATGAAAATATTCTACTTGATGTTAATTACTCTAAGACATGTCTATATTAGATAGGTCAACAAAAAATATTAATATCAGGTATTTAATACTGAATATTTCCCAGTTCACCTGAACCTGGAACTTATTGTTTAATTTAGAATTATTTGATTTGTAAGCGCTTACCTTTTTTAAGCCAATTAAATAGAGCTCATTTACAAATTAACCTAAAAATATTACCCAGAGACAAAAACATACCAAGACATATTTAGACAGACACACTGTAAGATCTCGCTTCATTTTCTAAGTTTGGCCATGAATTAGATATTACAATATAAAATTTACTAGTTTATAAAATAAGCTGAAATAAATAACATTTTTAAAGGCTTTTTTCTTTTTTTTTTTTTTTCAGTCTCAGGAGTTAGAGATGGTCTAGATAAGTGTTCCTGAGAGCCCTGGTCTCAAGGCACAGGGAAAGAAAATCAAGCTCTAACAAAATGGTGGCAGGTCTAAATGGTAGCCAAACAAAGCAAAATGGCCATCACAAATCACAACACAGAACAGAGTTAAAACACACACATATAAACCTGGCAGTCCTCATCAGACACTCTCTTAAATACAAGAATACAGTCTCTCAGAAAACCTTTTATAGAGACACAAAACTTCAGATGTCTTCAAAGATTTCAAAAGGAGGAAAGGAAGCCAGGTTGAAAGAAGGGGGAGGAGGCGGGAAAGGGGGGCAAAAGGGGTGGCCTTACAGACGTCTCCTGCCACCTACAGACGCCCAGGCGTTACGGGACTTTTCCCTGGGCTTCCAGAAAAGGGAGGACTGGAACTCGGCCCTACCAGAAACCAGACCAGAAAATTCGAGTTCTCTGCCAAGAGGAGGTGATCAGTCTCCAATCCTCAGCTCAAGCTGAGGCCCTTCGACCAGATTCCTGCGTCCAGGACCGGGGGACTAGAAAAACGGGAAGGATAGGAAGGGCTAAGGAGAGGAAAGAAAGAGGGAAGGGGAGGGAGGTCAATAAAGTCTCTTGTTTCTTACCGGTCGGGGCACTCTGGCCAGTTGTCCGCGTCAGGAGGAGACCAGGGACAAAAGGGTCCCAGTTGCGGCCGCTGGGTCTGGTCCATTGGCAGGCAAGCTGGCCCTTGAGTACCCCGAGTGGTCAGGATGTCAGTCTCAGCGAAGAAGATGTCCCTTCGTGGTCGCCATTTGTTGCAGGAAGGGGGAACCCCTTCCAGGGCCCGAAACTGGGCTCTTGTCTAACACTCGGAAATGAATTGTCCGAGGAGACACATGCTGACAAAGCAAGAGATTTTATTGGGAAAGGGCACCCGGGTGGAGAGCAGTAGGTAAGGGAACCCAGGAGAACTGCTCTGCCACGTGGCTCACAGTCTTGGGTTTTATGGTGATGGGATTAGTTTCCGGGTGGTCTTTGGCCAATCATTCTAATTCAGAGTCTTTCCTGGTGGCGCACGCATCGCTCAGCCAAAATGGATGCTAGCAAGAGGGATTCTGGGAAGTGGACGGACAGGTAGTGTCTCCTCTCGATCTTTCCCAAACTCTTCCGGCTGGTGGTGGCCTATTAGTTCCGTATTCCTTATCAGGATCTCCTGCCATAAAACAACTCATGCAAATGGTTACTATGGTGCCTGGCCAGGGTGGGCGGTTTCAATCAGTGTGCTTCCCCTAACAATAGCAACTCTTTATGTTAAACCACTTGTATTCCTGGGATGGGATGGGAGGGATGGGACGGGGAGGGAGGCGGGAGAGGGGGTTGGGATGGGGAACACATGTAAATCCATGGCTGATTCATGTCAATGTATGGCAAAAATCACTACAATATTGTAAAGTAATTAGCCTCCAACTAATAAAAATAAATGAAAAAAAAAAAGAATTCCACTTAGTCATGGTGTATAGTCTTTTTTAAAAAAAATATGGTATTGGATTTATTCAATAGTTTGCTAGTATTTTGTTGAGGATTTTTATTTCCATAGTGATAAGGAATTTTCATCTGTATTTTTTCTTTTTTGATGTCTTTGTATCAAGGATAATGCTAGTATCATAGCATGAGTTAAGAAGTCACCTCTCCTCTGCTATTTTATGGAAGAGTTTGGAAAATTCTTTAAATATTTGATTTTGTTGTTGTTCAGTTGCTAGGTCATGTCTGACTCTTTGTGACCCTGTGGACAGCAGCACAACCAGGCTTCCTTATCCTTCACTATCTCCTGGAATTTGCTTAATGTCCATTGGATTGGTGATGCTATCTAATCATCTCATTCTCTGCTGCCCCCTTCTCCTTTTGCCTTCAATCTTTCCCAGCATCATGGTCTTTTCCAATGAGTCAGATTTTGCTCAGGTGACCAAAGTATGGAGCTTCGGCTTCAGCTTCAATCCTTCCAATGAATATTCATGATTGATTTCTTTTTTGGAGTGACCGGTTTGATTTCCTTGCAGTCTCTTTTTCACCACTACAATTCCAAAGCATCAATTCTTGGGTGCTCAGCCTTCTTTATAGACCAGCTCTCACATCCATACATGACTACTGGAAAAACCATAGCTCTGACTATATGGACCTTTGTCGGCAAAGTGATATCTCTGCTTTTAATACACTATCTAGGTTTGTCAGACCTCTCCTTCCAAAGGAGCAAACATCTTTTAATTTCATGGCTGCAATCACCATCCACAATGATTTTGTAGCCCAAGAAAAGAAAAATTTTCCCCTTCTATTTGCCATGAAGTGATGGGACCAGATACCATGATCTTAGTTTTTGAATGTTGAGTTTTAAGTTAACTTTTTCAGTCTCCTCTTTCACCTTTATCAAGAAGTTCTTTAGTTCCTCTTCTTTTTCTACCATTAGAATGGTGTCATCTGCATATCTTAAATTGTTGATAGTTCTCCTGGCAATCTTGATTCCAGCTTGTAACTCATTTAGTCCACATTTCCTTCGATTTTATTTGCATATAAGTTAAATAAACGTGATAATATACAGCCTTGTCGTACTCTTTTCCCAATTTTGAACTAGTTAGCTGTTCCATGTAAGGTTCTAATTGTTGATTCTTGACCCACATACAGGTTTCTCAAAAGGCAGGTAAGGTGGTCTGGTATTCCCATCTCTGTAAGAATTTTCCACGGTTTGTTGTGAGTCACACATGCACAGACTTTCTCGTAGTCAATGAAGCAGAAGTAGATGTTTTTCTGTAATTCCCTTGCTTTCTCTATGATCCAGTGAATGTGGGCAATTTGGTCTCTGGTTCCTCTGCCTTCTCTAAACCCAGCTTGTACATCTGAAAGTTCTCCGTACAAGTACTGCTGTAGCCTAGCTTGAAGGATTTTGAGCATTACATTAGTAGCATGTGAATGAGTGCAGTTGTATGGTAATTTGAACATTCTTTGGCATTGCCTTTCTTTGGACAAGGAAATGGCAACCCACTCCAGTACTCTTGCCTGGAAAATCCCATGGACAGAGAGCTTAGTAGGCACAACCGAGTGACTTCACTTCACTTCTTTGGAATTGGAATGAAAACTGACCTTGTCCAGTCTTGTAGCCACTGCTGAGTTTTCCAAATTTGTTGGCATATTGAGTGCAACACTTTAACAGCATCATTCTTTAGAATTTGAAATAGCTCAGCTGGAATTTCATCACCTCCACTAGCTTCGTTCCTAGTTATGCTTCCTAAGGCCCACTTTACTTCACACTCCAGGATGTCCAGCTGTAGGTGAGAGACCACACCATATCCAGGTCATTAATATCTTTTTTGTATGTTCTTCTGTGTATTTTTGCCACCTCTTTTTAATCTCCTCTGCCTCTGTTAGGTCAGAATTGCCTCTGTTAGGCTGGAGTTAATATTGTCTTACATTTACCACTTGTGGGTTTGTCCTTAAATTATGTGAGAAACAAAAGAGTTACTAACAAAAACCCCAACAATACTGGGTTTTATATTTACCTATGTAATCTTTACTGGTATTCTTTATATGTTAATGTGACTTTAAGTTATTTTCCTGTTGTTGAGTATCCTTCCTTCTCAGGCTAACAGACTCAGTGAAGAATTTCCTGTATGGTAGGTGTTCAGTTCAGTTCAGTTCAGTCGCTCAGTCGTGTCCGACTCTTTGCAACCCCATGAATCACAGCACACCAGGCCACCCTGTCCATCACAAATGCCCAGAGTTTACTCAAACTCATGTCCATTGAGTTGGTGATGCCATCCAGCCATCCCATCCTCTGTCATCCCCTTCTCCTCCTGCCACCAACCCCTCCCAGCATCAGGGTCTTTTCCAGTGAGTCAACTCTTCACATGAGGTGGCCAAAGTATTGGAGTTTCAGCTTCAGCATCAGTCCTTCCAATGAACACCCAGGACTGACCTCCTTTAGGATGGACTGGTTGGATCTTCTTGTAGTCCAAGGGACTCTCAAGAGTCTTCTCCAACACCACGAAGCTTGGGTCAAACTTTAATCAGGCTTCTCTCACCCTTATAAGCCCCTGAACCTTGGCTTTCTCCTAGTCTGACCAAACACAGAAATACAGAATATCCCTCTGTCCCTTAAGGGCTCATTCTAAAAAGGGCTAATCAGAGTCAGACAACTTTCCTGTCAGACTACCCAAGCATGCTGTTGTTCACCTCCTCCATTCACTTGCCCAATTAGTTCCTGTAATCCTTCTTATTCTTTCCTAGGAAAAAAAATCCTTTTTCTATTTAATTGAGATGCTTTCTGATATTTAAATCAGGGCATTATTTCTACTGCAATAGCCTTTTAAAAAAATGTTTCTCTTTACCTGAAGCTTGGATTTATTTTTACTTGATAGCTGAAGTGCCAACTTAACTTATGTTTTTCACTGCTGAAAGAAAGGCTTTTATTTATTGCTTACTTTAAAACAGTACCATCTTATTGATAGTATTTCCTAGTAGTTAATTCATTTATTTCTTGGGAATTAAAGTAACCTTCCTATTTTTATTCATAATTGACATTGATATGCAGCTTTGCTGCTTTGGTCAACTTGCTGTTTTAAAAGGCACACTGGCTGTGAGACTTTTTCTGAGGTACTAAAAAAAACAAAAAACCCCTGGGGGCTGCAAATAGTAGAAGTGATAACCCTAGCCCACAAACTCTGAATTCCTAAAGATGGTGTAGGATTTCTGAAATTCTCTCAAGGTCCTCAGGGAGCGGGCTTCTGGGAGATAGAGTCTGGAAGTTTGAGAGCTCGCCGCTCGCGGTCACGGGACTTGCTCGTCTGCAGCTCCTTCTGCGCATGTGCAATACCCTTTAGCCTCTGCCTCTAAAGAGTCTCAGGGGTTATTGTGGGAGACTGTTCCGAAGCGTCTGGGTCTGCGCGCCCCGCTTTGAGCAGGTGCGGCCCGAGTGGGAATGGCAGACGAGGCAGAATGGTTGGGCGACAGCTGAGAGGTACCCTACGCGGCTCCAGAGAGGGGCACAGGACCCGCGGCGTCAGAACCTGAGAAGGCGGGCAGGTAGGGGCTGCCTAGGCGGAGTCTCTGTCAGGGGAAGTAGCCAGCGTCGGGCGAGGGGACACGGGACCTCGGTGAGGCTGCGGTTCCGCGTGTGTCCGGCCCCTCCGCGAGGTGGAGTGCGTAGATGCGAGCCAGGCAAGTGCATAGGCGTGGTGGGTGAGCCCTGCCTGAAAGAGGGGGCGGGTTTGAGGGACGCTTGGGTTCAGGGCAGAACTTGGTATATAGGAATATCCAGCAAAGTTACCTACGTGACACTTCATTTCCTCATGTGTAAAACTCGAGGAATTAATAACATGTGCCTCGTGGGGTTGTTCAGAAGATTAAATAATGTAACATAGTGCCTGGCGGTAAATATTGGCTGCTGATATTCAATAGAAATAATCATTCTTCTCACTCATTAGTTTGTGGCTCACACCTAGGATAGTGTAACTCTCCGCACTGTGACAAATTAGGACACTGAGACTGAGAGGACAGTTATATATTAAAAGTCATGAAACTATCGGGTAACTAGAAGACAAACATTTTCTCCAAATGTCATGATCTTGTGCATTTACTGTCTTGATTATGAAAGCCAGCTTTGCATCATCCGCAGCACTAAGCAGAAATAATTTGACATGTTAAGACATAATTTGAATGTTTGAATATTTCCATGTCGTAGCTCTGTATCTGAGATTTCTGAATGCTTTTGGAGTCCTTGGGACTGGCAGCATAATTGTTTCTGAGTTCTGTAACAGTCTAGCTTTCTCTGTGTTCTGAGCAGTGTGCGTTTGAATTTATTCAAGGTCTTACCTGATATTCTGTGGAATAATGTGTACAAAGAGTTGAACTTGGTGAAGATTCCAGTTAAATGAATTTGTCCTTTAGGTGCATTTCTCATCTTTCTTAGAATAAAATGCCTCTTGTGAAGTAAGAAGGAGGAGCGTCTAGGCACAGAAAAGAACGTGGGAGTGAACTGCTCCACCATTTGAGTGAGTTTCTTAGCAGAGCAGGTCCCAGGTTTGACCCACCTGTTCGGAATAAGTGAGATTTGGATGATGTTGCCACATTCAGAAGCCATCATAGGCTGCCCAGTGGAACAAAGTCCGGACCAGGTTTTAGAAGAGAGGGGAACTGGGCTGAGAGGAATGAGGGAGGGTTAAGCTACTCAGGAAACTTAACTTCCTTGGAAAGGTTTTGAGGATACGGTATGGGGAAAGGAGCTTTAAGCTAGATTGGAATAAATTCTGTTTTACCAATCCTGGTTTAACCCCACTCTATTTTTCACTCACTGGTCCCAGATTCTGAGCTCTTATCATAGTGAATCTGGCATCTAAAAATATGCTGATGATTTTCTTACACACATCAGTATAAGAAGAGTTTTCTATTTGTCTTGTTAAGAAGTTGGGAAAAATTAGTCCTGCGGGTGCAAGTGAATTTCCCTGGTTTTGTGTTAGTGGCAGAGCCCAGAAGATATGTTGAGTCTCCTGATACCCAGGCCAGTGGCTGCTGCATCATCACTGGTAAAACATTTCTTAAAAGGCAACTTTTTGCGGATTTATACACAGTTTTCTTTTTTTTACTTTTATCCATATTTTTAAATGTTTTTTTAATTAGTTGATTTTTAAAAATTGAAATATCATTGACTTACAGTGCTTCAGGTGTACAGCAGCAGTAATATTACTGATGCTCATGTGGACAGCTTTCTGTTGTCTACAGGATGTGTTTTTTTCCACTCCTGGATAAAACTATTGTTAGAACATCTACAGAATAAGTTGACTGCATGTCCTTACAATAAACTTAAAAATTCTCTGTCTTGCTCAGTATGTAGAGTGTTCAGTTAATAGAAGACATTTCTGTGCATAATCAAATTTCAATCTCCTTCATGCAGAATGAATTCTTCCTCATCATTTGCTAGAATTTGGTCAGTTAAAGTCACCAATAATATATATTGTTTAAACACACATAAACAATTAGCCATTTTAATTTTAGTTTTTAGTTTTTCTTGGCTGTGCATGCAGGATCTTAGTTCCCTAACCAGGGATCAAACCCATTCCTCCCTGCAGTGGAACCACGGGACCTCCAAGTCCCCTACTTAGCCATTTTAAGGTGTAAGTTCAGTGGCATTTAATATATTCACAGTGTTGTGCAAGCATCATCACTATCTAGTTTCAGAACATTTCCATCATCCCTGAATAAAACCTAATACCCTTGAAAGTCATTCTCTATTCCCTTTACTCCTGTCACTGGCAACCACTAATTTATGCCCTGATTTTAAAGACTTGCCTTTTCTAGCTATTTTATATAAATGTAACCATACAATATGTGTTATTTTGTGTCTTTCTCTTAATGTAATGTTTTCAAGTTTCATCCATATTGTTGTATGTATCAGACTATTCCTTCCCCCCAGCTTTATTAAGGTATAATTGACAAAATTGTAAGATATTTCAATTGTATATCATGACAGTTTGATATGAAAGGATTCCTCCCATCTAGTAAACACATCTACCACCTCACATATTTATCTTTTTTTGTGTATGAGATATTTAATTTCTCTCTTAGCAAATTTCAGTTATATAGTACAGTGTTATCAACTTAGTCACCATGTTATACATTAGATCCTCAGACCTTTTTCATTTTATAGCTGAACATTAGTACCCTTTTACCACGATTTCACTTCTTTTCGTGACTCAATAATATTCCACTGTATTGATGTACCTCATTGTGTTTATACAGTTATCAATTAATAGACACCGTAGAGCTATTGTGAACAGTGCTGCTGTCAACATTTGTTTACATTTTTGTTTGAAAACCTGTTTTCTGCCTGTATCACTGCATCTTTTCCTGTCTTGAATATTCTCATTAAAGTAATTGTATTTCATTTTTTTTTTTTTTTAAAGAAAGAAAACCTGTTTTCAACTATGGGTATTGGCTTAGTAGTGCAAGTGCTGGGTCCTGTGTTAATTATTTTTAACTACATGAGGAGCCATCAAACTTTTTCACAGTGGCTGCACAATTTTACATTTTTACTAGCAATGTATGAGAGTTCCTGTTTTTCCTCATCCTCAACAGCACATGTTGTCTACATTTTTTTATTATAGTCTTCCTAGTGTATGTGAAGTCATATCTTACTTTTCCCTAATAACCAGTGACCACCTTTTTATGTGCTTGTTGGATAGTTCTATATCTACTTTGTAGACATGTCTATTCATGTCTTTGGTCCATCTTTAAATTGGGTTGTTTATTATCAAAGCATTTTGAGTTCTAGGCTTTTATCAGATATGATTTTCAAGTATTTCTTCCCATTCTTTGACTTGTTTTTTCATTCTCTTGAGTGTATATACTTTGAATCAAAAAAGGTTTTAATTTTGATGAAGTTTAGTTTATCTATTTATCTTTTGTTGTATGTACTGTTGATGTCATATCTAAGAACTTGTTGCCAAATCAGGATCATGAAGATTTACTATGTTTTCTTCTAAAAGTGTTACAGTTTTAGCTCATATATTTAGGTCTTTGATCTATTTTGAGTTAATTTTGCATATATAACAGGAAGGGATCCAATCTTGTTATTTGTATGTGGATATCCCATTGTCCCCACACCATTTGTTGACGAGACTGTTTTTCCTTCTATTGAATGGCCTTGGTACTCTTGTTGAGAATTAGTTGACCAGAGATGTATAGGTTTGTGCTAAATTGTTTCAGTCGTGTTTGACTTTTTGCAACCCTAGGGACTGTAGCCGGTCAGGCTCCTCTGTCCATGAGATTCTCCAGGCAAGAATACTGAAGTGGGCTACCATACCATCCTCCAAGGGAATCTTTCCAACCCAGGGATTGAACCACGTCTCTTATGTCTTCTGCATTGGCAGGTGGGTTCTTTACTACTAGCACCACCTTTTTTTTATTTCCAGACTGTCAGTTTTGTTCACTGGATTTATATGTTTCGTTATGCCAGTTCTATACTGTTTTGATTCTCTAGCTTTGTGGCAAGTTTTGAAGTTAAAATGTGTTAATCCTACGATTTGTTTATTTTTGTCAAGGTTGTTTTGGTTATTTGAGGTTCCTTTCATTTCCATGTGAATTTAAAGATCATGTCCATTTCTGCAAAAAAAAGACCAGTGGATTTTTCATCAAATATGTGAAACCCTTTTGTCTCTTTTCTTGACGTATTTTGATCTTGACCATATTAAGTATTTTATCCAATGAACAGGGAATGTCCTTCCATTTATTTAGGTCTTTAATTTCTTTCAACAAAGTTTTGTAATTTTCAGTGAATACAAGTCTTGTACCTCATTCATTAACTCTGTTCTGAAGTATTTTATTCTTTTTGATGCTATCATAAGTAGAGTTGTTTTCTTAATATACTTTTGGATTGTTCATTGTCCGTGTATAGTAAAACAACAGAGTTTTTTTGTGTTAATCTTATGTTCTACAATTTTATTGAATTTATTAGCTCTAATAGTTTTTTGATGGATTCTTTGGGATTTTCTATGTATAAGATTATGTTCTACAGATAGAGATACTTTTACTTTACTCTTTCTAATTTGGATGCCTTTATTTCTTTTTATTGCCTGGTTTTCTTTAGCTGAAACTTCTTTTACAGTGTTGAATAGAAGTGCCCAAAGTGAATATTCTCATCTTATTCCTCACTTTAGTGGGAAAGCTTTCAGTCTTTTACCCTTAAATATTTTTAGCTGTGAGTTTTTCATACATGCCTTTTTATCATGTTGAGAAGTTCACTTCTGTTCCTAGTTTACTGAGTGATTTTATCCTGAAAAGGTTTTTGATGTAGTCAAATGCTTTTTCTGCTTGACTTGACCAATTTGTGGGGATTTTTCATCTTTATTTAGTATATTAAATTGATTTTCTCATGTTGAACTGCTCTTGCCTTCCAGGTGTAAATTCTACTTCATCGTGATTCATGATTGATTGATTGCTGCAGCATATGGCTTGTGGAATCTTGGTTCCCTTACCAGGGATTGAATCTGTGCCTCCTGCAGTGGAAGTACAGAGTCCTAACTACTGGACTGCCAGCGAATTCCCCATGACCCTTTTAATATGTTTTTTGGGCTCAATCTTACAGTATTCTGTTGAGTATATTACATATATATTCATAAGGCATATTGACCTGTAATTTCATTTCTTTGTGATTCCTTTATTTGGCTTAAATATTAGGGTAATTAACACTGGCCTCATTGAATTAAGAAATACAGTTTACTCTTGAACTACATAGGTTTAAACTCGTAGGTGCACTTGTAGATTTTTTTTTAAGTACTAAATATTACAGTACTGCACAATCCATGGTTGGTTGAGTCCACAGGTGCAGAAGCAGATAAGGAGGGCCAGCTCTAAAGTTATACTCAGATTTTCAACTGCACTGAGTTCATCACCCCTAACCCCTGTGTTTTTTTGGGGTCAACTATATTTCTTCCACTTATTTTTGGAAGAGTTTGGGAAGAATTAGTGTTACTCTTCTTTAAATGTTTGCTAAAATTCACCAGTGAAGTTATCTGGTTCTGGACTTTCCTTTGTTTGAGAGATATTTGATTACTGATTTGATCTCTTTGCTTGCTATTCACTTTTTGTATTTCTTCCTGAGTCAATTGGTTATTTCTGTGTTTCTAGGAATTTATTCATTTAATCTAAGTTTCTAATTTTTTGACATGTAATTGTTTGTAGCAGTATTGTCTTATAACCCTTTTTATTTCTGTTAGGTTAGTAAAAGTATCTTCATTTCTGATTTTAATATTTTGAGTCTTTTCTCTTTTTTGTCAGTCTGGCTAAAGGTTTGTTAATTTTGTTGATTTATTTTTAGAGAAGCAACTTTTGGCTTTGTTCATTCTATTTTTATACTCCACTTTTTTGTCTCTCTAATTTTTATTATGTCCTTCTTCTTGCCAGAGACAAGAATATATAATCCTAACTATATCACAGTATCACTAGGATAGAGACAAATGGGGAGAACACTGTCTGATGACAGAAGCAGAGATTGGAGTATTGCACCTTCAATCCAAAGACTCTTACATATTGCTGGCTACCATCAGAAGTGAGGGGAAGGCATGGATAATATCTGTCTAGAGTCACAGAGGGACTTTTAAAAAATTTTAATATTTAAGATTGGTCCAAATTGCTTAATACTTTATTTATTATTGCCATATAATGTTTTATTATGAGACCATACCACATTTTAGTTTTCCATTTCTTTACTGAAAGACACTTGTCATTTCCATTTTTTCATTGTCATGTATAATATAGGCATACCTTGTTTTATTGTGCTTTGCTTTATTGCACCTAACAGATGTTGCATTATTATTATTTTTTTAAATAAATTGACGGTTTATGGTAACCCTGCATTGAGTCTTTGGCACATTGTTCCAAAAGCATACACACTTCATATCAGGGTGTCATATTTTGGTAATTTTCACAATATTTTGACTTTTTCATTATTATTATATTTGTCATGGTGATCTGTGATCAGTGATCTTTGATGTTAGTATTGTAATTGTTTTGGACCCCCACAAACCATATTCATATAAGATTAACTTACATATTGTATGTGTTCTGGCTGTTCTACCAACCAACTGTTTCCCAGTTTCTTTACCTTTCCTCAGGCCTTCATATTCTCTGAGACAAAAAAGTATTGACATCAGTCCAGTTAATAACTCTACAGTGGCCTCTCAGTGTTCAAGTGAAAGTAAGAGTCATAAATCTCTCACTTTAAATCAAAAGCTGGAAATGATTAAACTTAGTGAGGAAAGTATGTTGAAAACCTAGACAGACCAAAATCTAGGCCTCTTGCACCAAACTGTTAATCAAGTTGTGAATGCAAAAGAAAAGTACTTAAAGGAAATTAAAAGTGCTACTCCAGTAAACACACACATGATAAGAAAGTGAAACAGTCTTATTATGATATGGAGAAAGTTTTAGTGGTTTGGATAGAAAATGAAACAAGCCACTATATTCCCTTAAGTGAAAGCCTAATCCAGAGGAAGACCTAATTTTCTTTTCTTCAATTCCATGAAGGCTGAAAGAGGTGAGGAAAACTTCAGAAAAAATGTTTGAAGTTAGCAGAGACTGGTTCATGAGGTTTAAGGAAAGAAGCTGTCTCCATACCATCAAAGTGCAAGGTGAAGCAGCATGTCCTGATGTAGAAACTGCAGTAAGTTATCCAGGAGATCTAGCTAAGGTAATTAGTGAAGGTGGGTATACTAAACAACAGATTTTCAATGTAGACAAAACAGTCTTAAACCAGAAAAAGGCAGTGGCTAAGACTCCATGCTCCCAATACAGGGGGCTCAGGTTTGATCCCTGGTCAGGGAACTAGATTCTGCATGCCGCAACTAAGAGTTCACATGTTGCAACTAAAGCTCTTACATAATGCAACTAAAAGATCCCACATGCCACAGTGACGATTCCATGTGCTGCACCTAAGATCCAGCACAGAAAAATAAATAAATCTTTTAAAAAAAATCATTAAAATGTCAATTATTTTTTAAAAAATTTGAAGAAGATGCCATTCAGGACTTTCATAGCTAGAGAGAAGTCAATGCCTGGCTTCAAAGGACAGGCTGATTCTCTTGTTAGGGGCTGTTGCAACTGTTGACTTTAAGTTGAAGCCAGTGCTCATTTGCCATATGAAAAGTCCTAGGTCCCTTAAGAATCTTCTCTGCTTTTGCTCTGTAAATGGAAGAACAGAGCCTGGATGACAGCACATCAGTTTACAACATGGTTTGGTAAATATCTTAAGCCCACTATTGAGACTTACTGTGCAGAAAAAAAAAAGTCCTTTCAAAATATTACTGTTCATTGACAGTGCACCTAGTCATCCAAGAGCTCTGATTGAGATGTACAATGAGATTAATGTTGTTTTCGATGCCTACTAATACAACATCTTCAGCCTATGGATCTAGGAGTGGTTTTGCTGTTCACATCTTATTATTTAAGAAATACATTTTGTAAGGCTTTAGCTGCCATAGGTAGTGATTCTTCCAATGGATCTGGTAAAGTAAGTTTAAAACCTTCTGGAAAGGAGTCACCATTCTGGAAGCCATTAAGAATGTTTCTGATTCATAGGAAGAGGTTTGTGTATCAACATTAACAGTCATTTGGAAGAAGTTGATTTCAGCCCTCATGGATGACTTTGAGGAATTGAAGACTTCAGTGGAGGAAGTAGTTGCAGATATGGTAGAAATAGCAAGAGAACTAGAATCAGAAGTGGAGCAAGAAGATGTTACTGAATTACTCCAGTCTCTTGGTAAAACTTTACTGATGAGGAGTTGCTTCTTATAAATGAGCAAAGAAAGTGGTTTCTTGGGATGGAATCCACTCTTGGTGAAAATTGTGAAACAGTCTGTTCAGTTATGGGAAGAAAATACTCAGGTGCCTACCTACATTTTTGTCTAAATCGTAAATTTGTAACCAGATATTTTGGACACCCCTATTCCATAGGTGTTAAGTCCAAAATTATTCAATAACTCATTCCTTGAATACATCTATAGCTTTTTATCTTATCATAGTCCTGAATGGCACTATCTTATATGCTAATTGTTATTCTTTTAATTATGTATTTTAGATGTATACATGGTTATGCTGTGGCCCCATGTTCATGAATGTTACTCTAATATTTTTTTAACCTCCTCAGTGAAACCTACCCTAATAGCAGGAATAGATCTTTTGTCCCCTTTGTAACCTCAATCAACTTTGCCCATCTTTTCACTATAATAACCTCTTATTGTCGTTATATGATGTATGTTTGTTTTCAGATTATATGCACCTTGATAAAAGTAACATTGCTTTGTCTTCAGATTCCCCCAAAGTGGGAGAGTTCTTTATGGCTTGCAGGCACCAATAACTTATAACAGTAGTAGGGAATATCTATTATGATTTCTCCCTCTCCAACCAAGTAGAATGCAAAAGTAGACATCACAAACATTTTTTAATTAATTCTGAATAGTAAACAGTATAACCACTTCATACAGATTTTCCATGTCTTCCAGTTTTGATTACTTGAATTTGAACACAAATGTGCTGTTTCAGGAATCCTTATCATTTGAGGATGTAACTGTGGGCTTCACTCAGGAGGAATGGCAGAAGCTGGACCCTGCTCAGAGGACTCTGTACAGGGATGTGATCCTGGAGAACTATAGTCACCTCATCTCAGTGGGTAGGAATTGTTTTCCATGTAGATTCCTAGCTGCACATCCTTTCTTGCTTGCTAAATCCCATGGAAGCTTTTTTGGGTTTGATCATATTTAGGCTTCAGATTTAGGGTGGTTAGAAGGATTGTTGAAACATTATAAAGAATGTTTTTCTTTTTCTAGTAAAAGTTTGAAATGGGTGTCTGAAGCTTCATTTTCTGTTTTCTTCAGAAGCCCTAAAGCCTATGAGCCTAGCCCAATTCCCATGTCATTTCCTGTTCACAGGGTTTTGCATGCCTAAACCAGAACTGATCTTCAAGTTGGAATGAGGAGAGCAGCTATGGGTATTAGAGACAGAGTTTCCAAGCCAGATCTACCCAGGTGAGTTAGGGTGTGTTAAATAGGTCACCTGGTGACAGGTATGAATTCTTTTTATTCTTAATTGTTGCTCATATGTTCATTTTTTCATTCAACAAATACTGAGTACCCACGAGCATCACTCAGGTTTTAGGTGTTGGAAATACATCAGTGAACTAAATTTTGTCCCTGACCTCATGGAGCTTACATTCTGATAGGGAGAGAAGGACAGTCAACAAACAATAACACATGTATATACATAAAATATGCCAGCAAATACCAAGGAAATTGATAAGGGTAAGAATGATGGAGTGTTATACTTTAGAAAGGATATCAAGAAGGGCTTTCTGATGATATCAACTTGAATAAAATGAGAATGAGAATCATGGAGAGTCTCAATGGCAGAGGTAACATCAAATGTCAGTCCAATAAGGCAGGGATGTACTTGATGTGTTTGAGGACACATAAATATCACTCTGGATTGGGGGAAATGGAGGAGCAATGAGTAGTAAGAGTTGGCATTGTAGAGGCACTGGGTGCTCAAATTAGGTAGGACCATGATAAGGACTTTGATTTTATTCTGAGTGAGATGAGAAGCCATTGGCATGATTTAACCCAGTAAGCAACATACATTGATATGTCTTTTAAAGTGATCCCTCTAACTGCTGAGCAAAGAAAATATTGGGAGGAGAGGGCTGAAAGCAAGAACGTCAATCAAAATAGTATTTCTGTCTGTGTAAATGTGACAGTAGCTTATCCTTGGTTGAAAGTGGTGAGGAAGAATAAAAGTGATTGGCTTCTGGATATATTTTGAAGGTGGGAACCTATAAGATTTGCTGTTGAATTGGACAAGGAATGTGAGAAAAAGAGAAGAGTCAAGAAAGACTCCGAGGATTTCATTCAGAAAAACTGGATCAATAGGCACCAATTGCCAAGACTGGGAAAAAATGGGGAGAAACAGTTTGGGAGGAGTTAATAGGAGTTTAAATTGCACACATCAAGTTTCAGGTGACTATAAAATCTTCAGGTTTTGGGTATATAAGCAGAAGTAGATTAGGGAAGAGTCCAGGTGGTAGATATTTATTTGGAAAGTGTCAGCTATGGCAGTATTTAAAGCTTCAAAACATAGTATTTAAAGCAAAAGGATTAGATAACATCTCTCCTTAGGAGGAGGAATGCACATATTTGAAAGGTCTGAAGGCTTATATCCTAGGACACCACCTTTCAGAAGATGTGAAAATGAGATGACTCAGCAGAAAAAAGAGAAGGAGCATTTGCAGGTTGGGTGGAAACAGAGAATGTGGTGTCTTATAGCTAAGTGAAGACAGTATTTAAAGGACAGAGTGAACTTCTTTGAAGAAGGATGTGTGAAGTATTTTCTCCATCCTTGCCTTCAGGTCACCCAGAATCATTAATGTAAATGAGCAATACAAACTCAGTTTATGACACTAGAGAATATCTAAAATCCCAAATCAGCACAAGCATAAAAGTGGCAAAATCACTGAAAAAAATCAAGCAGGAATATATTTATGGCAGATGGATGGAAAACAAAAGCATATGTCTTAGTAAGAGGAATTGGCAAAATACTTTTCAGGGACAAAGTAAAGGAAATACTCTGAGGTGTGAAACCTAAATCTTTAGATTAACCACAGTGTTGACCCCAGGGAGGTGGAACTTCTTTGGATACAGTTTGGTTCTGCAAAGCAGACTCATTAGGGCTAAGTGTGGAAACGGACACTTAAACCATATTTTTCAGTAATACTGTTATTTCTCTGACAATGTAAGAAAAGAGACTTTCTGTTTGTGGGGGGCGGGGGAGGGGGGAGCCCTCTCAGACACCTAAATGTGGGTTAATAAACTTACATGCTATCTTAATGGGTAATCCTAGAACACAGAATTTAAAGCAAAAACTTACTTGTTAGCAGTTAGCTAGGATGTACAGTCATGTCCAACTCTTTGTGACCCCATGGACTGCAGCATGCCAGGCTTCCCTGTCCATCACCAACTCTTGGAGCTTACTCAAACTCATGTACAGACCTCCTTAAAAAATGAGAAAATGAGGAGTAAGGCTGGTGAAGAGGAATGGTAGGTACAAAGGGGCCATTACCTAGTTAGCTATGGCTCTGTGATAAGCACCTCTGGTTTCACAGTCAGCAAGACTTCGTAGTCTTCATGTGAATCACTGTGTCCTCAAACAGTTTGCTAGAGAGTGGAAGGGAAGTTTCTGTCTTCTTGTTCCTCTCTCTCATTAGATAAGACTGGTCTATAGAGTTTTTAACTCCCTCTCACTTATGGATTACATCAGACAACCTCTCTAGGTAACTGCTGGGGAAGCCAGAGCCTTCATGGCTCCAGTTCAGCTCCTTGGGCAATGTAGTCTCTGTGAAGTCAGCACATTTGGTGTTCCTCAGTCGGTAGCGGCAGTGGTGCCAACCCCAGTTACCTGACTCCATGATTAGCAACAGAACAAGCCATTTGCTACTCTGTTGAGAAAGGAATGCAGATCTGAGTTGATCTATATACCAAGTCTGGTACATGTGTAAAGCACTTGTTCATAAGGAATTGTCCTGTTGGCCTAAGACATGACTCTATTCCCTCTCCCAAGTAAAGCTCGTCTAGTTAGCTATTTCTTAAAAAGCTCATGTTCTTTGAACCTGAATAATCAAAAAGGAACCAGCACAAAGTCATTCAAGACAATTACAAGAAAAAAGGGGTGGAAAAGGTAACAAAAGTAGTAGATTAGATAGAGTTGTCTTATGATCAGAGTAGTTATAAAGTACATAAGAAATGTTACAAAATATTAAACCATGAATTTTAAATAGAATGAATCGATTACTTTTGTGATAGAAGAATTCAAGAAATATGCTAGTAAGGTAGAAAACAATTATAGGATGTCAAATTCAGAAAACAGTTGAAACAAAATCAGTGAAGTAAACAAATTGGAGTAACCAAGGAAGAATAGGTACTGCTGAAATTATATTCAGAAAGATGAGAAAAATAAGCAAGAAGAAACTGACATAAAATTTGAACTAAATAGCAAGGAATAAAAGATATTCAATATTAATTCCATAAAAGCAGTTCCTTCTCCAAAATAGAAAATCTTAATAACAGCCAGAGGGAAAATCACATTGCGTCCTAAGGAATGAGACACTGCTAGAGACATCTAAATTGAAGCAAAAACCAAAAATTGTCAATTTAGAATAATGAACTCAGAAAACTAATTTTTAAAGGATGAAATTTGTCGAAGAGAAATAAAGCCAGATACTAGTTAAAGGCGATATAGATTTTATTCATTAGCTATTGCAGTAGGGGGATAAAGTTTTTTTTTAATAAAACTGAGCTCAACTCTAAATACAGCAAAGACAGCTGAGGATTTGTAGCCAGCAGAGTGAAGGGGTAAGTGAATAGAAAATTACTAAGAGTTAACATCAAGGAGATTCTTGCTAAACTGGCCTTATAGAATTCTTGCTGAATTCAGACCAAGGGTTTATATATCAAGGTTGAAACATGAGGAACTTATGTGTGAGGAGATTCTCCCTAGACTGACAAGGATTCATGCTAAAACTGCTCAGTAGAGACAGACACGAAAGGCCAAGGTTGAGACCTAGTCAAGAATAGGTCTCAGAGGAGCTTAACTAAAATTTAGTCAAAGAGAGAATCTTTGTCAGGATATATTGTTAAATTTGGATTGGTCCTGAAATAAATTATAGAAGCAATACCTTTTACTGTATGATTTTGCTAGTAAAATTCTAACAGAGATACTACAGGAAGTGAAAAAAAATGAAACCTAATGAATACTTGAGAGGAGTGGTAAGTGACAAGAAATTAGGAAACTTATGGGTAAGTCTAAACAATATATGGGTAAAAATAATTATGATACCTAATTTGTACTAAAAGACAGTTTCATAATTGAGTTGGGAGTTGATCAAATTGTATTTGATTCTTCTGTTAGAAAAAGAGGTTCAGATTATAGAATCACTTTAGATTTTAAGTTAAATATTAATGACAAAATTTAAGGCACAGCCACCTAAAGTGGCGAAACAGGTGTGTATAACCTTCAAAGTTGTATAGAGCAGAAAATGGAAAAGATAACAAAAATCAAATCAGTCTAAAACAAAGGAAGAAAGGTACAGTAGAAGTAGTGGTAAAGCTGACAGATATAAAGCAGAAAGTAAAATGTAGGAGACAATGTGATATAATAATGACTGTAATTGTATAAGGACTAAATTTACCAGTCAGAAGTAAAATTGTCAAATTGGATATTCAAAAATAAAATAAAATTAATCTATAAGACATCAGGTTTTAGTGACTTGATATTTGTCTTTAGCATCTTTTGCTTTTTCAATATTCAGCATTTTACCTATCTCCAGAGTACCTCTAATAGGATATTCCAGTTCCTCCAGTATGGCAAGAAGTGCTATTAAAATAATCATTCACAAAGCACAATCTTCCATACTTATTTTCATTTATTAGACTCTACGAACCTTCTACTCTTATAACTGACATACCATCATTTTATTTTTCTCTCATCCTGTCTTACAGATATTATTGTTATACTTTTGTAAAAGTGTTAAAAATATTTTTATTTTCTCATTTTCCACTGATACCACCCAAAACACTAACCATATTCTTTTAGTTTGTTCTAAATGAAATTATATTCCCCCCAAAACCATTGAGTTTATCATGTTATTAACTTGAGTTACATTTTTCCCAAAATGTAATATATGACATTTAAGTTTTTCTCTTTCAATCATGCTTTAAATACTGCTATATCTCATCTCTATGAAACAAAACTGAGGCTGCCAAACACCCATTTAATCCTTCCTGAATATGATCCTTATATATGCTTTCCTTTCCTACAGCTGTGTCTTGGATTCTGTGTACTTAATGATTCTCATGAATTAATATGTGAAAGTACATGGAGCAGAGCCTGGCTTGTGGTGATAGTTTGTTAATTTCCCTGTTATTGTCATTATTAACATTTTTAAGCTTTTGTTTTTTTGCTCTCCTTTTTAGATTGTTTCTGGATTTTGATTTTGTTTCCCCAGCTTTTATGAAATGTTTCTTGTTTGTTTTAATTTGCATTATCAGCTATAGATTCTGATTCTTGATAGTGTATGGATATTGAATGAGGCTATTTTCTTATCTATGTTATGCTTTCTCCAAAGAGAGCCTATCTTATTTTGTTATATAACTTATAATGGATATTGGATCATATCTTAATTGTAACTCTTGATGAATGAGAGGCCCTTTATATTGATTCATTCAGAAAACATTGCAAGAAATTAACTTTTCAATTCAGATATTGAGTTATAAACCTCTAGATTCCTGTTCAGAAATTAAAGGTTTGAATAAAAAATGAGATTTGTGTTTCAAAAACCACACGACTTGTGAAGGACCACTAATTCCAGTACTCAAAGGAAATCAGAGATAAACACTTGTAAGATCATAGGTTACAGATAGAAAAAGGAGGAGAAAAAAAGACAGCTGAATATTTTAAATTTTAGCAGTTAATAGAGGGCGTTTATGCTACAAAGGAGTATCGTTCAGTGTTGTGACAGAATGAGAGGTACGGAATGTAATTAATTTTAAATTTCAATGTAAATATAACTTGAAATTGCAGAGATGTTATAAAGATTTATTTGGAAACAGATATGACACAGTGTAATTTCCCTGATGTTTAGTTGTTTAGGTTCTGAGCAAAGGCAAAATGGGAATGTAAGTCTGCTTACTGAAAGTCTTGGTTGAACTTGAACAATTTCTGGCAAATTAATAGTCTGTCATTTCTAGAAAGAATACATTTATTATGGCTTTGTGGAGTGATAGTATAGATACCCAATATGAATATAGTTGGTAAAAAGTGTTTTTCCCCCTAGAATTGTACCTGTAGTCTATTTTGTCTAATGGTGCTTGGAGACGAAGAACTCTGGACAGGTTTTTGAGTAAGGCCATCATTACTATATTGTATATTCCTATTCATAGGAAGATAGCAAGGTGAAGTCTAGCTGAGAATTCTTAGGGTAAATAAATATAAGTATCAGTAATTATTTTAGGTTAGGTCCTCCATGGTTTTAAATATAAATAAAACCCAGAAATGTAGAGTTCTGTTTAGAAGTTAAAAAAAGTGTATTAATGTATTAAATTCATCACAGCAAATTTAAGATGAGGAAAAGTTAGCATTTGTTGGTAGGGTAACATAACTTTTACGGAAACTTAGAGAATAAGATGAATATACCAAAACTAAAAACAAATAGTTCTGGCCCTCTTTCAATCTTTCTTGTCTCTTTCATTTTACATTCCTGGTAGACATTTGTATTCTTTGTAAGTCACATGAGTAGAGGGAGAATAAGAAAGTAGGTTGCTACAGGTCTTCTTAAGCAGGAACAAATTGGTGCTTTTCCATAAATTTAATTGGTATTAACAGTATAATAAATTAATATATAAAAAAATAAGTTCAGTTCAGTTGCTCAGGTGTGTCCGACTCTTTGCGACCCCATGAATTGCAGCACACCAGGCCTCCCTGTCCATCACCAACTCCCAGAGTCTACCCAAACCCATGTCCATCAAGTCGGTGATACCATCAGCCATCTCATCCTCTGTCATCCCCTTCTCCTTCTGCCCCCAGTCCTTCCCAGCATTAGGGTCTTTTCCAATGAGTCAACTCTTCGCATGAGGTGGCCAAAGTTTTGGAGTTTCAGCTTCAACATCAGTCCCTCCAATGAACACCCAGGACTGATCTCCTTTAGGATGGACTGGTTGGATCTTCTTGCAGTCCAAGGGACTCTCAAGAGTCTTCTCCAACACCACAGTTCAAAAGCATCAATTCTTCGGCATCCAGCCTTCTTTATGGTCCAACTCTCACATCCATACATGAGTACTGGAAAAACCATAGCTTTGACTAGACAGACCTTTGTCAGAAAAGTGATCTCTCTGCTTTTTAACATACTAAGTTCTTCATAGCTTTTCTTCCAAGGAACAAGCGTCTTTTAATTTCATGGCTGCAGTCACCATCTGAGTGATTTTGGAGCCCCCCAAAATAAAGTCTCTCACTGTTTCCTTTTTTTCCCATTTATTTGCCATGAGTGATGGGACTGGATGCCATGATCTTAGCTTTCTGAATGTTGAGCTTTAAGCCAACTTTTTCACTCCACTTTCACCTTCATCAAGAGGTTCTTTAGTTCCTCTTCACTTTCTGCCATTAGGGTGGTGTCATCTGCATATCTGAGGTTATTGATATTTCTCCCAGCAATCTTGATTCCAGCTTGTTCCAGCTGGATTCCTTCATCCAGGCCAGCATTTTGCATGATGTACTCTGCATATAAGTTAAATAAGCAGGGTGACAATATATGCTTGGACATACTGCTTTCCCAATTAAGTGATATCGCATGGTATTTCTCTTTCTCACTTACTTTACTTAGTATGATAATCTCTATTTGCATCCATATTGCTGAAACTGGAATTATTATATTCTTTTTTATGGCTGAGTCATATCCCATTGTCTATATATACCACAGCTTATTTAACTTCTATGTAGAGTACATCATACGAAATGCTGGGCTGGATGAAGCACAAACTTCTATGCATTGTCTGTATGTACCATTGCTTATTTAACTTCTATGCAGAGTACATCATGTGAAATGCTGGCCTGGATGAAGCAGAAGCTGGAATCAAGATTGCCAGGAGAAATATCAATAACCTCAGATACGTAGATGACACCACCCTTATGGCAGAAAGCAAAGAAGAACTAATGAGCCTCTTGATGAAAGTGAAAGAGGAGAGTGAAGAAGTTGACTTAAAATTCAACATTCAGAAAACTAAGATCATGGCATCCAGTCCCATCACTTCTTGGCAAATAGTTGGGGAAACAATGGAAACACTGACAGATTTTATTTTCTTGGGCTCCAAAATCACTGCAGGTGGTGACTGCAGGCATGATATTAAAAGACACATGCTCCTTGGAAGAAAAGTTATGACCAACCTAGACAGATCAAAAAGCAAAGACATTATTTTGCCAAGAAACATCCATCTAATCAATGCTATGGTTTTTCCAGTAGTCATGTATGGATATGAGGGTTGGACTATAAAGAAAGCTGAGCATCAAAGAATTGATGCTTTTGAACTGTGGTATTGGAGAAAACCCTTGAGAGTCTCTTGGACTGCAAGGAGATGAAACCAGTGTATCCTAAAGTAAATCAGTCCTGAATATTCATTGGAAGGACTGATGCTGAAGCTGAAACTCCAGAGTTTGGCCACCTGATGTGAAGAACTGACTCATTGGAAAAGACCCTGATGCTGGGAAAGATTGAAGGCAGGAGGAGAAGGGGACGACAGAAGATGAGATAGTTTGGTGGCATCACTGATGCAATGGACATGAGCTTGAGCAAGCTCTGGGAATAGGTGATGGACAGGGAGGCCTGGCATGCTGCAGTCCATGGGGTCGCAAAGTGTTGGACATGACTGAGTGACTGAACTGAAGTAAACTTAACTGATATGTACCACATTTTCTTTATCCATTCATTTGTCGATGGATGTTTAGGTCATTTCCATGTCTTGGCTATTGTGAATAGCGTTGCTATTAACATAGGGTGAACATAGGGGTGCATGTATCTGTTTGAATTTTGTCTGGATATATGCCCAGGAGTGGGATTGCTGTATCATATGGTTATTCTATTTTTACTTTTCTGAGGAACCTCCATGCCATTCTCCCCAGTGGCTACACCACCTTACATCCCCACCAACAGTTTAGTAAGGTTCTCTTTTCTCTACACCCTCTCCAGTATTTGTTATTTGTAGATTTCTTAATGATGATCATTCTGACTGCTGGTACCTCATTCTAGTCTTTACTTGCATATCTCTAATAATTAATGATGTTGAGCATCTTCTTATATGTCTATTGGCCATCTGTATGTCTTCTTTGGAGAAATGTCTCTTTGGATTTTCTGCCCATTTTTCAGTTGGGTTTGTTTTTGTTGTTGTTATTAAGTTGTATGAGCTGTTTGTATTAATATATTTTAAAAATTAAGCCCTTGTTGGTCACATCATTTGCAAATATTTTTTATTCTTTAGGTTGTCTTTTCATTTTGCTCATGGTTTCTTTTCCTGTTAAATCTGAGTATTTTAAAATTCCACTTTATCTATTGGCTGTTTAGGTGTATCTCTTTTCAGTTCATTTCAGTTCAGTTCAGTCGCTCAATCATGTCCGACTCTTTGTGACCCCATGAACCGCAGCACGCCAGGCCTCCCTGTCCATCACCAACTCCCGGACTCCACCCAAACCCATGTCCATTGAGTTGGCGATGCCATCCAACCATCTTATCCTCTGTATACCCCTTCTTCTCCTGCCCTCAATCTTTCCCAGCATCAGGGTCTTTTCAAATGAGTCACCTCATTTGACTCAAATGAGTCACATCAGGTGGCCAAAGTATTGGAGTTTCAGCTTCAGCATCAGTCCTTCCAATGAACACCCAGGACTGGTCTCCTTTAGGATGGACTAGTTGGATCTCCTTGCAGTCCAAGGGACTCTCAAGAGTCTTCTCCAACACCACAGTTCCAAAGCATCAATTCTTCAGTGCTCAGCTTTCTTTATAGTCCAGCTCTCACATCCTTACCTAACCACTAGAAAAACCATAGCCTGGACTAGATTGACCTTTGTTGACAAAGTAATGTCTCTGCTTTTTAACATGCTGTCTAGGTTGGTCAACTTTCCTTCCAAGGAGTAAGCGTCTTTTAATTTCATGGCTGCAATCACCATCTTCAGTGATTTTGGAGCCCAGAAAAATAAAGTCAGCCACTGTTTCCACTGTTTCCCCATCTATTTGCCATGAAGTGATGGGACCAGATGCCATGATCTTAGTTTTCTGAATGTTGAGCTTTAAGCCAACTTTTTCACTCTCCTCTTTCACTTTCATCAAGAGGTTCTTTAGTTCTTCTTCACTTTCTGCCATAAGGGTGGTGTCATCTGCATATCTGAGGTTATTGATATTTCTCCCAGCAATCTTGATTCCAACTTGTGCTTCCTCCAGCCCAGCGTTTCTCATGATGTACTCTGCATATAAGTTAAATAAGCAGGGTGACAATATACAGCCTTGATGTACTCCTTTTTGGAACCAGTCTGTTGTTCCATGTATCTCTTTTCCATTGTGTATATAGTAGTTTCTCTATCAGTTACAATATACATCAACTTTTACACTTGATCTTAGCCAAAAGGCTGAGAAGTGATTATACATCAGCTTTTTATACATCAGCTTTTTATAGTTAATAATATAACATTTCTCATAAAATGTAGAAAGTCTGCAAATATAAAAGTCCATTTCCAGCTCCCTGGCACTATTCTTTTTGTTATTGTTGTCATACTTATAAACTCAAAATGAGAGGTGAGTTTCTTTTATTTCTGGTTGTTATAGACTGAATGTTTGTCCCCACTCCCAAATTCATTTGTTGAAACCCTACCCCAAGTGCGATGGTGTTATCAAGTGGGACCTTTGGGAATTAATCAGCATTAGATGAGTTCATGAGGATGGAGCCTCCTATTGTACCTCCTAGGTACAATGGGATTAGTACCTTTTAAGAGTCACCAGAGAGCTTGCTTTCTCTTCTCTGCTCTCTGCTACATGAGGATATAATGACAAGTGTGTAGTTTTTATCCCAGAAGCAGGCTCTCTTCAGAACTCTACCCTGCTGGCACCCTAATCTCAACCTTCCAGTCTCTGGAGCTGTGAGAAATAAGTTTCTGCTGTTTATAAGCTATCCAGGATATGATACAACTCACTACATTATTCCTAGCATATGATACCCCGTATATGGTACATTTCACATGTTCACAACTGGAGAAGGAAATGGCAACCCACTCCAGCCTAGAGAATCCTGTGGACGGAGGAGCGTTAGTGAGCTGCTGTCCAAAGGGTCGCACAGAATTGGACACGACTGAAGCGACTTAGCATGCATGCATGCATTGGATAAGGAAATGTCAACCCACTCCAGTAGTCTTGCCTGCAGAATTCCAGGGACAGAGGACCCTGGTGGGCTGCTGTCTATGGGGTCGCACAGAGTCGGACACGACTGAAGCGACTCAGCAGCAACAACAGCATGTTCACAACAAGAAAAAAAACTGAACAAGCATTGAAAAATCAACAGTTTTTTTTAGGTCAGTCAGAATATTGAAGCCACAGGACAGAAGCCCAGGAGGAGAAGCCCACAACTGGAGGCAGCACTTTACAGCAGCATTCCTGTAGTTAATGAATTGTAGGCTAAGTTCAGAGTTAAAAATTCCAAGGGGAGGCAGTCTTTGATCAGTTTGTCCTCCAAGAACATGACCAAATTCTCACTGTGAAAATCGTGGAAAAATCCCTTTGTGCTTCTGGCAGGGAGAAGGGAAAAGGAACCATTTAAAATATGCCTTTAATTAGGGCAAACCATTTTCTCTTTAACAGGGCCTCACCTCAAGATAAACTGTTAAACCAGAGCCTAACCTGAGAGAAGAGACTCATCCCAGACTCCTCTAAACTTGCCATCTCACCTAAGTGTGGCAGGGGAGAACAAAACTGAGCAACACTTATTAAGATGACGCCATAGGCACACATGCTCACTAAAAAGACTGAGACCTAATCATAGAACTATAAACTCTTCCTCTCATGTCTTATCACCATATCAATTAACTTCCTATAGAATACCAAGAAACTGAAAGAACTAAAAGCTAAAAGAAGCTAAAATACCAACAGCTGAAAGAACTGCCAGCCTAAGATCTTATTTAAGGAGGAGTCTTTAAAGAAACAGAAGGACAATGGAAGAGAGAGACAAAAAGACACTAGAGGGAATTTTAGCCTCTGATGCACAGCTATAATGAACAGTAAACAGAGCCTACCTCGTAGCCACATAAAATCAAACCTCACATTAAAAGCTTATTACATCAGTTCCTTTAATTGAATACATAATTTATTGCTTTTAAGCAAAAAATTACAAAGCATGCTAAAAGGAAAGAAAAAAGGTTCAAAAGGCAAAGCATGTTTCAGAACATGGTTCAGATATGGAAAAGATTTTGGACAGAAATTTAAAATAATTATGATTAATATATTAAGAGCTCTGCTGGAAAAAGTGGACAGCATGTAATAACAGAAGGTTAATGTAAGCAAAGGAATGGAAACGATAATAAAGAATAAATGAGAAATGCTAGAAATCAAAATCACTCAGTAAGAATGAAGGCAGTGAGCATAACAGGGAAAGAATCTGTGATCTCAGTGATGTCAATAGAAACTTGCCACACTGAAGATTAGAAAAAGGATAATAAAAAGAATAAAGGAACACAATTTTCAAGAACTGTGGAACACTTACAAAATATTTAACACATTTTAATGGGAATATCAGAAGGAGAAGAAAGAGAAAGGAGCAGAATAAATATAAAACCACAGATCCAGGAAGCTCAGGGAACACCAAGTAGGATAAATATGGGGGGAAAAGTCTACACATAGGTATCTCATATTCAAACTACAGAAAAATAAAAGGTAAAGAAGAAATCTTGAACAAAGCTAGAGAAAAATATATCATAGCTACAGTGGAGTAGGGATAAAGATTACATTGTTCTTCTCTTCAAAAACTATGCATGTGAGAGTGGAGCAAAATATTTAAAGATTTAAATATTTAAAAATCTAGATTTCTATATCCAGTGAAACTGTTCTTCAAAAGTAAATAAGAAATAAAAACTTTCTCAAGTAAACAAAATTGAAAGAATTATTCACCAGTAAACCTTGTAAAACAGTTAATAGGATTCTTAAGAGAGAAGGAAAATGATATTAGAAAGTTCTACCTGTGTAAGGAAAGGAAGATATGAGCAGGAATTATTAAAAGCCAAATAATGTCTTCCATGTTTCTTATTCTTAATTAATCTAACAAATAACAATTTGTTCAACTTAATACTAGTATCAGTAGTCTCAGTAATTATAGATTTGTGTAAATGAAATGAATGGCGGCAATATTATAAAGGATTGGAGAGAGGTATTGGGAATACTCTGTTATAAGGTAGCTGCACCACCTGTGAAGTGATACAATGTTGTCTGAAAGTGGACTTGAATTAGTTGTACGTGTATATTTCAAATTCCAGGACAACGAGTAGAAAAATTTTCAAGAAGTATCTCAAGAGATAGAGAACACAAGTCACAGAATGGGAGAACATATTTGCAAAAGGCATATCTGATAAAGGACTGTTATCCAAAATATACAAAGAACTGTTAAAACTCAAGAATAAGAAATCAAGAAACCCTATTTAAAATGGGCAAAAGACCTGACTAGATACCTCACTGAAGGAGACATAAAGATGGCAAATAGCCATGTGAAAAGACGCTCAACAAATATATCATAAGGGAATTGTAAATTCAAACTATTCTCAAACTACACTGGACATCTATTAGAATGGCCATAATTCAAAACATTGACAACAAATTCTGGCAAGCATGTCAAGCAACAAGAACTCTTCTTTATTACTGAAAGCTTTAGCTTATCTTGGGATCCTGGAAGAGCCCCCAAGATGATAGATAAAAGTTTACAGTGTTCCAACATATTCATTGCCTCTGAAGGAGAAGATTTAACTCTGGGACCAAAGACAGTCTCAGTCACCAGAGCTTTGTGTAGTATAAATTTTGTTAAAGTGATAATGGCAGAAAAAAAACTTCTTACATAGATATCAGAAGGGGGTAGAAAGATTATCTGCCTTGCTAGTTTTAAGCAGGAAATTTTATACTTTTCTGCCAGCTGCTGAGAATAGAAAAAAATATCTCAAGGCTGTGAAAACTTTGCCCAGACCATTTCCCGTAACATACATCCTGGGATGACATCAGCAGAAGGAAGGGTTAACCCAGAGCTCAAGGCTGTGGGCCCAGACCTTCTCCCATAACACACATTCTGACCTCAGAAAAGGTATGTCCTTGAACACGACTTACTGCTGCCTGCAAGGCCTGTGTGTCTAAGGCAAAAGAATGTGAGAAGGAAAGATGTTCACCTCCTCCTAAAAGGGGCCTTAGGCTTGGATACCTTACCGACGTGCCTAAGTTAACCCTCTCATTACTAGTGGGACTCTAATGTGGTACAACTTTGGAAGATACTTTGGTAGTTTATTACAAAGCTAAATATACTTCTTTTACTATAAAATCCAGCCATTGTGATCCTTAGTATTTCCCCAATGGTGCTTAAAAATATATGCTTACTCAAAAACCAGCACACAGATGTTTATAATAGCTTTATTCAGTTTCCAAACCTTGGAAGCAACCAAAGTGTCCTTCAATAAGAAAAACTTAATAAATATCCAAACTCTGGTATATCCAGCCAGTGGATTTCGTTCACTGCTTAAAAAAGGAGGGGAGGGTGCCAAGTCATGAAAAGACATGGAGGGACCTTAAAAGGATATTACTAAGTGAAAGAACCCGGTAGACTAAATATTGTGTGATTCAACTGTATAAGATTCTGGAAAATGCAAAAATGTGGAAACCATAGAAGAATCAGTGGTTGCCACTGATTGAAGCAGAAGGCTGAATACATGGAGTACAGAGGATGTTTAGGGAAGTTAAACTATTCTATATAATGTAATGGTGGATATATTTTATTATACATTTGTCAAAACCCTAGAAGGTACAACACCAGTAGTGAACCCTAATATAAACTGGACTTTGGTTAATAATGATGTCTGTAAGAATCGTAGCAATTATGCCACTCTGTGCAGATGGAAGCTGGGAATGTTGATGGTGAGGGAGGCTGTATATATGTAGAGGCAGGTCATATATTGGAAGTCTTCATATTCAATTGTGCTTTTTACCTAAATGTGCTCTTAAAAAGCCTATAAATTATAAAAAGGTTATGAGATCAATAAAAATATAGGTGTAACTGATATGCAAAGAGAGGAGAGAAAATGGAATAATATAAAATACTCAAAACCAGAAAAGGCATAAAAAAGAGTGGAAGACAAGAGAAACAATAGGGTAAAAAAATGGAAAACAGTTAAAAATGCGGTGAATATTACTTCAACTTCAATTTATCAACAATACATTTAAATGTGAGTGGCCTAAATACACCAATGAAAAAGGACTATCAGAGTGGATAATGAAAGCAAGATCCAACTAAATGTTTTCTACAGAAAGCCCACTTTTAAGCAGTGGAGAAAGATATAGCATGCTAACACTAATCATAAGAAAGCTGAAGTAGCTATATTAATTGTTGTAGACATCAACATCCCTCTATTAGTAATTAACAGTTCCAATAGTCAGAAAATCAGTAAGGCTATAGTTAATACACCTATCTAATTGACATTTGTAGAATACTTCATCTAACAGCAGCAAAATACACATTCTTCTCAAGCTCATATTAGAACATTCACCAAGATAGATTACTCTCTGGGCCATTAAAATATACCTTAACAAATTTAAAGGAATAGATATCAAAATATGCTCCCAGAATATGGGCTAAAACTAGATATCAATAACACAAAGATAGCTATAAAATTCTAAAATGGTTTGTGATTAAATAACACACTTCTGAGTAATACATGGATTAAATCTCATAAGAAATTTTTAAATATTTTTAACTAAATGAAAATATGACCTGTCAAAATTTATAGGATAAACCCAGTACAATGTCATGTTTTTTGCTTTAAACACTTATTTGTATCTTCAAGAAATTAAGAGGAAAAAAAAAAAGAAATTAAGAGGAAAAACTTCTTTAATACTTATCCAATTATTTACATTTCTGGTGCTCTTCATTTGTTTTTAAAAAATCTGATTTTTTTTTCTGGTGTCATTTTCTTTCATCTGTAAGAACTTCATTTAGCATTTCTTATACTTTAAGCCTGGTATATAGGAGTTCTCTTTGTTTTCCATTATCTGAAAATGTCTGCTTTTAGCTTTCATTGTTTAAGGATACTTCTGCTGGATTGACTTTTTTTTTTTTCTTAAAATATGTTGCTTCCCTGTTTTCTGCCTGTGGTTTCTGGTGAGAGTTCTTTGATTATTTAAATTATTATTCCCTTGAGTGTAGTATGTCTTTGGATATTTTATTTTTATTCATGTTTTTGGAAGTTTGACTCTCAAATATCTAGACTTGATTTTCTTCATATTTATCCCATATGGAATTAAATATTGTTTTTGTACATTTCTCTCTCTATTTCTAGATTCCAATTTTGCATGCTGGACTTTTTGATGTCATACAAGTCTAGTATTCTATTTATTTTTTTTCAGTGTTTTTTTCTATCTCTTCTTTAAATACTTCATTTTCATTTATTTTTTTTCCTCTCCAAAATCACTGATGCTTTGCTTTTCCATTTTGTTCCTGCTATTAAATCCATCCAATGAATTTTTTATTTCCACTTTTGTGTTTTTCAGTTCTAAAATTTCCAATTTGTACTTTTTCATAATTTCTATTTGTATGCTAGAATTTCTTTTCACTCATCATGAGTATATTGTCCCCTATATCATTGAATTAGTTATAATGGACACTTTAAAGTTCTTATCAGTTCCAACACTGAGTAATCTTGATACTGGCCTATGTTGGTCATCTTTTTCCTTCAGAATGAGTTACCTTCTTTTTGGTTTTTCATATGTTCAGTAATTTTATAATGTATCCTGAACATTTAAAATGTTATTTGTGGAGATTAGATTCTGTTAAATTCCTCTGGATGATTTTGTTTTAGTAGGCAATTTAACTCAGTTAGACTCAAACTGAAAACTTGTCTCAGTTCCATATCAGTCAGTTCAGTTCAGTCATTCAGTCATGTCTGACTCTTTGTGACGCCATGGACTGCATACCAGGCTTCCCTGTCCATTACCAACTCCTGGAGCCTACTCAAACTTATGTCCATCATGTGGGTGATGCCATCCAACCGTCTGATCCTCTGTCGTCCCCTTCTCTTCCCACCTTCAATCTTTCCCAGCATCAGGGTCTTTTTCAGTGAGTCAGTTATTCGCATCAGGTGGCCAAAGTATTGGAGTTTCAGCTTCAGCATCAGTCCTTTCAATGAATATTCAGGACTGATGTTTTTTTTAGGATTGACTGGTTGGATCTTCTTGCCATTTAAGGGACTCTTAAGAGTTTTCTCCAACACCACAATTCAAAAGCATCAATTCTTTGGCACTCAGCTTTCTTTATAGTCCAACCCTCACATCCATACATGACTACTAGAAAAACCATAGCTCTGATTAGATGGACCTTTGCTGGCATAGTAATATCTCTGCTTTTTAATATGCTGTCTAGGTTGGTCACAGTTTTTCTTCCAAGAAGCAAGTTTCTTTTAATTTCATGGCTGCAGTCACCACCTGTAGGGATTTTGGAGCCCCCCAAAATAAAGTCTGTCACTGTTTCCTTTGTTTCCCCATCTATTTGCCATGAAGTGATGGGACCAGATGCCATGATCTTAAGTTTTCTGAATGTTGAGTTTTAAGTCAACTTTTTCACTCTCCTCTTTTACTTTCATCAAGAGGCTCTTTAGTTTTTCTTTGCTTTCTGCCATAAAGGTGGTGTCATCTGCATATCTGAGGTTATTGATATTTCTCCCTGCAAGCTTGATTCCAGCTTGTGCTTCATCCAGTCCAGCATTTCTCATGATGTACTCTGCATATAAGTTAAAGAAGCAGGGTGACAATATACAGCCTTGACATGCTCCTTTTCCTGATTTGGAACCAGTCTGTTGTTCCATGTCCAGTTCTAACTGTTGCTTCTCAATCTGCATACAGATTTCTCAGGAGGCAGCTCAGGTTGTCTGGTATTTCCATCTCTTGAAGAATTTTCCAGAGTTGTCATGATCCACACAGTCAAGGGCTTTGGCATAGTCAATAAAGCAGAAGTAGATGTTTTTCTTGAACTCTATCAGTTTTTCTGTGAGCAAACAGATGTTGGCAATTTGATCTCTGGTTCCTCTGGCTTTTCTAAATCCAGCTTGAACATCTGGAAGCTCAGGGTTCACATACTGTTGAAGCCTGGTTTGGAGACTTTGGAGCATTACTTTGCTAGTGTGTGAGATGAGTGCAATTGTGCAGTAATTTGAGCATTCTTTGGCATTGCCTTTCTTTGGGACTGGAATGAAAACTGACTTTTCCCAGTCCTGTGGTCACTGCTGAGTTTTCCAAATTTGTTGGCATATTGAGTGCAGCACTTTCACAGCATCGTCTTTTAGGATTTCAAGTAGCTCAACTGGAATTCCATCATCTCCACTAGTTTTGTTCGTAGTGATGTTTCCTAAGGCCCACTTGACTCGAATTCCAGGATGTCTGGCTCTAGGTGAGTGATCACACCATTGTGATTATCCACCTTTCTAGTACTGACTCAAATGTATTCCTTTTCATGGCTGAGTAATGTTCCACTCTGTATATGTACCACAACTTCTTTATCCATTCCTCTGTCAATGGACATCTAGTTAGCTTCCATGTGTTAGCTATTGTACATAGTGTTGTAATGAACGTTGGTGTATATGTGTCTTTTTGAATTATGGTTTTCTTAGGGTATATGCCCAGTAATGGGATTGCTGGGTCACATAGTAGTTTTGTTCCTAGTTTTTTTTTTAAGGAACTTCTATACTGTTCTCTGTAGTGACTCTTATCAATTTACATTCCCAGCAATGGTGCAAGCTGCTGCTGTTGCTGCTAAGTTGCTTCAGTCGTGTCCGACTCTGTGCGACCCCATAGACGGCAGCCCGTCAGGGTCCCCCGTCCCTGGGATTCTCCAGGGACACTGGAGTGCCATTTCCTTCTCCAATGCATGAAAGTGAAGTGAAAGTGAAGTCGCTCAGTCATGTCCGACTCTTCGCGACCCCATGGACTGCAGCCTGCCAGGCTCCTCCTCCGTCCATGGGATTTTCCAGGCAAGAGTACTGGAGTGGGTTGCCATTGCCTTCTCCAAGCACGGTGCAAGAGGGTTCCCTTTTCTCCATACCTTTTTCATCATCTGTTGTTGATGATGGCCATTCTGACTGGTGTGAGGTGATACCCCATTTGCATTTTGATTTACATTTATCTAATAATGAGTGATGTTGAAAATCTTTTCATGTGTTGGTTGGCTGCCGGGAGCCAGCACACGAGATCCCATCCATGACAAGGTCGTGAGGAGAAGACCTGACAAACAAGGTAGATCAGGACTGTAGGGATTTCGAAAAGCTGCCCTGGCGCTCACCTTAAAGATGATCTCTGTCCTTCTGATGCTTGCTATATTAGACTACTCCCTAATTTCTGTGACACAGGTAGAAGGCCTTCCCCGATCTCTCTCCAAACAGAATCAACTTAGAACTTTAATCATATGTCCCCCGGACGGCGGTATCCTATAAGATTATCCAGGATGAAAGGAGTGTTTCAATTTAGACCCCTTTGCTGGCATTCTAGCCTGCTTGGCAAATGCGTACTAATGCACATAACTGCTCACAACACCTTAATCATAAACAGCATAAAGAACCTGATCACATAAAGGCCCTAATAGGCACAGAGCCCTTCGGGGGTGAGGAAGCCCTATTGGAGAACATAAAAATATTATTCTAAAAGTGGTTATAGTTAAAGATTTAGAAAAATAAGAGTTTAGAATTGTTCATTTTAACCAGGAATGCTAAACAGGGGCTGCCTCACTGGAGCTGCAGAGTCTTTGTGTTGTAAACCTTTTAGATAAATTTAACTGATAACTTCTGCAAAAGGACTGACCTTTGTGTTCATTAAAGAATAGATTACGGAAAACAGCTTTGCATTCACCTAGGTCATAAAATGTCAATAGGCCCCAAGGCCAGAAGATAATGTACAAGACTCTCACAAAGAAGTATGCAGAAAACACCCTGGTTTCGTGAAGGATGAGCCGATGTAATATTAAACTATCTTCCCCTTAAAAATGTACTAACTTAGAATATAAAAGCTATGGTAAAAAATAAATAAAGATTTGCCAGACTCTGCTGCACCCCCAGTCTGGTCACTCTCTCTCCGTCTCTCTCTCTCCCCCTCACAGACTTGGCCCTATCAAGGCTGGTCTCACGTGTCTTCTCTCGCTGACGCCGTTCATCCTGAGGGTACCCCCTGGATCCTGCCAAGGCTGGACCCCGGCAGTTGGCCATCTGTGTGTCTTCTTTGGAGAAATGTCAGAATCATGCTTTAATATCAGCTGGCCATACTGTCTATGTAACAGCATTCAAGCACCTGGGAATCAGACACATATGCTCTTTCTGTGTAATATTCAACATCAATTTTACTTCTTAGTATTCTTAGCATTCATTCTCTAGCAAGTGAATTTTTAGTCTGTAAGACCTATACAGTTTAAGCTGTTTTACTATTTGTCCCAAAGTCAGACATAAATAATGGGTCACACATTCTGAATAATGTTCAGCCATGGTTTTATTCTTGTAGCATTTATTTGTGATTAGGAATGTAAATACAGAAAATGGTCCTTTTCAGTGTGATTTTAAGGCTTACATTGGTTGGTGTCTCTTTTCACATATTTAATCTCTTCATTATATAAGCGGAGATGTTTCTGGTGACCACTTTTGGAAATGCAGTTTTCACCTGTTGGGCTTATGACTGTGTGCCTGTTATTAGATATTTGATAATCTCAATTTGGATACTGTGAGGAGAAAATTCAAGCCAAGTTTCAGATCATTCAATAACAATTTCATGAGAATTTATAGAGATTTTAAGATATAATCACATTGTCTTTATCATCATGAACAGCTGTAGAACTTTAGGCTGAGAAATATTAAGCTTTTTCAAAGCATAGTGTATTAATCATATTTTTAAATTTTATGTATTCTAGGATGTTTTGACATCTTACAAAGCTTGCTGACCAGGGAGAGACTTTGTCTGTTAGGGCTAGCCAATTCTTAGAGATAGCAAAGGGATAGAGCCAGGCCTGGAGCATATCTTTCCTATACAAAACAACCAATCTCTCACACCAACCCAGTATTTTCTCTGCCCTAAATTATCATGAGACCATGTACCAGTCAGCTACACACACCTTTATAGCCTATGGCTATAATACTCTATGAAGGAGTGTCCAACAACATCTGAACTTTACAGATAAGGCAAGATCTTATCACCTGTTGAATTTCTTAAGTAGAGTCTTTATTGTAAAAAAAAAAAAAAAAGTATGGATAACTTCCCTCTTCCATTGGGGTTTATTCTTTGCTATATAAGTTTCAAGGTCTGGATATAGTTGGGATGACACCATGCAGTATGAAATAGCCTAATTTAGCCAAGATTGCTTCTCTTTCATGGAAACAGGGTGGTGTTTGGGAGGTAAGTCCTTTTTAGAAACTAGATTAAATAACTGTCATAGTATTAATTGTGGTAAACTTCTAAGGGATAATTATACTGCATAACTGTAACTGTGAAAGAAGAGTCTAACCAACATTTGAAACCAAAAGCTTGACTTATTGCTTTTCTGTTTCAGCCATCAAAAACACCTAAAACTTAAAAGGCTTAAAATAATAACTTATTATTTCTCTATAGATAAGAGTGGGTGATTTTTCTTCTCCACTAGTTATTAGCTGTAGCCTCTCATTCAGCTAGCATTTAGGCAGTGATGGGGCTAGGCTGGAAGGTCTGAAAAACTTCACTCATATGTCCAACACTGTGGGGTTTCATCCCCAGTAGCTTGAGTTTCTTCACAAATTGGTGATCTCAAGACTAGTTGTACTTTTTCCATGTTACTAGCTTTGAGAAGGAAAGTGGAAGCTGCCATACTCCTAAAGGGGAGGCCTGACACTTTGGTAATATGCTAATAAGCCAAAACAAGTCACAAGACCAATCCAGATTCAAGATGGGGAAATGAATCTGTCTCTTATGCATAGAATAGCATGAGGGAAGGAATTGATACTGTCCATCTTTGACCATCAAACTAACAAAAAGAGGCCTATATTTGTAAATCAATCAGAGAAAGAAATGATTAAAGGTTTGGGGAAATGGGGGATTCAGGGATTTGTAGACTTTCCAAAGCAGGAGTGTTGAGGGACTGACTGGCTCTTTCAAAAAGTGTAGTAGTAGTCCCTGGAGTAGGCCATAGCTGACTTGCTGAATTTCCAGAGTGTGTCAGAGTGAAAGCTGTTGCTTGGCTTTCAGAAATGAGTTGTCACAACTAGCTGATTTTCATAAGCATCTGCACTAGTGAGAAAATTCTCCAGTTAATTGCCATCAGTGTCTGATCACTTGTCTCTGATCTATCAATTTTGGTGGTTACTAGTTCATGTCTTGGGGCTTATGGCCAAGAAACAGTGTCTCAGGTTTTCTTCAACTTGGAGACTAGCAACATTTTACTCTTACCAGAGTATTAATTTTTAAAAGTATTTTTATTAGTACAGGCTTTATTCTCAAAGTAGATTTGCCTCAGTTATTGGACTGTCCCCAGAAAGTACTAATTTTTATTTAATTTTTGATTGAGAAGCCCAAGGAAGTTATACAATGTACTTGTTTTCACACTGAAATAAAGAACACTAAAGAGATTGTTTCCTCTTAAACATGTATCAAGACGGCATGCTCAGGTAAGAGCCTAAACTAACAGTAGTTTACCATGGAGTATTCAGAAGTTATATAAGTACAAAGTATACATAAGATGTAAGCAAATATTATACTGAATATTATTATAAATATTATGCTAAATATTACACTAAATATTATACTAGGTACTCATTAATATTAAACACAAATGAGGCATGACTAGGAAGCTAAACATCATAAAAGTCCCTTTTATTAGGAAGGGGAAATAAGATGGCAGGATTTAGATTGGAGCGGTATTTGACAATCCTATGAAGTGTGGGCAATAAAGTAATTTTACTGGTAATGTAGCTGGTGGAGTTGGGTATTCTTTTTGTTGTTGTTCAGTTGCACTCAGTTAAGTATGACATAAAGATGTATTTTATTATGTGATAGAAAATTAAAAAATGATACAGGGAAAACTGGCCATGGACATAGAAGAAAATACAGGAATACTGTGAGTAGGGATCAATTAATTTAATTTAGACAATGTTTATTTCATAATTTACTGCTACATTCCATCAGGGTATTTGTTTTGATGTTATGACAGTCCAGCAGCTAAAACATATCTTTGAAAAAAATTGTAATGCTTATATAGTCTTGTAACATACATATAATGCACATAACAAAGATATTGCAAAAAACCTCCACCTACCCACAAACTGATATATGCACAATTTCTGAAACACATACCATATGTAAAAATATACTTCTATGTTGGCTGTGACACTTTCAGTTCTAAGAAAACTTGAGTTTGTAAGGTACCAGAAAGTAACTATCTTAGGCCCTGTGGGGCATATGGTCTTCTTCAGTGTACTCAGCTCTGCTACTGTAATGTGAAGGCAGCCACAGGCAAAACAAACAAATTTTTTTTATTAGTATTCTAACAAAAGTTGAATTTACAGACATGTAAGTTTGAATATTGTATAGTTTTCACATCACAAAATAATCTTTTTCAACCATTCAGAAAGGTAAAACATTGCAGGCAGTGGGCCAGATCTGAATCACTTGCAGAAAAATATACAACCAAATCAAAGCAAGGCACTGCAGCAGTAAAGTGAGGGGCGAATGCTGGTAGCCAACCTTTTATTTATTTTGCAGAATAATTCAAGAAATACAAATTATTATGATAGTATCTAACATATAGCTCTTCCTTTGTCTCAGACACTATTCTAAGTGCTTTAAAAATATTAACTCATTTACAACTCAAAGCAATCCTATTATCGCTTTTTTTATGAAAAAGGAAACTGAGGCACAAAGAGGTTAGGTGCATGCCTCATGCTAGAAACAGCCTGGGCAGTAGGAGTCAAAAGTCCATACTCTTAACCTCTATGTCATGTTTCTTCTACTAGAAAGAAAAAGGTAGTGAAGAACATTTAGGACTCTCATACAAAATATAAATTCAGACAGCTCTGCAACTTACTAAAACAACACTAACAGATATTTCTTCACATAGTATTATTTTTTATTATGTAGGGATTTTCAGCTGTTTTTAAAAATGAACTTGTTGTTGTTTAGTTGCTGTCACATCCAACTCTTGTGAACCTGTTGACCAGAGCCCTCCAGGCCCCTCTGTCCTTGACATTTCCCAGGCAAGAATACAGGAGTGAGTGGGTTGCCATCCCAACCCAGAGACTGAACCCATATCTCCACTACTGGCAGGAAGATTCTTTACACTGAGCCACTGGGGAAGCCTTTTTCCTATAAATGTATCCCTAATGTAAAATTTGGCCAACCATAAGAGAGTTGCAAATTTTACAGAAACATTTTTATATTCTTTCTGAAGGATTAGTTCAGTAAAATCCATATCCATTCAGAAATGGGTGGGGGGGAGAGATACATTATAATTTTAAAAGAATACTACACTTAAATACACATTCTGTTAACAACAGGAGCCCCTGCTGAGACTAAATGAGAGATATCTTCATATACATAAAAGTTACTGAACTAAATAAGGCTACATATTTCACTATGTACAATTATGGATGGGTTCACATGCACATCAAACATCCACAATCTGTGTTCTGTAGCACACTGACATTCACACATAAGTCCTACATACTAAAGGACTTTTCACATGTGTTAATGATGTCACATTTTTCAATTTATTTGTGCTTTTTACAAAACTTCATATACCTGACATTTGCAGGTTTCTTTAAAAGAAAAACAACCTTGTAATCAATTTCTGCAACATGACCTCTAGTATAAGTATTTTCCTCATACATATTCTCTTAGAATTTGTTTAAAAGGTTTCACATATTTAAAATATTTTTTAAAATGGTTCTATACTTTATATCACTGTTCTGACATTCACTGAAACATCACTTCTTGATAAAGCCTTCCATATATGCTGTAATCTTTGTGATTATCTCCTTTTAGAATGTGCTAATTAGTCCAACAGGTATAAAAAGATTTCTGAATGCTCAGGATACTGATAGAAATCTCTCATTTATGATGGCTACCCTGACAGAAATTTCCTGATATTCATTTTTCTTACAGGATTTCTCTTGTATGGTTTATATGTTGTACAATAAAGTATGACTGCTGAAAGAGAGGTTTCCCTCATGTTTTACCAGTTGTAGTGTTTCTACTATGTATGTTGTCTGAAATTTAGTAAAAGTCTGACATATGGTAAAAATTTCTCCCTAAGAGATTTGTAGAATTTCTCTCCATGATGAAAGAATGTGGCTGAAATTTTCCCATATTGATGATATTTCATAAGGTTTTTTGTCTTGTGTGAGTTATCTGATTATTCTGAAGGACAAATTCAGACAGAATTCTCCAATTGATATTGTTTATAAGATTTTCCCTTCTGTGTGTGTCTTCTGATGTGCAGTGAGTTTTGATTTCTGAAAAAATGTTTCCTTACACTCCTTACATTCATAGGGTTTCTCTCCTGTGTGTTTTCTCTGATGTATGACAAAGTGTGACTTCTGAGAGAAGGATTTCCCACACTCCTTGCATTCATAGGGTTTCTCTCCTGTGTGAGTCCTTTGATGTAATCTGAGGACTGAATTCACAGAGAAAGATTTACCACATTCATTACATTCATAGGGCTTCTCCCCTGTGTGTTTTCTCTGATGTTTAGTGAGGTCCGATTTATAGTAAAAGGTTTTTCCACATTTATTACATTCAAAGGGTTTCTCCCCTGTATGAGTTCGCTGATGTACTGTTAAGGCTGACTTTTGGTAGAAGCATTTACCACATTCCTTACATTCATAGGGTTTCTCTCCTGTGTGAGTTCGCTGATGAGTTTTGAGGTGTGAATTTCTAGAGAAGAATTTCCCACATTCCTTACATTTATAGGGTTTCTCCCCTGTATGTGTTCTCTGATGTACTGTGAGGTGTGATTTCTGGGAAAAGGACTTCCTACATTCCTTACATTCATATGGTTTCTCCCCTGTGTGTGTTTTCTGATGTACCATGAGGTATGCCTTAACATAGAAGAACTTCCCACATTCAGTACATTCAAAGGGTTTTTCTCCTGTGTGTGTTTTCTGATGTTCCATGAGGTGTGGTTTCTGGTAGAAGGATTTCTCACACTGATTACATTCGTACGGTTTCTCTCCTGCATGAGTTCTCAAATGTCTACTGAGAGATGACAGATGGTAGAAAGTTTTCTTACATTCTTTACATTCATAGGTCTTCTCTCTGGTAGGAGTTTTTGGTTGTCTTGTGAGGTGTCCATTCTGAGAGACGGATTTCTCACATTCGCTGGGTTTGTCCTTTGAGTGAGTATGTTCATGTATTATGAGGATAGACTTCTGGTAGAAGGACTTTCCACATTCATTACATTTATAGGTTTTCTCACTGGTATGAGTTTCCTGATGTTTCTTGAGTTCTCCATTCCTAGAGAGAAAGTTCCAAATTAGTTAATGTATAAGACTTTGGGGTGAGGGGGTGGGGGTTGGGTCTGCTGTGTATATTTTTCAAGTAACTCTGACAACCGATTTCTAGAGGTTTTTCCAATATTCATTAGAGTCATAGGGTTTCTCCATTGTGAATATTCTATGTTGACATATACTGTGGTTTAACATTTGGTAGAAGGTATTTCACTTGCATTATATTCTCCAGGTTTCTCAACTGTCTGAACTTGACTTTGTATAATAAAGCCTCTCTTATTATGTAAATAAGAATCAAAAGACTGTTTCAGAGTTTTAATCTCCTGATCTTGAATTATAAAAGGTCTCTATCTATTATGAAAGAGGGCTTTCCCATTTGGATTATGTTCTTTGGAATTTGCTTCAGTTTTCTCATTTATCATGAACTAGTGCTGTCTCACTTCTAGTACCCCTATTAAGACCCTTTCTTAAAAAGCTTCTAATCTCAAAATTGAATTCTTGAACTTGCCTTGAATTTTCAGCTTGGCTTTCCAGGCATCTTGCTCCTTGGTCATGAGTATTGCATACATCTTCTACAAAGGAATCCAAAATTTAATACTTTATACATCTTAACACATTATTATGGTCATAGGGTGGATTCTTAGGTTTCAGGCCACTATTCTCAAATGAAGGAGTTCTTAAGTGCAAACTTCCTCTATCTCAGTGGCTTAGAAAAAAACATATAAATAACACTAAAACGTGCTATAGCAAAGAGGGAGAGACCTAGTTATAAATTCAAGTAACTTTGACACTACAAATATGACCCTAAAAACTTGGAGGAGAAAGTGAAGACAAAACACACACACACACACAAAGAATAGGGAGCAGAAAACAAAAGGTATTCAAAGTGCTGCTGAACAAGAATGTGAGACTCATAGAGCATGATGTGAGCCCATTAAGGACAATGAATAGTAAGTAGGGTGATGAGGAAAATTAGACAACTGTGTTGACTGGAAATATCAAAGGAAAGATTACATTAGATGAAAGAGCTAAATATAGGTCTTTACCCACTCAAACCTAGTTTACAGTGTTATAATTTCTAGTAATTAGACTATAAACTTCCACTTTATTCCTCTTTGCCCATACCCAACAATCTAGATGTCAACACCAAAGTGACCTTCTCAGAACATCCATTTCCTCATGTTTAGAGGAAAATTTTCTCTTTTTAGTTGGCTGGTTCAGAAGACCCAGAAACACATACATCCAAAAGGAAAGATTTTTTAAAAAGCAGAGTACAAGCCATCCCACAGAATGAATTCCCAGTTGTAGCACCAGAGATTTTCAATGCTGACTGCCAAATACTGCATCTGTGACTCAACACTAGGAAAATATAAAGTTATTTGATAGGGATATGTGCAAGGTTAACTTGGGATACTCATGAAATAAGATCTTATGTATATAAAGCATTTAAGAGAGCAGATAAAATGAACATTAGCACATGTTTTGGGGCCACAAGGAAAAATAAGATGCAACAGGCAATAAAGGGCCAGACTAGTTCTTGACAGAAAATTAGATGTATTTTGTATCAACTCTGCAATAATATAGCTGATGAAAGGCATAATGATTTATAATCCAATTTCAGAGATTAAAGAGAGAATAGTAAATTAAAATGGGTGCTGAAAATCTAAGGCATTTTATTGTTAATGAAAAGAGGAAAATGCCATTTGAAAATTTTATAAGATAGATTTTATAAACACTTTATAAAAGATTATAACTGCATACTTTAATGGCAAAGAGTAACTGGAAATTCTAGCAAAAAGACAAAATGAGAGTTTTAAGTGAAAGTTAGTATATAGGAAAGAGAAATAAATCTACTTTAAAAATGTCAAGCAAAAGAGGGAATGTTTTTTTAAACAAAAAATCAACCATCTCCATCTGCCCCACACAAAAGAGGGAATTTAGATGGGGAGAACAAAAACTGGAGGTGTGATTTATCTTGCTTACATATGCAGATCAAGTATTCTCAATCATTTCCAAAAGTTTAGGGCATTTAAAAAAGAGATTCTTGAAAAAAAATTTCAAAAAGTCAAAGGCATCAATTCCAACCCCCTAATACAAGTTATAATTTCTAACTTACCAGGGTTGTTCTGACGTGGAAATTGTACTTCTAATATCCATGGTTCTTTTCCTTGCTTCAACTTGAAGATTGCATTTGGCCTATTTGCACAATAGCCTATTAATAGAAAAGATAAAATAACACAAATTACTTGGAATACAGCAACTCTGAAGGATAAGGAACTGCAGGTTAGGATCAGAACAATGAAGGTCTCACATAGATTTGGCAAATTTATTCTATTAGGGGAGTGCATGGGGATACAAATATTTTTCTGGTACCCAAAATGGATTCATCAACTTCGACCCTGAAAAGAATGCTAATATTCAACCCTACACAGGATTTACAAATTCCAGTAAGTGAGAAAGGAAATGAAAACTACTGGGAGTTATAGATGCAGAAGATTTCCTCACCCACTGAGATGAGGTGACTGTAGTTCTCCTGCATCACTTCTCTATATAGGGTCCTCTGAGCAGTGTCCAGCAATTTCCATTCCTCATGGGTGAATTCCACAGTAACATCCTTAAATGTTACTGGTCCCTGAAACAACATATTTCAATTCAAACTGAAGTGATCAAAATAGAGTACCATTAAAAAGACACATAAACTAGCTGTTAATATGTTAACTACAGGATTTACTCTGGAGAGCTGAGATATACTGCTACTCTGTACCCTGTTTTACACATATATAAAATATTTGTTCAGTACATATTTACTAAGATATCACTCCATGCCTAGAACTCTGCTAGAGATACAAAGATGAATGAAAGCAACTATTCTTGTTATCAAGGAGCTTACATTCCAACAGGGAGGCAAAGATTAAATTAATAAATGCAATATGCACAGCAGGTGCTATGACAGAAGTATGTACAAGATAAAAGATGGTCAAAAAGAATGGCCAAGGTGGTGGAAAAGGAAGACTCTGAGCTCATCTCCTTCCACAGGCACACTGAAATGACAACTATTTACAGAGCAACTATCTTTGAAAATGATCTGAAGAGTAGCAAAAAGATTCCCCACAACTAATGATATAAGGAAGGAACCACAATGACATAGATAGGAGGGGTGGAGACACAGTATAGTCAAGACCCACAGCCCTGAATAGGTGACCCACAAATGGGAGGATAATCAAAACTGTAGAGGTTCTCCCCAAGGAGTCAGAGGTTCAAGCCCCACATTGGGCTCCCCTGCCAAGGGGTCCTGCACCAGGAAGACAAACCCCCCAGAACATCTGGCTTTGTAGGCCAATAAAACTTGAGAGCCAGAGGGCTACAAAAAAAAGACACTCTACTCTAAAGGACACATGCAAAATCTCACACAGTCCAAATATAGTGCAGAGGCAGTAATCTGAAGGGAGGCTGGCTCAGACCCATTTACAGATCTTGGAGAGCCTCCTAGAGAGTCAGGAGGCAACTGGAACTTCTCTTGGAGACACACACTGGTAGCAGCCACTTTGGAAGCTTGTTCTACCATAAGGACATTGGTTCTAATAAGCACCATTTTGGAGTCCTCCCTCTAGTCTATTAGTGCTAGAGGCTTACCGGCCAACCAGTGAGCCATCACCAATCCCAGTACACTTCAGGCTATTCTGCCAGCTGCATTGGGTCCCAGTCCAGGAACCCCATAGGACATGCAGCCAGCCAGGCAGGGACCCAGCCTCTCCCAACAGTGGGCCAGTAGCCACTGCATGAGGCAGGGTCTGGTTTCCAACATGGCTGAGGGTCAACCTTGGCTGCTAGTTTGTCTACAACTGTCAAGCCCACAATAAGGAAGGATTCATGTAGCCCATACATAAAGAGCTCTTAGAGCTTATAACTCTGATGATCAGAGAAGCATATACTGTTGGGTTTCTCAGAACATCTCCACGTAAGATTACTTCCCTAAGATTGGGAAATGTAGCCAACTTACCAAATGCACAGATATAAAAACAGAGGATTAAGCAAAATAAGACAGAGAAACATGTTCCACACAAAAGAACAAGATAAAACCTCAGAAAAAGGATTAAATGAAGTTGAGAAAGCATTCTACCTAATAACAATATCTTTTATGAATATAAAGATGAAAACCTTTAACAAGCTACTAGTAAATCAAATCCAGCAAAATTAAAAATTAGATTATAATTTATACCATGACTTTGTGTGATTTATCCCAGGAATGCAAGAATGGCTCAACATACTAAAACCAATCAATTACATTAACAGAGCAAAGGGGGGAAAGTAGACCATTTCAGATGATGCAAAAAAGCGTTTGACAAAATTCAACACTTTCATGATAAAAACATTTAGTAAACTAGAAATAGAAGGAAATGCCCTCAAAATGATAATATTTTTAATCCACTTTTATCCCAGCTAACTTTATACTCAGTAGTGAAAGACTTAAAACTACATATAGAATATCCCTAAGAATCCACAAAAATAGAGTTAATAAACAAAGTCAGCACATTTCAGAATTATAAGATCAACACACAAACGTCAGTTGTGTTTCTATTTACCAGTAATGAAAATCCAAAAGAGAAATTAAGACAATTCCATTTAATGTAGCATCAAAAAGAATAAAGTACCTAGGGATAAAATCTACTCAAGGAGTATATAAGACTTATACACTGAAAACTGCAAAACATCGCTGGAAGTATTAAAGAGGACCTAAATAAAAGAAATGATAGTATGTGTTCATAGACTGTTAAGACTTAATATAGTTCAGGTGACAGTACTACTCAAAGGAATCTATAGAATCAATGCAATCTCTATTAAAATCTCAATGACTCCTGCACAGAAATAGAAAAGCCAATCCTCAAATTTATACAGAATTGCAAGGAGTCTCTAACAGTCAAACAAAATTGGTAAAGAAACAGTCAAAGAACTCCCACTTATTTAAAATCTTACTGTAAAGCTTCAGTATCAAAACAGTGTAACTGGCATAAAGACAGACATATTGTCCAATAGATAGAAACGAGAGTCTGAAAATAAAACCATACATCTATGGCCACCTCATTTTCAACAAAGAAGACAAGACCATTCAATGGAGAAAGAACAATTTCTTCAATAAATGACACTGGCAACTAGATGACCACATGCATAAGAAGAAAACTTGACCTCTACCTCACTGCATATAAAAAAATTAATTCAACATAGATCATTGACCTAAATATTAAGAGCTAAAAATATAAAACTCAGAAGAAAATACAGGAATAAATTTCCTTATCTTGAACTTGACAACAGATTCAAGATATGACACCAAAAAGTATAAGCATTAAAAGAAAAATAAACTGACCTTATCAACTTTAAAACTTTTACAGGGACTTCCCTGGTAATCTAGTGTTAAGATTCTGTGGTTCCAATAGAAGGGGCATGGGTTTGATCCTTGGTTTGGGAACTAAGATCCCATATGCCACACAGTGTGGCAACCAAGAAAATATAATAAATAAATTAAAATTTGCATGCATCATAGAATAGTACCAAAATAGGAAAAAAATATAACTCACAGAATAGAATAGAATATTTGCAAATCATGTATCTGATAAAGGTATATTATCCAGAATATATAAAGTATACTTAAAAATTCAATAACAAAAAAGACAACCCTGACAAAAAATGGGCAAAGAAATTGAGCAGACATTTAAGTTATACAAATGAGCACATGAAAAGATGCTCAACATCATCATTAGTCTTCAGGGAAAAGCCAGATCAAAACCACGACGATACCACTTCCCATTCATTATGATGGGTGTTTAAAAAAAAAACAACAGAAAACAACAGGTAATGGGGAGGATGTGGAGAAATTGTAATCCTTATACATTGCGGGAATATAAAATGGTACAGCTGCTATGGAAAAGTTCGTCAGTAACTCGAAAAGTTAAATATACAATTACCATACAATACCATCAATACCATCAATTCCTCTTCTAGATACATACCCCAAAGATTTGAAAACAGATACTCAAAAGCTATACAAAAGCTATAGTACGCAAAAGCTATAGTGGCACTATTCACAAAAGCCAAAAAGTGAAAGCCACCTAAATCTCAACCAATGGATGAACTGATAAACAACTGTGGTATAAACATACAATGGAATATTATTTTTCATAAAAATGAAGTATTGATATAAAGTATAGGGTGAATGAACTTGGAAAACATGCTAAATGAAAGAAGCCAAACAGAAAAGGTACACTTTATATGACTCCACTTATATGAAATATTCAGAATGGGTAAATGCACAGAGACAAGGGCTAGGAGAGGGAATAGGTTAACAACTGTTTAATGGGAATGGGGTTTTCTTTTGGGAGGTGAAAATGTTTTGGAACTATATGTTGTAGTGGTCCCACAACATTGTGGATGTACTAAACTGTACCCAATTGTATACTTTAAAATGGCCAATATTATGTGAATTTCACTTCGATTAAAACCAATAAAACCTTCTAACAAATCTTAAGGCCCAAATGGTGTCAGTGGTGAATTCCACCAAACATTGATGGTGAAACAAACCCAATTATACGTAATCTTCCCTGGTGGTTCAGACAATAAAGTGTCTGCCTGCAATGCAGGAGACCTGGGTTCGATTCCTGGGTTGGGAAAATCCTCTGGGGAAGGAAATGGCAACCTACTCCAGTACTCTTGCCTGGAAAATCCCACAGACAGAGGAGCCTAGTAGGCTACAGTCCATGGGGTCGCAAAGAGTCAGACACAACTGAGTGAATTCTCTTTTCTCTTTACCATAAAACAAAGAGGAGAGAACTGTTCTCAATTCATTTTATGAAGCTTATATTACCCTGATACCTAAACCTAACAGAAACATTACCATAAAAGAAAACTACAGTGGAGGTTGGCACCTGTTTGTACCAGATCAAGAGTGCTGGTTGTTAAATTTTTGGCAATTGATTAAAATTATTTTGTAGCTTGAAATTAGCCACAGCAGGGGTATTTATACCACAAAAGTTGGTAAACAATACAAAAGCAGGTTTCTCTCTTAGTACCCAAAACTCTAATTGTTAAACGCTTACCAGCATATTGACTACCAACCAATATCTCTCATGATTATAATACAAAAATCTTCAACAAAATATCAGCAAATCCACTACCCGATTTTAAGACTTATCACAAAGCTGTATTACTTGTGTTATTAGCAAAAGGATAAACACTCAGGATCAGTGGAACAAAAATAAGTGTGTCCAGTAATAGAACCACACATATAACTCTGATAAAGGTTCAAAATAAATTCAGTGGATAAATAGTCATTTCAAAAAACAGTGCTGGAACAATGGACACTTAATCAAATTCTAGACTTTCACCAGTCTTTTCTTTAATGTCCCCTTTTCCATCCCATGATCTAATTCAGAATACTATGTTGCATTTAGTTGTCATATCTCTTACGGTTTGTGACAGCCTTTCCTGTGTTTTATGACCTTGACAACTTTGAGAAATACTAGACAGATACTTTTTAGAATGCCTTTTAATTTGGATTTTGTCTGGTGTTTTTCTGTTTGATTAGACTGAGATTATAGGTTCTGTGGGAGAATAACCCAGAGCCCTTCTAATCACAGTATATCAGGGGGTACATCACATCACAGGTGATGTTAACCTGGATCACTTTCTAAGGTAGTGTTTGCCAGTTTTCTCCACTGTAAAGTAATTATATCTCCTTTTCATGCTCTATTCTTTGAAAGCAATCACTAAGTCTAGCCCCTATTCAAGAAAGGAAGGAATAGGCCCCATCTCCAAGAGGGGGTAGAATCTAGATACAGCATTTGGAATCCTTCAAAGAGCTCTCTTCTTCCCATTTATTCAATCATTTACTTATATAACTATGGTCTTAAATATTTATTGCTTAGGATTAGAATCCAATACCATGTTATTTATTTTGTTACTCCAATTGTTCCAGCTTTGTCATGAGTCTAGTGGCCACAGGACTGGAAAAGGTCAGTTTTCATTCCAATCCCAAAGAAAGGCAATGCCAAAGAATGCTCAAACTACTGCACAATTGCACTCATCTCACATGCTAGTAAAGTAATGCTCAAAATTCTCCAAGCCAGGCTTCAGCAATATGTGAACCGAGACCTTCCAGATGTTCAAGCTGGTTTTAGAAAAGGCAGAGGAACCAGAGATCAAATTGCCAACATCTGCTGGATCATCAAAAAAGCAAGACAGTTCCAGAAAAACATCTATTTCTGCTTTATTGACTATGCCAAAGCCTTTGACTGTGTGGATCACAATAAACTGTGGAAAATTCTTCAAGTGATGGGAATACCAGACCACCTGACCTGCCTCTTGATAAACCTGTATGCAGGTCAGGAAGCAACAGTTAGAACTGGGCATGGAACAACAGACTGGTTCCAAACAGGAAAAGGAGCATGTCAAGGCTCTATATTGTCACCCTACTTATTTAACTTATATGCAGAGTACATCATGAGAAATGCTGGGCTGGAAGAAGCTGGAATCAAGATTGCTGGAAGAAATATCAATAACCTAAGATATGCAGATGACACCACCCTTATGGAAGAAAGTGATGAAGAACTAAAAAGCCTCTTGATGAAAGTGAAAGAGGAGAGTGAAAAAGTTGGCTTAAAGCTCAACATTCAGAAAACTAAGATCATGGCATCCGGTCCCATCACTTCATGGCAAATAGATGGGGAAACAGTGGAAATAGTGGCTGACTTTATTTTTGGGGGCTCCAAAATCACTGCAGATGGTGACTGCAGCCATGAAATTAAAAGACGCTTACTCCTTGGAAGAAAAGTTATGACCAACCTAGACAGCATATTAAAAAGCAGAAACATTACTTTGCCAACAAAGGTCCATCTCATCAAGTTTTTCCAGTGGTCATGTATGGATGTAAAAGTTGGACTATAGAGAAAGCTGATCACTGAAGAACTGATGCTTTTGAACTGTGGTGTTGGAGAAGACTCCTGAGAGTCCCCTGGACTGCAAGGAGATCCAACCAGTCCATCCTAAAGGAGATCTGTCCTGAATATTCATTGGAAGGACTGATGCTGAAGCTGAAACTCCAGTACTTTGGCCACCTCATGTAAAGAGCTGACTCATTTGAAAAGACCCTGATGCTGGGAAAGATTGAGGGCAGGAGGAGAAGGGGACAACAGAGGATGAGATGGTTGGATGGCATCACCGACTCAATGGACCTGAGTTTGGGTAAACTCCGGGAGTTGGTGATGGACAGGGAGACCTGGCATGCTGCGGTTCATGGGGTCACAAAGAGTCGGAAACTACTGAGTGACTGAACTGGACTTGCCATGAGAAGCTCTTTGGGGTTGGTGCCTATGTCCATTTGACATGTCCCCATCACTGTGCTTTTGAGAAGTTCCTTAATTTCTAATACTACAAAATGCTCTGGGCTTATTTTATGTTAGCCTTGCCTTTGCCCTAGAATCAATCAGTTTCTCTGTGGAATTCTGGTTCCTTTTATTGTAGAATGATATTTAGAAACCAAGATTTGTGTGCAAGGTTTGCTCATGGCTACTGAGAAGTCACTGCTTAAAGGCCCTCTAGCAGACAGTAAGTACATGTATGTTTGCATATTAACTCATGTACATACACATATCTTTAATTTTTTCTGTATCATATACATGCTAAGTTAATATGTGTTAAGATAACATATATTCATTTGCTTTTCAATAAGTGGCAATGAAAAAAATAGGCATCCACACACAAAAATGAACCTTAAGTCAGTAACTTATTCTTCATACAAAAATCAACTATAGATCTATATATAAAATGTTAAACTACAAAATTTTTTTAGAAGAAAAGTCTTTATGACTTTAAAGACTTTTTAGACATGATATCAAAAGAAATTAAAAAGAAAATCTGGAGTTCATCATATTTTCGTGAAATACACTGTTAGGTGAATAAAAGATTAGCCACAAATAGTGAGGAAAATATTTGAAAATCACAAATCTAACAAAGTATTGTTCTTGTATACAGAATATATAAAGAATTGTGAACATTCATTAAGAAAACAGCTCAATTTAAACATGAAGATTCGAAGAGACACTTAACAATAGAAGATATATGGATAACACAAACACATCAAAAGATTTTCAGTATCATTAGTCATTAGAAGAATGCATATTAGAGCCACAATGGGATAGTAAAGCAACCTATCTAAATAACTTTAGAAAAAAAGCAAACTGAAATACCAAGTGCTGACAAGAATGGGAAATAAGTGGAACTCTGACACATTGCAGTAGGAGCACAAGCTATTCAAGAAACAATTTGGTGGTTTCTTATAAAGCTAATTATAACAATACCATATGACCAAGTAAGCACATGCTGAAGTGTTTACCCAAAGAGAAATTAAAATCTGTGTACACACAAACATCTGAATGCAAATGTTTGTAACAGCTCGTTTCATAATTGCCCCCCAAAACCAAAACAACCTAAATGTTTTTCAACTGGTATATGGGGTACACACATACAACTGAATTCTTATTGTTTAGTCAACAAGTCATGTCCAACTCTTTTGCAACCCCATGGACTGAAGTCCACTAGGCTTCTCCGTCTCTGGGATTTCCCAGGCAAGAATACTGGAGTGGGTTGCCATCTCCTCTTCCAGGGGATCTTTCTGACCAGGGATCAAACTTGTGTCTCCTGCATTGGCAGGCAGATTCTTTAAAACTGCTGAGGCACCAGGGAATTACCATATGATCCAGCAATCCCACTTCTAGTTATGTATACAAAAGATTTAAAAACAGGGAACAAACAGATATTTGTACACCAATGTTCATAATAAAAGCATTATTCACAATAGTTACAATGTACAAGCAACCAAGGTATCCACCAACAAATGTAAACAAAATTATGTATATTACATAAGCAAAATGTAATATGTATCATATAATGGAATATTATTTGGCCCTAAAAGGAAGGGAATCCTGTGACATGCTACAACATGGATGAGCCTTAAAGACACTGTTCTGAGTCAAGTAAGCCAGGACAAATACTATAGGATTCTGCTTATATGAGGCACCTAGAGTAGTCAAATTCATACAGACAGAAAGTAAATGGTGTTTCCCAAAGTATGGGGGGAACGGGAGTTAGTGTTTAATGTGTGTGGAGTTTCAGTTTGGGATGATGAAAAGAGCTCTGGAGGTGGACAGTGGTGACAGCCGCACAACAACGTGAATACACTTAATGCCACAAAGCTACACATTTAAAATTTGTTATGATGGTAAATTTTGTTTTGTGTATGTTACTACAATTATAAATAAATCAACTACACTTCAATTAAAACAAAAAAAGCGAAAAGCAACCCACCACAAACACACTAAAAACAGCTATATGAAAGCATCAAACATTAACTTAAGCACTAGAATTTGAAGGGTAAAGATCCAAGGGCTTCCTTGGTTGCTCAATGGTAAAGAATCCATCTGCCAATGCAAGAGACACGGGTTTGATCCCTGATCCGGGAATATCCCACATCGTCAGAGCAACTAAGCCCACATGCCACAACTATTTAGCTTGTGCTCTAGAGCTTGGGAACCAAAACTACTGAATCCCCACATGCCCCAGAGCTCATGCTCTGCAGCAAGAGAAACCCACACACTGCAACTAGAGAGTGGCCCCCATTTATTGCAACTAGAGAAAATCTGCACAGTAATGAAGGCCTAACACAGCCAAAAATAAATGTTTTTTAAAAGATCCAAGAAAAAAGTGAAATTAATTGAGATAATTCCTACCCCTGCTTAGAATTTTCAGGGCATTTTCAAATTTCACAGCCAGGACAAAAGTGTAAAGCAAAAAGTACCTCAGGGCTAGCATCTCTAAAATAAGGATAAAGAAACAATTCCTGAATAGAATGTAGAGGAGCAAAAGAGAAACTGATCTTACCCTAACAATGAGAACAAGCCTCTAGCCTAGAAATCTGTTTTCTAAAGTCAGAGATCTAAGAATCTAAAGGTAAACAAAGGAAAAAATTCAGCAGAGACAAGTATTTCAAAAGCAAACAGAAAACCACAATTTATTTCATTCTTCAGGGCAAGCAGGCAAGAGAGGAAACTGTTAAACTTTTAATAAACATTTAATGTTTGCTTATGATCCTGTGTGATGTATCAGAATCCCTAAGAACTCTGGTCACAAAGCAAGCCAACACCAACTTGCCTGTTGACACTACCTGGTAACTGAATGGGGATTTCATATTCAAGAGGTTCCCAAACAGAAGCTTTGTATCTGCAGAACTTCTTTACTTCCTATCAAATGTCACAAAGTGATAAGTTTATTTTAAGCTGGGGAAGCAGTTTCTGGAACCAAAGGAAAGCATAATTTATATGGATGCTCTGAAATACAAATACTATCTCCCCCCATCAGTTAGTTCAGTCGCTCAGTTGTGTCCGACTCCATGTGACCTCATGGACTGCAGAATGCCAGGCTTCCCTGTCTATCACCAACTCCCATAGCTTGCTCAAACTTATGTCCTTGAGTTGGTGATACCATCCAAGCATCTCATCCTCTTTCACTCCCTTCTCCTGCCTTCGATCTTTCCCAGCATCAGGGTCTTTTCCAATAAGTCAGCTTTTTGCATCAGGTGGTCAAAGTACTGGAGTTTCAGCTTCAGCATTAGTCCTTCCAATGAATATTCAGAACTGATTTCTTTTAGGATTAACTGGTTTGATCTCCTTGCAGTCCAAGGGACTCTTAAGAGTCTTCTCCAACACCACAGTTCAAAAGCATCAATTCTTTGGCGGTTCAAAAGCATTAATTCTTTGGCACTCAGCTTCCTTTATGGTCCAACTCTGATATCCATACATGACTATTGGAAAAACCATAGCTTTGACTAGATGGACTTTTGTTGGCAAAGTAATGTCTCTGCTTTTTAACATGCTGTCTAGGTTGGTCACAGTATTTCTTCCAAGGAGCAAGCGTCTTTTAATTTCATGGCTGCAGTCACCACCTGCTGAGATTTTGGGGCCCAAAAAAATAAAGTCAGCCACTGTTTCCACTGTTTCCCCATCTATTTGCCAGGAAGTAATGGGACTGGATGCCATGATCTTAGTTTTTTGAATGTTGACTTTCAAGCCAGATTTTTCACTCTTCTCTTTCTCTTTCATCAAGAGGCTCTTTAGTTCTTCGTCACTTTCTTCCATAAGGGTGGTATCATCTGCATATCTGAGGTTATTGATATTTCTCTCTGCAATCTTGATTGCAGCTTGTGCTTCATCCAGCCCAGCATTTCGCATGACGTACTCTGCATATAAGTTAAACAAGCAGGGTGACAATACACGGGGGATGACAGGATGAGATGGTTGGATGGCATCACCGACTCAATAGACATGAGTTTGAGTAAACTCTGGGAGTTAGTGATGGACAGGGAGGCCTGGTGTGCTGCAGTCCACGGGGTCACAAAGAGTCGGACACGAATGAGTGACTGAACTGAACCAAACTGAATACACAGCCTTGACGTACTCCTTTCCCAATTTGGAACCAGTCCATTGTTCCATGTCCAGTTCTAACTGTTGCTTCTTGACCTGCATACAGATTTCTCAGGAGGCAGGTAAGATGGTCTGGTATTTTCATCTCTTTAAGAATATTCTAGTTTGTTGTGATCCACATAGTCAAAGGCTTTGGTGTAGTCAATAAAGCAGAAGGAGGTGTTTTTCTCTAAGTACATGGCAACAACCCTCCAAAGGCTGGGAGCACGGCACTGGGGCAGAAAGAGATGTCTCAGGTGCTAAAAGCTCTACAGGGCAGGAGCTCCTCAGTCACCTGAAAGAAAAGCTGATGGCTAGGCTATAAAGCACATCAATGGAGCTTTGGTGGTGTTCACCACCCAAGTCCTGCTGAAGGGAAAGCCTTGATACTGCCCTCAAATCATCTGATATTGGTGAAGAACTGTGTCTAATTAAAGCCCAGGGCCAGCTTAACTACATATGTGACTTAGCAAGCAGAGGAAGGGATGTGCCTTTTTCTGGAGGTATTATTTACTTCAATCTCTACTGTACTTTTACACATAATGTCTAGCACAAAATAAAGAAATAGGAGACATGCAAAGAAGTGGAAAATTTTGATTCATACTGAAAAAGGGAGCCTACTGAAACAGACCTACAGATTAACCTGAATGTTGCGATTAGCAGATAAGGACTTTAAAGTAATTACAATAAAAGTAAATAAATAAAATTAACCTAGTGAAAAAAATAGAAAATACAAATGAAATAATGGGGAATCTTAGCAGATAAAGAAAAACAAAAAGAAAAAAAACAGGAATTTCTAGAACTGAATAACACAATATCAGATGTGGATTTTACAGGCTTATGAATGAAGAACACTGATAAAGCAAAAGAAAGAAGCCATAAACTTGAAAAAAGTCAGCTGAATAGAAATAGCCAACCCGAGGGACCACACACACAAAACAAACCTCAACTAAATAGATCATCTGAACATTTGGGACATTATGTACATAGTTCAACATTTGTGTAACTGGAATTTTAGAAAGAAAAAGAGGATAAGGCAAAGACAATATCTGAAGAGTGAGTTCTGAGAATTAAAAAAAAATTAAAGGCAACAACCCATAAATCTTTGTCATCCTTCAAAAGAGATAAATACAGAACAAATCATGCCTATGTACATTATGGTCTAACTATTGAAAACTAAAGATAGAATGAAAATCTGAAGCACAGAGAAGAAAACACATTATATTCAGGTGGATAACAGTAAGATGAAGACAAGTTTCTCATCAGAAACAACAGAAGCCAGAAGACAAAGATATCCTAAAAATGCAGAAACAGAAAACTCTCAACATAGTTCTATACCTAGCAAAATATCATTCAAAAACCACAGTGAAATAAAGACATTTTCATAAAGACTAGCTAAGTAGATTTGTCACCATCAGTGCAGATGTAATACATGAAATAATAAAATAAGTTGCTTAGACTGAAGGGAAAATATACCAAAGAGAACCCTAGACCCGTAGGAAGGAATAATGAGCTCCCAAAGCAGATATACAAATAAACATTAAGAGTTACTTACACATGTGCACACAGGTTTCTTTAGAATATTAATATTGTTTAAAGCAAAATAACAAGTATTGGGGGTTAAAATATAAAAGTGAGATATAAGGACCATAAGGTGTGAGGGTATAAAGAGAATTATACTGATAAAAGTTCATTACACTGGTCATGAGTATAGTATTTGAAGACACCATTATTTTAATGGTGCACGTTGTAATCTCCAGACTAAGGAGTAAACAAAATAACACATAAAGCTTCAAAGTCAATAAAGAAGATACAATGTAATACTAAAAATACTCAATCCAAAGGAAGTACAATAAATCTCATTAGGATAAAAAGAAATATACATAAAGCATTCTAGAATAAGTTATCTTAAAAAGCAGCTAGCCCCAAACAGACAAATTTATTTCAAAGTTAACAGGTGAATTTTCAATAGTACTAGTAGTATAAGACGGTGAAGGCTTTTCAATGTTTTAAAAGGTAAAAGCTATCAATCAAGATTTCCACACACAATGAAAAAGCTCTTCGTGGATATTTCATATAAAGAAAACTGAGAATTTCTACCAGCAGATCCTCACTAAAACAACAGGCAATCAGAATAAAAACAATAACTAAAAATGCTATTTTCAAACAGATAAAAGCTGATGCCAGTAGAACTTGAGCGATGCAAGAAATAATTAAAAGAAAGATCTTCTAATCTGGCCAAAATGCCTTAAAAAATCCAACTATCTGCCTAAAATGAACTTTTCCAAGAGTTTGTAGTGATGACTGCACTTAAAATTATTTCAGAAAACAAAAAGGTTACTAATTATTTCTGTTGTCCCAAACTGACCATTCAGCAGTAAGTTACAGAGACTAAGGTAAGAAAAACATCATGTGCCACCCCTGAATTAATGCTATAAGGACATTTTTTAAATGTGTTCAATACTGACCAAAGCAGAACTGTAGAATAGGTTAAAACTTCCCCTCTTTCTAGAGTCTCTATTTTTCTCACCTTCAAGCCCAAAGACTATGATTTCTAGTCAATAAAAGAAAATTTCCACACTGAAAATTTATGGCATGGTGGTAATAACACTTCCCAAGTTGTCTGAGAGGATTATGTAAGACAAACTACATCAAGCACTTACCAAAGGGCCAGCAATTTCATTAATTGCTAAGTATGCTGTTTTGTTTTAAAAAATTAAGTTCAAAAAGCAAAGAAATGGTTACCACAGAATTCAGAATTTTCTCTGGTTAATGGTAGGATGAGATCTTAAGGCAGGGCACACAGGGTAATTTTCATTGCTTAAGTCAGACAGGGCATAGAGTGGTATTACTTAATCAGTATTCCCTAAATTATACCTATATGTTATGTATATTACTTTGACTGCATAACATATGATTTTTTAAATAATTTATTGAATAAAAAATTAATTTCTATAGCCAATAAAATCCTACATATTCTACTCCCTTCTACTTCTTAGACCTTAAGTTTTATTGCTGTCTCCTAAGTTTACCTCTCTCTGGTTTCAAGGTCCTAAATACTGTTTCTGGAACATGCCTCAGGGTGTCTGCATATGATTTTCCATCTATGAAGAATGCTTTTCCTCCAGATTTCTACCTGGATATTTCATTTAATTCAAGATATTCCTCAAATCTTACTTTTTAGAGTGGCACTCCCTAATCAACTTATTTCTTCTTCCTCACTTTCAACACGCTGTCCTCTTACACTGCTTGAGTTTACCTTTGAGCACATACATCAGAAATACTGCTCAAATACTGACACATTTTATTAATATTAAAAATCACATTAATTAATACTCTTATTAATCTCATCAGAAAAGTCTTTAAGTATTAGCATTTGTTAACTTTGCAAGTTTTCCAACATTCTGATTTTCACTTGAAAGCACTTTGAATGTTAGCAACAAATACAAACAGGTATTTTCCATCAATTGACAGGCTCACTTCACTCATTTTTGAGAAAATATGTGAATACCATAGTTTGTCTGTCAGTTGCTCTTTCACATAAAAACAATATTTCATGAAAAAAAGTGGCTAGGTGAGCTCACAAATCAATCACTTTAAGTGCTTTTCCTCAAGACAACCAACCATCATATACCAGTATGCAGCAAATTTATGAACTTTCCATTTCATCCCACTGAGTAAGAAAGAGATGTGAACTCAAAGGTCAAGATTTAATAGATTAATAATTTTTACTATTTCATCAGACACCCTTAAGTAAAGGTGGCAATTTTTTTTAACTATGCACATATTGTGGAGGAATACAATGTCATTGGTGTTATCATCCTGATTTATGCCAGACAGGCAGCTGTGCTTTTACACTACCAATGCTAATTTCATCAGTGTAAAAGGCAATTTGTATCCTGGTATGTTTTGAGGGGCTTCCCTTGTGGCTCAGATGGTAAAGAATCTGCCTGTAGTGTGGGAGATCTGGGTTCGATCCCTGGGTTGGAGAAAATCCCCTGGAAAAGGATATGGCAAATTGCTCCACTATTCTTGCCTCTAAAATTCCATGGACAGAGGAGAATGGTGGGTTACAGACCATGGGGTCACAGAGTCAGGGACAACTGAGCACACACATTACGTTTTGACTTCACAGACTCACTGAAAGGGTCTTGGGATTCCCAGAACACACCTTGTAACTGTTGTTGTATTCAAACAATATTTTTTCCAAAGGTGATTTTTAATGATTTCCACTTTTCTAATTTAATATATGGACTCTCTTTCATAAAACTCATTGAAAACATATACAGAGTGAAATAAAGAAAGAGGTAAATAAATGACTCACCCTGTACTTGTTCATTTTCTGCTGCTAATGGAAAATATAGAAACTATGAAGTCAGGACAGGGAAAGTTGAAAGACAGAAGTCCTAAGAGACCTTATCTTGACGTCAGGATCACCTGTGAGAAATTTACATACAACATTTTAGTAAAAGATAAACCTCTGGGAAAATGTCCCTTTGAGCCATGAGAAGCAATAGGAAGGACCACGATAAAGGAGTACCCACCTGTCCACTGGTGACTCATATAATCTTGATGAATCTGGACATTTTTTAATCTAAACATGTTTTTCCTGTTGGCTGTTTCAAAAATTATGTGTCCATTACTAAACAATACAAACAATTGAAAACTTATATGTCCAATAATAGCAGATTAGTTAATCAAGGTATATAATATATATCCAGGGTATGGAATCCTATACTGGCATTACAATGTTTGTAAAGAGAAATATCTATTAATATGGAAAAGCTTTAAGTTACATATCATAACAATTTTGCCTATTAATATTATAAACCCCACAACGTTAGAAAGTCTTCAAAGCTCTCAAAAATAGGATGTTTCTTCTTCCTAAATTTCATTTTCTCCAAAATCACTTTTTCAAAAACTTTGACTACAAATGGTATAGTGACAGGGAGGCGCGCTGTCAGCTCCAGCTCTATGCTAAGCTCTATGAACAAACCTAGTGACGATCTTAGTTCTATGCTTTTATCTTTAACATGAGAAGGAATTAGGTAATTTTAAACAATCATGTACTATTCTAAGCCTGTAAATCTTCAATACAACACCACAGATATAATAGAACCGTGGAATGCACTGTCCCCTCCAACCTTGGACTGGGGCCTAGAGCAAACAAAGTGCAGACAGGCCTTGATGAATTCTGACACGGCCATCTAATCTGTTCACAGTGACACAAATTTAACTTCTAAAATAACAATTTGGCACCATAATCCCCAAGCAGGCACTTCATGTAGGGAGCAAAAGTTAACTAGATGCCATAATGTGAGGTCCTTCCCATATGCAGAGGACACCACTTCCAGCTGCCCTGGTACTTACAAAACGCCTCCTTACTAAGTCTAGATGCACCATCCAATCAGAGGCCTTATGATATCACCTTCATTATATGGAGCATGGATGAAATCGCAGTTTACATCCTTTTAAAAAGTCTGTCCCATTTCCGACCTGGCTTGCATACGATTCTTATCTTCTCCAGTAAAACTTAAAATTCAGGGTTTCAACTATGGTTTAAATTTACATGTCTAACAGTCGTCTGAGAATACACAGGTCAGAGAATGCAGAAGGGCCTTAATTAACCTTTTACCCAGGAGTTTTAAGGAAAACAGAATACTGGAAAGTAAGATTAGATCCACAACACGCTGGTGGTGCTCAGGAACAATCACTGTATTAAATAAAACTTTAGGGTGGGAAACTGCATGAGTACAAAGTAAAACAAATCAGAATTTAAATCCCACCTGCTAACGATGGCTAAGCCAGTTTCTCTCTCTGAACCCTTAGTATCTGTATCTATTAAATGGAGGTGGTTAATACCGATTCAAAGGATGCTTATTATTAAATGAGCCAATAATGAAAAGAACAGCATAATGAGAAAAGCAGCTCACCTTTATTGAAGCCTTATCATACTTCATATACACTACCCTATTGAATACAAGAAACGACCCTAAAGGCTATTGTACTCTTACAGATGAGTACCGGGGTTCTCCCAGATTAACCTGCCCATTTACCGGCGGGCTCTGGAGTTGAGCCCAGATCCCTCGATTTCACAGCGCCACGTCCCCAACAGCCAGCGCCGCCCACGCGCCGGCGCGGACGTGACTGGCTTGGGATCCACGTCACAACCAACCGTTCTCGCGCGCGCCCCAGGCCTCCTCCAGCCACCCCTTCCACGCAGGTCGAGAAACGCGGCTCCTGAGGAGGAACGGGGCTGCAGACAACCGTCCCTCCGCCAGGCCCCTTGCCTGGCCTCCTCCCCAGGCCTTCTCGAAGGGCAGTCCGGCGCGCAGAGGGGGGCGGCCGTCGGCTGCCAGAGTTCCCGACTTGGCGCAGCCGCGGAAGCCGGCTTCCCCCCAACCCGGCCTAGCGCCCGCAGCGAGGCCTCCGACACACCTGCAGGGGCTCGGCCTCCGCTCCTGGCCCGCGCAGGTTTCAGGCCCGCCCTCTGCGGCGCCCAGCGGACCTGGAGGCTCTAGAGTCCTCTCCCCCCGGGGGCGTGAGATGGACAATGGCGACTACCGAAAGGAGGTGGAATTGCTCATGCGCGGAAGGCTTCTGCGCCCCACTCGGGAATTGCGCTTCCACTTTGGGTGACGTCACGAGAATCGGCTTCTTCCCGCGATCTGAGCTGGTCCTTTCTTTACTCGCAGTGGCAGCGGGTTAGAGGGGCCATCCCCAGTGAGCGATTGGAAAACAGGAAACTACCGTGAGGGAGTGCGATGAAGAGCGATAGTAATATTTAAAGATAGTACTCGAAGCTAGGGGGATGAACAATGCGTAGTAAATGGTGTCAAGTTTTCTCACTTTTATCTTTCATCCTAAATTCACATGGTAATTGGGGTGGCCATCTCTATTAGTAAATTGCTTTTATCCAGATGAAAAGTTAAGCTTCTTGTACGTCTATGACAAACAAGTAGCTACAACTTGTAAGTGAAGAGCCTGGGAGTTAACCGGAGACGAGGGGGGCGGGGTGGGGGGGATAGGATGCTATCTTCCTTGATGTTTGTTTACATTTCAAAGACATGGTTCCAAGGCCTTTTAAAAAAGGTATTCCTGGGTGGCAAAACTAACAAGAGGTTTGTTTGCTTTTTAAAAAGATTTGCATGCATCTCAAAGGGACAGAAAAAGGATTGCGATTACAAGTTTTAACAAGGAAATGCTCCGAGAAAAGAGGGGAAGGAAATCTTTCCCCCTTTTTGAACCAGGGAAAATTCAATTTTTTAATATTTGTATTTACTCTTACAGGAAACTCTATAAAACTTAATTTCAGTCAAATGACAATTCTTTTTCTAAGAGTTTGGTTTTGTTTTCCTTCACAATTAATTTTAAACTTCATCAGGAAATGCATAATCTCAAAAGAATAGGTACGAAATTTTATTGGAAATGCATATTATTGTAAACATAATTTAAAATTTGGTGCTGGCTTCAAAGGAGAATAGAAACAGATCCAAATACATAAGAATTGAGTATATGTTAAAATTGTTATTTAAAACTGGAAATAGTTTGGAATATTCAGTTAATGATTTGAGAAAATAAGGTTAATATGGTACATGAATTTCAGCATGTGAAGTTAAAAAGCAAACCATCAATTACTTAGAATATAAATAAAAAGTTTTAAAGGACATAATTTGATATAGCATGAAACAAAAAGCAAAAACAGCAAAGAATATAACAAGGTGAAATCACAGACTGAGAAAATACATTGAATGATTATGAGACACAGATTTAACACTTGTGGATGTGTTATAGCCACGCTTTCCGGGAAACAGACTCACTCAGAAGGACAATGCAGATAGTGGAGTGCAGTTTATTACGCCGGCGGGCCCAAGGCAGAGTCTCCTCTTAGCCAAGGACCCCGTCCAGCATTTGTGAAAATCTTTTATACCCCATGCGTACGTGTCTAAACCCACCTCCTATCCCATGTGTACGTGTCTAAACCCACCACTTGCCCCATGTGTACGTGTCTTAACCCACCACTTGCCCCATGTGTACGTGTCTTAAACAGTCAATAGTCAATAAGCCCGCAGTTACATTCCAACCAGTTAATAATCGATAAGCCTGTGATTACATCTTGACAGATACGAAAAAAAGTTTATGACCTGTCCGGAGACAGGTGTGATTACGGTATGCTTCCTCTTAGGCAATGAGTAGCCTGGATGTGATCTTCAGGATTCCTCTGTCTGGAGGGGGTCTTATCCTTCCATTGTCGTCCTCACAGGCACTAAGCAGAGAGTTCAGAGTCCACTGGAGAGGCAGTCGAGCATGGCCAGCACGGACAGGCCTGAGATCGAGTTCAGGCCCTATGAATTCCTTCTTCATTCCCCCCTCTTGATGCTCTTAGTTTCCACAACGAGCATCACTCATTGAGATATATTGTACCTTAGCCCTCCTGTCACCCACATGAGAGAATGCTATCAACCTCTGGGTTACAAAATTCACAAGACATTGTAGGAAGCAGGGCCCACAGAGCAGTATGATTAAGATTACTATAACAACAGTTACAATGGTTTTCCACCAGTCTCCCTTTACCCAGGAGAGAACTGAAGTCCAAAAGGGAATATTTTCATTAGACATGGCTTTCACTTGATTTTGCGTATCCTTCAAGGCAGTAGATACATTTCCAGACAGGTCAGGGATGTACACACAACATTCGACTTTAATTACGGCGCAAGTCCCTCCTTGGGCTGCTGTGAGTATGTCTAATGCCATCTTATTTTGAATTACTGCCTTCCTCATCTGAATTTGTCCTTCGTTCAAAGCTTGAATGGCTTTTGTACTGTCTAAGAGGGCCTGTTTAGTGAAATTAGTTAAGGCCTCTACCTTAACCATGATATCTGTTGTTCCTACAGAGGGTACAAACAAGGCAGCAAGATAGTCATACCATTGGAACACAGATCGTGTCCATCTTGCATGCAGATAAGGCAGGTTTACTGGAGGCTGGTGTAGGCCAGGCTTAACACTGCCATGGGCGAAAGCAAATCCTAATGTGCAACGCCCCACCCAGCCAACTGGTAACCATGGCCATAAGTTAAGCCCACAGAGCCACTGGGTCCCATTGGGGGCTACCCAGCGGATTCCAGGATTATATTTCCAGTCGGAACCGGGCCACTGAACAGACTGATTGGGGTGATAGGTAACTTCCAAGATTTGTTTACATTTTTCAGGGGGCAAATAACCCATATATTTTAATTCTTTTGGGTCTAGGGGTGGTCCCCAAATCCAACTTTCTGTTCTTTTTGTTCCCAGCAAATAGTAGCAGGGGTAATCAACTGTCCTTTCTCAGGTGTCATCCAGAAATATTCATCCCAGACCTGGTAGTATTGCTCAAGGTACTGGGAGGCCTGTCCCCCTTTTGTTAAGGGAGCCCTTTTCCTCTTTAATTTTCATATATGAGGTATAAGCCTTCATTATCTCCATAAGGCTGGTGTTCATGTTAAATGTAACCCTATGTCCCTGGCCCATTGATGGCTTCTTCTTACACCAGGAGAGCAAAGAAAGGTTATGATTGGTGAGAGAGAGAAAAGTTCCTTTCTGTTGCTCTAAGAAGGAACACAGTGGTATAAAGTCCCCATAACGGAGTGGCGATACCCACAAGGGGAGTCCGTCCATTACTGACAGGGGCATGGCCCCACATACCCAACAGTTGGAGGAGTTGTGGAAGTTCGCGTAAGAATGTGCCCATGAGATGAAGACGTTGTCCTGTGCAGGAACACTGGTCAGGTTCAGGATTGCGTTGAAGAGGCCGAGCAGCAGGAGTCATTTACCCAGCTCCATCCTGTAGAGGGCTCGTCCGGGATCTCATTCTTTTCTTCCTCTTCAGAATGATCTTGGTTCCCCGTGGGTCGGTGGGGTCCTTCTGGGTGGTCCACTCAGCGTCTTCCGGGTCAGTGTTGTATGCCTTCTTCGCTCTGGTGTGATGGATCCAAGGGGCAATGCCTGCAACTTTAACTGCAGTAGGGGTAGTTAGAATAACATAAGGGCCCTTTCACCAAAGGGCTAGCAAATCATGTTCCCAATCTTTGACCCATACTTGGTCACCAAGTGTAAACTCATGAATCTGTTCCCCAAGGGGGAACGGCACCCTTTCTTGTACAAACTTAGTTACCCGATTTATTACCTTACCCAGTTCCATCTGCTGTGAAATCCTATCCCCCCTTACCTGAGGCAAATTTGTTGACACCTGTTTTATTATGGGAGGAGGCCTCCCATACACAATTTCGTATGGAGAATAGCCTTGGGACTGTGGGGTCATCCTGAGTCTGAGCAGAGCCATCGGAAGCAAGTCCACTCAGGAGCAGTCAGTCTCTCTGATCCACTTGGAGAGTCTCTTTAAGTGTCCAGTAGGTTCATTCCACCATCTCAGAACTCTGGGCCTATATGCAGTGTGCAGTTTCCATTTGATGTTTAAAGTTTTGCTTACTTGTTGTACTAAATCAGCTGCAAAAGCCGGGCCATTGCCTGATCCAATGCTGGTAGGAAATCCAAATCTGGGAACCATTTCCCTAAGCAGGCACCGGGCTACTTCTGATGCTCTTTCAGTCCAGGTAGGAAAAGCTTTTACCTATCTCAAGAATGCACATATCATGACCAGCAGGTAATGGTAGTGTCAGTGAGGTTTCATTTCAGTGAAGTCCACTCCCAGGTGTTCAAGGGGCAGTGTGCCTTTCAGCTGAATACCCAGAGGATTTTGTCTGAATACCCGAGAGGCAGCATTAACCTGAGAGCAGGCAGCATGGCCTAGGTGGGTCGCTTGGTGTGTTTGGCTTACCAGAGTGTGTGCCAGCTCCTCCGGTACCAATAATTTGTCACTTGACAATTCCCACCATCTCTTTTCAGTCTTGATGGCCCCTTCTGCTCTGGCTAACCCAACAGCTGTTGTCCTTGTTTTATCAGGCTAGTGCCATCAGTATGTAGGACCCAATTAGGGTCTGGAACCTTGAGCCCTTCTTTAAAACAAACCCCAGATACCTTACCTCCTCTTTGTAGATTGTGCCTTCTTTTTCAACACCCGGTAACCTGCTTCCATCAACAGCTGGAGCAGTGCATTTGTCCCTTTCCAGCATTTTTCCTTGGTCTCAGGCAGCCAGCAGCAGGTCATCCCCGTATTGTAGGAGCTGACATCCATACTCTTCCGGACGGAATGAGTCCAGATCAGAAGCCAAGGCTTCCCCAAAGATGGCTGTGGAGTTAGCCTTTGTTATCTGGTGCTCCCGACTGGATCTTCCCATTCAAAGGCAACGATGGCTGTGATGCTGGGGCGAGGTATATGCAGAAGAAGGCATCCTTGAGATCTAGGCAAGTGTAAACTTTAGTCCTCGGCGGGAGGAGGCTAAGCAAGGTATAGGGGTTTGGAACAGTGGGATGTAAAGTCACAGTAGCCTGGTTGACTAGCCTGAGATCTTGTACAGGCCTATAGTCCTGTCCTCCTTCCCTTTTGACTGGCAGGATTGGCGTATTCCAAGCCGATTGGCACTCTACTAGAATGCCTGTTTGTTTCAATCTATTGATGTGGGGCAATATGCCGGTTCAGGCTCCATCCATAGCGGGTACCAGCACCCTCTAACCGGGATGGTGCCTGGTTTGAGTTCCATTATCACTGGGGCGTGATGTTTAGCCAGCCTGGGGGGAGGAGGGGTTGTCTTCCACCCAGACCTCAGGGAATAATTGAGTTAGCTCCCTCATGCTCTTCTGGCCCACCCGGTTCTGCCTTCAGAGGCTCATGCAACCTCCACTCATCTTGGGTTGGCACTGAGAGAGAGGGCAAATAAGTCATAGAGTCCATCCAGAAGGTGGGCCTCTCCTCAGGGGAGAAAGTCACCTGTGCTCCTAGTTTGGACAGCAAGTCTCCTCCCAACAGGGGTACTGGGCACTCAGGAATGTCACTTGGTGCCCCCCCCCCCATCTGACATTTTCTGGGCTGGCAAAACGATTTAGTCATCTCTTCTCCCGATACCCCAGTAACAGCGGCAGTCTTTGTGGACAGTGGTGCCACAGGTTTTGTTACTACCGACAGTTCTCCTGTATCCACCATGAAGTCAATGTTTTGGTCCCCCACTTTTAAGGTCACCGTGGGCTCTCAGGGACCTAATATCTCTGAGCCCTAGCAGCCCTAGTCAATTTCCAAGTCAGCAAGCCCCACAACTGCGGGAGCTTCCTCTTCCTTCCTTGCCTTAGGGCATTCATTCTTCCAGTGGCCAAAAGCTCGGCACCGGTCACACTGGTTTGGCTGTAACTGGCCCAGGGCTTCCCTTGGGACCGGCTGAAGGACTGTCCTGTCCCTGGGGCAGATGAGGTTTTCTGGAGGGCCCGAGTTAGACTTTCCCAGAGCAGCAGCTTGCACTGTAAGTCTCTTGTCTGTTCTCTTTCATTCCCTCCAGCTCTCTGGCAGAGCGCGGTCTCTGCTTAATTCCAACGTCTCCCTCCCCTTCTTGTCAGTACTCACCGGGAGAGGCGGGTATAGCTTGGGCGATTCGGTTGGAGCGGGATCCTGGAAGTGTTGGCCAGAGGCTTCTGTCACCGGGATCGGAGCCTGCCCAAACGGCGGCTCTACGAACTCCGGGAAAGCTGGCGGAGGAGCAGCGGTGCTGCAGAAACTTCACCTGGCCCTGGATCGGGCAGTAAGGAGGCCTCCGGTCCTGATGAAGCACTGGGAGGCAGGCGTGTCATTATCCAGCATGGGGGAGGGGTCAGGTCATCCCCGTCCAAATCCTGTAGAATTTCCTTTTTTATCATCAGTCAATTTTTGTGCCCTTAATATTTTTCCCTTTCCCTTCTGGATACAGAAACTTGTCCAAGTAGGAGGGTCTCGAGCTAACCCTAGCCATGAGTCAATAGATGGATATTGATCCAGGTGTCCTGGCTCTCCTGTGACTTTAAGTTCACGGTGTTCTCTGGTGGCCATCCTGCTCCCATAGGGGTCCATTCGACCTCACAGAGTATGTGGAGGCAGTTAGGCTTCATCTTCACCCCATAGTCTCCTCCTAATCCCTTCTTAAAATTTTTAATCATGCACTCCGATACAGTTGCCTTAGATTCACTTTCCCCCATCTTGCTTACCTTCTCAGACCTTCTTCTACTTTTTCTTTTCGTTCTGTCTACGAAGTTCTCAGTACCCTATGTACTTCTGATATTTCCACTCAGTGACACTTAAATTGCCATTCTGCCTCCTTCCTAATTGGGGTGAGAAGAGCCTTACCTGCCATATCCCAGAGGGAGAAGGGGGATCAGCGTGTCTTCACCTGCTGGTCAGCACAGCTGAACCAGAACATCACATGGTCCGAGACTGTTTCTCCCTTAAAGTCCATTCTGCCTTGGTGGGCTTGATCAGGTGCGGATGAAAACACAGATGGGTTAAATATCTCATGTTCCAGGCCATCTCCGGAAAAGCCAATTCATACTCACTTCTGTTTCCCCCTCCTTCTAGCCTAACAATTCCGGGGTGGGGGTCAAGAATTTCACAGCAGACGGGACACCTCCTGGGGGAGGGCAGAATACGAGCATACAAGGACCAGTTTCCTATCCTAAAAATCCCCTGGTGATCGCTTGGTAATAATTTTCCCTGAGACGGCGTGGACACACCTCCTAAAGGTCCTTCACAAATTTCCTTCCTAAACCCCAGCATGCTCGTCGACCTATGTACCAAGCAATCGCTGCCTGCCTATTCCAGGCTCCTGTGGGTCCTCGCTCCTTCTAGTCCCTCCCAGGGGGGTGATCAGGCCCCCTCTTCCACCCTGCTGGGTGGGCTCCTCCTCACCTGAGCGCTCAGTTCCCCTGCTGCCGTCCACTACCTGCCAAAGCGAAGAAACCGGGCTTTGAAAGGCTGAATTCTTCCAGAGGGGCGAGGCGCCTTCCCCCCTCTAGGAGATTCAAGCCACAAAGCCTCGGGGTGGCCTCAAATGAGACCTGTCTCCTCAAAGTGAGGAGTTTCCCGGCCCATGCACCAAATGTTATAGCCACGCTTTCCGGGAAACAGACTCACTCAGAAGGACAATGCAGATAGTGGAGTGCAGTTTATTACGCCGGCGGGCCCAAGGCAGAGTCTCCTCTTAGCCAAGGACCCCGTCCAGCATTTGTGAAAATCTTTTATACCCCATGCGTACGTGTCTAAACCCACCTCCTATCCCATGTGTACGTGTCTAAACCCACCACTTGCCCCATGTGTACGTGTCTAAACCCACCACTTGCCCCATGTGTACGTGTCTAAACCCACCACTTGCCCCATGTGTACGTGTCTTAAACAGTCAATAGTCAATAAGCCCGCAGTTACATTCCAACCAGTTAATAATCGATAAGCCTGTGATTACATCTTGACAGATACGAAAAAAAGTTTATGACCTGTCCGGAGACAGGTGTGATTACGGTATGCTTCCTCTTAGGCAATGAGTAGCCTGGATGTGATCTTCAGGATTCCTCTGTCTGGAGGGGGTCTTATCCTTCCATTGTCGTCCTCACAGGCACTAAGCAGAGAGTTCAGAGTCCACTGGAGAGGCAGCCGAGCATGGCCAGCACGGACAGGCCTGAGATGGAGTTCAGGCCCTATGAATTCCTTCTTCAGATAAACTACTCACAAATTAATTGAAAGATGAACATCCAATATGCAATAAAAATAGAAAAAGAATATCCTGTTGCAGATTTTCATACAATCTACAATGCAGCAGACTGCCAGATGCTTCAGTATTCTATTTACGATTGCAAATATATATATATATATATAGACAGTTTTATATATATATATATATAGACAGTTAAATTATGACAGGCCATTTACTTTAAGATGCATTACAAATCCAATTTCAAAGCTGTTAAAATATGACAAAAAGCATGTCTTAGAAACACTGAAATGTAATCGTAAGAAAGTACAATTAGTTACGATGTATATGAAAACTTTGTTATATTACCGGACATCAAGGAAATCTTAAAATGAACATGAAACACTATTTTGTCTACAGGTTTCAAGTTTCATTCCTTTTAGAAATTACCACCTTAAATAAAAACCCACATAGAAATTTCCCCAATTTTATTTTCTTCATACTATTTACCCCAGTGATTTCTCCTTGACAGGTCCCAGGAAATGATGGTAGAGTAAATTTGTAGAATGATGCTATTTATGTGGCCATTTTATGGTCAGCTATTTGGGTGTCTCTTCAGAGCACTTGAGTTTCTCTGCATTTCTCCAGTATCTAGATCTTCTTAAACTATGTTCTGTGCCTAGTCAGTGAATTTGGCCCAAGTTTACTGAAAACCCCAGCTTCATATTTTAGAAGTCAATAAATTCCAAGATAAGTGGCAGTTTGAAGTCATTGGTGAAGACTTTAGATAAAGTGAACTTTTGCTTTGGGCTCAGGTACCAACTGCACACCACAGGACTGAAACTACTCTTGAAACAAGGAGGAGGACCACCTAGGAGACACCACCCTGATCTGACACCTTTCACCAAACTATATGAAAGTGTGCATGGTATAATTGTAGTAACAGATGAATTACCAGGAAAAGAAAAAAAGGTGAAGATAACCACATAAACACCAAGAATTCAAACAAAATATTGTCAACACCTAAAGTCCCTCCTAAGGGACCTCTCTCTATTACCACTCCCGTCCTCAAAAGTAGCCTCATCCTGACTTGTTTCTTTGATTTGTCATAAAAACCAACATAGTTCCCTTGGAACTACAGTTTTGCTAGTTTTTATCCAGATATATGCACAGAAGTGGAATTGCTGGATCATATTTTGTTATTGTTTAGTCGCAATAGTAGGATGCTATGTGACCCCATGGACCCCAGTGCACCAGGCTTCCCTGTTCTTCACTATCTCCCGGAGTTTGCTCACACTCGTGTCCATTGAGTCAGTGATGCCATCCTACCATCTCATCCTCTGTTTCCCCCTTCTCCTTTTGCCTTCAGTCTCCAAGCGTAAGGGTCTTTTCCAGTGAGTCAGCTCTTCGCATGAGGTGGCCAAAGTATTGGAGCTACAGCTTCAACATCCATCCTTCCAATGAATATTCAGGACTGATTTCCTTTAGGATTGACTGGTTTGATCTCTTTGCAATCCAAGAGACTCTTAAGAGTCTTCTGCATCACCACAGTTTGAAGGCCTCAATTCTTCGGCACTCAGCCGTCTTTATGGTCCAACTCTCACAGCCGTACATGACTGCTGGAACCATAGCTTTGACTATATGGACCTTTGTTGGCAAAGTGATGGCTCTGTTTTTTAATATGCTGTCTAAGTATGTGATGGCTTTTCTTCTAAGGAGCAAGCATCTTTTAACTTCGTGGCTGCAGTCACTGGAGCCCAAGAAAATAAAATCTGCCACTGTTTGCACTTTTCCCCCACCTGTTTGCCATGAATTGATGGGATTAGATGCCATGATCTTTGTTTTTGAATGTTGAGTTTTAAGCCAGTTTTTTCACTCTCTTTTTTCATCTTCATCAAGAGGCTCTTTAGTTCCTCTTCACTTTCTGCCATGAGAGTGGTCTTATCTGCATATTTGAGGTTGTTGATATACAACCTTATATCAACAATATGAGGCAATCTTGATTCCAGCTGTGATTCATCCAGCCTGGCATTTCACAATATGTACTCTGCATAGATGTTAAATAAACAGGGTGACAATATACAGCCTTGATGTACTCTTTTCCCAATCTGGAACAGCTTGTTCCATGTCTGGTTCTAACTGTGGCTTCTTGACCCGCATACAGGTTTCTCAGGGGACAGGTAAGGTGGTCTGGTATTCCCATCTCTTTAAGAATTTTCTCCAGTTTTTTTTGTGATCCATACAGTCAAAGGTTTTAGCGTAGTTATTGAAGCAAATGTTTTTCTGGAATCCTGTTGCTTTTGCTATGATCCAACAAATGTTGGCAATTTGATCTCTGGTTCCTCTGCCTTTTCTAAACCCAGTTTGTATATCTGGAAGTTCTCTGTTCATGTACTGCTGAATCCTAGCTTGAGGGATTTTGAGCATAACCTTACTAGCATGTGAAATGAGCACAATTGTATGGTAGTATGAACAACATTCTTTGGCATTGCCTTTCTTTGGGGTTGGAATGGAACTGAACTTTTTCAGTCCTGTGGCCACAGCTGAGTTTTCCAAACTTGCTGACGTATTAAGGATTTTAAAATAAATTTTAAAATAAAATTTTAAAGTAAATTTTAAAATAAAATCTTTTAGGATTTTAAATAACTCAGCTAGAATTCCATCACTTCCACTACTTTTGTTCATAGTAATGCTTCCTAAGGCCCACTTGACTTTACACTCCAAGATGTCTGACCCTAAGTGCATGACCACACTGTCATGGTTATCTGGGTCATCAAGACATTTCATGTATAGTTCTGTTTATTCTTGCCACCTCTTCTTAATATTTTCTGCTCCTATTAGGTCCTTACTGCCTCTATTCTTTATTGTGCCCATCTTTGCATGAAATGTTCCCTGGATATCTCCAGTTTTCTTTTTAAAATTAATTAATTTATTTTAATTTGAGGCAAATTACTTTACAATTTTGTAGTGTTTTTTGACATACATTGACATGAATCAGCCATGGGTGTACATGTGTTCCCCGTACTGAACTCCCCTTCCACCTCCCTCCCCATCCCATCGGTCAGGGTCATCCCAGTGCACCAGCCCTGATCTCCAGTTTTCTTGAAGAGATCTCTAGCCTTTCCCAATTCTATTGTTTTCCTCAATTCCTTTACATTGTTCATTTAAGAAGGGCTTATTATCTCTTCTAGCTATTCTCTCAAACTCTGCATTCAGTTGAGTATATCTTTCCCTTGCCTTTCACTTCTCTTCTTTCCTCAGCTATTTGTAAGGCCTCCTCAGATAAGCATTTTGCCTTCTTGCATTTCTTTTTCTTTGGGATGATTTTGGTCACTGCCTCCGGTACAATGTTATGAACCTCCACCCATAGTTCTTTAGGCATTCTGTCTATCAGGGACTTTGTTGACAAGGCAATAATTACATGGGCAAATAAAGCACAACATGACTATCTTAATGGATTGTTTTCCTTGAACAGTTAATGTTACACTCAAGGCAAAAAGCAAATATATTTTTCTTTGAAGTGAGCATGCTTGCTGAATGTTACCCTTTCTCTGATGATACTCTGAAAGACACAGCAAGAGAAACAGAAGTAGATTAAGTCATGTTATAATTCTGTATAGAATTGTATGATAATTTTGAAAAATGCTATTATACTATTGTAGAGTAATTTGAAGAAACTTAGTGTGAATGTTGGCTTTTCAAATTTCTTATGCTTAGATGAAATTCAGCAGATGGTGTTCTAATCTTAAAAAGTCCCTTGAACAAGAATTGTTATATTGTATTACCTGTTACAAAACAATCCTCTTTTAGGAAAGTCAAAAGTTGTATGGTCATACCTCAAAAAGCTAGTAAATAGTTATTTTTCTCAACAAAGATCTTCATCTGAAGTCAAAACACAGAAAAATTATTGAAGACTTTGTTCTTCAAGAGTAGTACTTAAGTAGAATCATCTAGACCACAGAGGCCTTCAATCAACAGGGCCTAATTCCCTCCTTGAGCCCATGGAGAAACACTGATAGTTGATGGTACTTTGTGTCATAAAGTCTGGGATAAAACTAACTTAGTTTAAATAAAAATGTTAAGACTATATTTCATGAGTGAGGGGGAAGCATCTAAACTTTCCTGGTAACAATTTTAGGATTCTTCTCTGTAGGACCTTTGATAGGGAAGGGAAGTAGTGGGTAGCTCAAGTCATGTTCAATTTGCCTTTATGTCTTCTTTCTGGTTAACAAGATGTTTATACTCCTCTTGAGTCGGTCAGTTCAGTCGCTCAGTTATATCCAACTCTCTGCGACCCCATCAACCCCATGGACAGGCCTCTCTGTCCATCACCTACTCCTGGAGCTTGTTCAGACTCACGTTCATTGAGTTGGTGATGCCATCCAACCATTTCATCCTCCATCATCCCCTTCTCCTCCTGTCTTCAATCTTTCCCAGCATCAGGGTCTTTTCCAATGAGTCAGTTCTTCGCATCAGGTGGCCAAAGTATTGGAGCTTCAGATTCAGCATCAGTCCTTCCAATGAATATTCAGGACTGATTTCCTTTAGGATGGACTGGTTTGATCTCCTTGCAGTCCATGGGACTCTCAAGGGTCTTCTCCAACACCACAGTTCAGAAGCATCAATTCTTCGGCGCTCAGCTTTCTTTATGGTCCAGCTCTTACATCCATACATGACTACTGAAAAATCCTCTTAGTGAGCAGTTAAGAAACCCTAGAAAGGGAGTTCTCGTTCTGAATAATTCACCCTGGATTCATTTTTGACATCAACCATCCCCCTGGGTTTGAACATTGCCGCAGGTACATTTTGAAACTCTTCACTTAAGAAAAACCAAGCCTTGGCGGGCAGAAACCAGAGAGACAAAGAAATAATATTTGGAGGCTTAATACAAATCATTGAGTGAACACTAATGCAAAATCAGACCTAATTATTCTACCTGAAGAATGTGACTACTTAACATATATACAGTATCTCCAAACATTATATTTTTTTAATTCAAAAGGCTGGAGGCCTAATTTTTAACTACTTTATTGAGGCATAGTTCATGGCTGTGCAATTCACCAATTTTTATTGTAAACCTCAGCAGCTTTCAGGATATTCAGAGTTGTAGAGCCATCATCATAATCCATTTTAGAGCCTTGTCATCATCCACAAAACACACCTTTTACTCATAGCAGTGAATTCCCACTACTGTCCAAACTCTCTCTCCTAATCGTGGACACAATGAATCTACTTTCTGTCACTGTAGGTTTGCCTGTTCCATAGTAGAGCACTTGTCTACTCCATAAATGAAATTATACAATATGTGGTGCTCTTGAATGACGTCTCTCAATTACCATAACTTTGTAAAACCTAACAGTGAATCATACAGAATTTGGTTTGTTGTAACTGTAAGACTGTGAAGGTGGCAAGTGTGAAGGTTGACTGCTTTTGTCCACGATGCCATAGAGTCCTGCAGCGGTTCCTGCCATTTCTCAGAAGACCACCAGAGGGCGGTGTGTAGCTGCTTCTGACAAGCACACTGTCCCAAGTTCAGTCAGTTCAGTCGCTCAGTCATGTCTGACCCTTTGCGACACCGTGGACTGCAGCACCCCAGGCCTCCCTGTCCATCACCGACTCCCAGAGCCTCCTCAAACTCATGTCCATAGAGTGGGTGATACCATCCAACCATCTCATCCTCTGTCATCCCCTTCTGCCTTCAATCTTTCCCAGCAGCAGGGTCTTTTCCAATGAGTCAGTTCTTTGCATCAGGTGGCCAAAGTATTGGAGTTTCAGCTTCAGCATCAGTACTTCCAAAGAATATCCAGGGCTGATTTCCTCTAGGATGTACTGGTTGGATCTCCTTTAAGTCCACAGGACTCTCAAGAGTCTCCTCCAAAACCACAGTTCAAAAGCATCAATTCCTCTGCACTCAGCTTTCTCTATAGTCTAAGTCTCACATCCATACATAACTACTGGGAAAGCCATAGCTCTGACTAGATGGACCTTTGTCAGCAAAGTAATGTCTCTGCTTTTTAATATGCTGTCTAGGTTGGTCATAGCTTTTCTTCCAAGGAGCAAGTGTCTTTTAATTTCATGGCTGCAGTCACCATCTGCAGGGATTTTGGAGCTCAAGAAAATAAAGTCTGTCACTGTTTCCATTGTTTCCTCACCTATTTGCCATGACATGATGGGACTAGATGCCATGATCTTAGTTTTCTGAATGTTGAGCTTTAAGCCAACTTTTTACTCTCCTCTTTTACTTTCATCAAGAGGCTCTTCAGTTCCTCTTTGCTTTCTGCCATGAGGGTGGTGTCATCTGCATATCTGAGGTTATTGACATTTCTCCTGTCAGTCTTGTATTCCAGGTGAAAACTTTTCTAAGTTAGTTTTCATCAAAACATGTATTATAAACAGGGGATTTCTTTAAGGTATTTCTGTTTGATTTTGTCTTCAATCTCGTTTGGAAGCTAATTAAAATTGCATCTAGTGATAAGTTGAACAACTGACTGAAACTTGTTTCCTGTGATACATACAAGCATTTAATTTTATGTGTCCACCCCTTATCTCTGTCCACCTTTGTCCCTTCCTCTCTATGTCTATGCACAGCTATTTATATGTATATCATATTTCACAATTTATATAGCTTATTATGTATATTTTTCAATCACATTGCCTTTTTGCGATTTGGATCTTTGGGTGTGACAAGGATCTGTGTCCTTGGAATTTATGTTTCTAATTGTGGAAGAAAGGAGAAAAGATGTCACAGAGAAGTTAAGTAGAAATGTCAAAGTTCTCTGTTTGATTGGATGTATCTGTAGACAACTACCAGAATATTTTAGCATACATGTAATACGCTAATTTCCCACTGAGAAGACCTAGGAACAATGATCAAACCAGAATTAAGGATTCCCAACATCCTAATGTTCCATATTTAATATTCAATGCGATCTTCCAATAAAAGAAACCAAAGCTTATTGGAGAAATGACTGATTCTAGTCCTGAGCAAGAGATTCACAAGAGTAACTTGAAGAATCTTGCCAAACCAGGTAACAGGAAGCATTAAGAGTACAAGGGTCACATCAAAAGTACTTGAAGAGATTTCAGGTGGTGAAAGATGGGGCAATTTCAGTTCAGTTCAGTTCAGTCACTCAGTTGTGTCTGACTTTTTGCAACCCCATGAAATACAGCATGCCAGGCCTCCCTGTCCATCAACAACTCCCGGAGTTCAGCCAAACTCATGTCCATTGAGTCGATGATGCCATCTAACCATCTCATTCTCTGTCGTCCCCTTCTTCTCCCACCTTCAATCTTTCCCAGCACCAGGGTCTTTTCAAATGAATCAGCTCTTCGCATCAGGTGGCCAAAATATTGGAGATACAGCTGCAACATCAGTCCTTCCAATGAATACCCAGAACTGATTGCCTTTAGGATGGACTGGTTGGATCTCCTTGCAGTCCAAGGGACTCTCAAGAGTCTTCTCCAACACCACAGTTCAAAACCATCAATACTTCAGCAATCAGGTTTCCTTACACTCCAAATCTAACATCCATACCTGACTACTGGAAGAACCATAGCTTTGACTAGGCTTTTTAATATGCTATCTAGGTGGGTCATAACATTCCTTCCAAGGAGTAATCGTCTTTTAATTTCATGGCTGCAGTCAACATCTGCAGTGATTTTGGAGCCCAGAAAAATAAAGTCAGCCATTGTTTCCACTGTTTCCCCATCTATTTGCCATGAAGTGATCAGACCGAATGCCATGATCATAGTTTTCTGAATGGTCAGCTTTAAGCCAACATTTTCACTCTCCTCTTTGACTTTCTTCAAGAGGCTCTTTAGTTCTTCTTCACATTCTGCCATAAGGGTGGTGTCATCTGCCTATCTGAGGTGATTGATATTTCTGTCAACAATTGAATACTATCTAGTTGCCTTTTTGAGGACCTGTGGTGGAAGCGTTCCATTAGTGTTTCCATTTCCAATTCTTCACTAGTGTTGCAGTGTCCTTGCTGCCACACATTCCCCCCGCCTGGTCCCTCATTCTGGGGAAGAAGCCTCTGAGGAGGCCCTTGTGGCCTGCCCCTGAATGAAGCAGCTTGTGTCTCAGGTGAGTCCACAGCCTCAAAGCCCTGGGAGACACTGGCAGAGACCTCCGGCTGAGTCCTGGTCCATTCCTGCACCAGAGACAGCGTGAGATCCAGTCTGTGGTCATCGCGTTGCTTCTTTATCATTTGTCGCCACCCCAGGTCCACTCCTCCTTTGACCCCAATGCCTTCCTGTCCCCTTTTCTGAGGTTAGTGTGAGTGTTGTGTCTATTTGTGTGGACACCCAGAGACATCTAGTCCAGGTGAGTGGGGATGTTCTGGGCTTCTGGCTCTCTACTTCCCAAAGCCAAGCTGGTGTGTGTGGTGCAGCCCTAGCCGAGGATGGCCTGAGACTCTGCCCCTGCCCCGAGCCCTGGTTTTTCCCACTCCTGTTTGGGCCTCAGTTTTCCAAACAGATAGTGACGGATTACACAAGGAGCTTTCAAAGCCTGCACAGAGTCTGCCCAGCCTTCCACATCCCTGGGCGGCTTACGGCTGGATGACAAGCAACCCCAGGCCTTGTCATAGCTGGAAGGTGCCCCTCAGTGTCTCTGTGGGCCTTTCTTGGCTGCGGTGAGGAGGAGGGTTCAGACTCACTTAACTTCATGCCCTGAAGGATAAGGAACATTTCCCCAAGAACGGCTGAGGCACTGTGAGTGAAGAAGATGACTTGCACAGGGACCACATGCAAGACTGTGATCTGCAGAATAGATGGGCCATATTTACTCACGGTACCTATGCGAGGAGATCTCTCTGAAACGGGGATTGTCACGTTCAAGTTCACACTGTGTTTTAATGCAGAAGTACTATTTTCCTTGATAGTAGATATTGTCGTTTAGAGCACAGCTGAAAGTATAATGTTTGGCTCATCCAGACAGTCCCATTATGGAAGCCGATCGGGGAGAGTGTGGGCCAGGGGCTTCAGGAAACACAGAGAGAAAGTTGCCCTGTGGTCTAAGATGAAGTCGACTGATTGTCCCCTGCAGTTGTCATGACCCAGGATTCCCCAGGTGGAATTCCCACAGGAGGCTGTGTGGGGAGCCCCAGGCACCTTCGGGCCTGATTGCCTTGAGAGTCCGATCCCTGGGGCCTCCGCCTCGGAGGGCACCTTCTGCAGTGTGGGTGTTTGCAGACTGGGCGTGGAGCCAGCGCCAGGAACTCTCAGGCTCTGGAAGTGGGAAAGCTTGGTACGAAATGGGTGATAGCTGAGGAGGAGCCTTCCCGCCTCTTGACCAAAGCATCATCAGGTGAAGTCTATGATTTTCAAGTGCTTCATACGAATCCATGATGGGTAACTACTACATAACATGAGTTTGTCACGAGTCTCTCTGTGAAAAAGCCTTCTCACCCCCCAGCATCTTAGATCATTGGATTAATTGGGAGAAAGCTGATGGCATGGGTAAGATGGCTCCTCCATACAATCCACGTTCCTGCAATTATCCACTCAATGCCCTAGCATGTAGTTGAAATCGAAAAAAAGAAGAAAAAAGAAAAAAGAGCTGTGCTTAGCACTTTCACTTAAAGGTGGTTGCAGGTTTCTATTGGGAAAGAGGAGCGTTTCCTTCCTGGTAAGGCATGTGACCTTTATAAACCTTTCCATAATATCAGTGGCTGAAAGTCATTCCAAATTCTCTTTGTCTTCTGATTCGGTAAGGTCACGGATGTGTTTTGAGATTTACTGAGCATGGCAGTTCCTCAGATTTGAATTTTTGTAACACTTTTTGTCTGTTTTTCTGTTCTATTTTTTTTTTTTAATTTTTATATTCTTTGTATGTGGTTCCTTTTAACTCCTTGTCTCATACATTTTAAAAGATAGGATTCTACCCATCTGTTATTACCACCTCATTTCTTTCTTTCTTTTTTTTTTTTTACCACCTCATTTCTTGAGAAACCTGTATGCAAGTCAGGAAGCAACAGTTAGAACTGGACATGGAACTACAGACTGGTGTCCAGATGCAAAATCACTGTTCATCTACATGTGGGAATCTCAGAAAGAGGTTGTGATAGGATTTCCCTTCATGTTCCCCAAGGAGCCTTTCTGCATTTTTCTACAGTTAATCCTGGATTAACTTCATCCCCAGGTATCCATGTTGGCCTGAGAATCCTGATGCCTCTCACCCCAGGATCAGCCCCTATCACCCCAGTTCTCATCCACAGAATGGGAAGTTTTGGACACCACAACAGGGATGATGCAGTTAACACATGGAGAGCTGTCTAATACAAACTGCCCCGAGTTGCTAACACATGAAACCATCACCAAGCGCCAGTTCACTTGTGATGCCAGGACCTTTATTCTGCAGAAGGCATTCCTGCCCCTCCTCCTGCCCTGAGTCCAGGGGACTCAGTCTGAGCTCCAGCCCCTGCTTTCCTGGTGTCTGTGGTGCTGCCTCTGACTTGTGTGTCTGCTGTGTTACACCCCAGAGGGAAAATTTGTCCCACAGGGGACATGAGACCTGCATGATGTGAAGTTTCCAAAGACATAGGCTAGAGATGCTAGTGGGAACCTGGTACCTGTTTCCTAGGCAGCAACCACCTCCTACCTTCCCACATTCCTGGGCACCTACAGGGCGTTTGCTATCTACTGTGAGTAAGAATCCCTTAGAAGAAATGGAGTATCTCTCCTAGTCAACAGAAGAGTCCAAAATGCAGTACTTGGATGCAGTCTCCAAAATTGTTGCAGGAAGGGGGACCCCTTCCAGGGCCCGAAACTGGGCTCTTGTCTAACACTCGGAAATGAATTGTCCGAGGAGACACATGCTGACAAAGCAAGAGATTTTATTGGGAAAGGGCACCCGGGTGGAGAGCAGTAGGTAAGGGAACCCAGGAGAACTGCTCTACCGCGTGGCTCGCAGTCTTGGGTTTTATGGTGATGGGATTAGTTTCCGGGTGGTCTTTGGCCAATCATTCTAATTCAGAGTCTTTCCTGGTGGCGCACGCATCGCTCAGCCAAGATGGATGCTAGCAAGAGGGATTCTGGGAAGTGGACGGACAGGTAGTGTCTCCTCTCGATCTTTCCCGATCTTTCCCGAACTCTTCCGGCTGGTGGTGGCCTATTAGTTCCGTATTCCTTATCAGGATCTCCTGCCATAAAACAACTCATGCAAATGGTTACTATGGTGCCTGGCCAGGGTGGGCGGTTTCAATCAGTGTGCTTCCCCTAACAACTCCCCACTGAGAGACTTCATACTCAAGATGCTTCTTGGGAATTGGGGCGGAGGTCTCTTTCTTCTGTAACTTCTTCCTGCTGTGCCTGGGCGTAGGCCTGCCTAGCAGAGCAGAAGTCTCTCTATACCTGACCTAAGTTGGGGTGTTTTATATCTGAAACCAGCTTTTACTCTTGTAATAACAGCAACTTAGTTTGGAACTGTCAGCGCCTCTCAGAGGTAAAATAGACAGGGGCCAAACAGACCTAAAAGGATGGTCATCACTGGTCCCCAGAAACAGGAGGCACTGCTGGGATGATTGGCTGGTGGTCAAGCAACAGAGCTGTGTTCTAAGAATCTTATGTTTAGTCTGAAGTTACCATCTTCCACCTGGGTGGGGGCTCTAGTTCTGTAGAAGAACTCAAAAGACATTGTTATGCATATTTTTTTTTTTTTTTGAGTAGGAACCAGGACCCATCTCAAGGCTGTACCACCATTTGATTGTTTCCCCTCTGTTTCTGTATTTTTTCTTTCTCTGATTGGCAATTGTTTGAATCTACCCTTTGGAACTCAGGGAAGGTCAAGGAGGCTGAATAAAGCCTATATTTTACAGTACAGCAGATCTGTACTCCAGAGTTGCCACCCCTCAGAGTCCTGTTCAGTTTTATTTAGGGAACAGGGCAACTATGACTGTGATAACTTTTTGTCAAAATGGGGCATAGGACCGCCTCAGCTTGGAGAAGAGACACTGAATTGGAAGTATTCCTGAGTTCCAAGTCTTAGATCTGAGCCTTGTATGATTAAAATCTCAATCCCTTGGTCTGCCATTTTGTTGTAACATACCCAGTTAGTAGTAGCTAGAGAAGGGATAACTGGAGTTTTAATAGACAAAGTAAATCTCTTTCTTTTAGAAGAATAGACCTGAAATCCAGTCTGGACCTGGCACTTCAGGGAGACTTGTAGCCAGGTGGCCAGTTGCCTATTTTATAAAAAGTAAGGTAGAAGTTACTAGCTTCCAGCAGACATTGTTTTGAGAATGGAGGCATCTAAGCCTGACACGACTCAGAAAACTCAAGTGTTTAGCAATACAATGTCTAATCTGAAATTACACCCATAGTAACACCTGGTTATTTCCCAGGATGTCTGAACCATAACTGAGTACTCTATTTTGACTTTTAATTATAAAATTTTTTCTTTAATAGCCAAAGCAGATGGCACCATTAATGATGTTAGTGTTTCTCTAGGTATGAGAAGATGCAAGAATTGGGACTCATAAAATCTCTTGAAAAGATCTAACTATCTGAAGGCCTGTTCTGCCAGTTTTCCCAGAGCACGGAACACCTCATTCTTGATCTTCACCCTGAACTCCTTTCAGGGCCGTTGGAAGTCAGCAGTTGCAGTGGCCATGATAGAATCGCTGTAGATGTAGATGGCAAGTGTCAATCTTCAGTTGGCAAAGCCCCTTTTTGCTCACAAACTTGACCACGACTTTGAGGGGGGCATTTCATGACCATTTTATCCCATGGTGCTGAGAATGTCCATTCTCAGGTTTGGCAAAGATTTTGTCGACCGGCCTCTCAATGGGCTGTTACTGGATTAGGCCATAAAACAGTATCTAAAATTCTCTGGACCACCTGTCTTACTAGCCTCTTGGTCCAGGAAAACATTCCCTCTTGTTGCTTTTTCTCATATCTAGAGTTACACTGTCATCATCATCGATTTCATAAGGAACTATATATTATTCTATCAGAGGCCTCAGTCACACATTTGGCACTGTAAGAAATAGCAATTCTGTAAAACAGGTGAAATACAAAGAACGTAGCCAGCAGTATTAGTAAAGTCACAAGTAAGACCTAAGAGCTTCTACTAGATATAGCCCAGTATATCCCAGGTCATCTGACTTAGTCTACTCTGTACGAATCTTTATCTTTCAGGGAAATTATACATTGGCACCACCATCTATAAGGCACACAGCCCAGTTTTCTAGTGTTACTAGACTGATTATCTTTAGTATGATTTAATTGTCTTGAACATAGAGGAGACTTTAAACCTAAATTACCATAGCCTAGTGTTATCTATATAAATCTATCTCATAATTGTGGGAGATTTCTTTTTCTTTTGTTAAAACCTTTTTTTGTTGCTCTGATTGAGCTTGAGGAATAGAAAAAGGCTCAAATTTATAGCCAGAGTCAGAGTAGGCATTATTAATTGGCCCAGTAAGGGGATCCCATCTGGTAGTATCATAGTAACCTGAATATGACTATAATTTTTCCAAGTAAATTTCTTCAGGGCCAACCAGTTAGAGTCTTGTAGTAGAGAAATTTACCAAGGTAACCCAGAGCTAGACACATATAATTGGCCACAAACCCAACAATTGGATTGATTTTTAAAACTAGCATAGTATCAGGCCTATGATAGAAAAGCATTTGATTTATATACAAAGGTCTAAGAAGTCAAGAGAACACTATAAACGATCATACGAATCAGGTCCGGTATCTTGGACAAGCTGTCTACCTCTGATGTCGTTGTCTTCTCATCCTGGTGTGCTGTAGTTTTTCTTGTTTGAGCATCATTTTAAGGTGAGATCAGGTCAGCTGTCTTCTCTATAGACCAATCCAGTGTAGGGGCCTTTGGAAATGGGAATTAATCTAAGAGTTAATTTCCCTTCAGTTTTATTCTGTATGAGCTAGTTAAGAGTACCTGATAAAAAGTCTTTCCATCCAGGTTGGAGACAGTCTCTTAAATTATGTCTTTTTTCAGTCCTGGTTGCAGGTCATGAGGCATCTGATCTTCGTCCAAAGATAGATTACTGAGACAAGCTTCAGAAACAAACTTTTACATTAATATCACATAACAGAATTGATCATAGATTTTTATTTTGCTGAAACACTTATAGGATCTCAGACTGAACTTTTAATATAAAACAGGACTGGGAAACTCACGCCAAAGGCTTATCACAGATTTTGCCTAACAAATCTAGGTGAACTCTTTTCTTTTAAGGTCTCAAAAATTCCTTGAGATTTTTGTACCTGTTAGTGAGATAACCTTTTTAGCTCATTTGATAAACTTACTGGAAACTTAAGAGTTTTAAATTTCTGGAGGAGTCAGATAGAGAGAAAATACAATTGTCTTGTTTATAATGTGTAATTTTACCAAATTATTTTTATAATTAGTTTAAGAGGAAGGTTTTTTCTGTTCCCGGAAAACACACAATTTAAACCTGTAATTTCTCAGATAGAAACCATAAAAGTTATAAGCATATTCGCTGGTTCGTTCAGTCCTTTGTTAACTTTTGTGACGTCATCAGGTTTTTCATCAGAATACCAAGACATATCAAAATGTTAAGAACTCTATATAATTTCTAGGATATCTGTATTAGTAACTTTTTATACATTATAACATGAGTGGATTTATTACTCATTTGATAATCTTTTTCATGTAATTTAACCAACCAAATAAACAGTTTAATATCTCTCTTTGGGATGTTTCAGGGGCCCTCTGAAACACCCCAAAGTTAGCTAGATGTCAAAGAAACTTCAAAAGAATTCGATTCAGGAAGTTTTATCGAAAAGAACAATTGAAAGCTTTAGAACATTTGGTCAGATTCAGTCAATGTTGATGGGTGTATCATTTAGCTTATTGATATGTCACAATGGGCACAAATACCAAGGCTCAAGGTCTAGTGAAAGTCAGCTCCGCCATCTTGGACCTAATTGGCTCTAAGCAGTTTTCTTACAACCATGTCATTCCTAATAAAATCCACTTATCTAACTAATTGTAATCCAATTTTAGAAAATCCTGATCATGCATAACTCTTTTTAGTATTTTTTTCATACTTTTTTACTGAAATCACTCTTCCTGCTTTCCTTTAGCAACCAAGAGCTAACTTTTATATTAGCATTTTATAGATTGGTGAGCATAAATACCAGTGATAATTTCTAAAACCCTTGCTTTCTTAAAACATTTTAGGATGGCATCAAACATTATTCTTTTATAGTCCCAAATCTCTTTAGTTTTTCTGTAAAAGGAAATCAGTGTTTAGTAGTAAATGTTTCAAAATCTTATTTCATTTGGAAATGACCTAATTATTTAATAGACTTTCAATACTTAGTTTAGCACAACCCTTAGAAATTCAAGTTACGTCAATCTGGAGAGACTATTGTAAACAGATATTTTTAAAGAATAATTATTCTTAATAGAGTTTATATATAAACTCATACCTCATTTACATTTTCTAGAAGTTTTTTCACTCGAGGTAATTTCTTTGTTGACAAACTTGTAATAGGTATAATATTTAACTTATATTAAACCTAGGTACAATGAAAATATTCTACTTGATGTCAATTACTCTAAGACATGTCTATATTAGATAGGTCAACAAAAAACATTAATATCAGGTATTTAATACTGAATATTTCCCAGTTCACCTGAACCTGGAATTTATTGTTTAATTTAGAATTATTTGATTTGTAAGCGCTTACCTTTTTTAAGCCAATTAAATAGAGCTCATTTACAAATTAACCTAAAAATATTACCCAGAGACAAAAACATACCAAGACATATTTAGACAGACACACTGTAAGATCTCGCTTCATTTTCTAAGTTTGGCCATGAATTAGATATTACAATATAAAATTTACTAGTTTATAAAATAAGCTGAAATAAATAACATTTTTAAAGGCTTTTTTCTTTTTTTTTTTTTTTTCAGTCTCAGGAGTTAGAGATGGTCTAGATAAGTGTTCCTGAGAGCCCTGGTCTCAAGGCACAGGGAAAGAAAATCAAGCTCTAACAAAATGGTGGCAGGTCTAAATGGTAGCCAAACAAAGCAAAATGGCCATCACAAATCACAACACAGAACGGAGTTAAAACACACACATATAAACCTGGCAGTCCTCATCAGACACTCTCTTAAATACAAGAATACAGTCTCTCAGAAAACCTTTTATAGAGACACAAAACTTCAGATGTCTTCAAAGATTTCAAAAGGAGGAAAGGAAGCCAGGTTGAAAGAAGGGGGAGGAGGCGGGAAAGGGGGGCAAAAGGGGTGGCCTTACAGACGTCTCCTGCCACCTACAGACGCCCAGGCGTTACGGGACTTTTCCCTGGGCTTCCAGAAAAGGGAGGACTGGAACTCGGCCCTACCAGAAACCAGACCAGAAAATTCGAGTTCTCTGCCAAGAGGAGGTGATCAGTCTCCAATCCTCAGCTCAAGCTGAGGCCCTTCGACCAGATTCCTGCGTCCAGGACCGGGGGACTAGAAAAACGGGAAGGATAGGAAGGGCTAAGGAGAGGAAAGAAAGAGGGAAGGGGAGGGAGGTCAATAAAGTCTCTTGTTTCTTACCGGTCGGGGCACTCTGGCCAGTTGTCCGCGTCAGGAAGAGACCAGGGACAAAAGGGTCCCAGTTGCGGCCGCTGGGTCTGGTCCATTGGCAGGCAAGCTGGCCCTTGAGTACCCCGAGTGGTCAGGATGTCAGTCTCAGCGAAGAAGATGTCCCTTCGTGGTCGCCATTTGTTGCAGGAAGGGGGAACCCCTTCCAGGGCCCGAAACTGGGCTCTTGTCTAACACTCGGAAATGAATTGTCCGAGGAGACACATGCTGACAAAGCAAGAGATTTTATTGGGAAAGGGCACCCGGGTGGAGAGCAGTAGGTAAGGGAACCCAGGAGAACTGCTCTGCCACGTGGCTCACAGTCTTGGGTTTTATGGTGATGGGATTAGTTTCCGGGTGGTCTTTGGCCAATCATTCTAATTCAGAGTCTTTCCTGGTGGCGCACGCATCGCTCAGCCAAAATGGATGCTAGCAAGAGGGATTCTGGGAAGTGGACGGACAGGTAGTGTCTCCTCTCGATCTTTCCCAAACTCTTCCAGCTGGTGGTGGCCTATTAGTTCCGTATTCCTTATCAGGATCTCCTGCCATAAAACAACTCATGCAAATGGTTACTATGGTGCCTGGCCAGGGTGGGCGGTTTCAATCAGTGTGCTTCCCCTAACAAAATGACAGAATGATCTCTGTTCCTTTCCAAGGCAAACCATTCAATATCACAGTAATCCAAGTCTATGCCCCAACCACTAATTGTGGAGAAGCTGAAGTTGAATGGTTCTGTGAAGAGATACAAGACCTTCTAGAGGTAATACCAAGAAAAAGATATCCTTTTTATCATAGGGGACTGGAATGCAAAAGTAGCAAGTCAGGAGATACCTGGAGTAACAGGCAAGTTTGGCTTTGGAATACAAAATGAAGCTGGGCAAAGGCTAACAAGAGTTTTGCCAAGAGAATGGGTCATAGCAAACACCCATTTCCAACAACACAAGAGAAGACTCTACACATGGACATCACCAGATGGTCAATACCAAAATCAGATTGATTATATTCTTTGCAGCCAGAGATGCAGAAGCTCTGTACTGTAAGCAAAAACAAGACTGGGAGCTGACTGTGGCTCAGATCATGAACTGTTTATTGTAAAATTCAGACTTAAATTGAAGAAAGTAGGTAAAAGCATTATGCAATACAGGTAAAACCTAATCCAATCCCTTACGATTATACAGTGCAAGTGACATATTCAAGAGATTGGATCTGATAGACAGAGTGCCTGGAGAACTATGAACAGTGGTTCGTAAAAATTGTACAGGAGGCCATTATCAAACCATCCCCAAGAAAAAGAAATGCAAAAAGGCAAAATGGTTGTCTGAAGAGGCCTTACAAAATAGCTGAGAAAAGAAGAGAAGCTGAAGTCAAAGGAGAAAAGGAAAGATAAAACCATCTGAATGCAGAGTTCCAAAGAATAGCAAGGAGAGATAAGAAAGCCTTCCTCAGTGATCAATGCAAAGAAATAGAGGAAAACAATAGAATAGGAAAGACTAGAGATCTGTTCAATAAAATTAGAGATACCAAGGGAACAAGAAACTTGGGCACAATAAATGACAGAAACTGTGGATCTAACAGAAGCAGAAGATATTAAGAAGTGGCAAGAATACACAGAAGAAATATACAAAAAAGATCTTAGTGACCCAGATAGCCACGATGGTGTGATCACTCACCCACAGTCAGACATCTTAGAGTGCAAGTCAAGTGGGCCTTAGGAAGCATCACTATGAACAAAGCTAGTGGATATCATGGAATTCCAGCTGAGCAATGTCATATCCTAAAAGATGAATGCTGTTAAAGCGTTGCACTCAATATACCAGCAAAGTAGGAAAACTCAGCAGTGTTCATAAAGGTCTTTTTTCATTCCCATCCGAAAGAACAATGCCAAAGAATGTTCAAACTACTGAAAGGTTGTTGCTGAACGATAAGACGCTGGGATTCTTGGCCTCCGGAGGAGATGAATTCTATCCGGGGCCAGAGACGAGTCTGGATTGCTCAGAGCTTTTGTGTAATAAAGTTTTATTAAAGTATAAAGGAGATAGAGAAAGCTTCTGACATAGGCATCAGAAGGGGGCAAAAGAGTACCCCCCTCCTAGTCTTTAGCTGTATGTTATATAGTCACTCACAGTCTGTTAATGAAAAGAAAGGAATGTCATAAAATTTAGAATGGCACCAGATAATTCATCCCTGGTCATAAAACAATTGACTTGAATCTGGTAGAAGGGCAGAATACCAACAAATAGTTTCATTTACATAGATTAGGGGAACAATACCTGAGTAAGTAAGTTAGGCCATTTGGTGGAACCAACTTGAAGATAGAGTCTGGGGTACATTAACATAGCTTAAGACAACATTTCCATAAGAGAAAGAAATGTATTGGTTAACTCAAGGTTTGAGAGTAGTTAGCTTTAGGTGAGACCAGGTGTCCTGGCAACACAGCATTTTAAGAGAAACCTCCTTTTAAATATGTATAGAGAAGGAAAAACATATCGCTGGTTTGTTTCTTCCTGCCGCTTAAGAGAGATAAAAATGTCTGGCACTTGCAGCCTCTTTCCTCCTTTTGGAGACCCCTGGCCTTCCTGCCTGATACCCTCTCACTACCACACAATTGCACTCATTTCACATGTTAGCAAAGTAATGTTCAAAATTCACCAAACTAGGCTTCAACAGTACACGAACTGAGAACTTCCAGATGTTCAAGCTGGATTTAGAAAAGGCAGAGGAACCAGAGATCAAATTGCCAGTACTCATTGGAGATCACAGAAAAAGCAAGAGAATTCCAGAAAAACATCTACTTCATTGAGTACGCTAAAGTCTTTGTGTGGATCATAACAAACTGTGGGAAATTTTTAAAGAGATGGGAAAACCAGACCACCTTACCTGCTTCCCGAGATCCCTGTATGCAGGTAAGGAAGCAACAGTTAGAACTGGACATGGAACAATGGACTGGTTCCAAATCAGGAAAGGAGAATATCAAGACTGTATATTGTCACCCTGCTTATTTAACCTGTATGCAAGTACATCATGCAAAATGTGGGGCTGGATGAAGCATAAGCTGGAATCAAGGTTGCTGGGAGAAATATCAATAACCTCAGATATGCAGATGACACCACCCTCATGGCAGAAAGCCAAGAGGAACTAAAGAGCCTCTTGATGAAGAGGAAAGAGGAGAGTGAAAAAGCTGGCTTAAAACTCAACATTCAAAAACTAAGATCATGGCATCTGGTCCCATCACTTCATGGCAAATAAATGAGGAAACAATGGAAACAGTGACAGGCTTTATTTTCTTGGGCTCCAGAATCACTGCAGATGGTGACTGCAGCCATGAAGTTAAAAGACACTTGCTCCTTGGGAAAAAAGTTGTAACAAACCTACACAGCATATAAAAAGCGAAAAAGCTATGACAAACCTATACAGCATATAAAAAGCTGAGACATTACTTTCCCAACAAAGATCCATAGAGTCAAAGCTATGGTTTTTCCAGTGGTTATGGATGGATGTGAGAGTTGGACCATAAAGAAGGCTGAGTGCCGAAGAATTGATGCTTTTGAACTGTGTTCTTGGAGAAGACTCTTGAGAGTTCCTTGGACTGCAAGGAGATCAAACCAGTCCATCCTAAAGGAAATCAGTCCTGAATATTCATTGGAAGGACTGATGCTGAAGCTGAATCTCCAATACTTTGGCCCCCTGGTGGGAAGAGCTGACTCATTGGGAAATATTCTGATGGAAGCAAAGAGCCAACTCATTGGGAAAGACTCTGATGCTGCAAAGATTGAAGGCAAGAGGAGAAGGGGACAACAGAGGACGAGATGGTTGGATGGCTTCACTGACTCAGTGAACATGAGTTTGAGCAAACTCCAGGAGATGGTGAAGCACAGGAAAGCCAGTGTACTGCCAGCCACAGGGTTGCAAAACGTCGGACTAAGTGACTGAACAACAACAGCAAAGCAGGTGCTGGGCCTTCTTCACAAGGTGAGCACTTTCCTCCCGCTGTGGCACACTGGGGAGTTGGCCCCATTCCAGTTGGAGTCACAGCAATCTCTCTCCACCTCTCTAAGCCCCAGATGGTCCCTCTGCACAGAAGGGCAAAGGGAGAACCAGCCCTCAGGGTGAATGTGGGGACTCAGTGGGTCCTTCCTGGAAAGCTGGAAAGTGCTTTCCGGGGACCTGGCCCCATGGAAAAGTCTGCTGGAGGGGCTGTGATTGTACTTAGGCATCATGTTCCTCCTCCCCTCAAGGCAGTCTCTGTCTCAGTTGTCTCTGGCCTTTGACCTTGGGCCAAACTGATTCCCAATTGCAAGGTGAGTTGTGAGAGGTGCCCTGTCCTGGGTGAGTGAGAGCAGGGGTCCCTGGGCGTGATCAGTAGTGCCCCAGGCACTCAGATGGGGCTGGTTGGGCTCATTCATTCTTGAAATATACAGGAAGGCCCGCAAGGTGCAGGCAGGCACTTTTCTAGGAACAACCATCATGTAATCCATTGAGCAGACAGCAGTCCTGCCCTCCAGGGCTTCAGTTCTCCGGGGCTCACACTGTCACACTGGCCATCACATCTGGGCGTGTCTCCAGTACTGTCCATGTGATGCCTTCCTGGCCTCCTCTAGCTATGGATGCATCCTCCCTTACTCTGATGAGGACAGTGGACCCCTACACCAGCTGAAAATGTGAGTGGGCCTTTGATTCAAGAGGGAGGGACTCAGTTTTCCAAAGAACCACCAAGGGAGATGTGACATGGAGGAGAGCTGGCCTCTGAATGGGCAGGAGCAGAAGGCACAAAGACCCAGGCCCCACAGGGCTGCCCGGGAGCTCAGTGTGGGAGGAAGGCCAGGTCTCTGACTCCTCTGCCCACCTGCCTCCCCCCAGGACCATGTCCACCATCCTGGGCACCTAGCTGTACCATTACCCTGAGGGTTTCCACCAGCCCCCAGAGTTTCCCTGCCCGAGGATGCTACTGGCTTAAATAGAGCTCAGCATGCCTGACTCAGACCTGGAGCACCAAACCCTACATCTCCTGGCACAGCTGGAGACCCTGGAGCCCACTGAGGCAGAGGGGGAGGTGATGGGAGCAAACGAGGATGGGAGGGAGCTGAACCACACAGAGCAGAACCTTCTGAGGCTGGACCTGGGCCAGGAGCAATGAGGAAGCTCAGATCACTATTGCCCTGGACTGCAGTCTGGGAAGACTTTCTGGGGCTGGCATCTCTGAGAGATCATTGAGTGGCAGTGAGAGGCTTTCCTTTCTGTTTTTGGGAGACACTTGGAAAAGCAGTCCTATTGATGTTTTCTCTCCTTGGAACTACAGCACCAGCTCCAGAACAAGCTCTGGAGACATCTCCAGACCTGGAGCCAACTACACCTCTACTGCCCACCAGAGCTCCAGAGTTAGAGCAAGCCCATTTTTGGTATTTTTTTTTTAGTGGATACTAAATTGTTTATGATATAAAGTTTGCTTAAAATTTAATAGTTTGATTATCTTAGATTGTACATGTAAATTACAAGAAGTCCATTCACAATGTTACATAGCCCTATTAAATGTCTATTTGAGAACATTTTCACTCTTTTCATTGCTAAAGAATATTCCATCCAGGAACCAGCACATCTGGCTTTCATCTGTTGATGGACATTAGAGTTTTCACCTTTGGGCTCTTCTGAACAGTGGTGCTCTGAATACCTGTGTACAGGCATGTGAATATGTGTATTCACATGCTTTTGGGTATTGATGTAGGAGGGGAATTTTGGGATTGACTGAAAACTGTAAGCTTGTCCTTTTGAGAAACTGCTGAAGTGTTCTACACAGTGGTTGTAACCATTTGACAGAGAAGGCCCTGGTGACCCACTCCAGTACTCTTGCCTGGAAAATCCCATGGACGGAGGAGCCTGGTAGCCTGCAGTCCATGGGGTCGCTGAGAGTCAGACACGACTGAGTGACTTCACTTTCACTTTTCACTTTCATGCATTGGAGAAGGAAATGGCAACCCACCCCAGTGTTCTTGCCTGGAGAATCCCAGGGACGGGGGAGCCTGGCGGGCTCCCATCTATGGAGTCGCACAGAGTCAGACACGACTGATGCGACTTAGCAGCAGCAGCAGCAGTACCATTTGACAATCCCCAGAGTTTAGGTGTCTAATTTCCACTTCTTCATTTGTATTGCAGTTTCCTCTCTCTCCGTCCTTCTCTCTTTCTGGTCCCTCACTCTAAGGAACAAGCCTGTATGTTACAAGTTGCCATCTGAAGAGGCATCTGTGGTTTAGCATTGAGACCATGACAGAGGAGCCCTTGGGTCCTGACTCAGTGAGTTCACAGTCCTAGACCCCAGGGAGACACTGGCAGAGGCCTCCAGGTGAATCATGGTCAATTCCTGGTCCACAGATAGTGTGAGACAATAAATGTTTGTTGCTTAAGTCACTCAAGATTGGCTAATGTTGTCACACAGAATGGACCACTCACACAGCCATCAAGCATTCAGGCCCTGGCCCCTCCCTCCCCGCTGTCCCCTACTGTCCTCCCAAGCTCCCACCAGCCACACTAGCTCCCTCTGGCTTCATCTCTGGACAAACACATTCTGTGTGTCCATACACTTGAGCCTTCTCCTAGGATAATTATCCCCAGATGTGTGAATGGCTGGCACCTTCTCATTACCCTGTTGGGGACAGACATGTCCCCTCAGTGCAGCCTTTCCATGACCACATTGTGGCACCTACTGGTTTTCAACACAGAACTTGCTTCCTTCTGTGTTTCTCCACTTCCCCCTCCAGACTGTGACCCTGGTGCTTCTTTTCATCACAGCCCCCACTGAATGCTCAGGGCACAGCTGGTAATTGAATAGATAAGAGGCTCCATTCCTCCACTGAGAAGCTCGGATGCTAATAGGAGGAGGTATAGGCCAGGTCAGGGGCAGGGGAATGTGTAGGAGTGCAAGGGACACTCTCTTCGCCCCAGGACTGGACACATCACCCCTTTGATGGGAACCACACATGCTACACACCAAGCAGGGAAACCACAGCACAAACCATACCTCTGAGAGACTTCAGGACACCAACATTCCTTGGGCCCCAGGAGGGAATGTGACAGGATCCACAGGAACCAGGGGCTTTGGGAGGGACCTTGAAGAGGACCCTCAACCTCCCCCCACTTCAGCCGTGGGGTGTCTAATGCCCTTCTGAGGACTCCTCACCACAGCCAGTGCAGACGTTTTGACCTTGATTCCATATGAGGTCCAACAAGGTGGTCTTTGCCTTAGTCCGAGGAAAGATGACGCATGTTTCTGTCAGTGTTGCTCCCCCAAGGCCCACCCCTCCCCTGACCCCACTCCCTATGGTGCCTTCCTCTGATGTGTGTCAGTGTATGCTTGTGCGCACACCCAGAGAATCTACTCCACATTGCCAAAATATCCTGGGGTCTCAGGACCCCTAATTCCCACAGCAAACTATGTGGCAGGGAGACAGCCCTAGCCTAGGAGATCCTAACTCTCCCTTCATCTCAAGACTCTGCCCCTGCCAAGGCTGATTGGTAGTAACACACACACACACACACACACACACACACACACACACACACAAATAAAACTTCACAGGCTAAAACGTATTGACTGAAAATTTATAGAAGCAATATATAATTTTGGTACCTATTATCTGACTCAGTTGACCAAGTACCAATTATTATTCTTAAAGAAATCTTACAAAGACAGAATCTATAGTCATGAAATTATGATTAGGATAAGAAAACTTGACATTTATTTTTAAAAAGACTGATATCAAGTCAAACACTTGAAGGAAATGTAAAATGAGGATATCCCAGCCAGGAGCCCTGAGGCTGACAAACGCCCCTCCCGCCCCCACCGGCCCGGAGCGAGAGCGCAGGCGGGAGCGGCTGCAGGAGCGAGTGCGCAGGCGCGAGCGGCCTCAGGGGCGGGGGCGGAGGCGCAGGGACGCCTGAGCTCCCGGGCCGGTCCTGAGGGAAGGGAAGGTGGAGACTGGGTCGGTCCCCAGTGCGAGACGCCCCGGACCGGGGAGCAGCGCAGACACGAGTAAGTGCAGCTCTACCCGCAGCCCCTCACCGCGCGCCCCCGCCTGCCCAACGGCCAGCGGCCCCGACTCCTCCAGCCCAGAGGAGCGCGAGCCTCGCTCGGTCCTCGGCTCCGGGGTCGCCGCCAGCGGCCGCAGGGTGAGGACGCCGGGCCGGGGCCCCAGGGCGGTCGTGGAGCGGTGGGCGCCCCGCGCGCTCGCAGCCCTCCCTGCTCGGCGCCCCTCTACCGCGGGGGGCGGCCTCTGGGTCTGTGGGCGCCGCCTGGACCCGGTCGCCGCGGGCTCGCGGGTTCGGGACGGGGAGGTGCAGCCGAGGAACCCGAAGTTGGGGCCGCGGGGTGCGCGTCGGGCGCGGTGGGTCCGCAGGTGTGAGGAGGTCTCTGCTCCCGGGATGCGCGCCGGTGATGGGGGCGCACAGCTCGGGGATCCTGTTCGCTGGCCGCCGGCAGCGGGTGTTCAGATGGGCCTCCGTGCTCTTTCCTAAAGCCTTCTGGAGGATCTGCTACAAAAGGTTAAATTTCACTTTCAGCGTTTTCAGGCTTTCTTGACGGTCGCTGACTCTAAGAGCGCTTCCTGGAGGGCAGTTTGTGACATACTAACATGTAAGCAAAGTTTGAAATAAAACTATTCGCGCCTTTTTATGTTTTGGGGTATGGTGAACAGTTTTTCTTGATTGCGTTAGGCTTTTCAAGCAATAGGGCGACTTTTGGCGAAGCTGCACTGCTCTTAAGTTAAATGGTGAGGGTTTTGTCGCTAAGTCGTGTCCCAACTCTTGCGACCCCATGGACTGTAGCCCTTCAGGCTCCTCTGTCCGTGGAATTCTCCAGGCAAGAATACTTGAGTGGGTTGCCATTTGCTTCTCCAGGAGATCTTCCCGACCCAGGAATGGAACCCGAGTCTCTGGCATTGCAGGCGGATTCTTTACCAACTGAGCTACTAGGGAAGCTCCTAAGTTAAATGAGCATTTAAAAAATACTTCTTTGAGCAGTTACCAGAGACGCTCAAATATTTGAGAATTCTAGTTATAGTAATGGGCGTGGTTTCTTTGGTTTTTTGTTTGGTTTTGGGTCTTTGGTTGTTTTTTGTTGTTGGTTGGCTGGTTCTGGGATTTTTGGATATTTTGGGGGAGTGGGGGTCGGGGTAAAGTTTGCATTAGGAAGAGATGATATCCAAATCAGGGGAAATGTTTATTTCATGGTATTCTGGTATGCAGTGTTGCAGTTTAAAGTATCTAATCCTGGTTAAATCTCAGATTGGCTCCAGCAAATGGATATTTTTATTGAGAATAGTTTGGGTTTTGTTCTGTGGGTTTTATATGTGTGTGTTTTTTTTTAGTACAATCTGCTTATTTAGCATGCTTCAAATCATAATAGATTGTAGTTAACACTGGTGGTTGGTGCAAGGAACAATGCTTTGTAACACAGAGATGGGTTGTCTTTTTCCCCAGAAATTTTTTCTTGAGTTAGTAAATTTCCACGTAAAACTCTCAGGAGTGACTTTTGCTACAGCAGTTTGGTCTCTGTAATGAGGAATAAAAAGCATATCATTTCACTGTTGAAGATAATGGCATATATTATAAAGATAGGCATCTGGTACATAAAAGGAATTCGAGCTTTGAGTTTGGTGAATTAGTGTCCTCAATGAAATGGCTTGTCTCTTCGAAGAGAAGAAGAGCGATAACCACATGGTGATGACCAGGGTTCTTTCCCTACACTGAACACCAAGAGGAAGGGGAGGAGACAGAGTGATTTTCAGAAGAATTGACGTTCATTTATCAACCACGTACCCTCTTTCCTTGCTGTTTCTTAATTCCCAGAGAAATTAAAAACGTGGTTCCTAACCAGGATATTTGAATGGGAAAGGTCCTTTCAGTTCCCAGGCAGGTAACTGAATCCATTGTCTAAGCATTCATCTGCCTGTACCTTGGAAGTAACACTGAGAAAATCCTCTTCTCTAATGGATGAAGGGGGCAGAATAGGAGGGTGGTGGAGCTTTTTGGGGCAGGTTTTCCAAAAGTTGGAGCAAAAGTGAATCACTGTCTTCAAAGGAACAGACTCATTAGATACCAGCATTTGGACCTTAAGGTCTTTTGCAACATCATGTAGCTTGTTAGCAAAAATAATCCAGACCATAGAAAAATCCACGTGGTCAAATGCTTATTGGATGAAAAGTAATGAAAGAAGAAGAACATTCTGAAGATTTTTAATATCTGGTATTTGACCCAGATCAGTTGACTGAGTACAAATAAAGGTCAGTAAAGAAATCTTCCAGAGAGAGAATTTAGTCATTCAGCTGTGATGTGGACAAGAAACCTGCTATTTATTTGTTAAAAATTAATCCCAACTAAAATACTTTGTTAATTAGAAATAAATATGGATAAACTACATGTAGTTTACTATGCTGTGTTTTCAAAGCAGGATCAAGGAATTAAAAGTTACTGAAGTTTTCTCTGGCAAGTACTTTCTCAACATTATTTTTCAAATATTGTAATTCTGATTGCAGTGTGTATGAATCTCAGAGTAAAAACTGTTGAGGAATTGATATTCTCTGAGGTCAAATGACTGATTCAGAAGAGCAGGGTTAAATTGGAGGGTAAAACTGTCAGTAATACAAATTGATGTATGTCATTTTAAATGTACTAGCTTGAGGGCAATTTAAGTTGATCATATAATTAGCATAATTGTGTGTATAATGGTTTCTGCTAAATTACCACACAACTCCCCAAATTTCAGCAGCACAACACTATGGTTCCCACATCACAGCACTGGGTGGGTATTCACTTTGGGGAGACTGCACTCCTTCCGCTGGTCATTCAGGAACCCAGACTCCTCCCGTCCTATACCGTCTCCATTCCCTTAGACCTCATCCCCATATGCATCCATCAGCAGAAGGGGGCAAGAATATGGAGAAATGCATATGGAAGTTTATGATGAGCCAGCTCTGGAAGGATACAGGTCAGTTTCTCTGCTGCTGTTTTGGCCACAATCCATTTCTGTGGCCGCAAAAGTGACTGGGAAGTCTTCCAACTGTTCTCCCCAGGAAGGGAGAACAATTAAAGTTGTCAGCAACCGTGAGTAATTCATTTCGATTTAATTAGTTTTCAACTCTTTATTGGCTGTTTGCCTTACACCAAGCGCTGTGCAGAGTGTGACCTGAGAATTGATTGAGCAGCATCTTGATCTTGGAGGAGTTCTGAATCCTCAGGAGAGAAGACAGAGTATGAAGTGCCTGCCATCCTAGGAGAAGGGGATTAAGAGAACCTGCTTTGAAATTTCAGGGAATGATTCTAGATTTGAAAGCTGCCTGGAAATGATAGGATTTGGACTCCACTTTCAGAGATGAACCAGATATGATTGTGAAAGAAGCTGGCATCAGGAGCTGTAGAAACAGGTCCTGCGATACAGGGTATCATAAAGAATATTATGTCGTCATTGTTCAGTTGCTAAGTTGTGTCAGACTCTTTGTGACCCCACGGACTGCAACACATCAGGTTCCTCTGTATTCCACTACCTCCTGGAGTTTGCTCAAATATATGTCCATTGAGTCGGTGATGGTACCTAACCATCTCATCCTCTGCTGCCCTCATCTCCTTTTGATTCCAGTCCTTCCCAGTATCACGGTCTTTTCCAGTGGCTTTTCGTATCGGATGGCCAAAATATTGGAGCATCAGCAGCAGTCTTTCCAATGAATATTCAGGGTTACTTTCCTTTAGGTTTGAATGGTTGGGTCTCCTTGCAGTCCAAGGGATTCTCAAGAGTCTTCTCCAGCACCACAGTTCAAAAGCATCAGTTCTTTGGCACTCAGCTTTCTTTACAGTGCAACTCTCACATGCATATATGACTACTGGAAAACCATAGTTTTGACTATATGGACCTGTGTTGGCAAATTGATGTCTCTGCTCTTTAATAGGCTGTCTAGGTTTGTCAGAGCTTTCCTCCCAAGGAGTAAGTGTTTTTTAATTTCCTGACTGCTGTCACCATCTGCAGTGGTTTTGGAGCTCAAGAAAAGAAAATCTGTCACCGCTTCCACTTTTTCCCCTTCTTTTTGCCATGAAGTAATGAGACCAGATGCCATAATCTTAGTGTTTTGAATGTTGAGTTTCAAGCCAGCCTTTTCATTCTCCTTTTTACCCGTATCAAGAGGCTCTTTAGTTCCTCTTCACTTTCTGCCATTAGAGTGGTATCACCTGTATTTCTGAGGTGGTTGATATTTTCCCAGCAATCTTGATTACAGCTTGTGATTCATCCAGCCTGGCATTTCACATGATGTACTCTGCATGGAAGTTAAATAAGCAGGGTGACAATATACAGCCTTGTCATACTCCTTTCCCAATTTGGAACCAGTCCCTTGTTCCATGTCTGATTCTAGCTGTTGTTTCTTGACCCACATACAGGTTTCTCAGGAGTCAGGTAAGGTGGGCTGATACTCTCATGTCTTTAAGAGTTTTCCACAGTTTGTTGTGATCCACACAGTCAGAGGCTTTAGCATAGTCAATGAAGCAGTAGTAGATGTTTTTCTGAAACTCCCTTGCTTTTTCTATGATCCAGTGATGTTGGCAATTTGATCTCTGGTTCTTCTGCCTCTTCGAAACCCAGCTTGTACATCTGGAAGTTCCCAGTTCATGTACTGTTGAAGCCTGACTTGAAGGATTTTGAACATAATCTTAGAGGAGCGAGTACAATTTTACAGCAGTTTGAACATCCTTTGGCATTGCCCTTCTTTTGAATTGAAATGAACTCTGACCTTTTCCAGTCCTGTGGCCACAGGTGAGTTTTCCAAATTTGCTGATACATTGAGTTCAGCACTTTAACAGCACCATCTTTTAGGATTTTGATTAGCTCAACTGAAATTTCATCACCTCCACTAGCGTTGTTTGTAGTAAGCTTTCCTAAGGCCCACTTGACCTCACTCTCCAGGATGTCTGGCTCTAGGTGAGCGCCTACACCATCGTTACCATGGTCATTAAGACTTTTTTCTATACTTCTTCTGTGTATTCTTGCCACCTCTTCTTAATCTCTTCTGTTTCTATTACGTCTTTACATTTCTGTCTTTTATGGTGTTTTATTGTGTCCATTTTTGCATGAAATGTTCACTTAAATCTCCAATTTTCTTAAATATTTGCAGCCATTAAATTCACATTTTCTAAAATTACAAATGGATGGAATAACTACCCATATTAAGTGAAAAAGAGACCAGTAAGGTAAGGTAATTCCATTTTTTAGAATTCTGTGTAAATTTAGATGAAATCATACGTATATGTTGAATGATAGTTTTGTAGTTTTCTAAACTGTCTTACTAATATAAACAGAAAAGTATCATAAATTGCTTTGATTTGATAGACTAATTTCTATCCACCACACCCAGAGCTGGGTGTAGACAGGTGATCCTAGCAGGTTCCCACCGTCTCTCTGCTGGTGAGGTGGCAACAACCTCCTCTCTCCTCTGTGCTGTGGACCCAGGTCCTGGCTCAAGTCCTCAAGACAGTGTGAAGACAGACACCCCCAAAACACTGAGCCTTACAGAGTTTGGTTTGCTCTAATTGTAAGATTGTGACTGTGGCAAGTGTAAATGTTGACTTCTTTTTGCTGACAAAATCATGCACTCCTGCCATTTCTGAGAAAAGCCACCAGAGGGCAGTGTGGCTGCTTCTGACAAACACTGTCCCATTCACAACTGATGCAAGTTAGTCTTCATCAGAACACGTTTTATAAACTTACAGGACCTCTTTAAGGTATATTGATTTGCTTTTCTTCTTTAATCTTATTTGGAAGTTAATGGAAATTCACTACAATGACAAACATAAAGTGAGCCACTGACTAAGTTTTACCTTGGGACATGTAGACATGTAAAATTATGTGTCCAATCCCCTTCTTCGTCCACCTCTGTCCCTTCCTCTCTATATCCATCTGTAAACATCTGTGTAACCCATCTTTTGATAATCTACATACCATATCAGATATTTTTCAATCATGTTCCTACTTCTTTGTGACGTGAATGTTTCAGTAGTAAGTGGACTGCTTATAAGACAGCGGGAAGCAGTGTGAAGGTGAGCAGTAGGTCTCAGTGGGAGTCATCCAAACGGGGAGATCTGCTCAGCACAGCCAGGGTCAGGTCCATCCACACTGTCTCCTATCCTTAAAGCACTGAGTCTACCCTCTTGGGGGAACTTTGCTAAAATTTTGATTATTTTAAGCAACATCAGTGTTAAGATAATGAGTGATGGTTGTAGTAATTCTGGGAGAGAGCTAAGGTTATGATGTTAATGACCTGGTACTCTGCCTCCAACAATGTTCATTCTATTATCACCACTGCTCAGCCATCTGGGAGCAGAGACTGCTCCTTGATTTTGACTGTTACAGCCCTCCAGCCCAGTACTGGGCAAAGTAGATGTTCCAGTACTGCTGAATAAATACATTTGGGATCAGGACCTGACAGATTTGAGAATGTATTTGAAACTGGGATTCTCCCAGACCTGTCCCAATAGGAGGTCGTCATAAATCAGCTGCCTCCTCCCCTGCCAGGCCCTGTATACCTGCTGGCCTTCCCACAGTACCTCTCAGACAGGATGGACTTGGTCCTAGGTATTTCTCAGGTCAAATCTTACCATCTTCTCTGACTCCTTTCACGGGCTTTGGCCTCCTTAATTGTCCTGCTGTGTGACTGTCCACTCTAGGGCTCAGGGACCACCTCTGATTCCCTTCAGGATGTCATGTCAGAATAGTAGATTCTGTGGAGCTAAAGCTTAATGATGGGCTTTAATTGACGAGGCAATAATTATATGGACAAGGATAGCTTTGACATGACTACCTTTTATAGAAATAATGTTACTTACTCATTTGTGGTTGTACTGTGTCTTCGTTGCACAGGCTTTTCTCTAGTTGTGGTAAACAGCGGCTGCTCTGTAGTTGCGGTGTGTGAGCTTCTCACTGCGGTGGCTCCTCTTGTTGTGGAGCAGGGGTCTAGAGCGTTCGTTCCCGCTTCAGTAGTTGCCGCATATGGGCTCAGTAGTTGCTGTTCCTGGGCTCTAGAGTACAGGCTCAATAGTTGTGGTGCATGGGCTTAGTCGCTTCAAGGGATATGGGATCGAACCTGTGTCTCCTGCATTGGCAGGGAGATTTTTAACCACTGAGCCCCCAGGGAAGCCCATGACTATATCTTAATGGTGTTTTCCTTGAACAATTCATTTTAAACTTGATGGCATAAAAAGAAATGGTTTTTCTCTGAAGTCAGCATGGTTGCTGAATTTCAGCCTTTCTCTGATGATGCTCTAAAAGACCTGATACACACCAAGAGAAACATAAGTAAATTGTGTCATGTTATAATGTGGTATAGAGTAGTATAATGCTAAAAACTACTGTTATCCATTTGTGCTAGAGTAATTGTTTACTGGGTATGAATATTGACCTGTCAAATTTCTCGTGCTTTGATGAAATTCAGTGCTTTTTTCCTACACTAAATACCAGGATGAAGAGTTCAAGACAGAATAATTTTAAGATGAATTGTTCATTTCCCCACCATGGACTCTCTTTTCTTGATGTTTCTTTGTTCCCAGAGAAATGAGAGATGTGGTTTCTAACCAGGATATTTGAGAGGAAAAGATTCAGTTCCTCAGGAGGTGACTGGGAACCATTTGGTGGCTTTCATCTGCGTGGACCTTGGAAGGAGATGAGAGAAAATCCTTTTTTATTTTCGAATGAAGTGGAGAGACCAGAGGGTGGACTCTTTGGGAAAACAGTTCAAAAAGGTGAGTCAAAACTGAGTATCTGTCAAAAAAGAGTATCTGTCATCAAAGAAGTAGGCCTATTGGACACCCAGTTTGACTTAGGGACACGTGGGCCATCATGGTGATTTCTAGGAAAAATAATCAACACCAATGAAAACTCCACATGGTATAAATGTGTTACTAACTGAAAATCGATGGTCAGTTGACCACCAGTTGACCAAGTACAAATAATGATCATAAAGAAATCTTACAAAAAGAAGAAACTCTTAAAAAGGCACATCTATAAATCATAAATTATGATTTAGATAAGAAACCTTGCTATTTATTTGAAAAATTTTTGACCCCAAGTAAAACAGTTACAGTAAATTAAAAATAAACAGTAATATCCAGGTCAGGGGTGCTGAGGGTGCAGGGTGGCTGCGAGGTCCGGCTCCATCTCCAGCGAGTGCGCAGGCGTGAGCGGGGCAGGTGCGAGGGCGGGGGCGTGGGGACGCCTGAGCTCCCAGGACCCTCGCTGAGGGAAGGGAAGGTGGAGACCGGGTCGGTCCCCAGTGCGAGACGCCCCGGACCGGGGAGCAGCGCAGACACGAGTAAGTGCAGATCTACCCGCAGCCCCTCACCGCGCGCCCCCGCCTGCCCAACGGCCAGCGGCCCCGACTCCTCCAGCCCAGAGGAGCGCGAGCCTCGCTCGGTCCGCGGCTCCCGGGTCACCGCCACCGGCCGCAGGGCGAGGACGCCGGGCCGGGGCCCCAGGGCGGTCGTGGAGCGGTGGGCGCCCCGCGCGCTCGCAGCCCTCCCTGCCCGGCGCCTCTGGAGTCTCCTCTCGGCGGGGCTGCCCCACGACCGCGGGGGGCGGCCTCTGGGCCTGCGGACGCTGCCTGGGCCCCGTCGCTTCGGGTGCGCGGATCCGAGACGGGGAGGTGCCACCGAGGAGCGCGAAATTGGGGCCGCCGGGTGTGCGTCGGGCGCGGTGGGTCCGCAGGTATGAAGGAGTCTCTGCTCCCCGGATGCGCGGGGGTGATGGGGGCGCACAGCTCGGGGATCCTGTTCGCTGGCCGCAGGCAGCAGCGGGTGTTCAGATGGGCCTCCGTGCTCTTTCCTAAAGCCTTCTGAAGGATCAGGTACAAAGGCTTAAAGTTCACTTTCACGCGCAGTGTTTTCGGGCTTTATTGACTGACTGTGATAACTCACCGAGCGCTTCCAGGAGGGTAATTCGTGACATGCTAGCACCTAAGCAAAGTTTCAAGTAAAGTAGTCCCCGCCTTTTAATGTTTTTGCGTATGGAGGGCTTTTTGAACAGTTTGTTTTTGTTTCTGTTCATCTTTTCCAGCAACAGACCATTGAGAAACGGCATTACTCTAAGTTAAAGGAGCATTTAAAATGTTTATTTCTGCACAGTAATCATAGATGCTAAAGTATTTTCGAATTCTAGCATCTACAAAGAGCTCGGTGGTTGTTTGGTAAATTTTGCTTGAAGGGAAGACTTTGGAATCCAGAGAAATGTTCATTTCATGAAATTGTGGTGCCCCCTTTTGCAATTTTGAATATCTAACCCAGGGGAATTCTCAGATTTTTTTCCAGAAAATGCATATTTTGTCTGAGAATAGTTTGGGTTTCGTTCTGTGGTTTTTATGTGCCATTTGTTGGTACCTACTTCAGTTCAGTTCAGTTCAGTCACTCAGTCGTGTCCGACTCTTTGCGACCTCATGAATCGCAGCACGCCAGGCCTCCCTGTCCATCACCAACTCCTGGAGTGTACTCAAACTCAGGTCCATCGAGTGGTGATGCCATCCAGCCATCTTGTCCTCTGTCATCCCCTTTTCCTCCTGCCCCCAATCCCTCCCAGCATCAGGGTCTTTTCCAATGAGTCAACTCTCTGCATGAGGTGGCCAAAGTATTACAGTTTCAGCTTCAGCACCAGTCCTTGCAACAAACACCCAGGACTGATCTCCTTTAGGATGGACTGGTTGTATCTCCTTGCAGTCCAAGGGACTCTCAAAAGTCTTCTCCAACACTACAGTTTAAAAGCATCAACTTTTCAGCACTCAGCTTTCTTCACAGTCCAGCTCTCACATCCATACATGACCACTGGGAAAACCATAGCCTTGATTAGACGTACCTTTGTTGGCACAGTTATGTCTCTGCTTTTTAATATGCTACCCAGATTGGTCATAACTTTCCTTCCAAGCAGTAAGCGTCTTTAAATTTCATGGCTGCAATCACCATCTGCAGTGATTTTGGAGCCCCCCAAAATGAAGTCTGACACTGTTTCCACTGTTTCCCCATGTATTTCCCATGAAATGGTGAGACCGGATGCCATGATTTAGTTTTCTGAATGTTGAACTTTAAGCCTACTTTTTCACTCTCTTCTTTCACTTTCATCAAATACGAGACCACCTGACCTGCCTCTTGAGAAACCTGTATACAGGTCAGGAAGCAACAGTTAGAACTGGACATGGAACAACAGACTGGTTCCAAATAGGAAAAGGAGTTTGTCAAGGCTGTATATTGTCACTGTGCTTATTTAACTTATATGCAGAGTATATCATGAGAAATGCTGGGCTGGAAGAAGCACAAGCGGGAATCAAGATTGGCAGGAGAAATATCAATAACCTCAGATATGCAGATGACATCACTGTTATGGCAGAAAGTGAAGAGGAACTAAAAAGCCTCTTGATGAAAGTGAAAGAGGTACCTACTTAGGAGGCTTCAAAACAATCTAATTAAAACTAGTGATTGGTGCAAAGTACTATGCTTTGTAACACAGAGATAGGTTGTCTTTCTCTATCAAAATTGTTTCTTGAGTTAGCAAATTTTTCCCTTGAAACAGTCAGGAATGACTTTTTAAAACCCTGCAGTTGGGGGATCGGGATGGGGAATACGTGTAAATCTATGGCTGATTCATATCAATGTATGACAAAACCCACTGAAATGTTGTGAAGTAATTAGCCTCCAACTAATAAAAAAAAATAAATTAATTAAAAAAAAACAAAAAACAAAAAAAAAAAACCCTGCAGTTCTGACTCTGATAATTAGGAAGAACATTGTTTCGCTGTTGAAGATAATGGCAGACATTTCAAAGATGGACAACAGGTACACAAGAGAAATTCGAGTGCTCAGTTCGGTGCATTGGTGTCGGCAATAAAGCTGAGTTTCTCTTCTAAGGGAAAAAGAAGGAGAACCACCTGGTGATGACCGCGGCTCTTTCCGTGCACCACACACCCAGAGGAAGGGGAGGAGGTGCAGTGATTCTCAGATGGATTGGCCGTATGTTCATTTCCCAACCACAGACTTCCTTTCCTTGATGTTTCTTGACTCCCAAAGAAACTAGAAGTGTGGTTCCTTACCAGGATATTTGAATGGGAAAGATCCTTTCAATTCCTAGGCACATGACGAGATCCATTGTGTAGCTTTCATCTCCCTGAACCTTGTAAGTAGCTCTGAGAACGTCTTCTTCTCTATTGAGTTAGGCAGAAAGGGAGGGTGGTGGAGCCTTGGGGGCAAATGTTGCAAAAACTGGACTCAAACTTAATCACTGTCTTCAAAGAAATAGACTGGATGCCAGAATTTTGATCTTAAGGCCTCTTGCAACATTAGGGAAATCATCAGTAGTGGAAGTGTTCCAACCCATATAAAACTCCATGAGATCAAATGTATTATTGACTGAAAATTGATGAAAGGAAAAGAACATTTTTAAATTTTCTGATAGCTGATATTTGACCCAAGTCAGTCAACCACATACAGGTACTGATCACTAAAGAATCTCCCAAAAAGGATATTTATAGTCATTCAGCTGTGATGCAGTTAAGAAACCTATCATTTATGTTTTTAAACTGAATCCCAACTTAAATATTTTCAATTAGAAATAAATATGGATAAACCACAACTAGTTTGCTGTGCTATGCTTTCAAATCAAGATCAAGGAATTAAAATCTCCTATTGAAGTTTTCTCCTGAAAATACTTTCTCTACACTGTGTTTCAAATATTATTATAATTCTTACTGCAGTTTTTATTAAGGTCAGAATTTAAAATGTTGAGGAATTGAAGTTCTCTGAGTTCAAATGACCGAGTCAGAATTAACAAGGTTAAACTGGATGTTAAAACTATTAATGGTACAAAATTTACTTTTGTTATTTAAATGTATTAGATTGATGGCTATTTAAGTTCATCCTATGATGAACATTTTTGTGGATATAATAGTTTATGCTGAATTATCAAATAACTTAAAATTTCAGAAGCACATCACTCTGTTTCCCACATGACAGTGCTGAGTGGATGTTCACCCTGGGGAGACGGCACTTGCTCATGTGGTCATTCAGGAGCCCAGACTTCTCCTCTCCTTGGCCTCTTCCATCCCAAGTATCTCATCCCCATCTATCCATCAGTAGAAGGGGCAGGAACTTGGAGAAATGCCTGTGGGAGGTTATAGTAGGCCAGGATGCAACATCAGTTTCTCTCCTACTTCATTGGCCATGATGTGGTCCTGTGGCCACGGAAGAAGCTGGGAAGTCTTCCAGTAGTGTGCCCCAGGAAGGGCAGTGAATTTTCATGGAAAATCAACTTTGTCCATGTAAAAATAAAATAGTAACCCCCAAGGAAAAGTAAAACTGAGAGAAATTCCTTAAGAGAGCATAGAAAATGGACCCATTCTAGCTAACAGAGACCCCAAATAAAACAGAGTCATGAGGTCATAACAGACCTGAGATGAAGTAATGTTCTGAGTTCTTAGAAAACCACAAACGAAAGCTCTGAAGCGTTCTGATCCTGCTAAGGGTCCTGCCTGTGAGCACTCTGAAGGAGACATTCCATTGACCGCCAGTCGTGGCAGACTGCGGTCCCGCTGCCAGGATTTGTGCTCAGGCTGCACAGGGCCATTTAACCCCTCACAAGTCTCCCGGCTGAGCATTCTGGGGCTTTTGCTTTTTAAAAGTTCTTCCCTCCCTTCAGCCCCGGGAATGTGCTTTCAGTTACAGGCAAGAATTGTGTGTCCCCAGTTTGCAAACCTTGCGGACAGTTCCCTGTCTTTTCGCTTCAGGTAACACTGATCGTTTTCTGGAATTTATTTACAATTTTAGGATGACATCAGCAATAACAAGTAACTCATTTAGACCTATTGTGTTTCAAATCTCTATTGGACATTTACCATACAATGTGCACTGTGCACAGAGCAGACTGAGGATCCGTTGAGCAGTGTCCTGGTCTGGGAGGAGCTCTTAAAGGAGAGGAGACATGGTATGAAGGGCCTGCTGTCCTAGCAGAAAGGATAAAAGAGAACCTGCTTTGAAAATTCAAGGAATGATACTAGATTTGGACGTTGCCTGGAGCTGATAGGTTCTGGACACCACTTTCAGAGATGAACAAGATACGTTCAGAGGAAGCTGGCATCAGGAGCTGTAGAAACAGGTCCTGTGATACAAGGTATCATAAGGAATATTTGTAGCTATTAAATTAACATCTTTTAAATTTATAAATATAGAGAATAATTACTCATATGAAGTGAAAAGGTCACCGGTAACATCAGGCAATCCCATTTTTTAAAATGCTATGTAATTGTAGGTGAAATTATGCAGACTATTTTGAATGATAGTTTCCCAAATTTCTAAAACATTTTGTTAACATACTCAGAAGAAAGCTATGAAAATTCTTTGGTTAGATAGACTGATCTCTATGCTAGACACACAGAGCTGGGGTATAGGCAAGTGATCCCACCCAGCAAGTTCCCACCCTTTCCCTGCAGGTCCCAAGAGGTGGCTACCTCCTCTCTCTTCTCTGTTGTGGTCCCAGGGCCTAACTCAGGGGCTCAACCATCACTCTCTGAAATTCTGCACTTGGAGAGTGATGTATTCTGTCATAGTCAAGACAGTGATTTCCACTAGACGGCTCTCCTGAAACAATGAGACTTGCAGAATTTGGTTTGCTCATAGCAAGACTGTGAAGATGGCAACTGGTTGTTAGCCTCTTTGGCAGCAGAACCATGGAGCCCTGCAGTGCTCCTGCTATTTCTCACAGGGCCACCAGAGGGGAGTGTGTAGCTGCTTATGGCCAACACTGCAAGGAGATCCAACTAGTCAATCCTAAAGGAAATCAATCCTGAATATCCATTGGAAGGAATGATGCTGAAGCGGAAACTCCAATATTTGGTCCACCTGATACGAAGAACCAACTTATTGGAAAAGAGCCTGATGCTAGGGAAGATGGAAGGCGGGAGGAGAAGGGGACGACAGAGGATGACATGGCTGGATGGCATCACCGACTCAATGGACATGAGTTTGAGTACACTCCGGGAGTTTGTGATGAACAGGAAGGCCTGGCGTGCTGCAGTCCACGGGGTCGCAAAGAGTCAGCCATGACTGAGCCACTGAACTGACTGACTGCCCCATTCAAAAGAGTCCTTTTCCAGTTGAACTTCCTCAGAACATATTTTATAAACTTAAGGGAATTTCTTTAAAATATATTTCCATGCTTTTCATCTCCAGTTTCATTTGGAGACGAGTGAAAAGCCATTACAAGTAACACATGTAAGGTGAGCCCCTGTTTGAAGGTTGTCCCTTGTGACACACCTGTGTGCTCAGCCGCTCAGTCAAGCCCAGCTCTTTGTGATGCCATGGACTGTAGACCAGGCTCCTCTGTCCATGGGGTTTTGCTGGCAAGAATGCTGGAGTAGGTTGCCACTTCCTACTCCAGAGGAATCTTCTCGACCCAGGGACGGAGCCCGTATCTCATGTGTTTCCTGCATTGGCAGGTGGGTTCTTTCCCACTGCAGCAGCTGGATATCGATGGGTAAAATTCTGTGCCAGCCCCTTTGTTTCTTCTCTCCCCCTCATCCATCTATAGATAACTGTCTCTCTGAAACGCCTTTGGAGAATCCGTGTAACATGATCAGAGCTATTTTTCCATCATGTTGATCCTTCCTTGTGATGTCAGTGTTTGTGTAACAGATCATCTGCTCCTATGACACTGGGTATGTCCCTGAGCCCTGGGAGACAGTGTTCAGGTGGGCAGGAGGTCTCAGTGGGAGTCATCCAAACGGGGAGATCTGCTCAGCACAGCCAAGGCCAGCCCACATTGTCTTCTATCCCCAAAACACTGAGTCTGCTTCCCTCCCAGCCACCCATTGGCCCCAACCCCAGGGCACTTGGCTAAAATCCTGTATATCCTGAGGAAGCATCAGGGTCAGAACAATGAACAGTGGTTCTAATCATTGTGAGAGAGAGATGAGGTTCTGTGTTTTCAGTTCTTAGATTTATGTGTCTTGATTCATTGTGTTATTATTTTAAATTTTCATTGTCATATCATTCTTTGCAGTGCTGTTAGTTTCTGCTGTGCAGCAAAGTAAATCAGTTCTTTACATATATATATATACACCCTGTTTTTAGATTCTGTTCCCACGTAGGTTATTACAAAGAACTGAATAGAGTTCCCTGGGCTCTCCAGTAGGCCTTTCTCTATTTTATGTGTAGTAGAGTGTATTTGTCGATCCTAATTTATCCTTCACCCTTCTTTGCTACCGTAAGTCTGTTCTCTACATCTGAGACTCTATGTCTGTAAATAGGTTTATCTGTACCATTCTTTCAGATTCCATATGTAAGTGACATCATATGATATTTGTCTTTCTCTATCAGGCTTCACTCAGGATGACAATCTCTAGGTTCATCCATGTTGCACACATAGCATTATTTTGTTCTTTTTAAGAGTCGGTAATATTCCATTGTAAACATGAGCCACATCTTCTCTTTCTATTCCTCCATTGAGGAACATTTAGTTGCTACCGTCTTCTGGCTATTGTAAATAGTGCTGCAACGGGCATTGGGGAACATGTATCTTTTCAAATTGTGGTTTTCTCTGGATACATGCCCAAGAGTAAGATGACTCTATCATATGGTAAGTCTTATTTTCAGTCTTTTAAGAACCTTCATACTGTCAGACAGAACTGAGCAACTGCACTGAACTGATACTGTTTTCCATAGTGGCTGTACCAGTGTACATTCTCACCAACAATGTACGAGGCTTCCCTTTTCTCCACACCCTCTGCAGCATTTATTGTTTGTAGATTTTTTGATGATGGCCATTCTGAGTGGTATGAGCTGATACCTCATTGGAGTTTTGATTTGTGTTTCTCTAATGATTAGTGATGTTCAGTGTCTTTTCATGTTCCTCTTGGCCACCTGTATGCCTTCTTTGGAGCAATGTGTATTTAGATCTTCCACCTATTGTTTGATTGGGGATATTAGTTTGTTTGTTTGTTTGTTTTTTTAAGTGTTGAGCTGCATGAGCTATTGCATATTTTGAAGATGAATCCCCTGTTGGTCACTTCATTTGCAGATCTTTTCTTCCTTTCTGTGGGCTCTTTTCATTTTAGGAGAACACTGTCTCCCAGGGGTCAGTTTTTAAGTTTGATTAGGCTGCATTTTTTTATTTTTGTTTTTATTTTCATCACTCTAGGAAGTGGCTTATAGAAGATCTTTCTGCGATGTATGTCAGAGAGTGTTCTGCCTATGTTTTCCTCTTAACGTTTTTATAGTGCCTAGTCTTCCATTTAGATCTTTAATCCATTTTGAGTTTATTTTTATGTGTGGTGTTAGAGATTGTTGTGATTTGATTCTTTTCCATGAAACTGTCCAGTTTTCCCAGCACCACTTATTGAAGAGACTATCTTTTCTCCATTTTCTCTTCTTGTCTCTTTTGTCATAGATAAGGTGAACATAGGTGTGTAGGTTTATCTCTGGCTATGTCTCTTGACTCATTTTCCAGTTAGCCTTTCTAAATCTTGTTTACACAGCTCCAGCCACATCATGAGAAATGCTGGGCTGGATGAAACACAAGCTGGAAACAAGATTGCTTGGAGAAATGTCAATCACCTCCGACATGCCGATGACACCACACCTATGGCAGAAAGAGAAGAACTGAAGAGCCTCTTGATGAAAGTAAAAGAGGAGAGTGAAAAAGTGGCTTAAAGCTCAACATTCAGAAGACTAAGATTACGGCATCTGGTCCCATCACTTCATGGCAAATAGATGGGGAAACAGTGACACACTATATTGAGGGCTCCAAAATAACTGCAGCTGGTGACTGCAGCCATGAACTTAAAAGACGCTTACTCCTTTGAAGAAAAGTCGTGACCAACCTAGACAGCATATTAAAAAGCAGAGACATTCCTTTGCCAACAAAGGTCCATCTAGTCAAAGCTGTGGTTTTTCCAGTAGTCATGTATGGATGTGAGAGTTGGACTCTAAAGAAAGCTGAGCACCGGAGAATTGATGCTTTTGAACTGTGGTGTTGGAGAAGACTTTTGAGAGTCCCTTGGACTGCAAGGAGATCCAACCAGTCCATCCTAAAGGCAATCAGTTCTGAATATTTGTTGGAAGGACTGATGCCAAAGCTGAAACTCCAATACTTTGGCCACCGGATGTGCAGAGCTGACACATTTGCAAAGACCCTGATGCTGGGAAAGATTGCAGATGGGAGGAGAAGGGATCACCAGAGGATGAGATGGTTGGATGGCCTCACCAACTCGGGCGTGAGTTTGAGTAAACTCCGGGAGTTGGTGATGAACAGGAAGGCCTGGCGTGCTGCAGTCCACGGGGTCGCAAAGAGTCAGCCATGACTGAGCCACTGAACTGACTGACTGCCCCATTCAAAAGAGTCCTTTTCCAGTTGAACTTCCTCAGAACATATTTTATAAACTTAAGGGAATTTCTTTAAAATATATTTCCATGCTTTTCATCTCCAGTTTCATTTGGAGACGAGTGAAAAGCCATTACAAGTAACACATGTAAGGTGAGCCCCTGTTTGAAGGTTGTCCCTTGTGACACACCTGTGTGCTCAGCCGCTCAGTCAAGCCCAGCTCTTTGTGATGCCATGGACTGTAGACCAGGCTCCCCTGTCCATGGGATTTTGCTGGCAAGAATGCTGGAGTAGGTTGCCACTTCCTACTCCAGAGGAATCTTCTCGACCCAGGGACGGAGCCCGTATCTCATGTGTTTCCTGCATTGGCAGGTGGGTTCTTTCCCACTGCACCAGCTGGATATCGATGGGTAAAATTCTGTGCCAGCCCCTTTGTTTCTTCTTCTCTCCCCCTCATCCATCTATAGATAACTCTCTGAAACGCCTTTGGAGAATCCGTGTAACATGATCAGAGCTATTTTTCCATCATGTTGATCCTTCCTTGTGATGTCAGTGTTTGTGTAGCAGATCATCTGCTCCTATGACACTGGGTATGTCCCTGAGCCCTGGGAGACAGTGTTCAGGTGGGCAGTAGGTCTCAGTGGGAATCAGTCCAGGGGGGAGGTCTGCTCAGCACAGCCCAGGCCAGTCCACATTGTCTTCTATCCCCAAAACACTGAGTCTGCTTCCCTCCCAGCCACCCATTGGCCCCAACCCCAGGGCACTTGGCTAAAATCCTGTATATCCTGAGGAAGCATCAGGGTCAGAACAATGAACAGTGGTTCTAATCATTGTGAGAGAGAGATGAGGTTCTGTGTTTTCAGTTCTTAGATTTATGTGTCTTGATTCATTGTGTTATTATTTTAAATTTTCATTGTCATATCATTCTTTGCAGTGCTGTTAGTTTCTGCTGTGCAGCAAAGTGAATAAGTTATATATATATATACACACCCTCTGTTTTTAGATTCTGTTCCCATGTAGGTTATTACAAAGAACTGAATAGAGTTCCCTGTGCTCTGCAGTAGATCTTTCTCTGTTTTGTGTGTAGTAGAGTGTATTTGTCGATCCTAATTTATTCTTCACCCTTCTTTGCTACCGTAAGTCTGTTCTCTACATCTGAGACTCTATGTCTGTAAATAGGTTTATCTGTACCATTCTTTCAGATTCCATATGTAAGTGACATCATATGATATTTGTCTTTCTCTATCAGGCTTCACTCAGGATGACAATCCCCAGCTTCATCCATGTTGCACACATAGCATTATTTTGTTCTTTTTAAGAGTCGGTAATATTCCATTGTAAACATGAGCCACATCTTCTCTATCTATTCCTCCATTGAAGAACATTTAGTTGCTACCGTCTTCTGGCTATTGTAAATAGTGCTGCAGTGAACATTGGGCAACATGTATCTTTTCCAATTCTGGTTTTCTCTGGATATATGCCCAAGAGTAAGATGACTATATCATATGGTAAGTCTTATTTTTGGTCTTTTAAGAACCTTCATACTGTCAGACAGAACTGAGCAACTGCACTGAACTGATACTGTTTTCCATAGTGGCTGTACCAGTGTACATTCTCACCAACAATGGACGAGGCTTCCCTTTACTCCTCACCCTCTGCAGCATTTATTGTTTGTAGATTTTTTGATGATGGCCATTCTGAGTGGTATGAGCTGATACCTCATTGGAGTTTTGATTTGTGTTTCTCTAATGATTAGTGATGTTCAGTGTCTTTTCATGTTCCTCTTGGCCACCTGTATGCCTTCTTTGGAGCAATGTGTATTTAGATCTTCCACCTATTGTTTGATTGGGGATATTAGTTTGTTTGTTTGTTTTTTTTTTTGTAAGTGTTGAGGTGCATGAGCTGTTGCATATTTTGAAGATGAATCCCCTGTTGGTCACTTCATTTGCAGATCTTTTCTTCCTTTCTGTGGGCTCTTTTCATTTTGGGAGAACACTGTCTCCCAGGGGTCAGTTTTTATGTTTGATTAGGCTGCATTTTTTTATTTTTGTTTTTATTTTCATCACTCTAGGAAGTGGCTTATAGAAGATCTTTCTGCGATGTATGTCAGAGAGTGTTCTGCCTATGTTTTTCTCTTAACGTTTTTATAGTGCCTAGTTCTACATTTAGATCTTTAATCCATTTTGAGTTTATTTTTATGTGTGGTGTCAGAGATTGTTCTGATTTGATTCTTTTACATGAACCTGTCCAGTTTTCCCAGCACCACTTATGGAAGAGACTATCTTTTCTCCATTGTCTATTCTTGTCTCTTTTGTCATAGATAAGGTGAACATAGGTGTGTAGGTTTATCTCTGGCTATGTCTCTTGATTCATTTTCCAGTTAGCCTTTCTAAATCTTGTTTACACAGCTGCAGCCACATCATGAGAAATGCTGGGCTGGATGAAACACAAGCTGGAATCAAGATTGCTGGGAGAAATATCAATAACCTCAGACATGCAGATGACACCACACCTACGGCAGAAAGAGAAGAACTGAAGAGCCTCTTGATGAAAGTAAAAGAGGAGAGTGAAAAAGTGGCTTAAAGCTCAACATTCAGAAGACTAAGATCACGGCATCTGGTCCCATCACTTCATGGCAAATAGATGGGGAGACAGTGACACACTATATTTTGGGCTCCAAAATCACTGCAGATGGTGACTGCAGCCATGAACATAAAAGACGCTTACTCCTTTGAAGAAAAGTTATGACCAACCTAGACAGCATATTAAAAAGCAGAGATACTGGAGAAGGAAATGGCAACCCACTCCAGTATTCTTGCCTAAAAAATCCCATGGATGAGTAGCCTGGTGGTCTACAGTCCATGGGGTCGCCAGAGTCGGACACGACTTTGCGACTAAACCATCACCACCACTCACCCTACTATTACCTACAGCACTGTTTCAGTTCTGATGCCAGATGTGCGGGTTTTCCACACATCGCACCCTTAAGTGACATCAGCTGGGTGTCAGTTTACCCAATTCTGACATTGTCCATCTGGAGATAGTGTCAAATCTTTCAGGTTAGGAGTCCCGTAAGACTGCCCCCACTTCCTGCTAGGTGCCACTGTCAGGCCAGCTTGTGCTTCTTAGCCACTGGCTATAAATTGTAGGCTCCTGTCAACACCTCGAATTTGAATAATTTGCTGGAGTGTCTCACAGAATCCAGGCAAACATTTTACTTACCAGATTCCTGGTTTATTATAATAGGATATACCACAGGAAAGCCAGACAGAGGTGCATAGGGCTAAGTGTGTTGAAGGGCAAAGGGCTTCCATGTCCCTTCTGGGTGTACAGCTTCCCCAGCACCTTCACACGTTCATCAGCCCGGAAGCTCTCCAACTGTGTTTTGGAGTTTTTTTTTTTTCTTTAATGGAGACTTCTTTATGTAGGGGCGTGAGTGTGTGTGTGTGTGTGTGTGTGTGTGTGTGTGTGTGAGAGTCGCTCAGTGTTGTCTGACTTTGTGACACCATGGACTGTCGCCCACCGGGCTGCTTTGTCCCTGGGATTCTCTGCGCAGGAATGCTGGAGTGGGTTGCCATTTCCTTCTCCAGAGGATATTTGCAAGACAGGGATTGAACCTGGGTCTCCTGCATTGCAGGCAGATTCTTTATGGTCTGAGCCACCAGGGAAGCCTGATCAAGGTTTTGATTGATGAAATCATTGGCCTTTGGTGATTGGCTTAACCTCTGTCCCTCTCTTCCTGGAGGTCAGGGGGTGGGATTGAAAATTCTAATCCTCTAATCCTCGTTGGTTCTCTTGGCAACCTGCCTCCGACATTAGGGACTTTCTGATATCTTATTAACATAAACTCAGGTGTGGTTGAACTAGGGCTTGTTATGAATAATAAAAGACACCCATTTTAACTTTTTTTACTGGAGCTATTTTGGTAACTAGGAACACAATTAAATGTAACAAAAGATGCCCCTGTGGTTCATATAGGAAATTTCAAGGGTTTAGGAGCTCTGTGCCTGGTACAGTGGGCTTTCCTGGTGTCTCAGTAGTAAATAGTCTGCCTGCCAGTGCAGGAGACACAGGTTCAATCTGTGGGTTGGAAAGATCCCCTGGAGAAGGAGGTGACGGCCCCCTCCAGTATTCTTGCTTGGGAAATCCCATGGACAGAGGAGCCTGGCAGGCCATAGTCCATGATGTTGCAAAAGAGCTGGACACAATTTAGTGACTAAACAGCAACAACAACGGTGGACAAAGACCAAATGTATATTTCTTATAAATCACAATATTACATATAGTATGTATTTAGTGAAAAGTTTTAATTTTTACTTAGTGAAAACTTAGGAATTCAAATGCCAGCTCAGTCACCAATTAGGTGTGTAACTTTATACAAATTTTATTTTCTGTTTGTTTAATTTACATAAGAAATATAAAAGAACATTCTTTTAGTAACTGAGTAAGCAGTATGAAAGTGTGTAGAGTAAAATGTGAAAGTCCCCCTCTACCCTTTATTCCCAACCAAAAAACACAAAATCTTTTTCAGAGGTACTGTTTTTAGTTAACTTTCCTAATCTTTCTTTTTATGAATTTATGAAAATATTTGAATATAAACACAATAGAGGAGAAGGAAATGGCAACCCACTCCAGTACTTGCCTAGAGAATTCCGTGGACAGAGGAGCCTGGTGGGCTGCTGTCCACGGGGTCACACAGAGTCGGACATGACTGAAGCGCCTTAGCAGCAGCAGCAGCCCTGCTTGGAGAATGCCCTTGACATGCACCTCTGTGTAGAAAAAAAAAAAAAAAAAAGAAAAAAAAAACAACAATAGAATTTTTAAAATGTAAATAGGATTGTACTACACTTAAAGTGTCTTGAGGATCTTTGCATGTTAGTTGACATGTATAGCAGCTCCATAAGATTTTGTAATAAGATTTTGTAATTATGGAGCATGATAGTTCACTGATTTCCAGTTGATAAACACTGACTTTTTTCCTCAGTTGGACTATTACAAATATTGCTGCAGTTAACACTCACACATCCAGATTTGCAGGCACATGTGTGAATATTTTGTATATTTTGTAAGATAGGTTACTAGAGGTAAAATTGCCTTGTGAAAGAGTCTATGCTTAAAAAAATTTGCAAATATTTTATCACATTGCTTTTGAAATTCCTCAGTGTACCTTTGCATCTGGGATGATACTTGGCAAAGGGCCCATCATGGACTCCTACACATACAGGTGGTTGTGATACAGGAAAGGAACTCTGAGCCTTGGGGAACTGACTGTATATAACACTAGTACTCTTCCCTGGAGACTCCCAGGGACAGAAGAGCCTGGGGGGCTAGAGTCCGTAAGGGTGCAGAGAGTCAGACGTGACTGAAGTGGCTTAGCATGCCCATAGACAGCAGAAATGGGCCTGCTTTTTTCCCTGGGGAAACAGTACTGCTCCCTCAGGGTTGCTTGCTGCACACACAGTCCTGAGAAATGGCCTGGGTAAAAAGCATCCAGGGCCTTGCCTTCTTGGTACACCCCACAAGGGCATGTCGGTGTGCTCGGGAGCCTGGGCAGATTGTCCCTGCCAGCACCAGTGTTTTTTCTCTAGGTGCATCCAGTGCTATAAGCCAGAGACATGAATTGTTTTTGTCACCTTCTTCTCCTTTATTCATTTCATCACCAAATCCTTTAAATCTTATCTCTTAAATATTTTTCAAATAATTCTACTACTTTCTCTATTATCACCTCCCTAGGCTGTTATCTTCTACTTATATTACTACTTTGCCTCTTAACGATTATTCTTGCATCCACTCTTGCCCTCTTCCAACCTATTCTCCCACACTCCAGTCAAGAGGGAGCTTTTGAAAACACAGATATAATCATGCCACCTGACTGATGTAAAACCTTTTAGTGGTTTTCTTCTGCTGTTAACATAGGTGTTGGTCTTTAACATTGCCAACAAGAATTTGCATTGTCTGGTAGTTTCCATATGTTCATTGTTAGTATATAGAAATACAGTTGCAATTGAACTTGGTATATTGACTTTGTATTCTATGACCTTGAACAGTCACTTGTTTTATTAGTGGTTTCTTAAGGGATTCTTTGGGATAGTCTATATAGCCAATCAAGTTAGCTTTGAGCAGATACATTTTTATATCTTCTAATTCATGTGATTTTTATATTTCTTTCTTAACCTTGGTATGCTATCCAAGACTTTCAGTGTGATGTTGAACAGGAATGGTGAGAGTGGACATCTTTGCCTTGTCTTGATGACAGAAACAAGATAATAGGAACAAAATAGTATTCCAGTTTTTCTTCATTAAGGATGGCACTAGTGGTGTGTAGTTTTGTAGATGTCCTTAGCACGGTGAAGAAGTTTCCTTCTATCCCTAATGGTGAGCCTTTTTATTTTTCTATATCTGTTGAGAGAAACCACCTGTTTTTCTTTTTATTTTTTTTTATAGAGAATTATATTGATTAATTTTCAAAAGTCCTCTTTTAAAATTAAGCATCAGCTAATAAGTTTTTATTTTCTCTTGACTTTATTCCCTCCCCAGCTAATAAGTCTTAATTTTTTTGACTACTGTTTATTAATAAAGTCTCTCCTGTTAATCTGTTAATTTAGTATAGCTTTTCCCCATGACTCTTATCACTTCCATACAGCAGACTGTATGTTCTAATTATTTGTTTGTATATTTTGTCTTTTGCAGTGGCATATAAGTTTCTAGAACATGGTCTGAAATCAGGTAGGACTCTGTAAATATTTGTTGAATGAGGATATTTGCTTTCATAATCTAGGAAGGAAGGACGAGGTACACGAATAAGAGGCGATACACCTTAGGAGAACTATCAACACAATTCTTTGAGAGCCCAAGATGGGAGAGATTAAGTTCATGTAACAAAATTCTTTTCCTTTTTCCTATCCTTTTCCAGAAGAAAAGAAAAAAATAAAAAATAAAAAGGAGAGACATTACTTTGCCAACAAAGGTCCATCTAGTCAAAGCTGTGGTTTTTCCAGTAGTCATGTATGGATGTGAGAGTTGGACCGTAAAGAAAGCTGAGAACCGGAGAATTGATGCTTTTGAACTGTGGTGTTGAGAAGACTTTTGAGAGTCCCCTGGACTGCAAGGAGATCCAACCAGTCCATCCTAAAGGCAATCAGTTCTGAATATTTGTTGGAAGGACTGATGCCAAAGCTGAAACTCCAATACTTTGGCCACCTAATGTGAAGAGCTGACTCATTTGAAAAGACCCTGATGCTGGACAAGATTGAAGATGGGAGGAGAAGGGATCACCAGAGGATGAGATGGTTGGATGGCATCACCAACTCAATGGGCGTGAGTTTGAGTAAACTCCGGGAGTTGGTGATGAACAGGAAGGCCTGGCGTGCTGCAGTCCACGGGGTCGCAAAGAGTCAGCCATGACTGAGCCACTGAACTGACTGACTGCCCCATTCAAAAGAGTCCTTTTCAAGTTAAACTTCCTCAGAACATATTTTATAAACTTAAGAGAATTTCTTTAAAATATATTTCCATGCTTTTCATCTCCAGTTTCATTTGGAAACGAGTGAAAAGCCATTACAAGTAACACATGTAAGGTGAGCCCCTGTTTGAAGGTTGTCCCTTGTGACACACCTGTGTGCTCAGCCGCTCAGTCAAGCCCAGCTCTTTGTGATGCCATGGACTGTAGACCAGGCTCCCCTGTCCATGGGATTTTGCTGGCAAGAATGCTGGAGTAGGTTGCCACTTCCTACTCCAGAGGAATCTTCTCGACCCAGGGACGGAGCCCGTATCTCATGTGTTTCCTGCATTGGCAGGTGGGTTCTTTCCCACTGCACCAGCTGGATATCGATGGGTAAAATTCTGTGCCAGCCCCTTTGTTTCTTCTTCTCTCCCCCTCATCCAGCTATAGATAACTGTCTCTCTGAAACGCCTTTGGAGAATCCGTGTAACATTATCAGAGCTATTTTTCAATCACGTTGCTCCTTCCTTGTGATGTCAGTGTTTGTGTAGCAGATCATCTGCTCCTATGACACTGGGTGTGTCCCTGAGCCCTGGGAGACAGTGTTCAGGTGGGCAGGAGGTCTCAGTGGGAGTCAGTCCAGGGGGGAGTTCTGCTCAGCACGGCCAAGGCCAGCCCACATTGTCTCCTATCCCCAAAACACTGAGTCTGCTTCCCTCCCAGCCACCCATCCGCCCCAGCCCCAGGGCACTTGGCTTAAATCCTGTATACCCTGAGGAAGCATCAGGGTCAGAACAATGAACAGTGGTTCTAATCATTGTGAGAGAGAGATGAGGTTCTGTGTTTTCAGTTCTTAGATTTATGTGTCTTGATTCATTGTCTTATTATTTTAAATTTTCATTGTCATATCATTCTTTGCAGTGCTGTTAGTTTCTGCTGTGCAGCAAAGTGAATCAGTTATATATATACACACCCTCTGTTTTTAGATTCTGTTCCCACGTAGGTTATTACAAAGAACTGAATAGAGTTCCCTGTGCTCTCCAGTAGGTCTTTCTCTATTTTATGTGTAGTAGAGTGTATTTGTCGATCCTAATTTATCCTTCACCCTTCTTTGATACCGTATGTCTGTTCTCTACATCTGAGACTCTATTTCTGTAAGTAGGTTTATCTGTACCATTCTTTCAGATTCCATATGTAAGTGACATCATATGATATTTGTCTTTCTCTATCAGGCTTCACTCAGGATGACAATCCCCAGCTTCATCCATGTTGCACACATAGCATTATTTTGTTCTTTTTAAGAGTCGGTAATATTCCATTGTAAACATGAGCCACATCTTCTCTTTCTGTTCCTCCATTGAGGAACATTTAGTTGCTACCGTCTTCTGGCTATTGTAAATAGTGCTGCAATGAACATTGGGCAACATGTATCTTTTCAAATTATGGTTTTCTCTGGATATATGCCCAAGAGTAAGATGACTATATCATATGGTAAGTCTTATTTTTGGTCTTTTAAGAACCTTCATACTGTCAGACAGAACTGAGCAACTGCACTGAACTGATACTGTTTTCCATAGTGGCTGTACCAATGTACATTCTCACCAACAATGTACGAGGCTTCCCTTTTCTCCACACCCTCTCCAGCATTTATTGTTTGTAGATTTCTTGATGATGGCCATTCTGAGTGGTATGAGCTGATACCTCATTGGAGTTTTGATTTGTATTTCTCGAATAATTAGTGAGGTTCAGTGTCTTTTCACGTTCCTCTTGGCCACCTGTATGCCTTCTTTGGAGCAATGTGTATTTAGATCTTCCACCTATTGTTTGATTGGGGATATTAGTTTGTTTCTTTGTTTGTTTAAGTGTTGAGGTGCATGAGCTGTTGCATATTTTGAAGATGAATCCCCTGTTGGTCACTTCATTTGCAGATCTTTTCTTCCTTTCTGTGGGCTCTTTTCGTTTTGGGACAACACTGTCTCCCAGGGGTCAGTTTTTATGTTTGATTAGGCTGCATTTTTTTATTTTTGTTTTTCTTTTCATCACTCTAGGAAGTGGCTTATAGAAGATCTTTCTGCGATGTATGTCAGAGAGTGTTCTGCCTATGTTTTCCTCTTAACGTTTTTATAGTGCCTAGTCTTCCATTTAGATCTTTAATCCATTTTGAGTTTATTTTTATGTGTGGTGTTAGAGATTGTTCTGATTGTATTCTTTTCCATGAAACTGTCCAGTTTTCCCAGCACCACTTATTGAAGAGACTATCTTTTCTCCATTGTCTCTTCTTGTCTCTTTTGTCATAGATAAGGTGAAAACAGGTGTGTAGGTTTATCTCTGGCTATGTCTCTTGATTCATTTTCCAGTTAGCCTTTCTAAATCTTGTTTATGCAGCTGCAGCCACATCATGAGTAATGCTGGGCTGGAAGAAAAACAAGCTGGAATCAAGATTGCTGGGAGAAATATCAGTAAGCTCAGACATGCAGATGACACCACACCTACGGCAGAAAGAGAAGAACTGAAGAGCCTCTTGATGAAAGTCAAAGACGAGAGTGAAAAAGTGGCTTAAAGCTCAACATTCAGAAGACTAAGATCACGGCATCTGGTCCCATCACTTCATGGCAAATAGATGGGGAAACAGTGACATAGTGTGTCACTGCTCCAAAATCAGTGCAGCTGGTGACTGCAGCCATGAACTTAAAAGACGCTTACTCCTTTGAAGAAATCTCATGACCAACCTAGACAGCATATTCAAAAGCAGAGACATTCCTTTGCCAACAAAGGTCCATCTAGTCAAAGCTGTGGTTTTTCCAGTAGTCATGTATGGATGTGAGAGTTGGACTCTAGAGAAAGCTGAGCACCGGAGAATTGATGCTTTTGAACTGTGGTGTTGGAGAAGACTTTTGAGAGTCCCTTGGACTGCAAGGAGATCCAACCAGTCCATCCAAAGGCAGCCAGTCCATCCTAAAGGCAATCAGTTCTGAATATTTGTTGGAAGGACTGATGCCAAAGCTGAAACTCCAATTCTTTGGCCACCTGGTGTGAAGAGCTGACTCATTTGAGAAGACCCTGATGCTGGGAAAGATTGAAGATGGAAGAAGAAGGGATCAACATATGATGAGATGGATGGATGGCATCACCAACTCAATGGACATGAGTTTGAGTAACTCCGGGAGTTGGTGATGAGCAGGAAGGCCTGGCGTGCTGCAGTCCCCAGGGTATTGAAGAATCGGACACGACTGAGTGACTGAGCTGATTTGAGCCTCATTCCTTGGCATATGGATTTCAAGTTGTCCCAGCAATGTTTTGGGGAACACTGTCTTTCCCCTATTGAATGATCTTCCCACTTTGTCAAAAATCATTTGACCATATGTGTGAAGGTTTTGCTGGACTCAGAATTCTTTTCCATTGATTAATAATTTTATCTTTATGACAGTACCAGACTCGGTGATTACTGTAACTTTGTGATAATGTTGAAATCAAGGAATATGTGTCCTCCCACATTGTTTTTCTTGCTCAAAATAGGATGGCAGTTTGGGCATTAATTAGGTATTAATTAGTGAATTTTAATTAGTTCAGTAGTGAATTTTAGGATAGGTTTTTTATTTTGGATGTGTTTTTTATTTCTGTGGGATTTTGATAGGAATTGAATTACAATTGTATATTACAGGGGCTGATATTGAAATCTTAACAGTGGTAAATCTAATCCATGAAAATGGAATTTGTGTCATACACTTTATTTGCAGCGTTTGGAAGGTTTGACTGTGCAAATCTTCACCTCCTCAGTGAACTACCCAGTGCTGTGGTTAGTTGCTCGGTCAAGTCCGACTCTTTGCAACCCCATGGACTGTAGCCCGCCAGGCTCCTCTGTCCACGGGGATTCTCCAGGCAAGAATACTGCAGTGGGTGGCCATGCCCTCCTCCAGGGGATCTTCCCAGCCCAGGGATCAAACTCAGGTCTCCCGCATTGCAGGCGGATTCTTTACCATCTGAGTCACCAAGGAAACTCAGTAATTTATTCTTTCTGATGTATTTGTAAATGCGGTCGTTTTCTTAATTTCCTTTCCAAACTGATCCTATTACTGTACAGAAATGCAAGTGAATTTCAGTGTTAATTTTTGTACCATGTTACTTTGATGAATTCATTTATTATAGATAACATTTTGGTGGCGTCCTTAGGATTTGTACTTATGAAATCATGTCACATGTGAACATAAATAATTCTACTTCCATTTTTCATATTTGAATGTTGGTGATTTATGCGTTAATTCAACTTCTTTTGTTCTATGTCTTTGCTGACAGCCATGTCTAAAACTACAAGTACTATTGCTTAGAAGTGGTAAAACCCAGTATTCTTGCATGCTTCCTGAAGTCAAAGGAAAGATTTTCCAGGTTTCACCAATGACTGTGATGTTGGCTATGGGTTTTCCATGTATGGCATTATTCTGTCATGATAATTTCCCTCAAATGTAATTTGTCAGGTGATTTTAGCATGAAAAGGTGTTTAATTTTTTCAACTGTTTTTTCTATGAACTGAGATGAACATGTTTTTTCCCCTTTATTCTGTTAATGTATGTGCTATCCAGATGCATTTTCCTAGGTTGAAGCATTCTTGCATTCCAAAAATAAATCCCACTTGTTCATGGTGTATAATTCTTATTATATGCTGCTGCTAAATCGCCTCAGTGGTGTCCGAGTCTGTGCGACCCCATAGACGGCAGCCCACCAGGCTCTGCCGTCCCTGGGATTCTCCAGGCAAGAACACTGGAGTGGGTTGTCATAGATAGCTATAAATGATTATTATCTAAAGGGATATATATGCCCTTCCAACTTCTGCTCAGGCTTCCAGAATCCTGGTAGGGCAGCAGGTGATGGCCGGGACGTAGCATTGAGCCACAGAGATGTATGCTTCTTCTTAGTCACTGATGATTGATACTACTGATCCATGAGTGTTTTTATTTTCTTCAGATATGTATACCTAGGAGTGAAAGTGCTGGATCATGAGGTAATTTTAGTTTTTGTTTTTTGAAGACCCTCCATACTGTTTTGCATACTGGCTGTACCATTCTACCTTCCCACCAACAGCTTCTAAAGGTTCTTTTTTCTCCACATACTCCCCAGCGTGTTATTTCTGATCTTTCTGATGATAGCATGTGGTCAGTGATACTGCATTGCAGTTTGGATTTGCATTTTTCTAGTGATTTAGAATGTTGAGCATCTTTTCATGTGCCTGATGATCGTTTGTATATCTTCTTTGAAAGAATGTGTATTTGGATTTCTGCCCTTTTAAAAACGAGATTTATTTTGTTTGCTATTAAGTTGTATGAGTTCTTTTTTAATTTAATTTTTATTTTATACTGGAGAATAGTTGATTTACAGTATGGTATTATTTTCAGGTATACAACAAAGTGATTGAGTTATATATATTCATAGCTCTATTCTTTTTCAGATTCTTTTCCCTTATAAGGTATTACAGAATATTGTGGAGAATTCCCTGTGCTATACAGTAGGTCCTTGTTCATTATTTTACATATAGTAGCATCTGTTTATTAATCTCCACCTCCTAATTTATCCTTCCCTTCACTTGTCCCATTTGGTAATCGTAAGTTTGCTTTTAAAATTTGTGTATCCGTTTCTATCTTGTGAGTCAGTTCATGCGTATCGCTTTTTTAGAGTCTACATGTTAGCAGTATCATAAGACGTTTGTCTTTCTCTGTGACTGACTTCACTTCTCTGACCATCTGCAGGTCCATCCAAGTTGCTGCAAGTGGCATCATTCCATTCTTTTTATGGCTCAGCAGTATTCCATTGTGTATATGCGCCGCATCTTCTTTATCCATGTGGCAGTGGACATTTAGGTTGCTTCCACATCTTAGGCATTGTAACTAGTCGTGCATTATCTTTTCAGTTTACAGCTTTCTCCCAATATATGTCCAGGAGCGGGATTGCTGGATCGTGACGCAGTCTCATTTTTTGAAGAGCCTTCATGGTGTTTTCCATACTGGCTACACCAATTTACATTCCCACCAACAGTGTTCAAGTGTTTTCTTTTTCTCCACATCCTTGCCAACATTTATTTGTGTTCTTCTTGATGATGGCTATTTTGGTAGGTGTGAGGGGGTAACTTCTGTTGGTGTGGATTTGCATTTCTTTGATGATTACAGATGTAAAGCATCTTTTCCTGTGCCTGTTTGCCATCTGTATGTCTTCTTTGGAAAAAATGTCTATTGAGACCTTTGGCCCTTTTTTAAATGAAGTTGGTTTTTATTGTTTGCTATTCAGTTGTATGAACTCTTTATATATTTTAGATATTAGCCCCTTAGAAAATATATGAATTGCAAATATTTTCTCCTATTTCATTTCACTTCTCTCTGTTTTATTTTGTTGACCTCTGCTATAATTCCAGTTGTTCCTTTTTGCTTTTCTTTTGTGTTTAGAATCAGATCCAAAAATCATTTCTGAGACAGCTGTTAAAGAGGTTTCTACCTGTTTTTTTCTAGTTCTGTGGTTTCAGATCTTCTTCTCAAGGCTTAATGCATTTTGAGTTCAGTTCTCTGCATATTGTAAGATAGTGGTCCAGTTTGGTTGTTTTGCATGTAAGTGTCCAGTTTTCCCAACATCATTTATTGCAGAGACTGTCCTTACCTACCTTTTATATTTTTGGCTTGTTTGTTGCTGGAGAAGAGAATGGCAAACCACTTCAGTATTCTTGCCTTGAGAATCCCATGAGCAGTATGAAAAGCAAAAAGATATGATACTGAAAGATGAACTCCCAAGGTCAGTAGGTGCTCAATATATGCTACTGGAGAAATAACTCCAGAAAGAATGAAGAGATGGCACCAATGCAGAAACAACGCCCAGTTCTGGATGTGACTGGTGATGGGAGTAAAGTCTGATGTTATAAAGAACAGTATTGCATAGGAACCTGGAATGTTAGGTCCATGAATCAAGGTAAATTGAAAGTGGTCAAACAGGAGATGGCAAGAGTGGACATTGGCATTTTAGGGATCGGTGAACTAAAATAGACTGGAATGGGTGAATTTAATTCAGATGACCATTACATCTACTACTGTGGGCAAGAATCCCTTAGAAGAAATGGAGTAGCCATCATAGTCAGCAAAAGAGTCTGAAATGGCGTGCTTGGGTGCAATCTCAAAAATGACAGGGTGATTTAAGGACAAGGACATAAAGGCCACAACAGATGGGATGGTCAAGTCTGTGTGGCAGAAGGCAGGCTGTGAGCACCAGTTTGTCCCTGGGCCTCTGTGTGTCCAGCCTGAGATGCTGAGTCTGCTGGGCTGTGAGCCCCGTGAAGGCAGCTGGGTCGTCACATCCTGTCCTGTGGTTATGGGTGTGGACAGTGGGGCCAGACGATGTTGAGTCTGTCATCCCAGCTCCAGCCCCTGCTACCTTTAATGCCTTGTGTCACAGTGTCTTGATCTCCTTGGCCAAAGCTGAGAGCCCTCTCTTTAGGTTTGCTTTGGAAATTAGAAACGCTGAGATCTTAGGAAACTGTTGCCTATTCCTCCTTACAGAGGCAGTTTTCTTCTGGCCTATCAGAGTGAGCACTGGGATACACTCACACACGCACACTCACATTGACATTTAATAAGGACTGTGGGTTGGGATCAGAAGAGGGACAGATATGAGGAAGGTAATAAGAAGAATATACAGGGGCTGGAGGCACAGATTGCGTGAGACACGACTCCCACATGTTCCATTTCTTGTCCCACCTATGTCTGAGGACATCCCTAGAAGTCCATGCGGGCATCATCCCCGGTGTGCAGGTGGGGACACCGACAGGCTTTGAGAGACAGGGACTCATCCAGGACGGAGAACAGGTGGGAAACGGGAGGTGAGTCTGGGCCCAGGTCTGTCTCCTCAGAGCTGCACACACAGCCTGCCCGGGAGCTGTGTGGAGGGCTGTGTGGTGCAAGCGTGTGAGGCCCGGGGCTGCGTGGGTGAGGGGTGAGCGGTCAGGATCCCGAGGGCTATGTGCAGGGGTGTCCACTGTCAACCCAAGGAAGGGCCCCCGGGTGGTGAAGTCACTTCCTGGATGGCAGACCCTAACAGAACTCGGAACCCTGTAACCAGGCACCCACCTTCTAGCAACAGCGCCACAGCCAGTTGGGGCTCACTCGGCTGGAGAGTCTTCATCCAGAAGGATGTTCTCCAGCTGTGTCTCGACTGGTCAGGGCTTCTGCTTCAGGAAACCCTGGAGGGAGAGGTTGTTCAGATGTTTCAGGCGGTTCAGCGCTCAACCTGGATGCCTCTGGTCCCTTACCAGGAGGTCACCTAAGGTAACCCCAGTCGACCTAGAGCTGGCCACACCAGGCCTGGCCGCTACTGGGAGCCCTCCCTGGGCAGCGCCAGCTGCCCTCATCTCCATGTGCGGGGACGTGGGGCTTGAGGGGAGGTTCTCCCTCTGGGCAGGAGCAGGTTGGTGGGCACGTGGTGACCTAGGGGTCCTGTCACGGTCACAGCTGAGGACGGGCTGGCAGTGGGGAAACAGGATCCCTGAGGTGGTCTTCTCTGTGCCAGTGTGGACCCAGGACTGTCGGGTGGTCGGGTGTCTGCATCCTCGGTGGAGGTCTGTGCAGAGAGTGGTGGGCGTGTGTCTGGAGGGGAGATGTCTGGGGTCCGAGAAGCACCACACACGGCTGGCCGGCGGCCTGAGACTTTCTGCCCGGCTGCCGGGCACTTGTTCACAGGGCTCCTCACGGGACTACAGACAGGAGCCGGTCCTCGGAGCCCCCTGCTCCACATCCCTGCACGAGGGGCAGGAGCCCCACACCAGCCACAGAGCCCAGGGAGGGCACAGGGTGAGTGCCAGGTGGGAGGAGGCCTGACCCCCAGGAAGTTCTGGATCCCAGAGCCACCCTGGCCCGCCCCTGGGTCCCTCCTGGAGTCCTGCTCCCAGAGGAACCTGACACTGTCAGCTCTGTGAAGCGCCCTTGCGGCCCAGGCCCTGACTTGTCCAGATGCAAAATCACTGTTCACTTACATGTGGGAATCTCAGAAGGAGATTGTGATAGGATTTCACTTAATGTCCCCAAGGAGCCTGTCTGCATTTTTCTACAGTTTACCCTGTACTAACTCCATCCCTAGGGATCCATGTGGGCCTGAGAATCCTGAAGTCTCTCACCCCAGGATCAGCCCCTCTCACCCCAGTTCTCATCCACAGAATGGGAAGTTTTGGACACCACCACAGGGATGATGCAGTTAACACCCGGGGAGCTGTCCAATACAAAGTGCCCCGAGACGCTCACACACGTAACCATGGCCCAGCGCCAGTTCACTCGTGATGCCAGGATGTTTATCCTGCGGAGGGCACTCCTGCCCCTCCTCCCGCCCTGAGTCCTGGACGCTTGGGGACTCAGTCTGAGCTCCAGCCCCTGCTTTCCTGGAGTCTTTGGTGCTGCCTCTGACTCGTCTCTCTGCTGTGCTCCACCCCAGAGGGAAAGTGTGTCCGCGGGGGACAGGAATGAGACCTGCAGGGTGTGGAGCGTCCAGAGACGCAGACTGGAGATGCTGGTGGGCAACCTGGTGCCTGCCTTCCTGGGCCGTGACCCCTCCTACCTCCCCACATTCCTGGGCACCTACAGGGCTTTTGGGACCCCCCAGCAGGTGCTGGACCTTCTCTTCACGAGGTGAGCACTTCCCCTCCCGAACTGGGGACTCAGGGGGACCCGGCCACCTTCCAGCTGTGAATCGTGGGAATGTCCGTCCACCGCTCTGAGCCCCACTTGGCCCCTTCTGCACGCGAGGGGAAAGGGAGGAGAAGCCCCCAGGGTGACTGTGGGCACTAAGTGGGTGCGTCCCGCAAAATGCTTTCGGGAACCTGGTCCCCTGGAAAGGCTGGGGTTGTGCTGAGTCATCACGTTCCTCCTCACCTCGAGGAAGCCTCTGTCTCGGATATCTCTGCGCCTTTGACTTTGGCCCAAAGCATTTTCCCAATGGCAAGGTGAGGTGTGAGAGGTGCCCTGTCCTGGGTGAGTGAGAGCAGGGGTCCCTGGGAGTGACCAGTGTGCCCCAGGCACTCGGAAGGGGCTGGTTGGGCTCTTTCGCTCTTGAAATATAGAGGAAGGTGCCCAAGGCGCAGGCACTTTTGTAGGCACAAGCATCATATAACGCTTCGGGCAGAGAGCAGTCCTGCCCCCCAGGGCTTCAGTTCTCTCGGGGCGAGGGGCTGGGGGAGACGGGGAACCCAGTCGCACTGTCCATCACATTGGTGCATGTCTCCAATACTGTCCATGTTACACACCTTCCTGGCCTCCTGTAGGTACGGATGCATCCTCCCTTACTGCGATGAGGATGGTGGACCCCTGCACCAGCTGAAAATGTGAGTGGATTGTGATTCAAGAGGGAGCGACCCCCTTCCCCAGAGAGCTGCCAGGAGTAATGGGGTTGCTGGATGGGCAGGGCTAGCAGAATCCTGGATCCCACATAGTGTGGATCCTACTGGGGGCCAAGGTCTGGGGGGCTTCTCCTGGAAAAGGGGAAAGGAGGCCAAGCGAGCTGTGGAGGGGTCTGGGGTGCTCTGAGGAGCATCTGGTAGGGCAGAGGTCACAGTCCACTCCATGAGAGTCTGCACCCATCCCCTGTCCATCCCAGTCCTGCTCGACCCCTGATCCTGGGACCCAGAACACACAGCGTGGAGAGCATCCTGCTCACTGTCTGGTGGAACCTCAGCTGGGGTTGCTCAGCTGGTGCTCAGGGCACCTATTGACACTCGGGACAGCCGAGCCCTCGCTGGTAAAGGATGAGTGTTAGTGACTGGAGGAGATGAAGGCACATCCCTAGGGGAGGAGGCAACCTGCAGGTGTAGGAGGTAAATCTGAGGTGTTAGGAGGCCCGCAGGAAGCCTCGGCAGATGACAGAGTCTGTGTGTGCCCTCCTGGGCCAGATACTCCTGGGACCGCTTCGTGTTCCCGAGATGCAGTGACCAGAGTAGACGCCCGGCCTGCCCTCGCAGTGGTGACACCAGGGGGCGGGGCAGGGGAGGGTCAGTGCACTCTGTCAGGCTGCCCTCAGGAAGCGGACTGATGGTCACGCTGTGGATCAAGGGCTGTCACTTGAGCAGGCTCGTTGGTGGCCCCTCCCCTGTGTCCAGGCCTCCTCTGCCTGGTCAGCCAGGTGAGAGGGAGCGTGGAGGAGAACTGACCTCTGGATGGGCAGGGGCAGAAGGCGCAGAGGCCCGGGTCCCCGCAGGGCGGCCCCGGAGTGCAGTGTGGCGGGAAGGCCAGGTCTCTGACTCTGCTGCCCCCGTGACGCCCCCAGGGCCATGGCCTCCATCCTGGGCACCTGGCTGCAGCTTTACCCTGAGGACTTCCTGCAGTCCCCAGACCGTCCCTGCCTGAAGATGCTCCTCGCGTACGCTGAGCTCAGCATGCCCGACTCGGACCTGGAGCAGCGAGCCCGCCATCTCCTGGCGCAGCGGGAGACCCTGGAGCCCACTGGGGCAAAGGGGCATGGTGAGGAGGACTCGGGGTGGGTGAGGAGGAGGGGGGCGAAGAAGGAAGGGAGGGGGCTGGGCCACACAGAGCAGCGCCTCCTGAGGCTGGAGCTAAGCCAGGGGCATTGAGGAGGCTCAGATCACTATTCCCCTGGACTGCAGCCTGGGAGGACTTCCTGGGGGAGGTGGCATCTTGGATTGAGATTTCAGGGCTAAGGAGCGAGTAGCGTCCTGTCTCTGAGATCCATGGACAAGCAGTCTTACTGACAGTGTTTTCTCTTCTGGGAGAAACAGCACCCGCTGGAGAAGAAGCTCTGGAAACATCCCCAGACCTAGAGCCAACAGCATCCCTACTACCTGCCACAGCTCCACAGTCAGAGCAAGCTCAAAGCCCAGCTCCCATTCAAGTTCAAGGACTGCATCAAATAAACATGCCGGCTCCAAACCCAGAGCTACAGCGTGCTCATGCCGTCGCTCTCCCTTAGGCTTGGAAGCGAGGAAAGGTACCATCAGGCTCCACTTCTAGATCCAGAGAACGTCCAAGAAACAGCTCTCTTCCTCCTTTAGAGCCTGAATCGCCCGGAAATCCTGTGCCAGCGCTGCTTCTACAGCCTCGGTCCCCAGACTTAAGCCAACCTCGGCCAGGGCACTGCCTCGGCTCTGGAGCTCCTTGGTGCGTTGCAGTCAGCTGTGGCTCCGGTGTTATCCAGCTGTGCTTCTAGAGACCCCGGCAGACACAGCTTTGCTAGCAGCTCGGGCCCTGGAGCCAGGTCCTGCCCTAACATCCCTGGAGCTGCTCCCACTTCGTCCGCCAGCCTCGCCTTCCCAGGCAGATGCTGTGCTGCCCCTGTGCCAGCACCAGCCCTGCGCCTGTGTCTCCACCCCGATACTTCCCTCTCTTAATATGTGTTTGGATTTTTTGATTCCATGTACAAACTTATTTTTCCTGTGAGATAAAGTGACCTTAGAAAATGAATTCTATAAGTTTTTCAATTGTATGTGTGAGTGGCATGGAGAACCTTCACTAGGATGACCATGTCTGTTGTCTGTTGCAGAACATCTGCGTCCTATTTGACGCCGAATAATCCTGCAGTCTGGGAAGGCGCTGCCCTCGCCTCTCCCCTCATCTGTTGATGGACAGTCGGACTATTTTCACCTGTGGGCTCTTGTGCATAGCGCTGCTCTGAACAGTTGTGTGCAGGCTTGTGTCTTTCTGTGTTTACTTCTTTCGGGGTGATGTAGGAGCGGAATGTGAGCGTCTACTGAATACCGTCTAGTTGCCTTTTTGAGGACCTGTGATGGAAGTGCTCCATTAGTGTTTCCATTTCCAATTCTTCACTAGTGTTGCAGTGTCCTCTCTGCCACAGTTCCCCCCGCCTGGTCCCTCATTCTGGGGAAGAAGCCTCTGAGGAAGCCCTTGTGGCCTGCCCCTGAATGAAGCAGCTTGTGTCTCAGGTGAGTCCACAGCCTCAAAGCCCTGGGAGACACTGGCAGAGGCCTCCGGCTGAGTCCTGGTCCGTTCCTGCACCAGAGACAGCGTGAGATCCAGTCTGTGATCATCGCCTTCGTTCTTTTTCATCTGTTGCCACCCCAGGTCCACTCCTCCTTTGACCTCAATGCCCTCCTGTCACCTCTTCTGAGGTTAGTGTGAGTGTTGTGTCTATTTGTGTGGACACCCAGAGACATCTAGTCCAGGTGAGTGGGGATGATCTGGGCTTCTGGCTCTCTACTTCCCAGAGCCAAGCTGGTGTGTGTGGTGCAGCCCTAGCCGAGAATGACCTGAGACTCTGCCCCTGCCCCGAGCCCTGGTTTTTCCCTCTCCCATTTGGGCCTCAGTTTTCCAAACGGATAGTGACAGATTACACAAGGAGCTTTCAAAGCCTGCACAGAGTCTGCCCAGCCTTCCACATCCCTGGGTGATTTACGGCTGGGTGACAAGCAACCCCAGGCCTGGTCATAGCTGGAAGGCGCCCCTCAGTGGCTCTGTGGGCCTCTCTTGGCTGCGGTGAGGAAGAGGGTTCAGACTCACTTAACTTCGTGCCCTGAAGGATAAGGAACATCTCCCCAAGAACGGCTGAGGCACTGTGAGTGAAGAAGATGACTTGCACATGGACCACTTGCAAGACTGTGATCTGCAGAATAGACGGGCCATCTTTACTCACGGTACCTATGCGAGGAGATCTCTCTGAAACGGGGATTGTCAAGTTCAAGTTCACACTGTGTTTTAACGCAGAAGTACTATTTTCCTTGATAGTGGATATTGTCGTTTAGAGCACAGCTGAAAGTATAATGTTTGGCTCATCCAGACAGTCCCATTATGGAAGCGGATCGGAAAGGGAGTGGGCCAGGGGCTTCAGGAAACACAGAGAGAAAGTTCCCCTGTGGTCTAAGATGAAGTCGACTGATTGGCCCCCGCAGTTTTCATGGCCCAGGATTCCCCAGGTGGAATTCCCACAGGAGGCTGTGTGGGGAGCCCCAGGCACCTTCGGTCCTGATTGCCTTGAGAGGCCGATCCCTGGGGCCTCCGCCTCGGAGGGCAGCCTTCTGCAGTGTGGGTGTTTGCAGACTGGGCGTGGAGCCAGTGCCAGGAACTCTCAGGCTCTGGAAGTGGGAAAGCTTGATACAAAATGGGTGATAGCTGAGAAGGAGCCTTCCCTCCTCTTGACGAAAGCATCATCAGGTGAAGTCTTTGATTTTCAAGTGCTTCATACGGGTCCATGATGGGTAACTACTACATAACATGAGTTTGTCACGAGTCTCTCTGTGAAAAAGCCTTCTCAGCCCCCAGCATCTTAGATCATTGGATTAATTGGGAGAAAGCTGATGGCATGGGTAAGATGGCTCCTCCATACAATCCACGTTCCTGCAATTATCCACTCAGTGCCCTAGCATGTAGTTGAAACCAAAAATAAGAAGAAGAAAAAAGAAAAAAGAGCTGTGCTTAGCACTTCCACTTAAAGGTGGTTGCAGGTTTCTATTGGGAAAGAGGAGTGTTTCATTCCTGGTAAGGCATGTGACCCTTTATAAACCTTTCCATAATATCAGTGGCTGAAAGTCATTCCAAACGCGCTTTGTCTTCTGATTCGGTAAGGTCAGGGATGTGTTTTGAGATTTACTGAGCATGGCAGTTCCTCAGATTTGAATTTTTGTAACACTTTTTTTCTGTTTTTCTATTCTATTTTTTTTAATTTTTATATTCTTTGTATGTGGTTCCTTTTAACTTCTTGTCTCATACATTTAAAAAGACAGGATTCTAGCCATCATTTGTTACCACCTCATTTCTTGAGAAACCTGTATGCAGGTCGGGAAGCAACAGTTAGAACTGGACATGGAACTACAGACTGGTTCCAAATTGGAAAAGGAGTCCATCAAGGCTGGATGTGGTCACCCTGCTTATTTAACATATATGCAGAGTTCATCATGAGAAACGCTGGGCTGGAAGAAGCACAAGCTGGAATCAAGATTGCTGGAAGAAATGTCAATAACCTCAGATATGCAGATGGTACCACCCTTATGGCAGAAATTTAAGAGGAGCTAAAAAGCCTCTTGATGAAAGAGAAAGAGGAGAGTGAAAAAGTTGCCTTAAAGCTCAACCTTCAGAAGACGAAGATCATGGCATCTGGTCCCATCACTTCCTGGGAAATAGATGGGGAAACAGTGTCAGTTTTCATTTTCTTGGGCTCCAAAATCACTGCAGATGGTGATTGCAGCCATGAAATTAAAAGAGGCTTACTCCTTGGAAGGAAGTTATGACCAACCTAGATATGGGGAATGCGTATAACTCTATGGCTGATTCATATCAATGTATGACAAAACCCACTGAAATGTTATGAAGTAATTAGCCTCCATCTAATAAAAAAAAAAAAAAAAAAAGAAAAGAAAAGAAAAGAAATCATTGGGACTTCCCCCTGGTGGTCCAGTGGTTAAGAATCTGCCTTGCAATGCAGGGGCATGGGTTCAATCCCTGGTCAGGGAACTAGGATCCAATCCTTGGTCAAGGAACTAAGATCCCACACGTCACAAAGCAGCAAAGCCAGCAGGCCACACTACTGAAGCCCCCATGCCACAAGAGAGTCTGTTCACGGCAATGAAAGATTCCACGTGATGTGACTGAGGCCTGACGGAACCAAACAACAAATGAAAAAAAGAAAGGAAGGAAGTATTAGTTGTCATGGACTGATAATGGTATCATGGTTTTGGGGTGGGATGAAGGGTCTGTTGTTTCAGAGACAAACCAAAGCAGTCATAGAAGAAATTATATAATACAAGCAGTGTACACAGGAAGGTAACAGACACAATAAGGTCTGCCTGTGTTCATAATTAAGTTGGTGACTAGTGCATGAAGCTGGGAGGTCACTACAATACTCTCTCTGTTTTTGCCTATGTTTGAAAATTTATGTAATAAAGTTAAAAAAAAAAAAAAAGCAGAGACATTCCTTTGGCAACAAAGGTCTGTCTAGTCAAGGCTGTGGTTTTTCCAGTAGTCATGTATGGATGTGAGAGTTGGACGGTGAAGAAAACTGAGCGCCGAAGAATGGATGCTTTGGAACTGTGGTGTTGGAGAAGACTCTTGAGAGTCCGTTGGACTGCAAGGAGATCCAACCAGGCCATCCTAAAGGAGATCAGTCCTGGCTGGTCATTGGAAGGACTGATGCTGAAGCTGAAACTCCAATACTTTGGCCATCTCATGCGAAGAGTTGACTCTTTGGAGAAGACCCCTGATGCTGGGAGGGATTGGGGGCAGGAGGAGAAGGGGACGACAGAGGATGCGATGGCTAGATGGCATCACCGACTCGATGGACATGGGTTTGGGTAGACTCCGGGAGTTGGTGATGAACAGGGAGGCCTGGGATGCTGCGATTCCTGGGGTTGCAGAGTTGGACACGACTGAGCGTCGGAACTGACCTGAACTGAATATTTCTGGTGTCCTTTCCTTCCATTTACGGCAGCTGTGATTTTTTTTTTCTTTAATAAAAACATGATCTTTTCCCCTTACCTTTCAAAATTGTAATTACAAAGCACATTTATTGTAGCTGGGGTTTGAAGACAAAACTTTAAACAATGGAAATGGAGGAGGGATTCAACGTAGAAATACGAAGTATTAATAAAACAATCAGAGTACAAACACTATGTTTGATGGAGTCAAGTAAATTTTGGTTTTGGAACATGAAATTATAGTCTCTCTGGAAATTAGATGGACACTGCCAAGCCGATAAAAATGAGCTTATTCTGAATAAGATCAATACTGTTCAGAAAAGAATTATACAAAAGAATGAAAACTTTCATACCTCTATGGTTAACATGTTAGGCTATATGAGTCAATTCCTGGAAAACAAACGTCATCCAAATTCAATCAATGATTGTAGATGGATGTACTGTACGCCCATATTTCCATTCATCTACTGCTGCACACCTAGATTGTTTTTATGACTTGGCTATTGAAAGAAATGCTGCTATGTGTATTCGGATGCACATATCTTTTCTAACTGGTTTATTCGTTTTCTTCTAATATATATATTCAGTCATGGAATTGATGCATAACACAGTAGTTTTGTTTTTAGTGTTTTGAGGAAACTCCATAGTGCCTTCCATACCAGCTACACCAATTTTCGTTCCAAGCGCAGTTGACGAAGGTTCCCTGTACTCTCCATCCTGGTCAAGATTTCATAACTGTGTTCTTTCTGATGATGGCCAATCTCTATCCCATTGTGGCTTTTATTTGCATGTGTGTGATGATTAACGATGTTGAACATCTCTTCCTGTACTTGTTGAACATGCACGTGTCTTCTTTGGAGAAATGTCTTGTGGTTCATTCGCTCAGTAGTGTCTGACTCTTTATGAGCCCATGGACTGCAGCATCCCCGGCTTCCCTGTCCTTCACTGTCTCCCAGAGTCTGCTCAGACCTCTGTCCGATGAGTCGATGATGCCATGCAACCATCTCATCTTCTGTGACTCCTCTTCTCCTTCTGCCCTCAGTATTTCCCAATCAGGGTCTTTTCCAGTGAGTTTGTTCTTGGCATCAGGTGGCCAAAGTATTGGAGCTTCTGGTTCAGCATCAGTCCTTCCAATGAATATTCAGGGTTCATTTCCTTTAGGGTTGACTGGTTTGATCTCCTTGCAGCACAGTGGACTCATCATAGTCTTCGCCACCACCACAGTTCAAAAGCAACAGTTCTTTGGTGCTCAGCCTTCTTTGTGGTCCGGCTGTCACATCCATGCATGACTAGTGGAGTAACCATAGCTTTGACGACGTGGACCTTTGTCAGCCAAGTGATGCCCATGCCTTCTTTTAAGATGCTGTGTAGGTCTGTCATAGCTTTTCTTCCAAGGAGCTAGTGTCTTTTCATTTCATGGCTGCAGTCACCATCCACAGTGATTTTGGAGCCCAAGAAAAGTAAGTCCGTCACTGTTGCCGTTCTTTCCCTATCTATTTGACCGAAGTGATGAACTCTGGATGCCATGAACTTAGCGTTTTCAATGTTGAGTTTCAAGCCAGCTTTTTCACTGCCCTCTTTCACCTTCATCAAGAGGCTCTTGCGTTACTCTTCTCTTTCTGCCATTCAGTTCCGTTCAGTCGCTCAGTCGTGCCCCGCTCTTTGCGACCTCATGGACGGCAGCACGCCTGGCCTCCCTGTCCATCAACAAATCCCGGAGTTTACTCAAATTCGTGTCCATCGAGACAGTGACCGCATCCAACCATCTCGTATTCTGATGTCCCCTTCCCCACCCCCCTTCAACCTTCCCTAGCATCAGGGTCAGTTCTTGGCATCAGGTGGCCAACATATTGGAGTTTCAGCTTTAGTACAAGTCCCTCCAGTGAATATTCAGGACTGACGTCCTTTCGGATGGACTGGTGTGATCTCCTTGCAGTCCAAGGGACTGTCAAGAGTCTTCTCCAGCCCCACAGTTCAAACGTATCAATTCTTTGGCGCTCAGCTGTCTCTGCAGTCCAGCTGTCACATCCACACGTGACTGCTGGAGAAACCATAACTTTGAGTAGACAGACATTCATTGGCAAAGTATGTCTCTGCTTTTTCATATGCTGTCTAGGTTACGGCATAAGTTTTCTGCCAAGGAGCAAGCGTCTTCTAATTTCATAGCTGCAGTCACCACCTGCAGAGATTTTGGAGCTCCAAAGGATAAAGTCAGTCACTCTTTCCACTGTTTCCCCATTTATTTGCAGTGAAGTGATGGGACCAGATGCCATGATCTTACTTTTTTGAATGTTGAGTTTTAAGCCAACATTTTCACTCTGCTCTTTCACTTTCATCAAGAGGCTCTTTGCTTTCTGCCATAAGGGTGTCGTCTATGCATCTGAGGTGATTGATATTTCTCTCCACAATCTTGATTCCATCTTGTGCTTCATCTAGTCCACCGTTTCTCATGATGTCCTCTGCATGTCAGTTAAAGAAGCAGGGTGACACTATACAGCCTTGACGTACTCCTTTCCTGATTTGGAACGAGTCTCTTGGCCCATGTCCAGTTCAAACTGTTGATTCTCGACCTGCATACAGAGTTCTCTGGAGGCCGGATCAGGTGGGCCCGTATCCCCATCTCTTGAAGAATTTTCCACAGTTTGTTTTGATCCCACACAGTCAAAGCCTTTGGCATAGTCCATAAAGCAGAAGTAGATGTTTTTCTGGCATTCTCTTGCTCTTTCCATGATCCAACGGATGTTGGCAATCTGATCTTTGATTCCTCTGGCTTTTCTGAATCCAACTTGAACATCTGGAAGCTCTTGGTTCACGTACAGTTGAAGCCTGGCTTGGAGAATTTGGAGCATTACTTTGCTAGCGTGTGAGATGAGTGCAATTGTGCAGTAGTTTTAGCATTCTTTGCCATTGCCTTTCTTTGGAACCGGAATCAAAACTGACCTTTTCCTGTCCTGTGGCCACTGCTGAGTTTTCCAAATTTGCAGGCATATTGAGTGCAGCACTTTCACAGCCTCGTCTTTTAGGACTTGCGATCGTTCCCCTGGAATCCGTCCCCTTCGCTAGCTTTGTTCATAGTGATGCTTCCTAAGGCCTTCTTGACTTCGCATGCCAAGATGTCTGGCTCTAGGTGAGTGATCATACCATGTGCTCTAGGTGAGTGATCATACCATCTGCGATGAGGGCGGTGGTATCTGCATATCTGAGATTACCGATGATTCTCCAGGCAGTCTGGATTTCAGCTTGTGCTTCATCCATCCCAGCATTTAGCATGATGTCCTGTGCCTCGGAGTTAAATAAGCAGGGTGACAATATACAGCCTTGATGTTCTCCTTTCCCAAATTTGACCCAGTTTGTCGTTCCATGCCCATTTCTAAGTGTTGCCTCTTGACCTGTATACAGTTCTTGCAGGAGGCAGGTACGGTTTTCTGCTACTCCCCGCTCTGGAAGAATTTTCCAGCGTTTGTTATGATCCACAGAGTCAAAGGCTTTGTTCTGTGTCATCAGTGAAGCAGAAGTAGATGTTTCTCTGGAATTATCTGCTTTTCTATGATCCAGTGGCTGTTGGCAATTTGATCTCCTGTTCCTCTGCCTTTTTGAAATCCAAGTGGTCATCGGGAATCTCTTGGTTCATTTGCTGTTGACCTAGCTCGAAGAATTTTGAGCATGAACTTGGTAGCCTGTGAAATGAGCACAGTTATGCGGTAGTTTGAAGATTCTCTTGCGGGATTGGAATGAAAACTGAACTTTTCCAGCCCTGCGGCTACTGCCGAGTTTTCCAAATTGGCTGGCATGTTGAGTGCAGCACTTTCACAGCAACATCTTCAAGAACTCAGTGGAGGGACTATCCCCTCTACACGCTTTATGTGTAGTAATGCTTCCTTAGACCCACTTGACTTCATACTCAAGGATGTCTGGCTCTAGGTGAGTGACCACCCCCATCGTAGTTGTCCAGGTCATTCATACCTTTTTCTGTGTACCGCTTTTGTGTGTTCTTGCCTCTTCTTTATATCTTCTGCTTCTGTTAGCTCCATACTGTATCTGTTCTTTATTGTGCCTATCTTTGCATGAAATATTCCCTTAGTATGTCTAATTGTCATGAGGAAATCTCAGGTCTTTCCCATTCGATTGCTTTCCTCTATCTCTTTGCATTTTTCACTTAAGGTTTCTTATCTGTCTTGAATACTTTTTGGAACTCTGATTGAAGATGGGTATATCTTTCCTTGTCTTACGGGTGTTTTGTTTCTCTTCATTTCTGAGGTATTTGTAAGGCCTTCGCAGACAAATCAGAACTTACCCCCATTTCTCAATCAGATTCCTTGAGTGCTTCTTTGCCTTTGAATTGTGTGCCTTTTTTTATACTTTGGATACGAACCCTTATTGGACATGACAATTGCCAATATGTCCTCCAGTTCATACTTCATTTCTCAGTTTATTGATGGTTCCCCATGCCGAGGCTTTCGAGTTGGATGCAGTCTCACTTGTTCACTTTTCCTTTCGCTTCTTTTGCTTTTGGAATCACACGCAAACTTCACTGCCAAGACTGATGGACAGGAACACAGGAGCCCTTTCTTTCTAGGAGGTAAATGGTTTCAGTAGTTCTGTTCAAGCTTTTAGTCCATTAGAAATTAGATAGCCTTAGATCCTAGAATTCTCTTACCATGCCTCCCTATTTGGGGGCAGTGTTCCTCTGGCCTCTAGACACTGATCACAGATACCGACACACACACACACACACCCAAGCACAGTGAATACGAAAAGGACTGTGGGTTGGCACCAGAAGAGGGACAGATAGGAGGACGGTAATAAGACGAACATACAGGGGCTGGAGGCACTGCCTGCCTGAGACACGGACTCCCATACTTTCCAGGTCTTGTCCCACCTATGTCTGAGGACATCCCTAGAAGTCCATGTGGGTATCATCCCCGGTGTGCAGGTGGGGACACCGACAGGTGTTGAGAGACAGGGACTCTGTCCTGGAGGACGGAGAACAGGTGGGAAGCGGGAGGTGAGTCTGGGCCCAGGTCTGTCTCCTCAGAGCTGCACACACAGCCTGCCCGGGAGCCGTGTGGAGGGCTGTGTGGTGCAAGCGTGTGAGGCCCGGGGCTGCGTGGGTGAGGGGTGAGCGGTCAGGATCCCGAGGGCTATGTGCAGGGGTGTCCACTGTCAACCCAAGGAAGGGCCCCCGGGTGGTGAAGTCACTTCCTGGATGGCAGACCCTAACAGAACTCGGAACCCTGTAACCAGGCACCCACCTTCTAGCAACAGTGCCACAGCCAGTTGGGGCTCACTCGGCTGGAGAGTCTTCATCCAGAAGGATGTTCTCCAGCTGTGTCTCGACTGGCCAGGGCTTCTGCTTCAGGAAACCCTGGAGGGAGAGGTTGTTCAGATGTTTCAGGCGGTTCAGCGCTCAACCTGGATGCCTCTGGTCCCTTACCAGGAGGTCACCTAAGGTAACCCCAGTCGACCTAGAGCTGGCCACACCAGGCCTGGCCGCTACTGGGAGCCCTCCCTGGGCAGCGCCAGCCACCCTCATCTCCATGGGCGGGGAAGTGGGGCTTGAGGGGAGGTTCTCCCTCTGGGCAGGAGCAGGTTGGTGGGCACGTGGTGACCTAGGGGTCCTGTCACGGTCACAGCTGAGGACGGGCTGGCAGTGGGGAAACAGGATCCCTGAGGTGGTCTTCTCTGTGCCAGTGTGGACCCAGGACTGTCGGGTGGTCGGGTGTCTGCATCCTCGGTGGAGGTCTGTGCAGAGAGTGGTGGGCGTGTGTCTGGAGGGGAGATGTCTGGGGTCCGAGAAGCACCACACACGGCTGGCCGGCGGCCTGAGACTTTCTGCCCGGCTGCCGGGCACTTGTTCACAGGGCTCCTCACGGGACTACAGACAGGAGCCGGTCCTCGGAGCCCCCTGCTCCACATCCCTGCACGAGGGGCAGGAGCCCCACACCAGCCACAGAGCCCAGGGAGGGCACAGGGTGAGTGCCAGGTGGGAGGAGGCCTGACCCCCAGGAAGTTCTGGATCCCAGAGCCACCCTGGCCCGCCCCTGGGTCCCTCCTGGAGTCCTGCTCCCAGAGGAACCTGACACTGTCAGCTCTGTGAAGCGCCCTTGCGGCCCAGGCCCTGACTTGTCCAGATGCAAAATCACTGTTCACTTACATGTGGGAATCTCAGAAGGAGATTGTGATAGGATTTCACTTAATGTCCCCAAGGAGCCTGTCTGCATTTTTCTACAGTTTACCCTGTACTAACTCCATCCCTAGGGATCCATGTGGGCCTGAGAATCCTGAAGTCTCTCACCCCAGGATCAGCCCCTCTCACCCCAGTTCTCATCCACAGAATGGGAAGTTTTGGACACCACCACAGGGATGATGCAGTTAACACCCGGGGAGCTGTCCAATACAAAGTGCCCCGAGACGCTCACACACGTAACCATGGCCCAGCGCCAGTTCACTCGTGATGCCAGGATGTTTATCCTGCGGAGGGCACTCCTGCCCCTCCTCCCGCCCTGAGTCCTGGACGCTTGGGGACTCAGTCTGAGCTCCAGCCCCTGCTTTCCTGGAGTCTTTGGTGCTGCCTCTGACTCGTCTCTCTGCTGTGCTCCACCCCAGAGGGAAAGTGTGTCCGCGGGGGACAGGAATGAGACCTGCAGGGTGTGGAGCGTCCAGAGACGCAGACTGGAGATGCTGGTGGGCAACCTGGTGCCTGCCTTCCTGGGCCGTGACCCCTCCTACCTCCCCACATTCCTGGGCACCTACAGGGCTTTTGGGACCCCCCAGCAGGTGCTGGACCTTCTCTTCACGAGGTGAGCACTTCCCCTCCCGAACTGGGGACTCAGGGGGACCCGGCCACCTTCCAGCTGTGAATCGTGGGAATGTCCGTCCACCGCTCTGAGCCCCACTTGGCCCCTTCTGCACGCGAGGGGAAAGGGAGGAGAAGCCCCCAGGGTGACTGTGGGCACTAAGTGGGTGCGTCCCGCAAAATGCTTTCGGGAACCTGGTCCCCTGGAAAGGCTGGGGTTGTGCTGAGTCATCACGTTCCTCCTCACCTCGAGGAAGCCTCTGTCTCGGATATCTCTGCGCCTTTGACTTTGGCCCAAAGCATTTTCCCAATGGCAAGGTGAGGTGTGAGAGGTGCCCTGTCCTGGGTGAGTGAGAGCAGGGGTCCCTGGGAGTGACCAGTGTGCCCCAGGCACTCGGAAGGGGCTGGTTGGGCTCTTTCGCTCTTGAAATATAGAGGAAGGTGCCCAAGGCGCAGGCACTTTTGTAGGCACAAGCATCATATAACGCTTCGGGCAGAGAGCAGTCCTGCCCCCCAGGGCTTCAGTTCTCTCGGGGCGAGGGGCTGGGGGAGACGGGGAACCCAGTCGCACTGTCCATCACATTGGGGCGTGTCTCCAGTACTGTCCATGTTACACACCTTCCTGGCCTCCTGTAGGTACGGATGCATCCTCCCTTACTGCGATGAGGATGGTGGACCCCTGCACCAGCTGAAAATGTGAGTGGATTGTGATTCAAGAGGGAGCGACCCCCTTCCCCAGAGAGCTGCCAGGAGTAATGGGGTTGCTGGATGGGCAGGGCTAGCAGAATCCTGGATCTCACATAGTGTGGATCCTACTGGGGGCCAAGGTCTGGGGGGCTTCTCCTGGAAAAGGGGAAAGGAGGCCAAGCGAGCTGTGGAGGGGTCTGGGGTGCTCTGAGGAGCATCTGGTAGGGCAGAGGTCACAGTCCACTCCATGAGAGTCCGCACCCGTCCCCTGTCTATCCCAGTCCCGCCTCTCCCCCCGATCCTGGGACCCAGAACACACAGCGTGGAGAGCATCCTGCTCACTGTCTGGTGGAACCTCAGCTGGGGTTGCTCAGCTGGTGCTCAGGGGACCTATTGACACTCAGGGGACAGCCGAGCCCTCGCTGGTAAAGGATGAGTGTTAGTGACTGGAGGAGATGAAGGCACGTCCCTAGGGGAGGAGGCAGCCTTTAGATGTAAGGGGTAAATCTGAGGTGTTAGGAGGCCCGCAGGAAGCCTGGGCAGATGACAGAGTCTGTGTGTGCCCTCCTGGGCCAGATACTCCTGGGACCACTTCATGTTCCCGAGATGCAGTGACCAGAGTAGACGCCCGGCCTGCCCTCGCAGTGGTGACACCAGGGGGCGGGGCAGGGGAGGGTCAGTGCACTCTGTCAGGCTGCCCTCAGGAAGCGGACTGATGGTCACGCCGTGGATCAAGGGCTGTCACTTGAGCAGGCTCGTTGGTGGCCCCTCCCCTGTGTCCAGGCCTCCTCTGCCTGGTCAGCCAGGTGAGAGGGAGCGTGGAGGAGAACTGACCTCTGGATGGACAGGGGCAGACGGCGCAGAGGCCCGGGTCCCCGCAGGGCGGCCCCGGAGTGCAGTGTGGCGGGAAGGCCAGGTCTCTGACTCTGCTGCCCCCGTGACGCGCCCAGGGCCATGGCCTCCATCCTGGGCACCTGGCTGCAGCTTTACCCTGAGGACTTCCTGCAGTCCCCAGACCGTCCCTGCCTGAAGATGCTCCTCGCGTACGCTGAGCTCAGCATGCCCGACTCGGACCTGGAGCAGCGAGCCCGCCATCTCCTGGCGCAGCGGGAGACCCTGGAGCCCACTGGGGCAAAGGGGCATGGTGAGGAGGACTCGGGGTGGGTGAGGAGGAGGGGGGCGAAGAAGGAAGGGAGGGGGCTGGGCCACACAGAGCAGCGCCTCCTGAGGCTGGAGCTAAGCCAGGGGCATTGAGGAGGCTCAGATCACTATTCCCCTGGACTGCAGCCTGGGAGGACTTCCTGGGGGAGGTGGCATCTTGGATTGAGATTTCAGGGCTAAGGAGCGAGTAGCGTCCTGTCTCTGAGATCCATGGACAAGCAGTCTTACTGACAGTGTTTTCTCTTCTGGGAGAAACAGCACCCGCTGGAGAAGAAGCTCTGGAAACATCCCCAGACCTAGAGCCAACAGCATCCCTACTACCTGCCACAGCTCCACAGTCAGAGCAAGCTCAAAGCCCAGCTCCCATTCAAGTTCAAGGACTGCATCAAATAAACATGCCGGCTCCAAACCCAGAGCTACAGCGTGCTCATGCCGTCGCTCTCCCTTAGGCTTGGAAGCGAGGAAAGGTACCATCAGGCTCCACTTCTAGATCCAGAGAACGTCCAAGAAACAGCTCTCTTCCTCCTTTAGAGCCTGAATTGCCCGGAAATCCTGTGCCAGTGCTGCTTCTACAGCCTCGGTCCCCAGACTTAAGCCAACCTCGGCCAGGGCACTGCCTCGGCTCTGGAGCTCCTTGGTGCGTTGCAGTCAGCTGTGGCTCCGGTGTTATCCAGCTGTGCTTCTAGAGACCCCAGCAGACACAGCTTTGCTAGCAGCTTGGGCCCTGGAGCCAGGTCCTGCCCTAACATCCCTGGAGCTGCTCCCACTTCGTCCGCCAGCCTCGCCTTCCCAGGCAGATGCTGTGCTGCCCCTGTGCCAGCACCAGCCCTGCGCCTGTGTCTCCACCCCGATACTTCCCTCTCTTCATATGTGTTTTGATTTTTTGATTCCATGTACAAACTTATTTTTTCTGTGAGATAAAGTGACATTAGAAACTGAGTTCTATGAGTTTTTCAATTGTATGTGTGAGTGGCATGGAGAACATTCACTAGGATGACCGTGTCTGTTGTCTGTTGCCTGTTGCAGAGCATCTGTGTCCTATTTGACGCCGAATAATCCTGCAGTCTGGGAAGGCGCTGCCCTCGCCTCTCCCCTCATCTGTTGATGGACAATCGGACTATTTTCACCTGTGGGCCCTTGTGCATGGCGCTGCTCTGAACAGTTGTGTGCAGGCTTGTGACTTTCTGTGTTTACTTCTTTCGGGGTGATTTAGGAGTGGAATGTGGACGTCTAATGAATACTGCCTAGTTTCCTTTTTGAGGACCTGTGGTGGAAGTGCTCCATTAGTGTTTCCATTTCCAATTCTTCACTAGTGTTGCAGTGTCCTCTCTGCCACACTTCGCCCCCGCCTGGTCGCTCATTCTGGGGAAGAAGCCTCTGAGGAGGCCCTTGTGGCCTGCCCCTGAATGAAGCAGCTTGTGTCTCAGGTGAGTCCACAGCCTCAAAGCCCTGGGAGCCACTGGCAGAGACCTCCGGCTGAGTCCTGGTCCGTTCCTGCACCAGAGACAGCGTGAGATCCAGTCTGTGATCATCGCCTTGCTCCTTTTTCATTTGTCGCCACCCCAGGTCCACTCCTCCTTTGACCCCAATGCCCTCCTGTCCCCTCTTCTGAGGTTAGTGTGACTGTTGTGTCTATTTGTGTGGACACCCAGAGACATCTAGTCCAGGTGAGTGGGGATGTTCTGGGCTTCTGGCTCTCTACTTCCCAAAACCAAGTTGGTGTGTGTGGTGCAGCCCTAGCCGAGGATGGCCTGAGACTCTGCCCCTGCCCCGAGCCCTGGTTTTTCCCTCTCCCATTTGGGCCTCAGTTTTCCAAACGGATAGTGACAGATTACACAAGGAGCTTTCAAAGCCTGCACAGAGTCTGCCCAGCCTTCCACATCCCTGGGTGGTTTACAGCTGGGTGACAAGCAACCCCAGGCCTCGTCATAGCTGGAAGGCGCCCCTCAGTGGCTCTGTGGGCCTCTGTTTGCTGCGGTGAGGAAGAGGGTTCAGACTCACTTAACTTTGTGCCCTGATGGATAAGGAACATTTCCCCAAGAATGGCTGAGGCACTGTGAGTGAAGAAGATGACTTGCACATGGACCACATCCAAGACTGTGATCTGCAGAATAGATGGGCCATATTTACTCATGGTACCTATGCGAGGAGATCTCTCTGAAACGGGGATTGTCACGTTCAAGTTCACACTGTGTTTTAATGCAGAAGTACTATTTTCCTTGATAGTAGATAGTATAGTTTAGAGCACAGCTGAAAGTATAATGTTTGTTTCATCCAGACAGTTCTATATTGGAAGCGGATCGGGGAGAGTGTGGGCCAGGGGCTTCAGGAAACACAGAGAGAAAGTTGCCATGTGGTCTAAGATGAAATCGACTGATTGGCCCCCACAGTTGTCATGACCCAGGATTCCTCAGGTGGAATTCCCACAGGAGGCTGTGTGGGGAGCCCCAGGCACCTTCGGTCCTGATTGCCTTGAGAGTCCGATCCCTGGGGCATACGCCTCAGCGGGCAGCCTTCTGCAGTGTGGGTGTTTGCAGACTGGGCATGGAGCCCGTGGCAGCTTAGATGCCCGAGAGCAATTCTCGCAGGTAACTCCACTTTCTTCAGTAAAAGCAAGGCTTCCTTTATAGCTGGGTCCCTGTGGGCATTTTTCTCCCTCTGTTTTAGAGTGGATCTGAGAGCCATTGCTGGGATTTCAGTCTTTCCTCGTCTTTTTCTGCCTATTCCTCTCTGCCATAATAATGTGTCTGAGCCGGTCGCAATAGGTTATCTAAGACTGATTTTGTCCATACGCCTGTTTTAGTAGCTTACTACGCATATCTGAAGCTGACTGAGAGATCTCTCTTTTGAGACCATTTCTCCCTCTGCACTTTCAGGATCAATCTCAGGGAATCTGCAAAAGGCTTTTGTAGTCCATCTAGGAAATTACCTGGATCATCCTTCTGTCCGTGTTCTATATTTTCCATGCTGGCATTGTTTAAAGTCTTAATGCATGCTTCCTCGAGTCCTGGGAAAGTGACAGGCATAGTAGGAGGAACTCAGCGGAGCTCCCCTCATAGTTTATTTATAAATCTGAAAACATTGATACTGAGGAAAAGCAGCCAGATACAGAACGTTTTCATTTCTGAAGTAAACAGATTAGTGGTTGCTTGGGGATGGGTGTGAGGCATGAGTAACGCTGGACTGGATGACGCACAAGCTGTAATCAAGATTGCTGGGAGAAATATCAATCACCTCAGATATGCAGATGACACCACCGTTGTGGCAGAAAGGGAAGAAGAACTAAAGAGCCTCTTGATGAAATTGAAGGAGGTGAAAACACTGGCTTAAGACTCAACATTCAGATAAATAAGATTATGGCAACTGGTCCCATCACTTCATAGCAAATAGATGGGGAAATAATGGAAACAGTGACAGACTTTATTTTCTTGGGCTCCAAAATCACTGCAGATGGTGACTGCAGCCATGATTTTAAAAGACGCTTGCTCATTGGAAGAAAAATTATGATCAACCTAGACAGCATATTGAAAAGCAGAGACATTACTTTGCCAACAAAGTATGTGCAGCCAAAGCTATGTTTTTTTCTAGTAGTCGTGTTTGGATGTGAGAGTTGAAGTGTAAAGGAAGCTGAGTGCCGAAGAATTGATGCTTTTGATTTGTGGTATTGGAGAAGGCTTTGAGAGTCCTTGGACTGCAAGGAGATCAAACCAGTCAATTCTAAAGGCAATCAGTCCTGAATATTCATTAGAATGATTGATGCTGAGGCTGAAGTTCTAATACTTGGCTACTTGATGGGAAGAACTGACTCATTGGAAAAGACCCTGATGCTGGAAAGACTGAAAGCAGGAGATGGGGACGACAGAAGATGAGATGGTTGGGTGGCATCACCAACTTGATGGACATGAGTATGAGCAAGCTCTGGTGATGGACAGGGAAGCCTGGCATCTTGCAGTCCATGGAGTCACAAAACTTTGGACATGACTGAGCTGCCTGACTGACAGGAGCTTGGTAGTAGCTTGTGTCCTGTGAACCCCATGTGCGTCTCAGTATTCCTAGGTGCTTTGTTGAATTCTCCTGGTAGCTGGACAGCATTCTTTTAAATGATATTCTGAATTTTACTCAGGCTGTTTTTCTCTTTAACGTAGGGTCTTAAGAGGGTGCTGGTACATTTCGTAGCCAGAGATTCAGGGGGAATTTTCGGCAGGCACCTAGGGAGTGAATTTAGAGTGAACTGCTTGAAGTGAAGTGAAATTTGGCTTAAATTGGCAAGACTGTGTATATATGTCTGAACACAACGTTTGCTAGTGAAAGAAGACACTGAGCCTGCTCAGCTCTGAAGCAAAGAAAGGTTTGCTTCTTCAGGCAACTGGCTGTTTGCGCAGAACTGTGACTATAGTAGAAGTATCTGATGGTCAATCTCTTGACAATTATGGATCCTACAGGGCTTTTCTCTGTAATAATTAAGTAAATTCTGCTCACCTGGGGGACATGATAGGGCTGCTCTCTAGGTGTTCTGAGCACCCACAGCAGCTTTCCTGCCACACAGGGAAACCGAGACAAGAGAGTAGAAAGGACCCAAGGGTAACTCCTTAGGTAGCTAGATTCATTTGCAGAAGCAATCTGATCTATCACTTTGCCTCAGAAGGTTTATCAGATCATATCTGTTTTAGGTACCAAATTAATAATGAGAAACCATGCCTCCAAAGCCAAACAGCCCCCTTGTCAGACAGCTATGCACTGAAACTCAGGCTGACTTCCAGTAGAACTGGAACAAAGGCAGAGCTTGTAAGCACTTATCTTAACTCTATAAGAGCCAGGATGGAACTCTCTTGACATGCTAAAACTGTAGAGAAAGCAGGCTTGAGAAAACAGTTTCAAAATTCTGACCCTGAGAGAAAAAGTAGTCCTAAGAGAAAGCTTGCAGTTTCAACTCTTTCTTGTCCTTAAAATGTAAACACAGCCTATAACACGTGAGACTACAGCCTTGGCTCAATTAGTATAACTTAAAGGGGTTAAAAACTGAAAGCGGTTAAAAAAAAGGGAGGAGGCTTTTTTAAACTCAAGCAAGGAAACTGTGAAATCTCTGTGTCTGTATGGATGTATATATGTCTGTGAAATTTGTCCCACGTTTGCTTCTAGAAGTTTCAGGATTTTAGTTCTTACCTTTATGTCTGATTTGTCAGTTAACTTTTATAAACAGTGTTTGCAGATTTCAGCTTTTTTCTGCACGTTCATATCAAAGGGTTCTTCCAGCACCCTGTGTGGACAACACTGTCTTTCCCCCTTGACCGATTTTGCCACCCTTATCAAAAATCATTTGACAATATATGTGAGGTTTTGTTTCTGGGCTCTGAATTCTGTACCATTGATCTCTAATTCTATCTTTTTGCCAGTTATGATTATGATTTGCTGTTATGATTCTTCCAGTTTTGCAGTATGATTTGAAATCAGGAAACGTGCGTCCTCCCACATTGTTTTTCTTCCTCAAAATTGTTGGCTATTTGGGGGTCTTTTTAGTGTAAAGTGAATTTTAGGATGAGGTTTTCCATTTAGGATGGGGTTTTTATGCAGATTGCATTGGAAGTGTAAATTGCCATCAATTGTATGGAGATCTTAGTGGTGGTAAGTTTTCCAATCCAAGAAAATGGAATTTGTGTCATTTAATCTCTTTGCAAAGTTTGACAGTTGTCCTTGAACAAGTCTTCACCTCCTTGGTTAATTATTAAGTAGTTTATTCTTTCTGCTGCTGCTGCTGCTAAGTCGATTCAGTCGTGTCCGACTCTGTGCGACCCCATAGACAGCAGCCCACCAGGCTCCTCTGTCCCTGGGATTCTCCAGGCAAGAATACTGGAGTGGGTTGCCATATTCTTTCTGATGTAATTGTAAATAAAACTGTTTTCTTAATTTCCTTTACAGATTCATCATATTAGTGTATAGACATGCACAGAATTTTTAATGTTGACTTTGTGTCCTGACACTGCTGATTGTATTAGTTTGCATGTTATTTTGGGGACATCCTTAGGAGTTTTACACATGAGATCGTGTAGTTTGGAAACAGAGATAATTCTACTTATTTGTTTCAAATCACTGAATGTCAGTGACTTTTTCATAAATTTTAAAATTAATCTGTCTTTCCTAATGGCTATGGCTGAAACTACCAGTGCCATGTTGCATAGAAATGGTAGAACCCAGCATTCTTTCATGCTTCCTGATCTCAGAGGAAAAGTTATCAGAAGTCTTTCGCCACTGAGTGTGATGTTGGCTGTGGCATTTACATATATGGCTTGAATTCTGTTTTGGTAATTTCCTTCAAACCTAGTTTGTAGACCTTTTTTTTTTTTTTTTTTTTTTAATCATGAGAGGGTGTTGAATTTTTTCAATTGCTTTTCCTGCGTTGATTGAGATGATCATGGTTTTTTTCCCCTGCATTCCATCAGTGTGGTGCATTAAACCAATGTATCTTCCTAGGTTGAAACATTCTTGCATTCCAGGAAAAATCCCAATTGTTCATGGTGTATAATTCTTATTACATAGATATTACATAGATTGTTATACAATGAGATATGTATCTTTTTATAATAATTCCCAATTTTTAAACATTTGAACCAATTATATCGATAGATATAAATGATTATTATATAAAGATATCTATATATAAAATATATATCAATATATAAAGATCATATATTATATAAAGATATGCTTCCAACCTCAGCTCAGGCTTCTTGAATCATGGTAGGGCAGCAGGTGATGGCCAGGACATCACTGAGCCACAGAGGTGTATGCTTCTAATTAGTCATGATTATTGTTACTACTGATCCATGAGTGTTGCTTCACACAGTTAATACTGTCTGACTCAAACCTGCATCCACCCATTTCCTGCCTCCCTGTGTCTCACATTCCAGTCCTTTCTTCTGGGATTCACTCACTTCTCCCTTAAATACACCCTTCCTCCCTCTTAGTTTAAGTGTTAGGGCATCAAACCCTCGTAGTCTTTTTATCTGAACATGTTCTTATTTTGCTTTTATTCTTGACTGATAGTTTAGAGTGAAAAATATATAGACCATTTCTGTGATGTTTCCCTTGGTATCTGAAGCCATTCTTCCTTTGTGTTTCCCCCTGAACTGTGACTGCTGACTTCTTGGTCTGCCTTCCCTGCTCTGTGATAAATTCTCTAAATGTCTTTAATAGTCTACAGTCCAATACTGTAAGGTGAGGTTTGAGTTTGCTTTTATTTTTCCAGCTCAGGACTGCAGTCTGCAGAACTATATTTTCCAGTTGAAGAAGGAATTCAAAGGGTCTGGACTCCATCTTAGGCCTGTCCATGCTGATCATGCTCAGCCACCTCTCCAGTGGACTCTGAACTCTGTGTTTAGTGTCTATGGAAATGACAACAGGAGGATAAGACCCCCTCTGGACAGGGGAACCTTGAAGATCGTATCCAGGTTACTCATCGCCTAAGAGAACACATATCACCCCTTCCTTCAGACAGGCCATAAATTTTTTGTACCTATCGGAGTGTAACCTCATGCTTATTGATTATTAGCTAATTGTTTAACTGTCTGAGCACATGGCACATGAATGATGGGGTTATTGGGATTGTATTTACCCTTCCTTAGTTTATGTAAGTCTCAAGGAATTTGGGGTGGTGGGTTCACACACTTACACATGGGGTATAAAAGATTTTCACAAATGCTGGTCGGGGTCCTTGGCTAAGAGGAGACTCTGCCTTGGGCCCGCCGTTGTAATAAACTGCACTCCACTATCTGCATTGTCCTTCTGAGTGAGTTTGTTTCCAAGAACGCATGGCTACAACACAGTAACTCTAAAAGCTTCAGGGAATTCCCTCGTGGTCCAGTCATTAGGACTGTGTGCTTCCCTACAGGGGCAAGGCTTCAGTCCCTGGTCAGGGGACTAAGAGTTTGCATGCTCTGTGGAGGGGCCAAAAAAATGTTAAAAATAAAAATACAAAAATAGGAACTTCAAATCTGATTCTTTACCACTCCTTCTATTTTTCATCCTAAAACCCATGTACATTAGACTCTATATATACCTCACACATCTCACTATACCTGCTCTCTTTGTGTTCCATCACCTTAGTTATCTGCAGCATTCTGTTTCACCAAATCTGTCTTCAACCCTGGTTAACCTGCAACCTAATCCATCCAATGGAGTTCCAATTTCCATGGCAATGTTGTTTTAGTTCAAGAAAATTTTAAAATCTTGTTTTGCTCATTTTCCTGTTATTTTTTTCACAATATCTTATTCACTTACTGTTTGCATTTGATCTTTTAGCCCATCTAGAGGAAATTATTATATGGTTTTATCAGATTATTCTATTTCCAGAAGTCCTTGAGATTTTAATCCTCATGTATAGCATCTGCTGACTCTTGTTCATGGTGCAATCAGAACATGCTTTTGTGATAGTGGATCTCTGTTTGATTTGTGGTATATATATATATATATGTGTGTGTGTGTGTCTATGTGTGTAGGTAACATTTTCTTCTATTGCTATTTTGTTAAGTGTTTCTTTTGGTTTTTAATCAGAAAAGAATTTCTCAAACACATTTTCAGGCCATATGTAGATGAACACATTGAATTCTTCTTAAGTGTAATTTCCTTCACATTCCTCCTGACACAAAGCATTTACTTACCAGTTATTACCCACCCTGCACCCAAACACCTTTTCCTGTTTGATTTATGTTTACTTACACATCGTCAGACTCTGACTGTTCCAAACCCAGGTTATAATTCCATTTGGGCTACTGTAATAAAATCCCATAGGTTGGGTAGCACATAAATAACAGAAACTTATTTATGACCGTTTCAGAGACTGGAAGTCCCAGATTGAGTTTCATGCAGATTTAGGGTCTGATGAGGATCCCAGGTGGCGCTAGTGGTAAAGAACCCGCCTGCCAATGCAGGAGACATAAGAAATGTGGGTTCAATCCCTGGGCTGGGAACACCCCCTGGAGGAGGGCATGGCAACCCACTCCAGTATTTTTGTCTGGAGAATCCCATGGACAGAGGATCCTGATGGGCTTATGGTCCATAGGGTCACCAAGTCAGACATGACTGACGTGACTTCGCATGCACACACGAGGGTCTGCTTTGCATGCATCGATGTCCATCCTCTGTGTCCTCAGAAGGAAAGGGGCTCTTTCAGGCCTCTTTAATAAGATATTTGCCCCAGTCGTGGGATGACCTAATGACCTAATCACCTCCCAAAGACCCCACCTCCCAATAACATCATCTTAGGGCTAAGATTTCAACATATAAATTTGTTAGCAAGAAAGTGAAAGTGAAGTCCCTCAGTAGTATCCGACTCTTTGCGACCCCATGGATTGCAGCCTACCAGGCGTCTCCGTCCATGGGATTTTCCCGGCAAGCGTACTGGAGTGGGTTGCCATTGCCTTCTCCAGGGGATCTTCCCAACCCAGGAATGAACCCAGGTCTCCCACATTGCAGGCAGATGCTTTACCCTCTGAGCCACCAGGGAAGTCCCAAAATTTGGTAGAAACATACTTAAATTCAGTCTGCAACACAGGCTTACAACTGTCTGCCCTTAGGGTAGTGTTTTTCTTTCTCACTCAGAGCCCAGACAATACAACTTCCTTAGTGAGTAGGATATTTTCTAGTCAGCCTTCTGTTGGGGACACAATCCATCAACAGACCTAGTTTAGGTGTGTGTGTGTCTCCATCCCCGATCTGTTGCCACCTCTACTGTCACAGGTGAGTGAAACTCAGTCACTCACCTGACTCCATGAAACAACAGCAGGCCCCCCTCTCTGAGAGCTGAAGCATTAGATTCAAAGCTGTACCTGGTTGTCCTTCCTCTCTCCACTCCCGCAGCCCGTCCCCTCCTTTCTTTTGAGCTGGGCCAGGCTATCAGAGGTCTGGGTGTTTGGACCAGGAGCTGTCGTATCTCTAGCGGTTGTGATCTGCCCTGTTAGCAATAAGAACATGTGTATGCCTTAAGCTGATGGTAGTGCCTTTTTCTTTTATGTAGCTTTTTTTTTTTTTAATGCTGTCTGTATGTGACAAAATCATTCTGGCTTTCCACTGTTTTTTTTAAGAATGCTCTAACAATAAATTAGGGAGTTCTGAAGATGGCAGTGGTGGTGGAAGCATGGTCTTGTGTCTTTCAGAATTGCTATATAAACACAGCAATACAATATTAAAACCAAACCTATGGAGAATTTTTACTAGATTAGCTGACAAGGTATTTGTCAGTACAAAATACAAGTGGGAGCACAACAGTTAGGAGACTTCCTCAATATCACCAGGAATGTGTGGACAGCAGAAGGCAGCAACAATGTAACCATAGAATTACCAGGGCCTTGCGCATGCTCAGTAGAGGAGTGGATGAGCCCACCGCAGCCTCTGTCCCAGGAGAACCGCCGGCATGCCCGTCACAGGAGCGAAAGGAGGGGCCAGGGCAGAGCTTCCAGCTTGCATGGCGCAGGAGACTGACCCAGAGCTTGAGACTGGGAGGGACTTGGTTCATTCCACACGGAGTGAGGCATAGGTCTAAGGTAAGGCATGGAAGTCTTTGAATTCTCACACTGAGCCCCCAGGGCTCCATGTGACAGGACCCCATAGAGGACATCAACTGTTGGGAGTGAAATGAAAATTAAATAGGTTGGGAACAGTAAAGACAAAGCAGAGCAGCTCCAACTCAGGATTATAACCAGGTGAGGCATGAAAGGCACTGATTACAGGCACAAAATTTCAAGGGCCACCAAAAAAAAAAAAAGAAAAATCCAGATAAATGCGATTTAATGCAGTAATTTTTCAAAAAGTAAATTTAATGCTAGCCCAAAAGTCTGTTCTGTACATCTGTGTCTCTTTTTCTGTTTTGCATATAGGGTTATCATTACCATCTTTCTAAACTCCATATATATGTGTTAGTATGCTGTAATGTTCTTTATCTTTCTGGCTTACTTCACTCTGTATAATGGGCTCCAGTTTCATCCATCTCATAAAAATAAATGAAAAAAAAAAAAAAAAAGAAAAAACTAATGCTAGCAAGTCCTTGATGAGCAAAACATCAAATTTTAAAGTATAGAATCATTAACAGTTGCATGCTGAGCCATACTGAGCAAAAGAGAAAATCAGTAATACTGATCCTGTCTAATTACAGTGTTTCAGTAGACTTCCAGAAGCCCTCCTTGAGGAATGTACTAAAGAGCCAGCTTTGGAAACCAAAATAACTAAAGAGATATTATAATAAGGATTAGTGAGGGTGGTTAGTATATAGTTACATGTTTGCTAAGTCACTTCATGTCTGACTGCGACCCCATGAACTGTAGCCTCCAGGCCCCTCTGTCCATGGGGATTCTCCAGGCAAGAATACTGGAGTGGGTTGCCAGTGCCCTCCTCCAGGGGGTCTTTCCAACTCAGAGATCGAACCCAGGTGTCTCATGTCTTCTGTATTGGCAGGCAGGTTTTTTACTACTAGCGCCACGTGGGAAGCCCACATCTTAATTATACAGGTAAGTATAAAGTTAGTTGTATAAGTAAGATTAAATGAGGGTTAAAAAGAGATTACAGTATGTAGTGGCTTTATTTTCTGGGAATGTAAATAAGGTACAATAAAAAAACTGGGGGTATGGAGAGAAGGTAATTGGAATCTGTAAAAAATTTTTAAACTATTTTTGGAAAGTCATAACTAGTTCTGGCAATTTTTCCCTAGGATATAGTAGTTACCTTATTTTTGAATCATAATTGACATAATATTATGTTTCAGGTATTCAACATGAAGAAGGTATATTTATATGTATTGGGAAATGATCACCACAATAACCCTAAAGCTAAAATCTGTCTCCATATATAGTTACATGTTTTATTCTGTAATAAGAACTTTTAAGATCTATTCTCTTAGCAACTTTCAAATATGCAGTAGTTGCCATTCTGTACATTACATCCCCATGACTTGCTTTGTAACTGGTAATTTTTTTTTTTTTTTTTTTTACTTTAACCCATTCCACCAATCCTCATGGAGAAGGGAATGGCTACCCACTCCAGTATTCTTGCCTGGAGAATCCCATGGACAGAGGAGACTGACAGGCTACAGTCCATGGGGTTGTAAGAGTTGGACACAACTTAGTAACTAAACCACCACCACTACCAGCAATCCTCAAACTCCTTTCTTTGCAACCCCCACTCTGTTCTCTGTATATATGAATGTTGGGTGTCAGAGTTGTTTTAGCTTGCTTTCATTTTTAAGATTCCGCATATATATAAAATCGTAAACAGTATTTGTATAAAACAGTATTTGTCTTCTCTGTATGACTTATTTCACTTAGCATAATGCAAGATTTCATTCCTTTTTAAGGGTAAATAACATATGTATATATATGTTTGTATATATAATTTCTTTATCTGTTCATCCATCAGTGGACACTTAGGTTGTTTTTATATCTTGGCTATTGCATATAATGAACATGGAGGTGCATGTATCTTTTCCAGTTTGTGGTCTAATTTTTCTTCAGATACCCTGAAGTAGAATTTCTGAGTCATATGGTAGTTCTATTTTTACATTTTTTGATGAAACTCCATACTGTTTTCAGTAGTGACTGTACCAGTTTTCATTTCCACCAAAGGTGGACAAAGGAACCCTTTTATCCACATTCTCACCAAATTTGTTATTTCTTTACTTAAGTCATTTTAACAGGTGTGAGGTGATATCCCATTGTGATTTTTATTTGTATTTCCCTGATGCTTAGTGATGTTGAGCATCTTTTCATGGGTCTATTGACCATTTGTATGTGTTCTTTGTGAGAATGTTCAGATCTTCTACCTATTTTAAAATCAGATTGTTTGGAGTTGTTTGTTTTGTTTGTTTTTGCATTGTATGAGTTCTTTATATATTTTGGATATTAATATCTCATCATATATAGGATTTGGAAATATTTTCTCCCTCTGAGCAGGTTGCCTTTTCATTTTGTTGATGGTTTCCTTTGCTGTGCAAAACCCTTTTAGTTGATGTACTCCCCTCTTGTTTGTTTTTACTTTCCTTTGCTTTTGAAGTCAGTTCCAAAAAAACATCACCAAGACTGTTTCTAAGAGGTTACTGCCTATATATATTATTTTTTTCTTCTAGGAATTTTATGGTTTCAGGTCTTACTTTCAAATCTTTAAAGTATTTTGAGTTCATTTTTTTTGAGAGTAAGGAACTTATTTGACTGTCTGCAAACTATACTTACGATTACTATAAGATTTTTGATATGGAGTCATTAATTATGGACCTCTCAGGGAATTTATTTTTCCCCTTAGGAATGTATTAGTTTATATCTCTGGGTCCATAAAAAGAAGAGACTGTCTTTTGTGGTCTTTTTTAAAAAATCAGTCTCATTACTAAACCAGTAAACCATAATATCATCGAGGGCAAGGTCACACTCTTGTAAGATGAGAACAACATCACATGTATATAGAATCAGATCAAGCTGGAATAATTTCTCAGCTTTGTTCCTAATTAGCTGTGCAACCTTGGGCAAGTAACTACCTCTCTGAGGGTCAGTAGGTTACACGTTTCACAACAGTTCCTAGTGTCATGAACCATATATCTCAGTTTTAGGCAGTGCTCAGGGCAGTTCTCTCTTGAGTTATAAACTGAGCGTTTTCTTTGAATTCTATTTGAATTTGTCTTGTTTGGTGAAGTTCATGCCTGCCACCATAGACTATGGGACTGTTTAGCACACACTTAAGGATTGTTAACCGCTCAAATCCATACCGCAGCATGCATCTCTAATTTTCCGGCACTGGGGTGAAAATGCAGATTCTGATTGGTCAGCTTTGGAGCAGGGACCAGGCTCTGCACTGTAAAGCAGTTCCCAGGTGATGTCCGAGCCAGACTGCTAGTGCTCCACCACCACCTCTGCTAGTGCTACAGATACTTGGGTCTGGGGCATTTGCAGTGACGTGAGGCAGTCCTCAGCATTGTGGGAGATTCAGCAGCATCCCTGGCCGCTTCCCCTGGATGCCAGTGACTCCCAACCTGCAGCTAGGTCACCTGAAATGCCTCCAGACATTGGCTGTGCGACCCCATAGACGGCAGCCAACCAGGCTCCCCCGTCCCTGCGATTCTCCAGGCAAGAACACTGGAGTGGGTTGCCATTTCCTTCTCCAATGCATGAAAGTGAAAAGGGAAAGTGAAGTCGCTCAGTCGTGTGGGACGCTTCGAGACCCCATGGACCGCAGCCTACCAGGCTCCTCTGTCCATGGGATTTTCCAGGCAAGAGTACTGGAGTGGGGTGCCACTGCCTTCTCCGCCAGACATTGGCAGATAACCTAAATCAGTGGGTGTAGAACCATGGTCTATAGGATGCCACTGGCAAAGTGCGTGCACCTCGGGGCAAGCCGGTAGGAATCCTGGAGGTCGGTGCAGATTGGGAAACAGAGGCCGGGCTGTGCGCGCAGCGCCCGCGGTCCCAGAGGCTGGATGAAAACGTCCGGCTCCACTCGGAGCACCGAGCCCTCAAGCACCTCCTCTCCACGCGCACCGCATCCACACACGCGGCGCAGCTGCCGGAAGTAAGTACTTGTTGGCCAGTGGATGCCGCAGCTCCCAGCCACTTGTAATTAGCCTGACGTGGCTCCAGTTTTCCAGTCTTCGCTCGCCCGGAGGTCCCACACACTGCCCGGCCTTACCTGTGCCCCACACCCCTCAGCAGCCTTTGGCGGGGGAGGCCGCAAGCTACCCACCCAGGAGGAGGCCGTCCGCGTCAAAGAGCAGGTGGGTGCCGGGCCAGGGCTCGGGCTCCGCCATTGTGCTGCCCTCCAAACCTGGTGTGGGCAGGGGCTTGAGTTCATTTTTGTTAGATTGAACTTACAGGTGGTGTAAGATTGTGGTCCACATTGCTTCTTTTGCGTGTTGCTTCCTAGTTTTCCAAACTCCAGCTATTGAACATACTGTCCTTTCCCCATTGTGTATTCTCGGCTGGTTTGTCATAAATAAATTGACCATACACGTACTGATGTTTCTGGGCTTTTTGTCCTGTGTCTTTTTATGCGAGTACTATGCTGGTTTGGTTATTCTAGGTTGGTAATATAGTTTGAAGTTATAGAATAGGAGAAAATATTTGTGAACCATGTGAGTGACAAGAGGTTAATATCCAAAATGTGAAAACAGCTCATACAACTTAATTTGGAAAATGCAAACAACCAAATGGAAAAATGTGAAGAAGTCTTAAATAGACATTTTTCCAAAGAAGACATCCAAATGTCCAACAGGCACATGAAAAGATGCTCTACATGGCTAATTATTAATTGCAAATCAAAACAACTATGAAGTATCACCTCACAGTGGTCAAAGTGGGTCATCACCAAAAAGTCTGTGAATGATAAATGCTAGACAGGATGTGGAGAAAAATGAACCCTCCTACTCTGTTTGTGGGAATGTAAATTGGTGAATCCATTATGAAAAACCATATGGAGGTTCCTTTAAAAATTGCTATTTTTTGACCAGCAATCCCTCTCCAGGGTATTTATCTGGGGGAAAAAAAATGAAATCTCTTAATTTGAAGAGATACATGCACTCCAGAATTCATTGCAGCACACTTTACAATAGCCAAGACTTGAAACAGCCCAAGTGCCCATACATGACTGGCTTAATATGTGAGATATGTGTCTACACACACACACATATGTATATATAAAATATAGATATATGTGTATAAATAATGGAATATTATTCAGCCATTAACAAGATTAAAATATTGTCATTTGCCTCAACATTCATGGACCTAGAGAATATTATACTTAGTGAAGTAGGTCAGAGAATGACAAATACTATTTGATATTTGATATCACTTTTATGTGGAATCCAAAAATAATGTAAATTAATTGTTCACAGACATAGAAAACATATGCTTACTGAAGGGAAGATGGAAAGAGGATTGAATTGGGAGTATGGGATTAACATACAAACTACTATACATAAAACAGATAAGCAACAAGGATTTCTTCGTGTAATAGAGTACCTTTGAAACATCAAATAATTCCACAGAGGGCCATCAGCCAATTCTGGGTTTTCAATTGTTCTGAAACAGCAAGTAAAAATATGGTTAGATTTAAACTGGTTTTGTCTCTTTAGATTTTTGATCAAATTGAAACAGTACCGGCTTAAACTGATTTTGTCTCCTTAAATAGACTGTTGATTATTCAAACCTTGCTGTCATTTTGTAGAAACAACACTATGCATGTGTAAAATGGGAATCCCACATCTCTAGTATTACCCTAGAGTCAGGAACTCAAGGAATAGAAGTGTGGCCACCTGAGCTGCTTTAACTGTGAAGCCCTCCAAAAGGAAAATCTGGCTTCCAGCAGCATGAGCAGCTTATATGGACTGATTCAAACTAGCCAGAGGATTTCCATCTTTGAAATTCCCCTAACCCTTTACCTTTTGCCCTGACCTGGGACTGGGGAGACAGATTTGACAGCCTTGCCAGTTAACCTTGCCGTAAAGCTCTCTTTTTTCTCAAAAGCCAGTGCCATAGTGTTGGCTTCTATGTGTGTATAGCAGGGAGCCCTTGCTATGTAACAATTTGGGGAGCACACAGTTTTCTAGGTCTTGCGGCCACTTGCCTGAGGCACTGCAGTTCCTGGCGGAGTGTGCATGCACTCTTGCTGCTGCCCCGAGTGGCCGCCTAAACCACATTTGTCTGGAGTGTCAGCTGTGAGGCTCCTGCTTCACATGTGAGGCATGCCTCTTCAGGTCCTGGGTGCCGCTTTCACTTTTCAGAAAGGACACGGCTTCTGGACCAGAGGCCTTTGGAGCGAGTGATGTGGTTAGAATGCTTCTGTGCCTAGATTGTCTAATAACTTCACCAGGACTGTGGGTTAGAGTCTTACACGGGGGAGATTTTTGTCAGGTTATAGTTCTGAGACTAGGGTTAGAGTATCACTCTATGGAGACAAGATGAAAGGTTACAACCAGTGAGGTTCTCAAAACATTCGGTTAGACTCCTGAACCCTGAGTTGAAGTTCTATTGTTTTGGATTTCTTTGTCCATGTTTTTTCTATGTCCGACTGTTTTATTTGTTAGGATTGGCTCATAGGGGTTGGTTCTTAGGTGATTGTGTTAAAATTGTATTAAACCTGATATTAATGAAAGTTCTCTGCCTCAGGAGATCACATTACTCCCCGACTAGGAACATTACCTAAAGGAAGTGTCAGGGTTTTTCACCTGTGCCAAGTATAATTTCCCAGCATTATTGCTACAGGTGTACATTCTTCATGGAATCAGCGCTGGTTATCTTGTTGGGGTGAGAGATAACTCCTGAGCAAGTAACTCCTAATAAAAGGCTTAATCAGTATTCCAGGTTTAAAACCCAAGAGCTGAGAACGGTCTATGGATTGCAAATCTCTGGAAAATATCTAGAGATATTTTCTCTAGGAGAAATGAAGGAGTGTGAAGCTGGGAAATTGCCCGTTACAGAGAAGCCTGTGAAGCCCAGGCTCTGTGCCATGCACTATCCTGGAAAAGATACTGAGTGAAGAGGGTGGTGGAAGAGGCGAAAGGAGAAATGAAGGCGTGTAAAGCAGGAAAAGTCTCTACCCGAGAAGAGCATACCCAGTGCCTGGATTAAAGGAATTTTATACATGTTGGTTTCTCTTCGCTGAGAATTTCAACCTTCTTTTCTATGAGTCCAACTTGCAGGGAGTTAGCATTGAAATGCCTTTAAGAGAGAGAGAGAGAGAGAGAGTAACATAAATTTACCAGGAGGGAAAAAAAAATGATGACCCTAAAGGCCATGGGCCATATGGAAGCCTCATGAATAGTTCTACGTGGAAGTGGCCCAGACATCGAGATCATAGCACATCTGGTCTATGATCTCTACTGGGGAGGTTAAATGTTTTGGTCATCTACCAGGAAGATTATACCTGTACATTGCTCAGAAAGGAAGTGAGGGCTTCAGTATTTCACCTTGTATACTCTTGAATTCCTCCTCAAATTCAGCTCACATGTGTCTAAGACACCTTCTCACTTGGATTTCTTCAAGGTGATACAGTCACCTCTTCCATCACCCTCCTCACCCAGTGTGGTTTTCAGGGTCAGGAGGGACACAGAGCCTGGGCTTCATAGGTTTCTCTGTAATAGGCAAGCTTGCCTTCAGCACATGGGGTGGGGGAAATTAATAGGAACCTCTGAAAAAATTTGCTACAGCCTTGGAGCTGTTTGGACAGATTCCTTGGTAACTAGGTAGCATGCGTGACTTTCAGGGTACAGTGCTTGACGCTCATCTCTAATAGAAAGCTTCTCAGCATTCCCTAAGTACACCTTCACATCCAAACTGTTCATCATTGAAACTGTCCATCTTCTGAAGTGGCTTCTCCAGGGAATTCTTACAGTTAGGTTGTATAGAGTTGCTGCACATTTGCTTGCTCCTTTCCAGAAACCAAAGTAGGAGACAGAATTGGTTTCCTAAATCCTAAGGCTCTTGCTCTCTCATGCCTCTTGAGGTTGTTTGAGTTGCATATACTTTTTTTTGGGTGGGGGGAGGCAGGATATTTTCTAGAGTTTTGCAATCCATAGACTGTTCTCAGCTCTTGAGTTTTAAACCTGGGATCCTAATTAAGCCTTTGACTTAGAAGTTACTTGCTTGTATGTTTTCTCCCCCCATTTCTCTCCCCATCTTTCTCCCTGTCTCTCTTCCTATTCTCAGAGAAGCCAGCTAACCCCTCAGAACCAGCACCAAGTTCAAGAATAGTTGAGGGGGGCAAGCTTCTAGTGTGTCCTGGTGCTTTCTATAAAGCAGAGTGTGTTCTGAACCCCCAATTGGCAAACCATGGTGCTTTTCTTCATGTTTCATGAACTCAAGGATTTTCCAGGTGCAGCCAACATTGCTGCATCACATAGCCCTTAAGTTTCTTGTTAGACTGCTAGTTGACTTTGGGCCCAAACCATGAAGGCCTGAAAGAGGTGGCTGGCCTTTGCTAAAGGCACTTGTTCTAGGCTCATCCATGTTTTTGTTGGCTGAGAAATAAATTGTTGAGAGCACAACTATGGAGGAGGTCTGGGCAGCCAACTGCAGAGCACTGACTTCACCAAGGACTTGTTTTTCCTCAGAGGAGGGACTCCTAGATGGCAAACTCTTAGCTGTCCTCCCATCAGCTCTGCCTTTCACTGTGGTTATCAGTTTTCCTTAGTTAAGAGTAGTTAGGTACAAGGAGTGGGCTCACAACATTTGATCTCGACTTGACTTCTCTAGTTATTTTGTACACTGTTCAGCAGCGACAAGGAGAGACCCTCAGACAAAACCTGTCTTACCTGAGTCAGAGTCTAATGCTCTCCACTATATTTGGCTCCTCCTCTAGTGTCAGCAGCAGCAGCAGCTAGTGTCAACTCAGACGGTAAAGCATCTGCCTCCAATGTGGGAGACCCGGCTTTGATCCCTGGGTTGGGAAGATCCCCTGGAGAAGGAAATGGAAACCCACTCCAGTACTCTTGCCTGGAAAATCCCATGGATGGAGGAGCGTGGTGGGCTACAGTCCATGGGGTTGCAAAGAGTAGGACACGACTGAGCAACTTCACTTTACTTTCCTTTACTCTGGTGTCTCCTGCCATTCCCTCACTGTTTGAAGGGAGAATCTCTGCCAACCTTGTGGAGACTTCCTCCAACAATGCTTCTGGAGCCATGGGTCTAACCTTAGCCCCTTCCTTACCAGGTAGTCAAAAGGGAAGGACCAATAGTAAAACTCTGTTCATGTGCCAAGCCTTCCAGTTTAGAGGAGCTAAATGCTTCTTTATAAAGAGGCAAGTTAAGAAAGGTATAAAGCTACTGATAACCACTTTTCTCAAATTCTAACTAGTCAGACATTGCCAATTCCCATACACACTCCAGTCTTGGTGGTACAAATACTGGATACCAGAGATTATTGTTCTGTAAGGGATTTGAGAGCCAATAACCAAATTGGAGTACAATCAGTGGTGTGTACTTAACACTGTGCTTAAAGCTTTATCTAGAGACGTTTGCTGGTTTACAGTTCTGGACTTAAGATGTTTTTTTGAATGGGATTACCCAGGTACTAGTATAAAAACATGGATCTTGTTGGATGGTACTTCCACAAGAATTTAAGAATGTCCTCACCGTCTTTGGGAAATCCTTAGCCAAGGACTTATGGAATTTCCAATTAAATGAGGAAGTCTTGCTATGGTATACTAATTGCTCGTAAAACTACAAAAGTATAAAATACACTCCTCTCTTTAAGCTTTCTGGCAGACCAGGGATATAAAATCTCCAAGGAAAAAGTAAATTTCTCAATCAACTGTAAAGTATCTAGGGCTTGAGTTAGCAAAAGGACAAAGAAACATATTGCTGGATTGAAGGGAGTTATTAGTTTGGGTTACTGTACCCACCACCAGAAGGCAACTGAGAGGACTGTAAAGCATGACTGGGTGTTGTCTTATTTCACTTCCTAACTTTAGACTCATGGCCAGACATCTATGTGAGGCTCCTAAAGGAAATGACATTGACCCATTAAACTGGGCTGTAGCTTGTCATTAGGTGTTCCATGCCATACAAATAATTGAAGAAGTCCATTTTTGTAGATTTGACTGGATTGATCAACCTTTAGGATATCCAGATACGGACCTGTTTATGGATGGGTGCAGGTTCATGGATCACAGACTTTAAAAGGCTGGACATACAAGAGCAACTCATCAGCAAGTCCTGGAAGCAAAAGTACAAGATACTAAGTATAGTTTCCTGTGTTATGCAGTAAATTGTGTTGTTTATCTAAATATTTTATATGTAATAGTGTGTCTTTAATCTCATACTCCTAATTTACCCCTTCCTCCTCACCTCCCTCATTTCTCCTTTTACCATATGTTTTCTATGTCTGCAGGTCTGTTTCTGTTTTGAAAGTAAGTTAGGCTTCCCTGATAGCTCAGCTGGTAAAGAATCTGCCTGCAATGCAGGAGAGCTGGGTTTGATTCCTGTGTCTGGAAGATGTGCTGGAGAAGGGATAGACTACCCATTCCAGTATTCTTGGGCTTTCCTGGTGGCTCAGCTGGTAAAGAATCTGCCTGTAATGTGGGAGACCTGGGTTCAATCCCTGGGTTGGGAAGATCCCCTAGAGAAGGGAACGGCTATCCACTCCAGCATTCTGGCCTGGAAAATTCCATGGACTGAATAGTCTATGGGGTCACAAAGAGTCGGACACGACTGAGCCACTTTCACTTCACTTTCATTTGTATTATTTTTTAGATTCCACATGTAAGTGGTAAATCCTGGTCTTTCTGTGTGACTTACTTCACTTAATATAATAATCTCTGGCTGCATCCATGTTGGTGCAGATGGCAATATTTCATTCTTTTTACAGCTGAGTAGTATTCCATTGTAGGGATTCCCTGGTGGCTCTGTGGTAAAGAATGTACCTGCCAATGCAGAAGATGTGGGTTTGATCCCTAGAGAAGGAAATGGCAACCCACTTCAGTATATTTGCCTGAGAAAATCCCATGGACAGGGGAGCCTGCCGGGCTACAGAGCGTGGGATTGCAAAAGAACTGGACATGACTTAGTAACTAAATAGCAATCGCATCTTTAGTCATCTGTTGATGATGGACATTTAGGTTGCTTCCGTGTCTTGGTTATTGTGAATACAGCTTCTGTGAACATTAGGCTGCATGTGTCTTTTCAAGTTAAGAGTTTTCATCTTTTCCAGATATATGCCCAGTAGTGGGATTGCTGGATCATATGGTAACTAACTCTAGTTTTTTAAGGAACATCCAGACTCTTCTCTGTAGTGGCTATCCCAATTTACATTCCTACCAACAGTATAGAAGGGTTCCATTTTCTCCATACTCTATCCAGCAATTATTATTTGTAAATTTTTGATGATGTCCATTCTGACCAGCGTGAGGTGATAACTTCATAGTACTGGTTGTTCAGTTGCTAAGTCATGTCCGACTCTTTGTGACCCCGTGAATGGTAGCACACCAGGCTCCTCTGTCCTCCACTATCTCTTGGAGTTTGCTCAAATGCATGTTCATTGAGTCAGTGATGCTATCTAACCATCTCATCCTCTGCCACCCCCTTCTTTTGCCTTCAGTCTTTCCAGCATCAGGGTCTTTTTCAGTGAGTCAGCTCTTTGAATCAGGTGGTCAAGTTTTGGAGCTTCAGCAACACTCCTTCCAATGAACATTCAGGGCTGATTTCCTTTAGGATTGATTGGTTTGATGTTCATGCAGTTCAGGGTGCTGTCAAGAGTCTTCTTGAGCACCACAATTCAAAATCGTCAGTTCTTTGGCACTCAGCTCTCATATCCGTACATGACTACTGGAAAAGCTGTAGCTTTGTCTACACAAATCTTTGTTGGCAAAATGATGTCTCTGCTTTTTAATATGCTGTCTAGGTTTGTCATGGCTTTCTTTCCAGGGAGCAAGCATTTTTTAAATTTCATGACTGCGGTCACCATCTGCAATGATTTTGGAGCCCAAGAAAATAAAATCTGTCACTGCTTCCACTTTTCCCCTTCTGTTTGACATAAAGTGATGGGACTGGATGCCATGATCCTTGCTTTTGAATGTTGAGTTTCAAGTCAGCTTTTCCACTCCTCTATCACCCTTATTAAGAGGCTCTTTAGTTCTTCTTCACTTTCTGCTCTTAGAGTGGTATCATATGCGTATCTGAAGTTGTTGGTATTTCTCCTGGCAATCTTGATTCCAGCTTGTGATTCATCCAGCCTGTTATTTCATATTGTGTACTCTGCATATAACTTAAATAAGCAGCATAACAATGCAGCATTGTAGTACTCCTTTCTCAGTTTTGAACCAGTTGTTCCCCGTCTGGTTTTAACTGTTACTTTTTGATCCTCATATACATCTCTTAGGAGACAGGTAAGGTGGTCTGGTACCCCAACTCTTTTAAGAATTTTCCACAGTTTGTTGTGACCCACGCAGTCAAAGGCTTTTGAGCAGTCTGTGGAGCAGAAGTCGATGTTTTTCTGAACTCCCTTGCTTTCTCCATGATCTAGTGAATGTTGGCAGTTTGATCCCTGGTTCCTCTTCCTTTTCAAAACCCAGCTTGTACATCTGGAAGTTCTTGGTTCACATACTCCTGAAGCCTGGTTTGAAGGATTTTGAGCATAGCCTCATGAGAAGAGTGCAGTTGTATGGTAGCTTGAGCATTCTTTGGCATTGCCCTTCTTTGGGATTGGAATGAAAACTCACCTTTCAAGTTCTGAATCCACTGTTGAGTTTTCCTGGCATAGTGAGTGTAGCACTTTAACAGCATCATCTTTTAGGATTTTAAATACCTCAACTGGAATTCTGTCACCTCCTCTAGCTTTGTTCATAGTAATGCTTCCTAAGGCTCACTTGACCTCATACTTCAGGATGTCCAGTTCCAAATGAGTGATCACATCACTGTGGTTATTTGGGTCATTAAGACCTTTTTTGTATAGTTCTTGTGTGTATTCTTGCCACTTCTTCTTAATCTCTTATGCTTCTGTTAAGTCTGTTGTTTTCATCTATTTCTTTGCATTGTTCACTTAAGAAGGCATTATTATCTCTCCTTGCTATTCTCTGAAACTCGGCATTCAGTTGGGTATATCTTTCCTTTTCCCTCTTGTCTTGCACCTCTCTTCTTTCTTCAGCTATTTGCAAAGCCTCCTCAGACAACCACTTTGCCTTCTCGCATTTCTTTTTCTTTGGGATGGTTTTGGTCACTGTCTCCTGTACAGTGTTATGAACCTCCATCCATAGTTCTTCAGGCATTCCATCTACAAGATCTAATCCCTTGAATCTATTCATCATTTCCACTGTATAATCATAAATTTTATTCAGTCATACCTGAATGGCCTAGTGGTTTTCCCTACTTCAATTTAAGTCTGAATTTTCAAGGAGTTCATGATCTGGCCACAGTCAGCTCAATGTCTTTTTTTTTTTTTTTTTTTTTTTTGGCTAACTGTATAAAGCTTCTCTATCTTTTGGTGCAAAGAACATAATCAATCTGATTTCAGTATTGACCATCTGGTAATATCCATGTGTAGAGTTGTCTCTTGGGTCGTTGGGAAAAGATGTTTGCTATGACCAGTGTGTTTTCTTGGCTAAGCTGTTAGCTTTTGCACTGTTTCAATTTGTACTCCAGGGCCAAACTTGTCCTGTTATTCCAGGTATCTCTTGACTTCCTACTTTTGCATTCCAATTCCCTATGATGAAAAGGGCATCTTTTTTGGTGCTAGGTCTAGAAGGTGTTACAGGTCTTCATAGAACCAGGCAACTTCAGCTTCTTCAGCATTAGTGGTTGGGGCATAGACTTCAATTACTGTGAGGTTGAATGGTTTCCCTTGGAGATGAACCATGATAATTCTGTTGTTTTTGAGATATTCATAGTGGTATTGATTTGCATTTCTTTAATAATTAGCCCTGTGGAGCACCTTTTCATGTTCCTGTTGGCCATTGGATGTCTTCTTTGGAGAAATGTCTATTTAGGTCTTTGCCTGTTTTTTGATTGGGTTGTTTGTTTTTTGATTATTGAGCTGTATGAGCTTTCTGTATTACAGAAATTAATCCCTTATTGGTCACATCATTTAAAAATATTTTCTCCCATTCTGTAGATTCTTTGGTTTATGGTTTCCTTTGTTGTGCAAAAACTTTCAAGTGTGATTAGGTTCCATTTGTTTATTTTATTTTTATTTCCATTCCTCTAGGAAATGGATCCAAAAATGTTGCTGTTACTTATGTCAGAATGTTCTGCCTATGTTCCTCAGGAGTTTTAAGTATCAGTCTTAAATTTAGGTCTTTAATGCATTTTGGTTCAGAGTTTTAGAAGATGGCAGAGTAGAAGGATGTGTGCTCATCTTCCCCTGTGAGAACTCCAAAATTACTACTCGCTGCTGAACAACCATCAACAGGAGAATGTTGGATCCCACCAAAAACAGATACCCCACGTCCACGGGCAAAGGAGAAGCCCCAGCGAGATGGTAGGAGGGGCAAAATCTCATTTAGAATCAAACACCATACCCACCAGAGATGCTCGGAGGGCTCAAACTAAACCTGTGCTCACCAGGAGACCCCACAGAGACTGAGCCAGATCTGCCTTTGAGTGTTTGAGTGTCTCTTGTGGAGGTACGGGTCAGCTGTGGCCTGCCACAGGGCAGGGTTCTGGGTGTAGCAGACCTGGGTATAGCATAAGTCCTCTTGGAGGACTTATTAACCCCACCATAGAGCCACCAAAGATGCTACAGGAGATGACAAGAGTGAACATCAACATTTTAGAAATCAGTGGACTAAAATGGACTGGAATGGGTGAATTTAACTCAGATGATCACTGTATCTACTACTGTGGGCAAGAATCCCTTAGAGGAAATGGAGTAGCCCTCACAGTCAATAAGAGAGTCTGAAATGCAGTACTTGGGTGCAATTTCAAAAATGACAAAATGATCTCTGTTCATTTCCAAGACAAATCATTCAATAGCACAGTAATCCAAGTCTATGCCCCAACCAGTAATGCTGAAGAAGCTGAAGTTGAATAGTTATATGAAGACCTATAAGATCTTCTAGAAATAACACCAAAAAAAGATATCCTTTTCATTATAGGGGACTGGAATGCTAAAGTAGGAAGTCAAGAGATACCTGGAGCAACAGGCAAGTTTGGCCTTGGAGTACAAAATGAAGCAGGGCAAAGGCTAACAGAGTTTTGCCAAGAGAACACACTGGTCATCGAAAACACTCTTCTTTCAACAACATAAGACATGATTCTATATATGGACATCATCAAGTGGTCAATACTGAAATCAGATTGAATATATTCTTTGCAGCTGAAGATGGATAAGCTCTATACAGTCAGCAAAAACAAGGCCAGGAACTGCCTGTGGCTCATATCAGGAACTCCTTATTGCAAAATTCAGACTAAAATTGAAGAAAATAGGGAAAACTATTAGACCATTCAGGTATGACCTAAATCATACCTGTGGAAGTGACAGTGGAAGTGACAAATAAGAATGTGTGCACATCTTTTCCTATGAGAATTCCAAAATTACTACTGGATTATACAGTGGAAGTGACAAATAAATTCAGAGGATTAGATCTGATAGACCGAGTAACTGAAAACTATGGACAGAGGTCATGACATTGTACAGGAGGCAGTGATCAAGACCATTGCTGAGAAAAAGAAATGCAAAAAGGCAAAATGGTTGTCTGAGGAGGCCTTACAAATAGCTGAGAAAAGAAGAGAAGCTAAAGGCAAAAGAGAAAAGGAAAGATATATGCATTTGAATGCAGAGTTCCAAAGAATAGCAAGGAGAGATAAGAAAACCTTCCTCAGTGATCAAAAAAAAAAAAAAAAAAAAAAAGAGGAAAATAATAGAATGGGAAAGACTAGAGATCTCTTCAAGAAAATTAAGAGATACCAAGGGAGTATTTCATGCAAAGATGGGCACAATAAACGACAGAAATGGTATGGACCTAACAGAAGCAGAAGATGAGAAGGAGAGGTGGCAAGAATACACAGAAGAACTATACAAAAAAGATCTTCAATGACCCAGATAACCACAATGGTGTGATCACTCACCTAGAGCCAGACATCCTGGAACGCGAAGTCAAGTGGGCCTTAGGAAGCATCACTACGAACAAAGCTAGTGGAGAAGGTGGAATTCCAGTTGACCTATTTAAATCCTGAAAGATGATGCTGTGAAAGTGCTGCACTCCATATGCCAGCAAATTTGGAAAACTCAGTGGTGGCCACAGGACTGGAAAATGTCAGTTTTCATTCCAATCCCAAAGAAAGGCAATGCCAAAGAATGTTCAGACTACTGCACAATTGCACTCATCTCACATGCCAGCATATATAATCAAAATTCTGCACGTGAGGCTTCAACAGTATGTGAACCATGAACTTCCAGAAGTTCAAGCTGGATTTAGAAAAGGAAGTCAGAGGAACCAGAGATCAAATTGCCAGCATCCATTGGACCATTGTAAAACCAAGAAAGTCCCAGAAAAACATCTACTTCTACTTTATTGACTAGCCAAAGCCTTTGACTGTGTGGATCACAACAAACTGTGGAAAATCTTCAAAAGATGGGAATACCAGACCACCTTCCCTGCCTCCTGAGAAATGTGAATGCAGGTCAAGAAGCAACAGTTAGAATTGGACATGGAACAACAGACTGGTTCCAAATCAGGAAAGGAGTACGTCAAGGCTGTATATTGTCACCCTGCTTCGTTAACTTATATGCAGAGTACATCATGTGAAGTGCAAGGCTGGATGAAGCACAAGGAATCAAGATTGCTGGGAGAAGTACCAACATCCTCAGATATGCAGATGACACCACCCTTATGGCAGAAAGTGAAGAGGAACTAAAGAGCCTCTTGATGAAAGTGAAAGAGGAGAGTGGAAAAAGTTAGCTTAAAACTCAACATTCAGAAAACGAAGATCATGGCATATGGTCTCATCACCTCATGGCAGATAGATGGGGAAACAATGGAAACAGTGACAGACTTTATTTTGGGGGGCTCCAAAATCACTGCAGATGGTGACTATAGCCAAGAAATTAAAAGATGCTTACTCCTTGGAAGAAAAGCTATGACCAACCTAGACAGCATATTAAAAAGCAGAGACATTACTTTGCCAACAGAGGTCCATTTAGTCAAAGCAATGGTTTTCCCAGTAGTCTTGTATGGATATGAGAGTTGGACCATTAAGAACGCTGAGTGCCAAAGAATTTGTGCTTTTGAACTGTGGTGTTGGAGAAGACTCTTGAGAGTCCCTTGGACTGCAAGGAGATCCAACCAGTCCATCCTGAAGGAAATCAGTCCTGAATATTCATTGGAAGGACTGATGCTGAAGCTGAAACTCCAATACTTTGGCCAGCTGATGTGAAGAGCTGACTCACTGGATAAGACCCTGATGCTGGGAAAGATTGAAGGTGGGAGGACATGGTGACAACAGAAGATGAGATGGTTGGATGGCATCACTGACTCAAGGGACATGGGTTTGAGCATGCTCTGGGAGTTGGTGATGGACTGGAATGTCTGGTGTGCTTCAGTCCATGGGATTGCAAAGATTAAGACATGACCGAGTGACTGAAGTGAACCCATTTTGAGTTTATTTTTGTATAGGGTGTTAGAGAATGTTCTCATTTCATTCTTTTGTGTGTAACTGTCCAGTTTTCCTAGCACCTTAGAAAGTTACTAAAGGAAATTTCTTCACTGTATATTCTTGCCTACACTGTTGTAGATAAGTAACCATGCTGTTAGTTGCTTAGTTGCATGGTCATGTCCAAATCTTTGCAACCCCATGGGCTGTAACCTACTAGGCTCCTACGTCCATGGGGATTCTCCATTCAAGAATACTGGAGGGGGTTGTCATGCCCTCCTCCAGGGGATCTTCCCAACCTAGGGATTGAATCCTGGTCTTCTGCATTACAGGCAGATTCTTTACCAGCTGAGCCAGCAGGGAAGCCCAAGAATACTGGAATGGGTAGCCTATCCCTTCTCCATGGGATCTTCCTGACCCAGGGGTCAGACCCATGTCTCCTTCATTGCAGGGAGATTCTTTACCAATGGAACTACCAGGGAAGCCCAAGTGACCACAAAGCCCAAGTGGGTTTTTTTCTGGGCTTTCTATCATGATCTGTGTCTGTTTTTGTGCCAGGACCATACTGTTTTGATTGTTGTAGCTTTGTAGTATAAATTTAGGCAGTGTAATTCCTTCAGCTCTGATCTTTTTTCTCAAGGTTATTTTGTCTATTATGATCTTGTTAACAATTGAATTTTTTTTCAAATCTATTGAAAAATGCCTTTGGTATTTTGGTAAGGATTGCACTGAATCTCTAGATTGCCTTGGGTAGCATGATAATTTTAACAGTATTGATTCTTCCATTCTAAGAACAGAGTATATCTTTTTGTTTGTGTCATACTCAGTTACTTGCATCAGTATCTTAAGAGTTCCCAGAGTTCATCTTTTGCCTCCTTAGGTAGGTTTATTGCTAGATTTATCATTCTTTTTGATGTGATGGTAAGTAGGATTGTTTCTTTAATTTTTCTTTGTGATATTTCATTGCTAGTGTATAGAAATGAAACAGATTTCTGTGTATTAACACATTATTGACCAGGGAATTTTTGCAGAAACTAATACCTGTGGCTGGCAATTTGTTATGTAAGTGAATATTTAAATGTCTCTGGTGAGTAACGTTAGGGTTACCAAAGACATTTTAATACATCTCTGGACTTCCCTGGTGGCTCAGACAGTCAAGAATCTGCCTGCACTGCAGTGCAGGAGACCCAGGTTCGATCCCTGGGTTGAGAAGATGCCCTGGAGAAGGGAATGGGCAACCCACTCCAGTATTCTTGCATGGAGAATTCCATGGATAGAGGAGCATGGCAGGCTATAGTCCTTGGGTCACAAAGAGTCTGACACAACTGAGCAGTTAACACACACACTGGTCAATAAGGTGTTAATTTTGTATCCTGCAGCTTTACTGACTCCATTGAGCTCTAGTAGTTTATTAGTGGTGTTTTAGGGTTTTCTATGTATAGTGTCATGTTGTCTGCAGATGGTGACAAATTTACTTTTTCCTTTCCAATCTGAAATCTTTTTATTTCTGTTTCTTCTGATTGCTGTGACTAGGACTTCCAAGACTGTGTTGAATAAATGTGGCAAGACTGGACATCTTTGTCATTTTCCTGATCTTGGAATGCTTTCAGCTTTTCATTGTTGAGCATCATGTTAGCTGTGGGCTGTAACATTATGTGTTATATTGAGGTATGTTCCCTCTGTGTTTACTCTCTGGAGAATTTTTATCATAAATAGGTGCTGGATTTTGTCAAAAACTTTTTCTGAATCTAATGAAATGGTTTAATTTGCTAACGTGGTATTTCACATTGATTGGAGGATATTGGAAAATCCTTGCATCCCTGAGATAAATCCCATTTGATCATGGTGTATGATCCTTTTCATGTATTATTTGGTTCAGTTTACTAATATCTTGTTGAGGATTTTTGCATATATATGCGTCAGTGATACTGGCCTGTAATTTTCTTTTTTTGTGGTATCTTTGGTTTTGGTATCAGGGTGGTGGTGGCTTCCCAGAATGAGTTAAGAATGTTTCCTCTGCTATCATTTGGAATAGTTTCTTCTCTAAATGGTTGGTAGAATTCACCAACAGAGGACCTGTGTAGTCCTCTGGTCCTGGACTTTTTGTTTGTTGAGAGTTTTAAAATTACTGATTCAATTTCAATACTGGTAACTGGTTTGCCTGTATTTCCTATTTCTTCCTGGTTCTGTTTTGGGACAGTATATCTTTCTAAGAATTTGTCCATTTCTTCTAGGTTGTCCATTTTATTGGCTATAGTTGGTTATAGTAGTCTCTTACAAGCTTTTGTATTTCTGTGGTATAACTTTCTTTTCTCATTTTATTGATTTGGGCCCTCTCCCTTTTTTCTTGATGAGTTTGGCTAAAGGTTATCGATTTTGTTCATCTTTTCAAAGAACCAGCTTTTAGTTTCAGTCATTTTTTAATATTGTTTTAGTTTCTATTTCATATATTTCTGCTCTGATTTTTAAAAATGTTATTACATTTAGAAATATATTCAAGTGTATGTTCCCTTTACATTTTGAAGATAAATGTTATAAAATTAGGCTGTATTTTATTATTTTGGGTTATATATTCATTCAGTTAATCAAAACTATTTGGGTACATTATATACATTAGGCACAGCAGTGAGTGCTGGTGATATAGGAATGAGTGCATATTGGTGTTGATTCAAGAAGAAAGGTATAGTTCCAAATTGATACAGTGATTTAATGATAAGATATACATGGGAACTATGGAAATAGGTATCCAGGTATGCACATTTTAAACTAAGACATTATTCTTAGGTTGAAATCTTTGAATGAATGAGTTTTTTTAAAAGTAATGTTTATTGGTGTATAGGTGCTTTAAAATGTTGTGTTATTGATAGTTTCTACTATACAGTGAAGTGAATCAACTGTAAGTACACATATATCTCCTCTTTTTGTGTTTGCTTCCCTTTTAAGGCACCACATTCCACTTAGATCTTTGATTTCTTTCCTTCTGTTAACTTTGGGTTTTATTTCTTCTTCTTTCTCTGGTTCCCTCAAGTGTAATGTTAACAGTACTTGAGATTTTTCTTGTTTCCTGAGGTGACCTTGTATCACTTTAGAACTACTTTTGTTGTATCCCATAGGTTTTGGTTCATCATGTTTTTTTCCCCTTCATTTGTCTTTAGATATTTTATTCCCTTTTTAATTTATTCATTGATCCATTGGTAGTTTAGTAGCATATTTCCTAGCCTCCATGTGTTTGTTTTTTAAAGTTTTTTCTCATGTGGTTGATATTTAGTCTCATAGCGTTGTGGTCAGAGAAGATGCTTGAAGTGATTTAAATTTTCTTAAATTTACTGAGTCTTGTTTTGTGGCTTAGTAGGTGATCTGTCCTAGAGACTGTTCCCTATGCACTAGAAAGAATGTGGTTTTCTGCTTTTGAATAGAATGCACGTGTGCATGTGCTCTCTCTCTCTCCATATACATACACACACACACACACACACACACACACACATCAGTAAGTCCATTTGATTTAATGTGTTATTTAAGGGCTATGTTTCCTTATTAATTTTGTTTGGATATGTCCACTGACATAAATGGGGTGTTAAAGACCTATCTACTGTTATTGTGTTACTGTCAATTTCTTCTTTTATGTCTGTTAATATTTGCCTTACATATTGAGGTGTTGCTATGTTGGGCGCATTTTCATTCTTGATGAAAGTGAAAGAGGAGAGTGGAAAAAGTTGGCTTAAAGCTCAACATTCAGAAAACTAAGATCATGGTATCCAGTCCCATCACTTCATGGACAATAGATGGGGAAACTGCAAACAGTAGCTGACTTTTTTTTGGGCTCCAAAATCACTGCAGATGGTAATTACAGCCATGAAATTAAAAGATGCTTACTCTTTGGAAAGAAAGTTAAGACCAACCTAGACGGCATATTAAAAAGCGGAGACATTACTTTGCCAACAAAGGTCCGTCTAGTCAAGGCTATGGTTTTTCCAGTGGTCATGTATGGATATGAGAATTGGACTCTAAAGAAAGCTGAGCACCGAAGAATTGATGCTTTTGAACTGTGGTGTTGGAGAAGACTCTTGAGAGTCCCTTGGACTGCAAGGCAATCCATCCAGTCCATCCTAAAGGAGATCAGTCCTGGATGTTCATTGGAAGGACTGATGTTGAAGCTGAAACTCCAATACTTTGGCCCCACCTGATGCAAAGAGCTGACTCATTTGAAAAGACCCTGATGCTGGGAAAGATTGAGGGCAGGAGGAGAAGGGGACGACAGAGGATGAGATGGTTGGATGGCATCACTGACTCAATGGACATGAGTTTGAGTAAACTCTGGGAATTGGTGATGGACAGGGAGGCCTGGCGTGCTGCAGTCCCTGGGGTCACAAAGAGTTGGACATGACTGAGTGACTGAACTGAACTGATGTTGGGTGCATCTATTCACAGCTGTTAGATCTTGTTGGATTGATCCCTTCATCATTGTGTAGTGTCTTTGTCTCTTGTAATAGTCTTGAAGTCTATTTTGCTTGACTCAAATATTGCTGTCTGGCTTACTTTCGACTTCTGTTGCATAGAATACTTTTTTCCATCCCCTCACTTTCATTTAGTATGTGTCGCTTGATCTGAAGTGAATGTTTTGCAGGTAGCATATTTATGGGTGTTGTTTTTGTATCCATTCAGCCACTCTATTTTTGGGTTGGAGCATTTTGCCCAGGTATATTTAATTACCAATATGTATGTATTGCCATTTTGTTAATTGTTTTGGATTTGTTTTTACAGGTCATTTTTCCCTTTTGTTCTCTTCCTGTGATTTTAGACTCTCTTTAATGTTGTGGTCAGATTCAGTTTTCTTTCTTGTTTGTATATCTCTTACAGATTTTTGGTTTGTGGTTACCATGAGGTGTTCGTTCAGCAGTCTGTGTGTGCTTTTTAAGTTGCTCATCTCTTAATTGCAAATGCATTAAAAAAACCCCTGCATTTGTACTCTTCTACACATGCTTATAAGTTTTCATATCATATTTTACATTAATTGTTTCATATACCCCTTAACTGCTTATTGTGGATAGATGATTATGTTACTTTTGTCATTTAACTTCCCTGTTAGCTTTGTATGTGGATGATTACCATTACTGTATGTTTCCCTTTACCAGTGAGCTTTTTCATTTCATAATTTTTCTTATTTCTAGATATGGTCTTTTATTCCCTAAAGAATTTCCTTTGATATTTGTTATAAAGCTGGTTTGGTGGTGCTGAATTCTTTTAGCTTTTGCTTATCTGTAAAGCTTTTGGTTTCTCCACCAAATCTGAATGAGAACGTTGCTAAGTAGAGTGGTCTTAATTGTAGGATTTTTCACTTTCCTCACTTTAAAAATATCATGCCATTCCTTCAGTTTCTACTGAAAGATCAACTGAGACTTTTGAGCGTTCTCTTGTATGTTATTTGTTACTTTTCCCTTGGTGCTTTTAATATTCTCTTTTTGTCTTTAATTTTCATCACATTTGATTACGATGTGTCTTGGTGTGTTCTCTGGATTTACCCTTTCTGGGACTCTGTGCTTCCTGGACTTGGGTGACTGTTCCTTTCCCAGATTAGTGAAATTTTCAGCTATTATTGCTTCAAATATTTTCTTAGGCTCATTCTTTCTTTTCTCCTCCTGGGACCCCTGTGTTGCAAATAATAGAGCACTTGATGTTGTTCCAGAGGTCTCTTAAACTGACCTCATTTCTTTTCCTCTTTTCTGTTAGGTGGCCATGTCTTCCACTACTCTGTCTTCCAGTTCACTAATCTATTCTTCTGTATCACTTAGTCTGCTATTTATTCATTTTGGTATATTTATCATTTCACTTATTATTCATTTCTGTTTGATAATTTTTTATTTTTATTTTTTCTAACTCTTGAAAGTTAATTTTATTTATTTATTGGCTGTGCTGAGTCTTTGTTGTGGGTGCACAGGTTCTTCTTTGCTCTGCACAGGCTTTCTGTAGCGGCAGTGAGTGGTGGCTATTCTCTAGTTGTGGTGTGCAGGCTTCTCATTGCAGTGGCTTCTCTCTTGTTGTAGAGCATGTAGGGCACACAGGCTTCAGTAGTTGGTGATTCACAGGCTCTATAGCATGGGCTCAGTTTTGGCAAGCTTACTCTGTGGCCTGTGGGATCTTAATTCCCAGACCAAAGATCAAACCCATGTCCCCTGCATTAGCTTGTGGGTTCTTAACCACAGGACCACTAGGGAAGTCCCTATATCTTCTATCTCTTTACTAAAAAACCACCACAATATTATAAAGTAGTTAGTCTCCATTTAAAATAAACTAAAAAAAAACCCCAAACTTCTAACTTCTTGCTGTCTGTATCTGTTCTCCCCGAGTTCTTTGATTATTTGTATGATCACTCCTGTGAACTCTTTCTCAGACAGATTGCCTGTCTCCACCTCACTTAGCTGTTCTGGGATTTTGTCCTGTTCCTTCATCTGAAACATTCCTCTGCCACTTCATTTTGTCTAAGTTATTGTTTTTATGTTTATGATAGGTTGGTTATATTTCTCAACTTTGGAGAAATGGCCTTATGTAGATGTCCTATGCATCCTAGAAGTGCACCCCCCTCTTGTAACCCAAACTATATGCTTTAGGGGTTCCCCCTAAGAGAGCTATGTGGATCCTTCTGTTGTGATGGGCTCCGTGGGTGGTCCAGTAGGCTTGGTTGTCCCCCAGTGTGGCTGGCTGCAAGATGCTGCCTTGTGTGGATGCTACTGACTGCTCTTTAGTGGGGCCTGGTCATAAGGCAGCTAGCTGCAGAACTCTAGGTGGTCCTGAAGCTAGTGCTGGCTCAATGATGAGCAAAGTCAGGGTCCCAAAGACTCTGGAGCCATTGCCCACCTACTGGCAGGTGAAGCCAGATTCTGGGATTAGTGCCATACTGTTGGCTGGAAGAGCTGCTTCCTGAAGTTGTGCTGCAGGGTTCAGGGATCCCAGAGCTTGTTCCAGATCATTGGTTGTGAGGAAGGGGCAGTTTCTAACACAGTTGGGTATGGGATCCAGTGTGTACTGAAGGCTGTATTGGCCTGCTAGTGGGTAGACCAGGGTCCAGCAGGTCCCAGGGTAGGATCTAGCTTGCTGTTGGCAGGCTCAGTCTGTAGGCTGTGGGATCATAGTTTTCTCCTTCTGGTGTTTGCCCTCTGGTGGGTCAGGCTGGTCTAGAGGCCTGTGCAAGCTTCCTAGTGGGAAGGGCCAGTGCCTGCTCACTGGTGGGTCTTGGCCCTCTGGTGGGCAGGGCCATGTCTAGGGGCGTGTCTAGAGGTGGCTGTGGTCTCAGGAAAACTTTAAGTAGCCTCTCTGCTGGTGGGTGGGATTGGTCCCCATTCAGTTGTTTGGCCTGAGGCATCCCATCACTGGTACCTACAGGCTGTTGGGTGTGACTCGCTCTTGGCACTAATGAGCCAAGATGGAAACCACCAGCATCAGTGGTCATGTGTTTGAATATTCCCCAGGATGTGTGCCACCAGTATGTATGTCCCTAGGGTGAGCTGCAGCCACTCCCTGGCTTCTCCTGGAGACTCTCCAAGACCAGCAGGTAGGTCTGGCTCATGCTCCTGTCAAATTACACTTTTACCCTTAGTCCCAGTGTGCGTGGGAGTTTCTGTGTGCCTTTAAGAGTGAAGTTTCTGTTTCCCCTAATCCTGTGAGGCTCCTGCAGTTGAGCCCTGCTGGCCTTCAAAGCCAGATGGTCTTGGGGATTGTCTTACAAGCCCTGGACCTCTTGGCTGGGGAGCCTGACATGGGGCTCAGAACTCTCACTCCTGTGTGAGAACCTCTGTAATACAATTACTCTCCAGTTTGTGGTTCACCCACACAGCGGGTAGCAGAGTTGATTATATCACGAGTTCTCTCCTCCTCCCTTTGGTTCATTCTTTATGTTTTTAGTTGTAGAAGATCTGTTCTGATAGATTCCAGTCTTTTTCATCACTGGTTGTTTCTGCATATGTGATTTCTGGTATGCTTGTGAGAGGAGGTGAGCTCAGGGTCTTTCCACTCTGCCATATTGGGCACCCTCTCTGTTGTGCTCAGTTGCCCAGTCATGTCTGACTCTTTATAACCCCAGAAACTGTAGCCCACCAGGTTTCTCTTTCCATGGGATTTCCAGGCAAGCATATTGGAGTGGGTTGCCAGTTCCTCCTTCAGGGGATCTTCCCAACCCAGGGATTGAACCCATGTCTCCTGCATTAACAGGCATATTCTTTACCACTGTGCCATCTGGGAAGTCCTCTCTCTAATACATACATGTAAATGAGCATAGTATCATCTTCTTGTATTGATCTTTTTATCACTGTGTAGGGTCCTTTTTTCTTTATGGCCTTTGTTTTAAAGTCTTTTTTGTCTGGTATGAATATTTCTGCTCCTGCTTTCTTATTGTTTCCATTTGCATGAGATGTCTTTTTCCATCCCCTCACTTTCAATCTGTGCGTGTCTTTTGCCCTGAAGTGGGTCTCTTTTAGTCAGTATAAGTTTTTGTTTAATTATCCAATCTGCCTTTCTGTATCTTCTGATGGTAACATTTAGTCTGTTAGCATTTAAAGTAATTGTTGGTATGTTTTTATTGTCATGTTAGACCTCATTTTCCAGTTGATTCTGTATTTTTTCTTTTTGTTTTTATGATTTGATAGTTTTCTTTATTATGCTTGAGTTCTTTTCTTACTGGTTTTTGTCAGTCTGTTGTATGTTTTTGATTTGCGGTTACCCTGGTTTTCAAGTATATTATCCTATGACTATATTTATTTGCTATAGACGAACAGTCATGTACACTCAAACACATTCTAAAAGATCTCCATTTTTCTTACTTTTCTCTCCCCATTTTTTATTCTGATGTCCTATTTTATATCTTACTGTATGTCCTTTTTTTTCTGTTTATTGTAGTTATAATTGATTTCACAGAATTTTTTGATTGTTTTTTAATTTATGTACTGGCTTATTTAAGTACTCTTGAATTCTTTTATATATTACCTTTCCTATTGTGATTTTTCCCTTTCTTATACATTGTTGCTTTTCTATTTAGAAAAGATCTTTTAATTTCCTTTTAAGATAGGTTTAGTATTGCTGTATTCATTTAGTTTTTGCTTGTCTGAGAAATTCTTTCTCTCGTATTCTAAATGATCTTGCTGGATAGAGTATCCTAGGTTGCAGGTTTTTCCCTTTCAGGACTGTGAAAATATCTTGCCACTCCCTTCTGGCCTGCAAAGTTTTCTGTGGAGAAATTAGCTGATAGCCTTACAGGGCTCCGTATAATTGCCTCTTTGTTTTCCTCATTCTGCCTTTAGGGTCCTCTTTTAATTTGGCCATTTTAAGCGATGTGTCTTGATATGTGTCTGTTTGGGACCCTCTTGCTTCCTGTTTGGATATCTGTTTCCTTCTTTACCTTTGGGAGGTTTCAGCCATAATTTCTTCAAATACATTTTTATCCCTGTTTGCTTTTCCTTCTCCTTCTGGAATTCCTATTATGTGTAGGTTAGCATGCTTTATATTTTCCTGTAGATCTCATGTGTTGTTTCCATTTTTTTTTTGGTCTCTTTTCTGACTGTTCTGATTGACTTCTGTCACCCTGTCTTTTAAATCACTTATTCTTCTGCATTATTTAGTTTGCTATTTATTGCCTTAGGTTGGGTTTTTATCTTGGCAGTTAAGTTGTCTAATTTTGATTGACTCTTCTTTATGGCTTCTAGTGCCTTGTTACAGTGATCTGCACTTCTGTTGATCATCATTCTTAGTTACTTTAGCATTTAAAAAAATTTAATTTTGGCTGTATTGGGTCTCCATTGCTGTGTGCGAGTTTCCTCTAGTTGGAGCAAGTAGGGACTACTTTAGTTGGGATGTGTGGGCTTCTCATTGTGGTGGTTCATTTGTTGCGGAGCATGGGCTCTAGGGCACGAGTGCTTCAGTAGTTGTAGCATGCGGGCTCTGGAGCACAGGCTCAGAAGTTATGGAACATGGGCTCAGCTGCCCCTCAGCATGTGAAATCTTCCTGGACCAGGGGTTGAACCTGTGTTCCCTGCACTGGCAGGTAGATTCTCAATCACTGCATGCGTGTGATTTTTTTTATATGTTTTTTTTTTATAAACACTGCATGCATGTTTATATTGTGTCTGACTCTTTAGGATCCTATGAACTGTAGTCCACCAGGCTCTTCTGTCCATGGGTTTCTCCAGGCAAGAATACTGAAGTGGGTTACCATGCCCTCCTCCAGGGGATCTTCCAACCCAGGGATCTAACCCATATCTCCTGCACCTCCTGCATTGCGGGTGGAGTGTTTATTCACTGAGCCATACTGGACAACCAGAAAAGCCCTCCTTTAGCATTTTTATTACCTCACTGCTTTTTTTGGACTTTGGATCTGATAGACTGGCAAGATCTGTTTAATTGTTCTTTCAGAGGATATCTCTTGTTCTTTTTTTTTTTTTGGTGGCACTGCGTGACTTGTGGGATCTTAGTTCTCTGACCAGGGATTGAACCCAGGCCCCAGCAGTGAAAGTTCCAAGACCTAACCAATGGACCACTGGGAAATTCCCGCTCTTGTTCTTTTAAATGCGAGTAGTTCCTGTACTTTTAAACTTTACTTACATTTCTTTGGCTCTGTGAATTTAAGAGAAATAGTTATCTACTGTGGTCTCGAAAGGCTGTTTATATGTTGGAGTGTCTCTGTGTAGACTATGTTGACTCCAGTATTTTTGGTGTGAGAGCTGTATTTGGTATGGATACCTGCCATATCTTCCCCCAGGGTGTGCTGGCAGCTGTCCCCTCGATTAAGGGAGTATGTTTGGTGTTACGGTGACCAGAGCCTGCACTGGATGTGGGCTCAGGCCTCCCTTTGGCTCTGTGGTTGTCACAGCCCTGGTGGGGGGCAGGGTCTGCTCCCCATTAATTGGCGTAGAGACCTCCAGGATTGATTCCAAACTGTGATGTGAAGTAGGTGGGGCTGGAATCTTCCTCTAGGCAAGGAGTTCCTCCCCAGGGGCTGTCCATTGAAACATGCAATTCTGTGACACAACCCGTAACCAGAGTGCACACTCACAGAATCAGACTTGTCTCTGCTGTGGGAGCACCAGAAATTGGCTTATGCATCATTCCCTCCTGATTTCAGCATGTGCATGCTTTTAAAGTCCAAGCTAAAGTCTGCCAAGGTTATGAGCTCTCAAAGCCCATTGAAGCTGTCCCCCGTTTTGGGAGCACCAACAGTCTGCTTAGATGTCAGTGTGTGCATGCTCCTAAGATCTGGCCGCTCCTAAGAGCTGTGAGCATGACAGTGAGTCTTCTATGACTGACCTGTGACCCACCCTTCACACTGATATTGGGGCTGCTGTGGTGGACCAGGGCTCCATCCCATGTGTACCCTAGTTGCAGCCTGGTCCACACTCCAGGCCCTCTGGACTGTCTCTGCACAACCAAACCAACTGCTCTCCTGTTGTCTGTGCACTGAAGTCTGAGTTTCATCACCAAGCTGCTTTGCACACCAGTAGGTGTGCATCTTGGGTTGGCAAGTGCAGCATGGTGGCAACCGTTAGTGCTGGTATCCCTCTATCCTGTTTGGCAGCAAACCAGCCCATGCACACTCCTCTCAGCGAGATTCCAGGCCCCTGCAGCTCCATCCCAGCTAGAAGAGGAGGCTCCCAGGGTGAACCTTTCCTCTTTCACAGCTCTTTCCCAGTGTGTAGGTTCTGTTTTGATTTCCTTGTTTTTTTTTCCTTCAGTCCTACCTGGTCATGTGGGGATCTTTCTTGCAGTTTTGGTTGTACAAGATCTTCTGCCAGCTTTCAGTTGGTATTATGTGAGAACTGTTGTAGATGTATTTCTTCCCCACTCTGCTCAGCTTGCAGGATCTTAGTTCCACACCCCCTGCGGTAGAAGCACAGAGTTTTAACCACTGGACCACGAGGGAAGTCCCTGTAAATGTATTTTTGATGTATTGTGGGGCGAGGTGAGCTCCACATCCTTCTACTCCACCATCTTGCTCTCTTAAAACTCCTTCTTTAAAGCTGATGCCATAGTATTGAATTGTGCTCACAGGGTAGTGAGTGAGTGTTTGGTAACAGTTCAGTTGTAAATCACTACAGTTAACCTTTGCAAATAAGTTGACAAGGATTAAGTGACAATCAGTTACTTTTGTGCTCAAGACAGCATTGACTCAAGTCCTGGCAATGATTGTGTATCCCTTGGGACAACATGGCCAGAGCTATCTGGATATCTATAGGCCTATTGCACTGGATGATCAGAAAGGAAAGTTTGTGAAACAATGAAGTACGAGGCTGGTTGTACCAGGGATTTGTTCCTTTATTGCTTTTCTTCAGGAAACTACCTGTCCTGAACAGTTCATCTCTGGTCAGATATGAAAGGAGTAATTAAAGAAAGGGAGCTAGCATTTGACTTCAATGCCTGAGACATTACCACAGGTCCACAGAAACTGCTTGCCTTCTCTATCGAAGGTTTTTCTAGATTTGTCAAAATTTCCACACAAAGCATTCAGAAATGACTAAAAAACACACTGCAGTACAGTGTCTGGTAATGGGGAAGCAAGCCTCCCATATAGGAAATGGGAGTCTATCAAGATGGGAATCAGGTACATAATAATCTCCTGACCTAGATGTGACTGTAGCATGTACCCACTAAAAGGTAACTGTGAGTGACTATTTCCCAGGCAGCATGGGACTTTAATTACTGTTATCTGGGTTTAGTGAATTTTTTACAGGGGCACTTACCAATGCATTGTATGTTATGAAGCAGTACTGCTTCTGAGGACATAAGAGAGACTCAGAAACATACCTCAGGCATTGACCACAGGAAAGATGAGGCAAAACGAGCAAAAGAGAGCAAATGAAAGAGGAGAGGGAGAGACAGACAGATAATGAGAGGTAGAAAAACAGACAAAAACTGGTAGAATGACACAATCAGTCAGAGACAAAAACCAAACAGAGAAAGTGGCAAAATTGATGGGAAGAGGAAGATAGAGAGAGTGTGGCCACAAGCTCACTCTGACTTCGGGAAAGCAAGCATTTCTCCTAAGTCATGGGTATTTGTATACCATCAAGATGGCTAAAGGAGAAATGATTGTTTTCTTTGATAGCAGATTATGTATTTTCTGAAATTCTGTGCTGTTATTCATAGATAAAAGCATTATTATTGTTTACATACATACACTACTATCTTTGAATCAGATATTTCCATTGGGGATAGATGGGCCATTTTGGGTTTTCACTAGTGTGTTCACTTGTTTGACCAGTTGTGAATCATTGCAAAAGATCTTTGAAAAATACGTTCATAAACACTGAGTGACAGTGGGTTCCCTGTTTGTGCTTAGGGTTGGTTTCAAAACCAGTAAAGAAGAAAACTTAAGGGTCCATGAAAACCCTAATAAGAGAAGGGTAATTGCATCATCATCAATAGCCTCAGATTTGGACTCAAAGAAAGTACCCAGCATTTCCAAATGCATTGCCTCAGAGGATCTCCTGAAGACGGAATCACCACTGAATATGAATGATAAATGTGTGGCAAAGAGTGCTTAGGAGAGAAACCAATGATAATTTAATTCTTGCCCTGTTAGAGCTCCAGATGTGAGCATCATGCCCCTGGTTGTAGGGTGCAATGATGCATGGCCAGGAAATTTTTGACCTTTCTTGTCCCGAAGCTGCCACCTTGGCAATTTTATCCTAGGGCTCCTGAGCTAGGGTTGTTGAGTGGGTACTTCTGAGCCCTCACTGGGGAGAAGGGTGGTGAGGAAAAAATACTTAGGTATATACATATATGTGTATAAGATAATTTATATAAATGATACTATAATATGTAACTTATGCTATATTACACATAAATATACTACATACTTTATGTAATACATGCTATATGTAAATGTAGTATATACTATATGTAAATGATACTATATTTCATGCATACTATACACTGTATGTGCACTTCGCCTAAATTTCTTCTCTCTTTTTTTTTTTTATTATTTGGGTTCAGTTTGTCTTTTTTTTTTCATTTATTTTTATTAGTTGGAGGCTAATTATTTTACAATATTGTAGTGGTTTTTGGCTGATTCTTCTCTTTTTTAATTTATTCTCCTTCAGAATGCTTCCCAAAGGGACCAGGAGAAAGCGGACATTCATCTTTCTGTCTTAAGTATCCTTGCACAAGTTTTCAAGAAGAACCAGTTTCCTGGCTTTGCAACTAGGGAAGAGTTGGCTTGTCAAACAGGAACTTCAAAATCTCAAGTCTAGGTAGGTTCTCAGTGGGAGGAACGTGATTTGTCCCATGTGAAGGATTATTAAACCCTGGGGTGATGCTGGATACATGTAGGCTTTCAGGAGGTTACCCTGCTGACTGAAGGCAAAGCTATGGGTTGGAGAGGGCTGGCACTGCAAGTGAGAGTCCTTCCAAGGCAAGAATTCCCAAATCATACTGGCAGCAGTGCATACACATGCACAGAATGACAGAACAAAAGCAGCAGGAGGAAGCGTTGCTCTCTGTAGTAAATACCATAAATGCTGTTGAAGCTCAACGGTGCTGTTACATTGCCTGAGAAGTGTCTTGGCTATGAGTGGGAGCACTGAGCTGAGTGTGGCAGCATGTTGTCTGCATTGTTTTAGGTTTTCGAGATCACTGAACTTGCGCAGAGCCTGACCTCTTAAAGGGCTTTGTTGTTCAGTTGCTCAGTGTGTGACTCTTTGCAACCCCAACAACAGCACAGCAGGCTTCCCTGTTTTTCACCATCTCCTCATGCTTGCTCAAACTCATGTCCATTGAGTTGGTGATGGCCATCCAACCATCTCATCCTCTGTTGCCCCTTCTTTTTTAAAAAAAATTAATTAATTTTAATTGGAGGCTAATTACTTTACAATATGGTAGTGGTTTTTGCTGTACATTGACATGAATCAGCCATGGGTGTACATGTGTTCCCCATCCTGAGCCCCCCTCCCACCTCCTTCCCCACCCCATCCCATCCCTCAGGGTCATCCCAGTGAACCAGCCCTGAGCACCCTGTCCCACGCATCGAATCTGGACTGGCAATCTGTTTCATATATGATCATATACACGTTTCAATGCTATTCTCTCAAATCATCCCACCCTCGCCTTCTCCCACAGGGTCCCAAAGACTGTTCTTTATGTCTGTGTCTCTTGCTGTCTCACATATAGAGACAGCATTACCATCTTTCTAAATTCCATATATATGTATTAGTATACTGTATTGGTGCTTTTCCTTCTGACTTACTTCACTCTGTATAATAGGCTCCAGTTTCATCCATCTCATTAAAACTGATTCAAATGCATTCTTTTTAATGGCTGAGTAGTATTCCATTGTGTATATGTACCACATCTTTCTTATCCATTTGTCTGCTGATGGACATCTAGGTTGCTTCCATGTCCTGGCTATTGTAAACAGTGCTGTGATGAACATTGGGGTACACGTGTCTCTTTCAGATCTGGTTTCCTTGGTATGTATGCCCAGCAGTGGGATTGATGGGTCATATGGCAGTTCTATTTCCAGTTTTTCAAGGAATCTCCACACTGTTCTCCATAGTGGCTGTACCAGTTTGCATTCCCACCAACAGTGTAAGAGGGTTCCCTTTTTTCCACACCCTCTCCAGCATTTATTGCTTGTAGACTTTTTGGTAGCAGCCATTCTAATTGGCATGAGATGGTACCTCACTGTGGTTTTGACTTGAATTTCTCTGATAATGAGTGATGTTGAGCATCTTTTCATGTGTTTGTTAGCCATCTGTATGTCTTCTTTGGAGAAATGTCTGTTTAGTTCTTTGGCCCATTTTTTGATTGGATTGTTTATTTTTGCTGGAATTGAGCTGCAGGAGCTGCTTGTATATTTTTGAGATTAATTCTTTGTCAGTTGCTTCATTTGCTATTATTTTCTCCCACTCTGAAGGCTGTCTTTTCACCTTACAGTTTCCTTCATTATGCAAAAGCTGTTAAGTTTAATTAGTTTTCCCATTTGTTTATTTTTGCTTTTATTTCCATTACTCTGGGAGGTGGGTCATAGAGGATCCTGCTGTGATTTGCCCCTTATTCTCCTGCCATCAGTCTTTCCCAGTATCAGGGTGTTTTCTAGTGAGTCGGCTCTTTGCATCAGGTGGCAAAAGTATTGGAGCTTCAGCATCAGCCCTTCCAATGAATATTCAGGACTGATTTCCTTTAGGATTGACTGGTTTGATCTAGTTGTAGTCTAAGGGACTCCTCAAGAGTCTTCTCCAACAGCACAGTTCAAAAGCATCAGTTTTTCAGGGCTCAGTCTTCTTTTCGGTCCAACTCTTACATCCATACATGACTATTGGAAAAACCATAGCTTTGACTAAATGGACCTTTGTAGGCAAAGTAAGATCTGCTTTTTAATTTGCTGTATAGGTTTGTTGTAGGTTTTCTTCCAAGGAGCAAGCATTTTTTAATTTCATGGCTGCAATCACCATCTGCAGTGATTTTGGAGCCACCAAAAATAAAGTCTCTCCCTGTTTCCATTGTTTTCCCATGTATTTGCCATGAAGTGATGGGACCAGATACCATGATCTTAGTTTTGTTAGTATTGAGTTTTAAGCAGCTTTTTCACTCTCCTCTTTCACTTTCACTAAGAGGCTCTTTAGTTCCTCTTTGCTTTCTGCCATAAGGGTAGTGTCATCTGCATGTCTGAGGTTATTGCTATAACTCCTAGCAATCTTGATTCCAGCTTGTGCTTCATCCAGCCTGACATTTCTCATGATGTACTCTGCATAGAAGTTAAATAAACAGGGTGACAGTATGTAACCTTGACGTACTCCTTTCCCAATTTGGAACCAGTCTGTTGTTCCATGTCCAGTTCTAACTGTTGCTTCTTGACCTGCATACACGTTTCCCAGGAGGTAAGTAGGGTGATCTGGTATTCCCATCTATTTAAGAATTTTCCAGTTTGTTGTGATCCACACAGTCAGAGGTTTTAGCATAGTCAGTGAAGCATAAGTAGATGTTTATCTGGAATTCTCTTGCTTTTTCTGTGATCAAATTGTTGGCAATTTGATCTCTGATTCCTCTGCCTTTTCTAAACCCAGATTGAACATCTGAAAGTTCACAATTCACATACTGTTGAAGCCTGGCTTGGAGAATTTGGAGCATTACTAGTGTGTGAGATGAGTGCAATTGTGTGGTAGTTTGAGCATTCTTTGGCATTGCCTTTCTTTGGGATTGGAATGAAAACTGACCATTTCCAGTCCTGTGGCCACTGCTGAGTTTTCCAAATTTACTGGCATATTGTGTGTGGCACTTTCACAGCATCATCTTGTAGGATTTGAAATAGCTTAACTGGAATTCCATCGCCTCCACTAGCTTTGTTCATAGTGATGCTTCCTAAGGCTTACTTGACTTCACATTCCAAGATGTCTGGCTCTAAATGAGTGATCACACCATCATAGTTATCTGGGTTATTAAGATCTCTTTTGTATAGTTCTTCTTAGAGGGATACCTTAATAATTTGGAGTCTTTCCTATTATCCTCAGTTGGAGGGAGGGATTATTGCCCCTACATGAGAACTGTTGTACTCTGTACATTATTGACATAGTGTTTTTGAGAATCAGAGTCAGGAAGCAGGTCCATGGGCGTATGGAGACAGTCTCTGAAAGACTCACATTTGAATCAGGACCTATATCTGTGCTTCAAGTAGCTTATATTTATTCACCATGGATTGGGAGAAACCTCAACCCAATCAGCAGAGCCTCTTTATTGATTTAGTCTAGAAAGTTGGGGGCTGAATCTAGACCCAGGTGATTTTCATCTAGACTTGGTACCTGCTAGGTCCTGGACCTCTATCCATAAGAGATGGGCTGGTGGACATACTAAGTGGACATGGGGACTGGAGCCATGTATTTTAACTTATGCCTAATCCAGGAAAGGCACTGGATCAAGGAAGGGTGATTTTTCATTTGGACCCTGGGCACTGACAAACGCAGGAACGTTTGGAGCAATGCTGAAGATCTTGAGCCTAGTGCTTGAGAAAGTAAGGGTGAATCTCTGGCTATTTCCTAGAAGACTCCTAAGGGGGCTGATCTGAAGGCATCCATTTTCCAAAGAGAGGACAACAGAGGTGCTGGGTGGTGTGTGAAGGGCCTGACATTCTGGCCAGTCAGTGAGGGATCTGCTGGAAGCCAGGTGTCTGGTGTTGACCTGATGTGCCCAGCATTTCCAAGGATCAGTTTGCAGATCTAGATCAAATTCCCCTGATTAGGCCTAACCAAAAATGCCCTCTGCCTGATAGATTGGGTCAAAATGATTTGGAATGTCTTACTTCTGATGTGCATATCTCCCTTCTTCCCTTGATGTGGTTTTGGAACCAAAGAGCTTGGCACCTGGAGCAGAGCAGAGGTGGGCCTGTGAAGGTCCTGGCACGTGCGTGTGTGCTCAGTTGTGTCCAACTCTTTGTGACCCCATGGAATACAGCCCACCAGGCTCCTCAGTCCATGGAATTTCTCAGGCAGAATACTGGAGTGGGTTGCCATTTCCTGCTCCCGGGGATCTCTTCATCCCAGCAATCAAACTCAAGTCTCCTGTGTCTCCTGCATGGTCAGGTGGATTCTTTACCAGTAAGCCACCTGGGAAGCCCAAAGTTCTTGGCAGAAGGCCCCCAATGCCAGGCTAGATCTTATTGCTCGTGGGAACAAAGCCACCTGTCCACTGCCCACAGTAGCTCTCATCATTTGCCTCCTTCCAATTTGCATTAGAGCATCCAGTCTTTTGCCACAGCAGCTCCTTTTTTCTTCCCCATGTTCTTTGTTCCTCCTGTGCCCTCTGTGGATTGGTCATTGAAATCAATGGTGGTGCAGCCTACCCCAGCTGTGCAGGGAAGAGAGAACTTTAAACCCCTGCGAACAGTTCCAAGTCAATCCTCAGCAGGACCAAATCTGCAAGTGGGTCTCCACCCACTCACACAGCTCTCTGACCTCCATCCCGAGGAACATACCAGGAGAGCAACTTGCAGACTGGCTTGAGAGCACTCCCCTTCCAAGACTCCCCTCAGCCTGACCTTGACAGTCTTCAGCCACATTTGCAGGATTTGGCTTGGCCACACTTACCCCAAGCCACGGAACTGGGGACCAAAGTTGTAGTCTCCAGATGGGAGTCTCGGGAAGGAAAGATTCTGCAGCCTGCACACGTTGAGCCTCATGTCTGGCAGTAGCAGGCACTCTCAAGTGAAGAAACATCCCCTTTGCTGGACCAACACCAGCACTCAGCACTCGGAAGCTTATCAAGCCTCTTAGATGAACTCTTGTCAGCCAAAGACATTCAAGAAAAGGTACAACAATTCCTGAATGTGGATGCATGGGAACAGAAGCCACCAGAAACTCCAGAAGCTGCCCTCAGCAAAGAAAAATTTCAGGCTCTTATTAACATGCTGCCAAGCTGACAAAGGTCTCAGACTTAGGAGGAAGAAAGAAACTTTCTCTGGACCCCCTTTCAGGTCTTCTTTCTTGGGATACAGGACCATCTTGATAGAAAAGAGGAACAAGCAACACTTAGTGTTTGGGAAACACACATAGGCAAGAAGACCCATCCTTGACTTGAAAGCCTGAAGGGCTTGTTTTCCCTTTGTCCTATTTTCTCCTTGAGTGTTTCTCAGCTCCACCTGGATTCTGAGGAAGCTTGGACACCAGGAGAGGCACCATTCCTGAAGTTTTAGTGAAATCTCACATTGTAATGACAAATGTGGCCCAATTCTTCTGTCTGCACCATCCCTGAACTGGAACCAGACCAAGAAGATTAGATATAAGAAGGACTTGTTCACATGTATTACTTTTCTGACAAGATTGCAAGGCACATCTGAAGTGTGCTTGTTGTATAGACGAGGAGGGAATGTGATGTGGCTTGAACATTCAGGTCTAGGAACGTGAGCTCTTTTCATGGCTGTGAATGTCTGATCTGGCAACTGGAAGCAACTTAAGCCTCTAACTAGTAATGAGTGCTTCAGAGCTTCAGTCCTTAATACACTGGAGACCTCACATATTATTTTTCCCTGGAGCATTTGCAATATAAAAAAAAAATGGCAGGAGAAAGTACAATAACATCTCCAACCCATTACTCTGGAAAGGCTAGGAACCTCACTTTCTATCATTTGAGCATGTTTGTGTGGGTCTGCATATGTACCTAGAGTTTTTTGTTATGGATTAAACAAAAAAAGTCTGCTTTCTAACTCTTTGTGGTCTTCCTTCAACAGAACCTGCTCCCTTCCTTTGAAAAGGATACATAGGATTTTCAAGTTGTATGTGACATTCCATTGATTCAACAAGTGTCTCTTTGAATTCACTGTGACTTCTTTGTTGTGGTTTGGTTCATTCATACTACTTTCCCATCTTTCCAGTTCTCCTTATCTGTATATACATACACATCTACCTCTATTTTCATTTGACAGGAAGACTGTTAACAGTGGCCACACATGGTGGGATAGTGCCTCTGGCAAAGAGTCTGAATGTGGTGGCCTCATGACAATTGGGGCTTGAGATTTGGAATCAGACTCCTGGTGGAAAGGATTGTGTATTTCAGTATGGTGGGAGGAAAGGTGGCTAGAAACACTCAGATCCTTTGTTGGCAGGACTTCTGCAGGCTGTAGATAGAGCAAAGGGCTATCCCGCCGCAGAGGAGCCCCGGGATGGGCAGTGGAGCCCACATAGTGATCCGATGGCCTGCGCAGTACACCTGCAGGCTCTCAGGATACCCTGGATGCTGTGCATATTGAAGCCTCTGCTCTGGGACTTCCCTGGTGGTCTAGTGGTTGGGACTCCATGCTTCTACTGCACGAAGCCTGGGTTTGATCTAGGTTGGGGAACTAAGATCCCATGAGCTGCATGGTGAAGCCAAAATATAAATGCCTCTGCTCTGAAAAGCAGCCTACCACTTGAGTTGTCCTGTTGGGAGGTGGTGGAGGTCTGGCAGCCAGTGCTTTGGCAAGAGAAGCAATCTAATCAGAAGTTTCAGGAAAGTTTATCAGCCAAAATGTCCACCTTGAGGCAAGACTGTTCTGATCCACAAGATGGTCTCATCACCTCCCCACCTCTGGCACCTGAGGATGAAGGACTAGAATCTGGATGTCTTCAAGACGTTCTCCTGAGACTTGAAGACAGCTTCTAGTCCCATTGGCAGCCATCCACAGGCACCACCTGATGACCATCTTTAGAGTGGGCAGAAAATGAAACACACACAAAAATATAGCAACCAGAATGACCATTTGGCCTCTGGAGCCATGGTTAAGACATAGATCCTGTACCAGGTTGGGGCTTTTATGCTTTCACAAATGCTATAGTTGAGGCCCTCCTTCTGCAAAAAAGGTTACTGTGCTCATGCTTGAAGCTTTATACTCAAGTAAGTCCTTGTGCTGTAAGTAAATAAGTCCTAGATGCATTTGAGGGTGGAGAGCAAACTACTGTTTGGGAAGAGTCGTGTGCTTCCACAAAACATACGCTTAGTCAAAACAATGGTGTTTTGCTTATGTAGAGCCAGTGGCATTCTGCCAGATATACATCAAAACAAGCACACTCACATCAGCATTATTTTAACTAATTAATTTTAATTAAGAGCTGGTGCAATTATTTGCATTCCAAATTCTAAATAGTCTTAATTTCATCTTAGTCCATATTTCTGAGTTTCATAAACCTGAGTGACAAAAGAATATACTAAAGTTGGTAATATGAATGTGTTTTAATTTTTGAATCGCCAGGAGTTCAAACTGAATTGAAATGTTGTCATGGTAGTATTTTTCATCCAAATCATTCCTTTCAAACATAGCTGTGGGGGACCAACTCGAAGATGGTGTTGGAATAGGACGGGGAGATCACTTTCTCCTCCACAAATTCTCGAATTATCCTTTGAACGCTGAGCAAGCTCCACAAAACAACTTCTGATCACTAGCAGAGGACATCAGGCACCCAGAAAAGCAGTCCATTGTCTTCGAAAGGAGGTAGGACAAAATATAAAAGATAAAAAGAGAGACAAAAGAGTTAGGGATGGAGATCCATCCCGGGAAGGGAGTCTTAATAGAGGAAGTTTCCAAACACCAGGAAACCCTCTCACCGGCGGGTCTGGGGGAAGTTTTCGAATCTCGGAGGGCAACCTAACTGGGAGGAAAAATAAATAAAACCCACAGATTACATGCCTAAAAGCAACTTCCAGCAGAAAAGTACTCCAGACGCTCGCATCCGCCACCAGCAAGTGGGGGCTGAAGGGAGAGGAGCGGGTGGCATTGCTTAGGGTAAGGACCGGGCCTGAAAGCCCTGAGGGCAATCTGAGGGAGTTAATGTGAGATAGCAACTTAAACTGTGGGATAGCAAGAGAGGGAATTAACCTGCGAAAAGCCCTAAACTAAGGCACTACCCGCTGGTTCCCAGAACAAAGGACTGAGCAAATACCAGAGAAGAGCTAGCCGGACTGGCCCATCCCCCGCTAGAGGCAGGAGGCTGGGGGGAGGGAAAAGGGGCAAACTCAGCCCCAGAAATGGCATCCCCTATCAAACTGCAAACAGTCTTCCAGTCTCTAACCAAAGACTTCCTGAGATTCTGGATGGTTGACATCCGCCGGGAGGGTCGCAGCCAGAAAGCAGCTCCCCAGAAGAGACACAAGGTGCACTGGATCAGCGTGCCTGGAAACAGGCTGGGACCGCAGAGGGGATAAGGCGCACTGCACCCGGGGAGAGTGTGCTCGTCAAGCTCCTGGCTGCCTGAGCTGCTCGGACTGGGAAGGCACAAAACGCAGGCCCAACTGAGTCTGCGCCTTTGTGGAGTACCTGAAAACCTGAACCTGAGCGACTTAGGCCTGGGAAGTGCACACAACTCAGGGCCCGCTCCCTGTGGAGCAACCTGGAGCCTGGGCAGTGTAGACGGGGAGAGCACACACACTGTGAGTGGGGGCAAACTCAGTGTGGCCAGAACACTGCAAGCACGCCCCACACACGCCAGTGATGTTTGTTTGCAGCGCCCCTCCCTCCCCACAGCACGATTGAACAAGCGAACCTAAACAGGAGACCACCTCCGCCTGCTTGTGTCAGGGCGGAAATTAGACACAGAAGAGACCTGCAAACAAAAGCCAAATAAACAAAGGGAACCACTTTAGCAGTGACAGGTGCAACAGATTAAATCCCTGTAGTTAACACCGACTACACTGGAAGGGTCCCATAGATATTGAGAAGTGTAAGCTGGAACAAGGAGCTATCTGAAACGGAACCGAACCCACACTGCCCACAACAGCTCCAGAGAAATTCCTAGATATGTTTTTACCATTATTATTTTCTTTTTTAGATAAAAATTTTTTTCTCTTTCTTTTTTTTAAAGTTCTCTATTACTCCTTAATTTTCATTTTTATAACCCACTATAACCTTGCAAAAAAAAAGGACCCTATTTTTAAAGTGAACTTCATATATATTTCTTAAATTTTTTTTTTTTTTAATATTGTATTTTTAAGAGTCTAACCTCTACTCTAGATTTTTAATCTTTGTTTTTCAGTATTTGATATCTATTTTGGACATTTAAGAATCCAACCTTCAGTACCCATTTTTACTCAAGAGTGTGATTACTGGTTTGATTACTCTCTCCCCCTTTTGACTCTCCTTTTTCTCCCCCAGATCACCTTTATTTCCTCCTTCCCCCTTCTCAATCCAATTCTGTGAATCTCTGTGGTTGTTCTGGGCTGCAGAGAACACTTAGGGAATAGAGTACTGCCTAGATCTGTCTCTCTTCTCTTGAATCCCCCCTTTTCTCCTCCTACTCACCTCTATCTCCTTCCTCCCTCTCCTCTTCTTCATGTAACTCTGTGAACCTCTCTGGGTGTCCCTCACTGTGGAGAATCTTTTCACCATTAACCTAGAAGTTTTATTATCAGTGCTGTATGGATGGAGAAGTCTCGAGGCTACTGGAAGAATAAGACTGAAAGCCAGAGGCAAGAGGCTTAAGCCCAAAACCTGAGAATACCAGAGAACTCCTGACTACAGGGAACATTAATTAATAACAGATCATCCAAAAGCCTCCATACCTACACTGAAACCAATCAACACCCAGGAGTCAATAAGTTCCAGAGCAAGACATACCACACAAATTCTCCAGCAATGCAGGAACATAGCCCTGAGCATCAATATACAGGCTGCCCAAAGTCATACCAAACCCATAGACCCATCTAAAAACTCACCACTGGACACTCCGTTGCACTCCAGAGAGAAGAAATCTAGCTCCACCCACAAGAACACCAACACAAGCTTCCCTAACCAGGAAACCTTGACAAGCCAATCGTCCAACCCCACCCACTGGGAGAAACGTCCACAATAAAAAGGAATCACAGGCTACCAGAATACAGAAAGGCCACCCCAAACACCGCAATCTAAGTAAGATGAAAAGGCAGTGAAATACCCAGCAGGTAAAGGAACATGAAAAATGCCCATCAAGCCAAACAAAAGAGGAGGAGATAGGGAATCTACCTGAGAAAGAATTTGGAATAATGATAATAAAAATGACCCAAAATCTTGAAAACAAAATAGAGTTACAGATAAATAGCCTGGAGACAAGGATTGAGAAGATGCAAGAAATGTTTAACAAGGACTTAGAAGAAATAAAAAAGAATCAATTAAAAATTAATAATGCAATAAATGAGATCAAAAACACTCTGGAGGGAACCAACAGTAGAATAATGGAGGCAGAAGATAGGATAAGTGAGGTAGAAGATAAAATGGTGGAAATAAATGAAGCAGAGAGGAAAATAGAAAAAGAATCAAAAGAAATGAGGACAACCTCAGGGACCTCTGGGACAAAGTGAAATGCCCCAGCATTCAAATCATAGAGGAGTCCCAGAAGAAGAAGACAAAAAGAAAGGCCATGAGAAAATACTCAAGGAGATAATAGCTGAAAACTTCGCTAAAATGGGGAAGGAAATAGCCACCCAAGTCCAAGAAGCCCAGAGAGTCCCAAACAGGATAAACCCAAGGTGAAACACCCCAAGACACATATTAATCAAATTAACAAAGATCAAACACAAAGAACAAATATTAAAAGCAGCAAGGGAGAAACACACAAGGGGATTCCCCTAAGGATAAGAGCTGATCTTTCAATAGAAGCTCTTCAGGCCAGAAGGGAATGGCAGGACATATTTAAAGTAATGAAAGAGAATAACCTACAACCCAGATTACCGTACCCAGCAAGGATCTCATTCAGATATGAAGGAGAATTCAAAAGCTTTACAGACAAGCAAAAGCTGAGAGAATTCAGCACCACCAAACCAGCTCTTCAACAAATGCTAAAGGATCTTTTCTAGACAGGAAACACAGAAAGGTTGTATGAACGTGAACCAAAAACAACAAAGTAGATGGCAACAGGACCATTCTTATCAATAATTACCTTAAATGTAAATGGGTTGAATGCCCCAACCAAAAGACAAAGACTGGCTGAATGGATACAAAAGCAAGACCGCCCCCCCCCCCCCCATATATGCTGTCTACAAGAGACCCACCTCAAAACAAGGGACACACACAGAATGAAAGTGAATGGCTGGAAAAAAATATTTCATGCAAACGGAGACCAAAAGAAAGCAGGAGTCGCAATACTCATATCAGATAAAATAGACTTTAAAATAAAGGCTGTGAAAAAAGACAAAGGACACTACATAATGATCAAAGGATCAATCCAAGAAGATATAACAATTATATATGCACCCAACATAGGAGCACCACAATATGTAAGGCAAATGTTAACAGGAATGAAAGGGGAAATTAACAATAACACAATAATAGTGGGAGACTTTAATACCCCACTCACACCTATGGATACAACAACTAAACAGAAAATTAACAAGGAAACACAAACTTTAAATGACACATTGGACCAGCTAGACCTAATTGATATCTTTGGACATTTCACCCCAAAACAAACAATTTCACCTTTTTCTCAAGTGCACATGGAACCTTCTCCAGAATAGATCACATCCTGGGCCATAAATGTAGCCTTGGTAAATTCAAAAAAATTGAAATCATCCCAGTCATCTTTTCAGATCACAATGCAGTAAGATTAGATCTCAATTACAGGGAAAAAAACTATTAAAAATTCCAACATATGGAGGCTAAATAACACGCTCCTGAATAACCAACAAATCATAGAAGAAATAAAAAAAAATCAAAATATGCATAGAAACGAATGAAAATGAAAACACAACAACCCAAAACCTATGGGACACTGTAAAAGCAGTTCAAAGGGGAAGGTTCATAGCAATACAGGCTTCCCTCAAGAAACAAGAAAAAAGTCAAATAAATAACCTAACTTTACACCCAAGCAACTAGAGAAGGAAGAAATGAAGAACCCCAGGCTTAGCAGAAGGAAAGAAATCTTAAAAAATTAGGGCAGGAATAAATGCAAAAGAAATGAGACCATAGCAAAAATCAACAAAGCTAAAAGCTGGTTGTTTGAAAAGGTAAATAAAATTGACAAACCATTAGCCAGACTCATCAAAAAACAAAGGGAGAAGAACCAAATCAACAAAATTAGAAATGAAAATGGAGAGATCACAACAGACAACACTGAAATACAAAGGATCATAAGAGGATACTACCAGCAGCTATATGCCAATAAAATGGACAACTTGAAAGAAATGGACAAATTCTTAGAAAAGTATAACTTACCAAAACTGAACCAGGAAGAAATAGATCTTAACAGACCCATCACAAGCACAGAAATCGAAACTGTAATCAGAAATCTTCCAGCAAACAAAAGCCCAGGACCAGATGGCTTCACAGCTGAATTCTACCAAAAATTTAGAGAAGAGCTAACACCTATCCTACTCAAACTCTTCCAAAAAACTGCAGAAGAAAGCAAACATACAAACTCATTCTATGAAGCCACCATCACCCTAATACCAAAACCACACAAAGATGCCACAAAAAAAGAAAACTACAGGCCAATATCACTGATGAATATAGATGCAAAAATCCTTAACAAAATTCTAGCAAACAGAATCCAACAACATATTAAAAAGATCATACATCATGACCAAGTGGGCTTTATCCCAGGAATGCAAGGATTCTTTAATATCCACAAATCAATCAATGTAATATACCACATTAACAAATTGTAAGGTAAAAACCATATGATTATCTCAATAGATGCAGAAAAATCCTTTGACAAAATTCAACATCCATTTATGATAAAAACTCTCTAGAAAGGAGGAATAGAAGGAACATACCTCAACATAATAAAAGCTATATATGACAAACCCACAGCAAACATTAACCTCAATGGTGAAAAAGTGAAAGAATTTCCCTTAAAGTTAGGAACAAGATAACGGTGCCCACTCTCACCACTACTATTCCACATAGTTTTGGAAGTGTTGGCCACAGCAATCAGAGCAGAAAAAAAAAATAAATAAAAGGAATCCAGATAAGAAAAGAAGAAGTAAAACTCAGTGTTTGCAGATGACATGATCCTCTACCCAGAAAACCCTAAAGACTCTACCAGAAAATTACTAGAGCTAATCAATGAATATAGTAAACTTGCAGGATATAAAATTAACACACAGAAATCCCTTGCATTCCTATACACTAACAAGGAGAAAACAGAAAGAGAAATTAAGGAAACAATACCATTCACCACTGCAACAAAAAGAATAAAATACTTAGGAGTATATCTACTTAAAGAAACAAAAGACCTATATGTAGAAAACTATTAATCACAGATGAAAGAAATCAGAGAGGACACAAACAGATGGAGAAATATACCATGTTCATGGATTGGAAGAATCAATATTGTGAAAATGAATATACTACCGAAAGCAATCTATAGATTCAATGCAATCCCTATCAAGCTACCAACGGTATTTTTCACAGAACTAGAACAAATAATTTCACAATTTGTATGGAAATACAAAAAACCTCGAATAGCCAAAGCAATCTTGAGAAAGAAGAATGGAACAGGAGGAATCAACCTGCCTGACTTCAGACTCTACTGCAAAGCCACAGTCATCAAGATAGTATGATACTTGACACAAAGACAGAAATATAGATCAATGGAACAGAATAGAATGCCCAGAGATAAATCCACGTACCTATGGACACCTTATTTTCAACAAAAGAGGCAAGGATATACAATGGAAAAAAGACAACCTCTTTAACAAGTGGTGCTGGGAAAACTGGTCAACCACTTTTGTAAAAGAATGAAACTAGAACACTTTCTAACACCATACACAAAAATAAACTCAAAATGGATTAAAGATCTAACTGTAAGACCAGAAACTATAACGCTCCTAGATGAGAACATACCAAAACACTCTCCGACATAAATCACAGCAGGATTCTCTATGACACACCTCCCAGAATATTGAAAATAAAAGCAAAAATAAACAAATGGGACCTAATGAAACTTAAAAAGCTTTTGCACAACAAAGGAAACTATAAGCAAGGTGAAAAGACAGCCTTCAGAATGGGAGAAAATAATAGCAAATGAAGAAACAGACAAAGGATTAATCTCAAAAATATACAAGCAACTCCTGAAGCTCAATCCCAGAAAAATAAATGACCCAATCAAAAAAAGGGCCAAAGATCTAAACAGACATTTCTCCAAAGAAGACATACAGATGGCTAACAAACACATGAAAAGATGCTCAAACATCACTCATTATCAGAGAAATGCAAGTCAAAACCACAATGAGGTACCATTACACGCCAGTCAGGATGACTGCTATCCAAAAGTCTACAAGCAATAAATGCTGGAGAGGGTGTGGAAGAAAGGGAACCCTCTTACACTGTTGGTGGGAATGCAAACTAGAACAGCCACTATGGAGAAGTGTGGAGATTCCTTAAAAAACTGGAAACAGAACTGCCATATGGCCCAGCAATCCCACTCCTGGGCATACACACCGAGGAAACCAGATTTGAAAGAGACACGTGCACCCCAATGTTCATCTCAGCACTGTTTATAATAGCCAGGACATGGAAGCAACCTAGATGTCCATCAGCAGACGGATGGATAAGGAAGCTATGGTACATATACACCATGGAATACTACTCAGCCATTAAAAAGAATACGTTCAAATCCGTTCTAATGAGATGGATGAAACTGGAGCCCATTATACAGAGTGAAGTAACCCAGAAAGATAAAGACCAATACAGTATACTAACGCATATATATGGAATGTAAAAAGATGATAACGACAACCCTATATGCAAGACAGAAAAAGAGACACAGATGTATAAAACAGACTTTTGGACTCTGTGGGAGAAGGCGAGGGTGGGATGTTCTGAGAGAATAGCATTGAAACAAGTATACTATCAAGGGTGAAGCAGATCGCCAGCCCAGGTTGGATGCATGAGACAAGTGCTCAGGGCTGGTGCACCGGGAAGACCCAGAGAGATGGGATGGAGAGGGAGATGGGAGGGGGGATCGGGATGGGGAACACATGTAAATCCATGGCTGATTCATGTCAATGTATGGCAAAAACCACTACAATGTTGTAAAGTAATTAGCCTCCAACTAATAAAAATAAATTAAAAAAAGAAAAGAAAAAAAACAAACATAACTGTGTCATCAATCATCTGAGTTGCTGCATCCCTCTTTTTTTTAAACACACAATTTAAAAAATATCAGTTGTCACTTCAGGTCTGTATTTTGTTTTCATATAGGTATAATGAGGTCTGTCTTGGATGCTGTGGGGCTATCATTGTACTTCCCCCCTGATTTGAATTGTCTTTTTCTTCTCACAAGTTGTTGAGTCATGCCCGCCTTTTCTGCACTTGTGGTTTTCTGATACTCCCAGACCAGGGAGGGAGTAACCAGCTACAGATGGTGAATTTCTCCTTCCTTCAACTATTAAACAGTTATATCTTATTTCCCTTTAGGGGGATATTGTCAGAGAACATTGTTTTATAGATTATGTTGTATTTGTATGGGATGGGCTATTTTTAGCCACACATTCAGTCCTGTGTTGGGCATGTGTTGTTGGAATTCATGGAGAGAATATGACCCAGGTCGACCTGGGAGATGAACCTAGGTAATTGAATCACCTCACCCACCCCTCAGCCTTGTGCTTGAAATGTGCATTCTGCTCGATTTCCCCCAAGTGGTAAGCTTAACAAGGACACATCTTTGAGACAGCATGGTGTTGTTGGCACCTTTGGACAGTATAGCTGACTGAACTGCTAAGGCTTCTATTTAATGTTTTTAAAGATTCTGGCATACAGGTGGGAAATCATCTTGTGACTGCCCGAGATGAGCCTCAGAAGTAAATTTCTTTGCTTGTTAAACACCTACCTACCTACCTAGTGTGGTCTGCCCATTTCTTCAGTCTCTGTGGCATGTGAGTAACAGGGTGGGTTTCACATTACACACAGGAAGCTGCTGAGTAGTTGAGATCCAAGAGCATGATCCACGTGTAGACACTGGCCTTACTCATTCACCCATAGTATTCAAAGTATCATGATCACACCCTCAAATGAAATGATTTAGAAATGGCATGCAGTAGGTTTCTGAAGATGCCAAGGGAGATGTGTAGTGTACACAAGGAAGTTAGGCTGTTCGTTTTGGAAAGAACATACATGAACCTAATCCCGAGGAACCCAGAATCACAGATTGCAACTGAAAGCAAACTGTTTGAGTATGTGAAAATTAGAGAGCCCTGAAACAAAATTTAGGTGAAAGGATGATGGCAGCTTCAGAAGTATCTGGTACTTCTGGTACTTAAGGCCTCTGAACTTGTTTTTCATTTAATTTCCACTTGCCACATGGGATTCCTTCAAGGTCATAAATTTTGAATGAGGGCTTATGGTAGGAAGCGGTTGAGATAGATAGGAGTGGAGCATCTTGTGCTTCCATAAACTGAATAATTGGCCAGCAGTTTGTGTGATCCACGTGGTTCCCCCAACATGGATTCATCAGCTTATCAAGCAATAAGTTTACCTCAGCATCTAGGCTTTGTTGTTGGATCATCCAAATGACTTGATGCAAAGTATAAGTGACCACTAAGATTGCAATGACAGGTTTTATTGGGCTGTGTTTCTGGAATAAATTGGGTAAAAAGATTGAGAGTGGCTTGGGCATTTTCTTGAGATGGAAAATGAAGTTGGTAGCCCTGTTGCCCATCAAATGCTTCTCTACCAAAAGTCTTAATTAAAGTTGGCACTGTAAATGTACAGAATGTCACATAAATTTTCAAATGTCTTTAGTTAGTTGATAAAAATAATATGTTTTCCAATAGACCAAGTTAGGAATTTTGAGTTGGTTTGGTTCTTTTTTGTTGTCTGTTTTTATTGTTTTTAGTTTTAAGTGGTTAATTTCTGTTGTGTTGATGGAAATAATCAAGAAACAATTCACAGTAAGAACAGAAGAGAGTTTATTTTTGCCAAACTGAAAACTAGACCCCAGAAGACACAGATTCCAGATTCACTTGGAATTGTCTTCCCCTAGATTACAAAATGGAGGAGGCTTATAAAGGCGAAATCTGCAGTGTTGCACTTAGTTCCATGAATTATTTCTAAAGAGTTACTATTGGAGCTAGCAAGAAGTAAGGGTGGTGTTAAGTAAGTATTGGTTGAGGTCTGAAACCCTTCCTACTCACAGGGGAAGATCTTGAGACCGTAAGTTTGCAGCTGGCAGCTGCTAGCAGTCATCGTCGTCGTCTTTTTTTTTTTTTTTTTTAAAGGGCTGGTGGTGTCCTGGAGTTTGAATTCAGGAAATTCAGGATCTCAATGATGCAGGGACATGTGTGGAACCACAACCATCATGGCCATCTGGCTACAGTTGGAATGCCTGAAAAACACGGTTCTATACTTTTTCATAACAAAGAACAAACATCAAATATGATGGAGTTTAAAGTTTCACTTCAAAGTTTGAAATAAGAAAGATTAGCATGTACACAACTAGTCAGCATGACCTCACTATCTTCAAAAGGAAACTCATCCTCCAAGGAGTACCAGCCTGGGTATCATCAGAAGGGGGACGTTTGTCCTTATCTTGAAAGTAGGTATTGAAAACAATCTAATAAAGGGAGTCTGTGTTTTTTTAATAGTTCAAGCAGATGTGCAATGTACATATGACAGGCCATAAGAGAAGTTTTTCTGATTAGCACAAGCATAAGGACTTTCCCATGAGTCAGTTGGAGAAGGAAATGGCAGCTCACCCCAGTGTTCTTGCCTGGAGAATCCTGTGGACAGAGGAGCCTGGTGGTCTACAGTCCATGGGGTCTGCAGAGAATCGGACATGACTGAGCAACTAACATGTATCAGTATGTGAAAAATTCTTCCATCTATTTAATGATATCCTGTTTTTCTGTGGCTTTGCATTTCATTTGCATGTAATTCTGTGGATTGTTTGTTAATGGTTGGTAGATCCCAACAGTGTTGACTCTTTTTTTTTGATAGACATATATCAAGCTCCCAGTGTCCCATTCAGTTAAAAATGGAATGTAGCCTCTGGACTTAGAAGTTTTCCACATGACATAAAGACAGTAGCTAGGCTGACACCATTGTTTTGCATCTATATGGAATCCACCTCCCCCCCGCCCCACGACTTTTCCCCTTTTCTGTTCAGCAGGCTGACTCTCAGGACTGTGAAGAAGGATGCTTGTGTGGAAGCCATATCAAAAGAACACCTACCGTGGTAAAACTACTAGAGAGCAATTGGCCTGAGAACTTGGTATTCTAGAAAGCAGAATTCAGGTAAATTAGAATGTTTTTATTCATTCTCTGTCCATGTCCAGAAGCAGTCTGGGCTAAGAAATCTGGAGTCAGTCTTTTAGGTCTGGAAATTTGCTTGTAAGTGTTAGCCTGATGGTGTCATGCAATGTGAAGAATTAAGTATAAACAGCCAACACGTGAAAGTGACGTACTAGAAAAGGGGTCTGAGATGCGAGTTTTCTCATAGGTTGAATGCCCAACATGTGGTCTGCTACAAGGACCTCAGTTTTGAGGACATGCTAGAGAGAGGTGCTTCTTTTCAGGTGCTTGAGACAACAGTGACTCCAGTCTTGGCAACAGTTGTTCATCCCTTGGGAAAACATGGCCAGAGTGAGCTGAGTGGCTATAGGCCCATTCCAGAGGATGGTGAGAAAGAAAAGCTCATGCAACAATGAAACACGAGGCTTGGTTGTGCCATGGTGTTTGGTCCTTTATTGCTTGCCTTCAGAGAACTGTCTGTGCTGAAGACTTCCTCTCTGATCAGGTAAGAAAGGAGTAATTAAAGAAAATAGTGTTTGAGCACAAGGCCTGGGATGGTACAGCATATCAACAAAGATTGACTGTCTTTCCCCAGAAATTTTTTCTTGGTTTATCAAACTATCCACACACAATGTTCAGAAATTACTGGAAAAATGAACACACATTGTTCTTTGGTCTTCAGTAGTGAGGAAGCAAGGACATTGTTTCACTACTGAAGTCAGTGGCACACATTTCAAAGATGGGGATCAGGTACATCAGAGTGTCCTGACCTAGAAGGGACTGTGGCCTGTATCCACTAAGATGCAACTAACTGTAGATGAATATTTCCCAGGCAGCATGGATTTTTAATTATTGTTATCTGGGCTTAGTGAATTTTTGACAGGGGCACTTGCCCCAATGTCTTGTGTGTTATGAAACAGTACTGCCTGAGGTGACTGAAGAGAGACAGAGAAACATTATTCAGGCCTAAGTGAGGCAAAAAACCAAACCAGAACAAGTAAGAATAAGAGGAGAGAGAAATGGAGACTGAAGCTGAAAGAGAGGAAAACAGAGACAGGTAGAAAGAGGGAGTAGAGATAGAGACAAAAAGTCCGATACAGCAACTGGCTGGTTTGATGGTAAGAGAAATCAAGAGAGAGGTGTCCTAGCGAACTCATTCTGACTGTGGGAAAGCACATATCGTCTCCACCGCTATGGGTCTTGACCTTGGATACCAAGAGAAAGACTAAAGAAAAAATTATTGCTTTCACTGATGCAGATTGTGTATTTTCTGAAATTCTGTTCTCTTATTCAAAGATGAAAGTATTCTTTGGATAGTTATATAAAGTATATTATAAAAATCTATGGATATAATATAGATCTTAGACCTTTGGATCATTAATATTTCCATTGGGGACAGATGGGCCATACTGGGTTTTCATTAGTTTCCTGGCTTGTTTGTTCTGTTGTAAATCACTGCAATAGATCTTGGAAACAAGTTGATAAGCTGTAGCTTAAATGAGAGCTAGGGCATGACCGTTCTTTAGTTTTAGCTGAGGAACTGGCAGTGTTGCATGTTCTGGCTCTTGAACCTGAGTGGGAGCTGTGGCTTGAACTTGCTCTGGTGCTACAGTGGGCAGTAGAGACTCTAGATCTTGAGATGTTTTCAGAGCTTGTTCTGGAGTTGGTGCTGTAGCTCCAAGAATAGAAAATGTCATCAATAGGACTGCTTTTCCACATGTCTCAGGAAACTTCTCACTGCTAATAACTGAAGTTTCAGTCCAAGATGCCATCCACCACCAGGCAGTCCTCCCAGACTACAGTCCAAGGGAAGAGTCATCTGAGCCTCCTCATTGCTCCTGGCCCAGCTCCAGCCTTGGGAGGCTCTACTCTTGTGTGGCCCACCCCCCTTCTCGTCCCATTTGCCCCCATCACCCACCCTGAGTCATCCTCACTATCCTCCTTTGCCTCAGTGGCTCCAGGTGCTCAGGTTGTGCCCAGAGAAGGCAGGGTTGGTGTGCCAGGTCTGAGCCAGGTATGCTGGGTTTTATGTAAGCCAGCAGCATCTTCAGGGAGGCAAATTATGGGGCTGGTGGAAGTCCTCAGGGTAAAGGTGCCCAGGATGGAAAGATGAACCAGGAGGTTGTTATGCAGGCAGCAGAGTCGGAGGCCAGGCATTTCCTTTCACACTGCTCTCTCAAGGCAGCATTGGTTATGATGTCTAGTGTGACTGTCTGACTCCAAACTAGAATGGAAGCCCTGGAGGTCTGGACTGCTGTCTGCCTGATACATTAAATGTTGGGTGTTCCCAGAAAAGCACCTGCCTCTAGTGAGCCTTCTATATTTGAAGAGTGAGACCAACCAGCCCCATCATATGCATCTGAGTGGCCTGCAGTTCTACGGCTTGCCTCCAGTGGTCCTTGCTCTTATTCACCCAGGACACAGAACCCTTTTTGGAATCACAAATCACCTTTTAAAATGGGAAAACAGCTCAACCCAAATCCACAAGGAGTAGCAAATGAGGCAGAGATTTTCTCAAGGGGAATAAATAAGTGATCAATTAGCACAACCACAGCCCCTCCAGCAGATTTTTCAATGGGGCCAGGTCCCTAGAAAGCACTTTCCATGAAGGACATACTTGGGCTCCACAATCACCCCATGGGGCTGGTCCTCCCTTTACCCTAGTGTGTAGAGGAGCAAACAGGCTCAGAGAGGTGAAGTGACATTCCAGAACCTCTCAGCTAGGAGATGCTTGAGATGATTTCACTTTTTTTTAATTTACCAAGGCTAGATTTATGCCCAGGATGTGATCTATCCTGGAGAAGGTTCTGTGTGCACTTGAGAAAAAGGTGAAATTCATTGTTTTATGGTGAAATGTCCTATAGGTATCAATTAGGCCTAAGTGGTCCATTGTATCATTAAAGTTTGTGCTTCCTTGTTAATTTTCTGTTTAGTTGATGTATCCATAGGTGTGAGTGGGTTATTAAAGTCTCCAACTGATATTGTATTACTGTTAATTTCCCCTTTCATATTTGTTAGCATTTGCCTTATGTATTGGAGAAGGCAATGGCAACCCACTCCAGTACTCTTGCCTGGAAAATCCCATGGACGGAGGAGCCTGGTAGGCTGCAGTTCATGGGGTTGCTAAGAGTTGGACATGACTGAGTGACTTCACTTTCATGCATTGGAGAAGGAAATGGCAACCCACTCCAGTGTTCTTGCCTGGAGAATCCCAAGGATGGGGGAGCCTGGTGGGCTGCCATCTATGGGGTCACCCAGATTCAGACACGACTGAAGTGACTTAGCAGCAGCAGCAGCAGCCTTACATATCATGGTGCTTGTATGTTGGGTGCATATATAATTGTTATATCCTCTTGGATGGATCCTTTGATTATTATGTAGTGTCCTTCTTTGTCTCTTTTCACCACCTTTATTTCAAAGTCTGTTTTATCTGAGTATTGCTACTCCTGCTTTCTTTTGGTTTCCATTTGCATGAAATATCTTTTTCCAGCCCTTGACTTTCAGTCTGTATGTGTCCCTAGGTTTGAGGTGGGTCTCTTGTAGACAGCATATATAGGGGTCTTGTTTTTGTATCCATTCAGCCAGTCTTTGTCTTTTGGTTGGGGCACTCAACCCATTTACATTTAAGGTAATTACTGATAAGTGTGATCCCATTGCCATTTACCTTGTTGTTTTGGGTTCACGTTTATAAACCTTTTTTGTGTTTCCTGTATAGAGAAGATCCTTTAGCATTTGTTGGAGAGCTGGTTTGGTGGTGCTGAATTCTCTCGGCTTTTGCTTGTCTGTAAAGCTTTTGAATTCTCCTTCATATTTGAATAAGATCCTTGCTGGGTACAGTAGTCTGGGTTGTAGGTTTTTCTCTTTCATCACTTTAAGTATGTCCTGCCATTCTCTTTTGGCTTGAAGAGCTTCTATTGAAAGATAAGCTATTATCCTTATGATTACTTAAATTTTCTATTTGTTACCTATATATAAAAATGATTTTTATATAGCCAGTTTGCTAATTCACTAATACTTTTCCCAGAGACGTGTTTAATGTATACAATGGTATCACCTGCAAATAATTCATTTTTTTCTTTTTAGTTTGCTTAATTCCAGTTTTTGATGTTTTATTTTTATTTGGCCTTAATGACCTAGCTAAAGCCTTCAGTCCAGTGTTAAATAGAAGTGGTGGTAACAAGCATTCATATCTGATTATTAATATAAGGAAGAAACATTCCAGTATTTATCTGTTTAGTATGATATCTGTTGTATGTTAGCATTTTGTTTTTAGTGAAGTCTCCTATTTCTATTTTGAAATCATGAATGTGTGTAGTTTTATCATATTTTTCTGTATCTGAGACATTAATATGGCTTCACTTCTTTTTCTGTAATGTGGTAGGCTCTATGTCACTTAACTTAAAACTGTCAAACATTTGCTTGAAAATGATTTCAAACTTACAAAAAAGTCACAAGCATAGTACAAAAAACTTGCAATTCCCAACTCTGAATTGCATTTCTTCTATCTACCTCTTACACTTGCTTGAACTCTATCTATACACAAATTACTTTTTCCTTTCTAACATATTTGAAAATAACCTGCACATGAAACCTCATTTCCATAAACTCAAAATGGGTTAAAGATCTAAATATAAGACCAGAAACTATAAAACTCCTAGAGGAGAACATAGGCAAAACACTCTCCGACATAAATCACAGCAAGATCCTCTATGACCACCTCCAAGAATATTGAAAATAAAAGCAAAAATAAACAAATGGGACCTAATGAAACTTAAAAGCTTTTGCACAACAAAGGAAACTATAAGCAAGGTGAAAAGACAGCCTTCAGAATGGGAGAAAATAATAGCAAATGAAGAAACAGACAAAGGATTAATCTCAAAAATATACAAGCAACTCCTGAAGCTCAATCCCAGAAAAATAAATGACCCAATCAAAAAATGGGCCAAAGATCTAAACAGACATTTCTCCAAAGAAGACATACAGATGGCTAACAAACACATGAAAAGATGCCCAACATCACTCATTATCAGAGAAATGCAAGTCAAAACTTCAATGAAGTACCATTACACACCAGTCAGGATGACTGCTATCCAAAAGTCTACAAGCAATAAATGCTGGAGAGGGTGTGGAGAAAAGGGAACCCACTTACACTGTTGGTGGGAATGCAAACTAGAACAGCCACTATGGAGAACAGTGTGGAGATTCCTTAAAAAACTGGAAATAGAACTGCCATATGACCCAGCAATCCCACTCCTGGGCATACACACCGAGGAAACCAGATTTGAAAGAGATACGTGCACCCCAATGTTCATCTCAGCACTGTTTATAATAGCCAGGACATGGAAGCAACTTAGATGCCCATCAGCAGACAAATGGACAAGGAAGCTGTGGTACATATACACTATGGAATACTACTCAGCCATTAAAAAGAATTCATCTGAATCACTCTAATGAGATGGATGAAACTGGAGCCCATTATACAGAGTGAAGTAACCCAGAAAGATAAAGACCAATACAGTATACTAACGCATATATATGGAATGTAAAAAGATGATAACGACAACCCTATGTACAAGACAGAAAAAGAGACACAGATGTATAGAACAGACTTTTGGACTCTGTGGGAGAAGGCGAGAGTGGGATGTTCAGAGAGAACAACACTGAAACAAGTATACTATCAAGGGTGAAGCAGATCGCCAGCCCAGGTTGGATGCATGAGACAAGTGCTCAGGGCTGGTGCACTGGGAAGACCCAGAGGGATGGGGTGGAGAGGGAGCCGGGAGGGGGGGTTCAGGATAGGGAACACATGTAAATCCATGGCTGATTCATGTCAATGTATGGCAAAAACCACTACAATGTTGTAAAGTAATTAGCCTCCAACTAATAAAAATAAATGGGAAAAAAATATTATCTGGTTTACAGGCAAAAAAAGAAAAAAGAACATTTCCCCTATACACCTGAGTGTGTATGTTCCCCAAACAAAACACTTACCTACAGACCCAAGTGTGAAAGTAACACTACTGTCTGTCTAGTCTACACTCTTTAATTTTTAAATTTTTCCAACTATTGTTTTTATCTTAAGAAAATTGAAGTATACTTGCTTTACAATGTTATTTTCTGTTGTACAACAAAGTGAATCAGCTATATGTATACATATATACCCTTACTCTTGGACCTCCCATTCCCCCATCCTGGTCATCACAGAGTTATGAGCTGAGCTCCCTGTGCTATACTGTGCAGGTCTCACTAGCTATGTATTTTTATAGTGTATTTATATCAGACCTAACTTCCCAATTCATCCCACTATCCACCTGCCTGTGGCCATACATCCATTCTCCATGTCTATGTCTTTATTTTTACTCTAGAACTAGGTTCATCTGTACAATTTTTCTGGATTCCACACACAGACATTAATATGTGACATTTTTTTCTGACTTAATATCACTATGTATGACAGACTCTAGGCCCACCCACATCTCTCCAGATGACTAATTCTGTTTCCTTTTATGGCTGAGTAACATTCCACTGTACCATGTATTCTTTCATCTGTCGGTGGACACAGATTATTGCTGTGTTCTGAGTATTGTACATAGTACCGCAGTGAACACTGTGTCTTTCTGAATTATGGTTTTCTAAGGGTTTATTCCCTGTAGTGGGACTGCTGGGTCTACTTTTACTTTTTTTAAAGGACCTCCATACTGCTCTCCATAGTGGCTGTATCAGTTTACATTCCTACCAAAACTACAAGAGGGTTCTGTTTTCTCCACACCTATTTGTAGACTTTATGATAATGGTCATTCTGACCCATATGAGGTGATACTCCACTGTAGTTTTGATTTGCCTTTCTCTAATAATTAGTGATGTTGAGCATCTTTTCATGTGCCTCTTGGCCATCTGTATGTCTTCTTTGGCACATGTGTGTGTTTAGTCATGTCCAACTTTTTGCGACCCCATGGATTAGAGCCCACAGGTTTCTCTATCCATGGAATTTTCCAGGAAAGCATATGGAAGTGGGTTGCCATTTCTTCCTCTAGGGGATCTTCACGACCCAGGGACTGAACCCATATCTCTTGCATTGGCAGGCAGATTCCTTAACATTGCAGCAGTTTTGGGGAAGCCCATGTCTTCTTTGGAGAAAAGTCTATTTAGGTCCTCCACCCTTGTTTTGATTAGGTTATTTGTTTTATATTGAGCTGCATGAGCTGTTCATGTATTTTGGAGATGAATCCCTTGTCAGTTCCTTCATTTGCAAATATTTTCTCCCATTCTGAGGGTTATCGTTTTTCTTGTTTATAATTTCCATAAAGTTTAATTTGGTCACACTTGTCTTTTGTTTTTACTTTCATTACTCTAGGAGGTTGGTCAAAAAACATCTTGATGTGGTTTATGTCAGAAACTGCTCTACCTACATTTTTCTCTACCAATTTTATAACACCTAACCTTACATTTAGGCCTTTAAACCATGTTGAGTTTACTTTTGTTTGTGGTGTTAGGGAGTTCATTCTTTTACATGTATCTATCTAGTTGTTTTTTTCAGTTTGTTTGTTTGTGGTTGTTTTTTTTTTTTTTTTTAGCATTTAAGAGATCGTCTTTTCTCCATTGAATGTTTCTACTTCCTCTATCCTAAATTTGGTGACCACAAGTGCATAGGTGTATCTCTGGGCTTTCAATCCTGTTTCATTTACATTTGTTCTGTGATAATGCCAATATGGACTTGATTACTGTTGCTTTGTAGTAGAGTCTGAAGTCAGCCTCATTTCTCCAGCTCGTTTTCTTATTTGAGGTCTTTTGTATTTCCATAGAAATTTAAAAATTTGTTGTTCTGTGAAAACTTCAAGTGGTAATTTGATAGGGATTGTGTTGAATCTTTAGATTGCTTTGGGTAGTATAGTCATTTTGACAATACTGATTTTTCCAATCCAAGAATATGGTATAATCTCTCCATCTATTTGTGTCATCTTCGATTTCTTTCATCCCTTTTTTTCTTATGGTTTTCTGAGTCCAGGTCTTTTGCTTCCTTGAGTGAGTGAAGTTGCTCAGTTGTGTCTGATTCTTTGTGACCCCATGGACTGTAGCCTACCAGGCTCCTGAGTCCATGGAATTTTCCAGGCAAGAGTACTGGAGTGGGTTGCCATTTCCTCCTCCAGGGGAGCTTCCTGACCCAGGGATTGAACCTGGGTCATCCGCATTGCAGGCAGACGCTTTACCATCCGAGTCACCAGGGAAACCCTTTGCTTCCTTAGAGAGCTGTATTCCTACATATTTTATTCTTTTCTGGGGATGAGACATTGGATTATTTCCATAGTTTTGCTTTCTGATCTTTCATTCTCATTGTATAGGAAAGCAGGAGATTTCTTTGCATTTTGTACCTTGCAACTTTACCAAACTCATTGATTAGCTCTGGTAATTTTCTGGTAACATGTTGAGGATTTTCTACATATAGTATGCCATCTGGAAAGTGAGTTCTACTTCTTTTCCAATTTGGATTCATTTCTTTTACTTGATTGCTTTGGCTAGGACTTCTAAAACGATGTTGAATTAGAGTGGTGAGAGTGGACATCCTTATCTTCTTCCTGATATTAGAGGAAATATTTTCAATATCTCACCATTGAGAATGATGTTTGCTGTAGGTTGGTTTGGTCTATGGCCTTTACTATGCTGAGGTAGTATCCCTCTTTGGCCATTTTCTGGAGAGCTTTTTTAAAAATCATAAATGCTGTTAAATTTTATCAAAAGCTTTTACTTCATCTATTTAATTTTTTAATATAGTGTAGCACATTGATTTGTGTGTATTGTGAAGAATCCTTGCATTCCTGAAATAAATCTCACTTGATCATGGTGTGTGATCCTTTGAATGTATTATTGGATTCTGTTTGCCAGTATTTTGCTGAATTTTTTTTATCCATGTTCATCAGTGATATTTTTATATCTATGTTCATCAGTGATATTGATGTCATTTACTTTTTTCTGTGATATCTTTGTCTGGTTTTGGTATCAGAGTGATGTCAGCCTTGTAGAATGAATTTGGTAGTGTGCCTCCCTCTGCAATTTTTGGAAAGACTTTGAGAACAAGTGTTAACTCTTCTCTAAATGTTTGGTAGAATTTGCCTGTGAAACCATCTGTTACTTGACTTTTGTGTGTTGGAAGACTTTTTTAACTATACTTTCAATTTCATTACTTGTGATTGGTCTGTTTCCCAATCTGGGAAAATCCTAACCTGGTTCAGTCATAAAAGGTTTAAATCATAAAGTTTTATGCTTGTCCAAGAATTTGTCCATTTCTTCCAGATTGTTGATTTTATTGGCATATAGTTGCTTGTAACAGTCTCTTATGATCCTTTGCATTTCTGCAGTGTCAGTAGTAATTTATCCTTTTTAATTTCCAATTTTCTTGATTTGAATCCTCTCCTCCTTTTCCTTGATCAGTATGGCTAAAGGTTTATCGGGTTTTGTTGTTCCTTCTCTAGTTGCGGTATGAAGTCAGACTGTTTGAGACTTTTGTTTCTTGAAGTGAGATGGAATTATTATAAACTTCTGTCTTAGAACTTTTTTTGCTCCATCACTTAGGTTTTGTATCATTGAGTTTTTACTGTAAGTTATTTCTGTGTATTTTTTATTTCCTCTTTGATTTCTTGGTAATCTCTTGGTTATTTAGCAATGCAGTGTTCAGCCTCCATGTTTGTGTTTTTTACAGTTTTCCTGTAACTTGATTTCTAATCTCATAGCACTGTGGTCAGAAAAGTTGCTTGATAAAATTTCAATTTTCTTAAATTTTCTGGGGCTTGATTTGGGACCAAAGATGTGATTTTATTCTGGAGAATGTTTCATGGGCACTTAAGAAAGTGTACTCTGCCACTTTCAAGTGGAGTGTCCTGTAAATATAAATTAAATCTACCTGGTCTGTTGTGTCATTTAAAACTGTACTATTTCTTGTATGGATGATCTGTCCATTGCTGTAAGTGGGGTGTTAAAGTCTCCCACTATTATTGTGTTACTGCCAATTTCCCCTTTTATGGTTGTTAGCATTTACTTTGTGTTTTGAGATGCTCCTAACTGTTGTATCTATGAGTGCTCCCTTGATCACTGTGTAGTGTACTTACTTATCTAACACTCTTTAAAGTCAGTTTTATCTGATAGGAGTATTGCTATGCCAACTTTCTTTTTGATTTGCGTTTGAATGGAATATCTTTTTCCATCCTCTGATTTTCAATCTGTATGTGTCCCTAGGTCTATAGAGGGTCTCTTATACAGGTCTATTTTTGCATCCATTCTGCCAGTTTGTATACCTGATTGGTATTTTGTGGGGAAATACTTAAGAGATTATGCCAGTATTCTTCATTAAGCTTCTACATACAAAGTAGTAGACTGTGTAAGTAGACTTAATGAATGAACCACCTGTATGATGGCTGCCAGTGGTGTTTTTATCTATCGCCATTATTCTTACTACATTTATTAGTTGGCACTGTATAAAGAAAAGCTTTTTTTCCCCTTCCTTTATGTATTTATTTACTTATATCAGTATGAATGAATGTTCAGACTGTCTTCAGATTTGGCCAAGGAAACCTGTCCAAGGTGGTTCTTTTGCCCTTTTGACATATCTGCATAATTATTTGAACAATTTCTTATTGTTTAATAGATAAGACCATACTATATTTCTCCCATGACTGACTTAGAATACGGCATTACTCCAGAGATGTGATCCATTTTTGACAGTAGGGTTCAGTTCAGTTCAGTTCAGTTGCCCAGTAGTGTCTGACTCTTTGCGACCCCATGAATCACAGCACTCCAGGCCTCCCTGTCCATCACAAACTCCCGGAGTTTACTCAAACTCATGCCCATCGAGTCGGTGATGCCATCCAGCCATCTCATCCTCTGTCGTCCCCTTCTCCTCCTGCCCCCAATCCCTCCCAGCATCAGGGTCTTTTCCAATGAGTCAACTCTTCGCATGAGGTGGCCAAAGTATTGGAGTTTCAGCTTCAGCATCAGTCTTTCCAATGAACACCCAGGACTGATCTCCTTCAGGATGGACTGGTTGGATCTCTTTGCAGTCCAAGGGACTCTCAAGAGTCTTCTCCAACACCACAGTTCAAAAGCATCAATTTTTCGGTGCTAAGCTTTCTTCACAGCCCAACTCTCACATCCATACATGACCACTGGAAAAACCATAGCCTTGACCAGACGGACCTTTGTTGGCAAAGTAATGTCTCTGCTTTTTAATATGCTATCTAGGTTGGTCATAACTTTTCTTTCAAGGAGTAAGTGTCTTTTAATTTCATGGGATGGTAGGGTAGTATTTAGTAATTAATAACTTAGTACTTGGTGTGCTCAGTCCTACTGAGGTGTCATTATGTTCAGGCCTTCTCAGCTGACAGATCCATAAAACAAAGACACACACACATAACCACTAATATAACGATTTCTGTGTATTTAAAATGAGTTACAGTCCAATTCAACCCTCTAAGACATTTTCTAGCTTCTCCTGTTTCCATTTTAACAGATACCTTTTCCAACAACAGTGAGAAATTTGACTTTCAGCATCCTCCACACATTTACTTATCTGCCCAGTGTTACCAACACATCAGCCATGCTAACTGTCTTTTTCACCTGCACTCAGCACTCTTGATGCAGGTGGACAGAACACCTTTCTCACCCCACCCCCGCCATGGCAGACCTGTGGGGAGGCCTGTAGGAGGACCAGCAGACATTTGAATTCCTTACAATCATTGATTCCAGTTCACATCTAATACCCTAAATTGGAAGGAAGAGCACACTGAGCATTGGGCCACACTGTATAAATGCTGTGTCTAAATGCAGGCATTCTTCAAATTTCACTGATTATGATTAGATTTAACCTAGAGCTTCTGCCCATTTAAAACAGAAGTATTTTTCTGGTAATTACTGTCTGATGTCCACTGAGATGCTACTTCAAACATTTCACGCAACTCCAATAAAATTATCACCTCAAAGTAAATGCTTTCCTATAATTTCCTATAGTTGGTGCATTTTCTCTGGCCTGTGGATGAAGTCTTTTCTACGAATACTGATAAGAGTGTTTACCTTGATTTCTCTGATATTTACTGAGGTGTGGTTTTGGGCAGAATGTTCCCTGTATTCATTCACCAATAGGTCTTCTCTATCTGAGCTTAATTCCAGCAGAAAATCTTCTGATTTTTCTATGTCCTTAATATCTTCACATTATTTTCTCCCCTTTGTAAGTTCTCTGATGTATTTTAAGAACTGACTTTAGACCAAAGGTGTTCTCGAAATCTTAACAGAGTTTTCTCCCCATTTGGTGTTCTCTGTTCTATAAACTGTTGACTTCACCCAGAGTGATTTCCCTCATTTATTATACCTATAGGGTTTCTTCCCAAATGTATTCTCTGATGTACAGTAAGTTTTGACTTCACATAAAATGATTTTCTGCAAACACTACATTCATAGGGTTTCTCCCCTGTGTGTGTTCTGTGATGTGCAATGAGTTTTGACTTCACACAGAATGATTTTCCACATTCATTACATTCATAGGGTTTCTGTCTTACATGAGTTCTCTGATGAACAATTAGAGCTGACTTCTGACGGAAATTTTTCCCACATTCATTACATCCAAAAGGTTTCTCTCCTGTGTGTCTCCTCTGATGTTCTGTGAAACCTGAGTAATAGCAGAAAAATTTTCCACATTCAATACATTCATAGGGCTTCTCACCTGTATGAGTTCTCAAATGTTTAGTGAGAGTTGACTTCTCAGAGAAAGATTTCCCACATTCACTACATTCATAAGGTTTTTCTCCTGTGTGAGTTCTTTGATGTTTAACGAGGTCTGATTTTCTTAGGAAGGCCTTCCCACATTCATAACATTCATAGGGCTTCTCCCCTGTGTGTGTCTTCTGATGTACAGTAAGAACTGACTTAAATGAGAAGGCCTTCCCACATTCATGACATTCATATGGTTTCTCCCCTGTGTGTGTTCTATGGTGTTGGGTGAGGGTTGACTTTTCACTGAAGGATTTCCCACATTCGTGACATTCATAAGGTTTCTCCCCTGTATGAATTCTCTGATGTTTAATGAGGTCTGAATTCTTGTAGAAACTTTTCCCACATTCATGACATTCATAGGATTTCTCCCCTGTGTGGGTTCTCTGATGTCTTATGTGGGCTGACTTCTGGTTGAATGTTTTTCCACATTCATGACATTCATAGGGTTTTTCTCTGGTGTGCATGCTCTGTTGTGCACCAAAGACTAAGTTTTCATTGAAAAAGGTTCCACATTCATTATATTCAATTACACTGTCAACTGAGTGGGTCCTTTGAATTGGAGTCAGGTCTGACTTTTGGCTCAAAGGGTGAACACTATGTTCAAAGAGAATGGAGTCTTCAAAGAAAGTTTCTCCACATTCATTAAATTCGTAGTGATTCTCTTTTGGATGTGTTCTTTGAGCAATGAAAGGTGACAAATCACAGGTTTTTCTGTTTTCATTGTATTCACAGGTGTTCTGTCCTGTGTAAGGTTTCTTACATTTAACAAAGAGTGAATTCGCATGGAAAGCTTTCCTACATTCATTGTATTCAAAAGGTTGCTCCAAAATTTGAATTTTTTGATGCTGAACAGACTCTTCATTAAGACAGAGGCCATTCTCATTTTTATTATATTCATAAGACTTCTCTCCATAATGAATTCTTTCATGCTTGTCATCATGGAACCATTTTCTACTTTTGTTAAACTCAAACTTCTTTCTTGCATAGTTTCTACTGCTGTTAATTAATTCTGAAATAGAGGGACAAGAAAGATTCGTTCACAAGAATATTTAGAGGAAATAGTATTAGGTTTGGGGGAGTTGATCAGTTTAGGTCCTAATCTCTTCATGGCTAGAGTATGACAAGTATATACATCCAATCTCATCTCTTTGTCAATTCTACCCAGGAGCAACAAGCCCATATTCTAAAAGCCCTAATTCACAAAGGAACAGTACTAAAATCCAAGCTCCAGTTCTGTCTCTAGCTCTGATTCATGATGAATAAAAATATGCAACAAAAAAACATGTCAGTGAGCCATTCTTGCCACAGGATCAGACTCACAGCTCTATTCTAGTTACATTGTGTGTGTGTGTGTGCATGCTCATGTGCACACTCAGTCATGTCCAACTCTTTGCAACCCCATGGTCTGTAGCCCACCAGGCTCCTCTGTCCATGGAATTTTCTGCAAGAATACTGGAGCAGGTTGCCATTTCCTCCGCCAGGGGATCTTTATGTTCTCTTTATTATAGTACATCAGACTTACTGATCAGGGGACCTCTCCTGACCATCAAACCCCATTTCAATCCCTTCTGGCTTTCCCCCAAAATAAATCTCAATCCTGCTTTCACATACATGTTTCAACATCTCTGTATACCACGAAAATCATAAAATTCTAAACCTGGTCCTAAAAATGTCATTTACCTTTAACCTTATGATTTTTTTGGTTATGTGTACCTGTTTTTACTCCTCTGCTATCTATAATCCTCTATGAGTGAATGATAGATAGTTGCTCAGTCATGACTGACTCTGCAACCCCATGGACTTGTATGTAGCCTGCCAGGTTCCTCTGTCCATGGAATTCTCCAGGCAAGATTACTGAAGTGGGTTGCCATTTCCTTCTCCAATAATGGTCTATATCCTTGAGTTTAATGTCCTTGGTGACAATATATATCTAAAATTTTACTTTATGGTAATATAGCTGATTTACAGTGCTGTGTTAGTTTCTGGTATACAGGAAAGTGACTCAGTTCTACATATTCTTTTTCATATTCACTTCCATTGTAGTTTATTACAGCATACTGAATATAGGACCTTGTTATTTATTCTACATATAAATAGTTTCTATCTGCTAATTCAAAACTTCCAATGCATCCCTTCCCCATCCTTCTCTCCTTTGGCCGTCACAAGTATGTTCTCTGTGTCTGTTTCATAGGTAAGCTCATTTGTGTCGTATTTTAGATTCTGCACAAAAGTGATATCATATGGTATTTGTCTTCCTGACTTACTTGGTATGAAAATCTCTAGGTCCATCCATATTCCTAAAAATGGTGTTTTCCTTCTTTTTTATGGCTGAGTAATACTTCATTGTATATATGTATCACATCTTCTTTATCCATTTCTCTGTTGATGGACATTCAGGTTACTTCCATGTCTTGACTATTATAAATATTGCTGCAGTCAACACTGGGGTACCTGTTTCATTTTTGAATTACAGTTTCCTCTGAATACATGCCCAGGAGTGGGATTGCTGGATCATAGGGTAGTTCTATTTTTTAAGGAACCTCCATACTGTTCCCCATAGGGGCTGTATCAATTTATAGTTGCACCAACAGTGTAGGAGGGTTCCCTTTTCTCCACACCCTCTCCAGCATTTATTGTTTGTAGACTTTTTGATGGTTGCCATTCTCACTGGTGTGAGGTAATACCTCATTGTAGTTTTGATTTGTATTTCTCTAATAATTAGCAATGTTGAGCATCTTTTCATGTGCCTATTGGCCATCTGGATATATTCTTTGGAAAGATATCTATTTAGCTCTTCTGCCAATTTTTTGTTGAATTGTTTGAGATGTTTGTATACTGTGGAAAATATTTTTTTTTTTTTTTTTGGTTCTGAAGGGTTTAAGTATCATTGAGACAGTTTTTTAGCCATCATTTTACAAATGTAGAGTGAATATATTTTTCTCTAGGTAAACCCAGCTGTTTATCCCCCATAAATTGCTTTTTCATCTACTGTCATCCACTCCTCACTGTTCCCCTAGTTCTGCCTTCTCTGTGTGTTCCAGCACACCCACCTTTAGATGTATGGACTCTCTGGTGTCCTGGTGTGTTAGGCAGAGGGATTTGGTGGTTCAAAGATGTTTTACTGCTTGCAGGTTGAAGGAAAATAACAAATATCTCAACTATTATGATAGTGACATCACTTAAAAGGGTAATTTTTAAAAAGAGCTTTGTGTTGTTTTGTGGATACTACATCAGACTGTATGGTATAAATCAATTTGGCCTAAACCCTACAGAAATTCATCCTGATCAGGGAAAGAAGTTTTTGTGGGTGAAAAGTTATTGTTCATGCCTAGATAGAACAGGTTCCCATAATGGGACAATTTTTGCCTATGGGGGCATTAAAAGGCTTTAGGTTCTCAGGGAAGGTAGTATACAAAGGAGACCACATGACCAAGGCAGTCTTCAGATGGAGATACTTTGGGAGATGCGTTTTGGAAAAGTAATGTTGAGTTTGCTAAGGAGTTCCTGTTAAAATCTGTTGCCTGATCTATTAGAAGCTGATAATGGTTCTCTAGCCTATTGCACTTTTGGGTGGATCACCTGGAATCCACCAGAAAACCTGTAAAAGAAAAAAAAAGACTTAAGCATAATCCTATGTATGTGAAAGTTTGGCCTTAATTTGTCCTTTAAGTGTGAGCCCTCTGATGACAAGGATAGTTATCAGAAATGTTCAAATAATTGCGCAAGCCCCTGATAGTGTAAGAAACCTCAGACATGTAGTCTGTAAGCAGTTTTCCTATAGTGTGGTTACTCCATTAGAAAGAGGTGTGAAACATGAATTTAGCTGAAGAGATTCATGAGCCTGCCTTAGCCTAGAAGGCATTTAAACCAGCTTCATCTGACTGGCCAAAGCTGTATGGAGAGCAAACGTGCCACTGACTTACTTATTGCAGTTCAAGGCACGGTGTGGGCAAAACACTAATGTGTCCCGCTTCACCAGGGTACAGATAGGCCAGGTAAAATCTTCATTGTTAAAGGCCAAAACAAAACAAGGAATGGCACATTATATAGAGAAGCTGGCCAGAAGTCACCTATGGAGAAGTAAAATGAGTGGCACTGTGGGATTCTACAGAATATCATTTTACTTTGCTGCACAGTTAGAACTTTGTGAATGAATGTTAACAAAACTTGGAACCTAAATTTTGGAGAGTAATTTATTACATATGGATAGACTGCTAGAGAGATTTACATTTCAGTGGGGGTGCTGAACCCTGGGACCCTGATGCAATCTTTGATATAGGCTGGAGACAGTGTTGTTTTTTTTTCCCCCCTGAAGAAATCTGTATACCAAAAAGTTAAGAGAAAGAACCCCAAATCTTCTCTCTCTTCTCTTAAAAGAAAGGGAGAAAAAAAAAAAAAAAAAAGAAAGGGAGAGCTACCTCTCCCTTCTACAGAACCATGCTCAGATTCACTGGTAGTGTTCTTCACCTGCAACACCAACTTTGTGTCTCTCTGTAGGACTCCTGGCTTCTCTCTCATTGCACCAAGAGAGTAGGTACGTCAGACCACATGGTTAGTAGTTCGTATTAAGTAAATATAATTCATTATCTATTCTGTTCCAGAAACTATATGTACTGTATTTATGATATTGACAAAAATAAATATTTACAATTTAACACTCTGAAAATCTCCACAACAATAATTTCAGACCCAAATGGCTTCAGTGGCGAAATTTTCCAAACACCAAAGAAATATAAAAAATCATCATGAAACAATGCTCTCTTGACTCATCTTACAAAAATGAGTGTATATGCAAATCAGAAAACAAACTTACGGTTACTCAAGGGGAGACTGAAGGGTGGAGGGACAAATTAGGGGTCTAATTTAAGAGATACAAATTGTTATGTATAAAATAGATAAGCAACAAGGATCTACTGTATAGCACAGAGAATTATAAGCATAATAACTTATAATGGAGTATAATTTGCAAAAATATTGAATCACTATTTTGTTCACCTTGAAACTAATATTGTAAATCAACTAATTAAAAAGTATAACATTATTTTTCAAATATTGCAAAATTCAAAATAAACAAAACAAGTGTGTTTCAAATATGTACCCCAATTATGTTTCAGTAATGGAATGGAGGGATAAGTTCTGGGTTAGTCACAATGGAACACTGCAAAGCAATAAATTACTGATACACGACATGTATGACAAACACAGTGCTGATCCAAAGAAGGCAGACACACTATATAATATATACATAGTGCACATATATTTACATATAGTACATACTGTATGACTACAGTTATCTGAAGTTAAAAACAGGCAAACTTGATCTATGCTAATAGAAGGGGGAGCAATGTTACTTACTGGGAGGACACCACCAGGGGACCTTCTGGGGTGCTTAAAAAATTGTTCCATATGTTCATCATGATTGATATATAGGCATCTCTGTATAGAATATTTACTTGAATGTTTAAACATTTGCATTTAACTTATTATATAATTTATACCTTAAAAGAGATACCAGCATTTTGACACTGGGAAGATACGCATGATTCAATGACACTGGATACTTGAGCCATGTTAATGTGCATTCCAAAGGTCCAAAGCCACAGAAACATGATTCCTGAAGACCCTTTCAACGGTCTTAATCTCTGAACTTAACCTTTTGTGATCTTATTTTCTCCTAAACACCATGTGGCTTATACTCCTACTGACTCACTCACCTGGGACACTCTGCCTTGAGTACTCTTCCGCTAATATCCATGGCTCCTCTCCTTGCTCCAATTTGAGGATCACTTCTGGCTTAGGGATACAGTACCCTGTGAATGAGGATTATATGACTTGAAACAAATTGGATTTAAGTTTCAGGGCCTTTGAAGGAGCAGTACAATGTACTTCAAAGAATATACAATTAAAGAAAGCTCATTTAATCCTCTAACGGGGCAGAGGTGGCTTCCCTGGTGGCTCAGAAAGTAAAGAATCAACCTGCAATGTGGGAGACCCGGGTTTGATTCCTGGATTGAGACGATCTCCTGGAGAAGGGAATGGCAACCCATTCCAGTGTTCTTACCTGGAGAATTCCGTGGACAGAGCCTGGGGGGGCTACAGTCCATGGGGTCACAAAGAATTGGATACGACTGCGTGGGCAGATGACAACACATTCTTTCTGGTACTCAAAAGGGATAAACTGTCCTTGGTCTCTAAATTCCAAACCTAAGCATTATTTTAGTCTACAAAAATTCCACAAGTTTCTATAAGTGAGAAAGGACATGTACACTGGGAGTCTGCATGGGGAACAAGTGCTACCTACCCACTGAGATGAGGTGGCTGTAGTTCTCCAGCATCACGTCCCTGTACAGCATCCTCTGAGCTGGGTCCAGGTGTTGCCACTCCTCCTGAGTGAAGCCCACAGTCACATCCCTGAATGACAATGATCCCTAGAAAACCACACTTTGGCTCAATCTCCAAGGGTGAGAATCAGGTGATTGATGTGGGGGAAGAAAAAGAGTTTGAAGACTAATTCTTACCATTTTCCTGTAAAAATGTTAACAAAGGATCTTTACTATGTAGCTTACACTTTGGTGTTAAAGTGTTTTTACACTTTGTGATTAAACAAAAGAAACCATGGTAGAGATACCATTGGCAAATTGGTTTATTACTCAATGGAAAAATACGCTCATGGCTTTATATGACTGAAACTGTCCTAGTTTTTGAGAATTCCAAGTTGAATAATTTAGTCTTCCTGGTCTCAAAGAACTTATTCTCATAAGGAAACATATCAAGACATACCTACCATATAACTTAAAGGATTCATATCACAAATACATGCAATGCAGACAGAGATCACAAAGGGATGCTATGCAAATTCATGTGAGAGTGTCAGCACCCTGGATTTCACTGAGCAGATAAAACTTCCAGTGCTTATATAGAAATAGTAGTTTCTTTGCAAATATATGGCAAAACTGCTAGAAAAGAAAATGGGTAGCAAGCCAATGGACTGCACAACAGGACAGGAGAGCAAGTCTGAAGCTGTGATGAGATGACGGCTGCAGAGGTGGGGGTAGGGGTGGGGAAGGTTTGGGGGAAGGAAACCAGGGAATATATTTGGCTTAAATTCTGTTGGTGATCTCCAGATATTTCATCACTCAACCTAATCCATACAATTCTTGAGGAACCATTAGTTTTCTCTATAAATTAAATATTATCAATTCACATACAAGAACTTAATTCTGTTCTTACTTTTCAGATAAAAATCTAAATAAACAAGCTAGTATTTTCTTCCTGTGTCCTAAAGGATAGACAGTATGTGACATACACACAGTTATCTTGCACACTCCCTTGGGGCACAGCCTCCCTCTCTCCCCCCACCTCTACTCACCCCAGGTCATTGCTGTGAATAGCAGGAAGACAATGGTGAAATGGAAATACACAATTCAGTCCCACTTAAACTAATTGTTGCTGAGGAAGTAGTGATCCCAAAGTAGGGTAGAGACTGTGCTGGAGAGCACTGTTGGACCTGGATCGCCTATAGTAAGGGGGCAGCAGCAGCAGAGAGGCTAAACAGACAACTTGGTGAACAAAGGAGAGAGAAATATTTACTCTCAGAGGATCTTCAAGATCTGTGTTAGAGGTTCTGGAAGCCCCTTGTCAAGTCTAGGGAAACAAAAGGAAGAGCAGGGTAGACGCACAGTTAAATGAAACAGATGCTAGACATACAGTACACCAAATAAACAGAACATGGAAGTGTAATAACAACTGGAAGGTTGCATAGATGATTCTAGAAAAGAGGAGAGAGCTCTAGTATGAAAAAAAAACTTGGGTGAAAATGGCAACTCCATGTCACTGGTGTTACCAGAGTGAATCAGATGGTCACAGAGGAGATAAGCAAAGAAAGAAATGCCAGCACAGAATATAAAGGAATACCAATACTTGAGTGGCTGATAGAAAAAAGAAAAACAGGCTATTAAAGCCAAGAAGAAATTTTTTGAAATGTAAGAACAGGAAACTAGTACAGCCACTATGGAGAACAGTGTGGAGATTCCTTGAAAAACTGGAAATAGAACTGCCATATGACCCAGCAATACCACTCCTGGGCATACACACCGAGGAAACCAGAACTGAAAGAGACACGTGTACCCCAATGTTCATCGCAGCACTGTTTATAATAGCCAGGACATGGAAGCAACCTAGATGCCCATCAGCAGACGAATGGATAAGGAAGCTGTGGTACATATACACTGTGGAATATTACTCAGCCATTAAAAATAATTCATTTGAATCAGTTCTAATGAGATGGATGATACTGGAGCCCATTATACAGAGTGAAGTAAGCCAGAGAGATAAACACCAATACAGTATACTAACGCATATATACGGAATTTAGAAAGATGGTAACAATAACCCTATATGCAAGACAGAAAAAGAGACACAGATGTATAGAACAGACTTTTGGACTCTATGGGAGAAGGCGAGGGTGGGATGTTCTGAGAGAACAGCATTGAAACATGTATATTATCAAGTGTGAAACAGATCGCCAGTCCAGGTTGGATGCATGAGACAAGTGCTCGGGGCTGGTGCACTGGGATGACCCAGAGGGATGGGATGGGGAGGGAGGTGGGAGGGGGGTTCAGGATGGGAAACACATGTAAATCCATGGCTGATTCATGTCAATGTATGGCAAAAACCACTACAATATTATAAAGTAATTAGCCTCCAACTAATAAAAATAAATGAAAAAAAAAAAGAAAAAAAGAAATGTAAGAACAGAACCAAATGACAGAATAGTAGGAAATAATAAGTAACAGTTTCACAAGTAACACAGTTTCACAAATAACTGACACTTCCAATTAAAGATGGCAGACTTAACACATCTACTTCTGAAGACTCTGATGCCTCCAGCAATGTAAGTGGAAGAAACAATAAAAATAAATGTGCAAATAACAGAATATACTGGAAGACAATTTTATTCAACTTCTAGATGATATGAGCAGATACTATGAGACAGAGAGAAACTACAAGTGTGATACCTACAATTTATGTAAGCGCAGACGTGGAAGCTTCCAACCACAGCCAGTGACCACCAAGCTCTAAGCCCTCCAACCAGGGCTAGGGGTCAGCATAGGTGGTAAGACGAATGGCAAAATGACTGACAGTTGACTGCTAGGGCAGTCTCTCTTACTCTGTGGAGATCCAGCAGCTAATGAAGACCAAAGTTGAAGAGCAGCCATTCTATGAAGTTGGGACACTTAAAAAAAAAGCTCTATATATAGTTGGCCCTCCATATGTACAGGGTCCACATCCACAGATTAAACCAACCATGAACTGAGAATATTTGGGGGAAAAAAACTAGAAAGTTCCAAAAGGCAAAACTGAATTTGTCACACAGCAGCAACTACTTACAACTACATACTATTTAAATAGTATTTACATCATATTTGGTATTATAAGTAATATAGAGACAATTTAAAGTATATGAGAGGATCTATCACAAAGGAGGCAAGAATATATAATGGCAGAATGACAGCTTCAATAAATCATGCTGGGAAAACTGGACTACATGCTCACACCATAAAAAGTTAAAACTCAAAATGGATTAAAGACTTAAATGTAAGACCTGAAACCATAAAACTTCTAGAAAACATAGGCAGGGGATTTCCTTGGTAGTCCAGTAGTTAGGACTCTGTGCTTCCACGGCAGGGGGGCCGGGTTCAAACCCTGGTCAGGGAACTAAGATTCCGCAAGCCATGTCCAAAAAAAAAGCTAATAACCCCTGACCCCCCAAGACCTATAGGCAGTACTTTCTCTTTAACATTAGTCTTAGCAATGTTTTGGACATTCTACTCAAACAAGGGAAACAAAAGCAAAAACTACCAGGTAGGGACTAGATCAGTCTAAAAAGCATTTATACATTGAAGAAAACTATCAACAAAATGAAAAGGCAGCCTAATGAATGGGAAAAGACATTTGTAAATAATATATCCAATAAGGGGTTAATATCCAACATGTATAAAGAACTCGTACAGCTTGACATAAACACACACACACACACACACACACACACACACACACAGTTAAAAATGGGCAGGGACTTGAACAGACATTTCTCTAAAGAAAACATACAGATGGCCAGTAGAAACATAAAACAATTTCTGGCTACCAAGTGGCAGCGGTTGGGGAGGGAGGAATTAGATGAAGGTAAGTAAAATGTAAAAACTTTTAGTTATAAAATAAATAAGTACTATGGATTAAGTACAGCTGATTAAGATAATTTACACTGTTACATGTTATTAAATGAAAGTTGAGAGCAGACAATCCTGAGTTCTTATCAAAAGGAAAAAAAAAATTTTCCTATTCCTTTAGTGTTGTACCCATGAGATGATGGATATTCACTCAGCCTACTGTGGTAATCATTTCATGATGTAAGTCAAATCATTATATTGTATACCTTAAACATGCGTGCTATATGTCAATCATATCTCAGTAAAACTGGGAAAAATTTAAAAGTATATGGCATGATGTGAGTAGGTTATATGCAAATATTACACCATTTAATGTATGAAACTTGTGCATCTGCAGATTTTGATATCTTTGGGAGGAATCTAGAACCAACCCCCAGCAGATACCAAGGGATGAGCGTATATGGACAACATGGACAACTCTGCTCAAAGTTAAGTTAACTAAGAAATACAACTCTTCAAACTTCAGTCCTCCATAATGTTGTGGTTCGGTTGCTAAGTCATGTCTGACTTAGCCTGTGGACTGCAGCACGCCAGGCTCCCCTGTCCTACACTATCTCCTGGAGTTTGCTCAAATTCATGTCCATTGAGTCGGTGATGCCATTCAACCACATCACCCTGTGCTCCCACCCCCACCTTGCCTTCAGTCTTTCCCAGCATCAGGGTCTTTTTCAGTGAGTCAGCCTTCACATCAGGTGGCCAAAGTATTGGAGCTTCAGCAACAGTCCTTCCAATGAATATTCAGAATTGATTTCCTTCAGGATTGACTGGTTTGATCTCCTTGCAGTCCAAGGGACTCTCAAGAGTCTTCTCCAGCACCACAATTCGAAAAGCATCAATTCTTCATCCCTCAGCCTTCTTTATGGCCCACATCTCACATCCATATATGGCCACTGGAAAAACCATAGCTTTGACTATATGGATCTTTGTCAGCAAAGTGATATCTCTGCTTTTTAATATGCTGTCTAGGTTTGTCATAGTTTTCCTTCCAAGAAGTACACATTTTTTTAATTTTGTGGCTATAGTCCCTATCCATAATGATTTTGGAGCCCAAGAAAATAAAATCTGTTACTGCTTCCACTTTTTCCTCTTCTATTTGCCATGAAGTGATGGGACTGGATGCCATGATCTTAGTTTTTTGAATGTTGAGTTTCAAGCCAGCTTTTTAACTCTCCTCTACCACCCTTACTGAGAGGCTCTTTGGTTCTTCTTCACTTTCTGTCATTAGAGTGGTATCATGGATGTACCTAGAGAGTACCATGCTAAGTGAAACAAGTGAGATAGAGAAGGACATGGATGTACCAAGTGGGTGCCAAGTGAAATAAACAATACAGAGAAAGAAAAATAATGTGTGATTTCACTTATATCTGGACTCCAAACAAATATATGAACAGATATAACCAAACAGAAACAGAGTCACTAAAAAGAAAAACCAACAGACTTTAGTGCTGTCATTTCAGGACACTCACCCTCCATTTCAGGAACTGAAGGGGGACCTCCTGCTTGCCTGCCTGGCCTGAAGGAAAGTCCTCTGTGTCTATCCCTAGCCATTACCTACAGAATCTTGTGGTAAGAAACATCCACACCTACATCCTTAACTATCCATTTACTTTGCCATAGTTACCAATGCTAATCAAACTAGATCTTCATAGAGAAACATGAAAAGAAAATGAAGACTTATCAAACAAGTAGGGAGAACCAAAGCATTAAAAGTAAGTCACCAGAATGAACAGAACGATTGAAGAGTAAGGGAGGGGGGAGTACAAAAATAAGGGTAAGTAGTGAAATATTCTAAACAGAATCCTCAAAGAGGGACTTCTCTGGTGATCCAGTGATTAGGACTCAGTGCTTTCACTGCCGTGGCTGAGTTCAATCCCTGGTTAGGGAACTACTATCCCACAAGCTGTGTGGCATGGCCAAAAAAAAAAAAGGATACTCAAAGATATTCAAAAGAATATAGCTTCCACATAAAATGAGAACAGCTGTCTATAAGAATCCATCTGAGAGAAAAAAGAGTACTTGGAAATGTTCATATTTGCTTAAATTGTGGAAACATAAGATAAATGCTCTCAAAAGGCTACTAGAAAATGAACTTGACAAAGAATACAAAATTGTCTCTCAAAATAAAAATCAGAAAAATAATGACGAGTTTATAAAATATGAATGAATCCAGAGATAAATACCACTCTAAAAGAAATTCTAGGACAGACCACATAGGATGGAGGAAAGAAAAAAAGAAATAACAGCACATATGCCCAAAGAGAGACGAATCTTCACATTTAAAAGACACACTGAATACAAAGGGTTTTTGGGAAAAAATAAAAATGTGTATGTAGTTCCACCTGATGAAATTTCTGAAATCCAATTAAAAATCCTTAAACTTCTATGAAAGTAAACAAGTAATGACTGACTGCAAAGAAATGAGAATCAAACTGATACCTGATTTATCCACAGCAAAAATCAGTAACAAAGGAAAGGAAGAGAGAGATGCTTACAATTTTCTGAAAGCAATAACTTTTTTTTTTCCTGCCCAGAATTATATAGCCAGCCAAAAAGCCATTCATACAACAACAACAAAAAAAAACAAGTATATGATAAAATTAAAAACCATACATCCCTGAGCCTGTTTTACAAAATTATTCCAGAATATACTCTATCACAACAACAGAATCCAAGAAAGAGAGATACATGACACAAGAAATAAGTTAAGAATCTAAGAGATCAGCATTAAATAGTTTCTAGTAAAGCCAGAGAAGATGGTTATCATGGTTATAAATGGAAGGGAAGTGGTTCTGTTTACTGAACAGGTGGCATAAGATTGTCAACTTCCTGAGAAGTACATGTACCCAAAGCATCCCTCCATAATGACCATGGACAGTGCTGCAGGCTGAGGACTCAGGCTGAGTTGCCCTGAAACAAGAGAAGTGGCATTGTTCCACCAATGAACAAAGAATTTATACAAAGAGAAGTGCTGAAATAGGCAACCTAAAATGAGATGATAAATCTGCAATAAAAGACAAAACAAGTCCACTGTCATTTATTGCAGTGGGCTCAAACCTAGGTAAAAAGTCTCAACCATTTTCAGTGTTCCTTTGAATAAATCACTCCATCTACCTTCCACATATAACCCTTTGTTGACTACCATTCATCACCTCTAAAATGATATAAAAAGAGCACTGGAATTATATGAGCTAATAAAGAGACGGTACCTGCAGGGCCTCACACATGGTCATTCTTCAATCACAGCTTTCCTACATGTCAAGAACTACTGTTCTTACAAATTATTTTTGATATTGCAACAACAAAATAACCTGAATACTTCAAGCAAGTCTAACTTACCAGCATTCCATTTTTTAAGAATAGAAAAAATATTAATAGTCAACATGTAAAGAAACCATTACAATGATTTCTGTAAACATGGGATATGAGAGGGGGGAAAATCACTGCTGAAAAAATCACATCTTGTTTATAGTTTTGAAATATATACAAATATCAAATTATGTTATGTCTGAAATTAATATTGCAAATCAAAAAATTCAGTCCAGGCAGAAAACCAGTAGGCATTATTCAAAAACATTTTAAGACCAAAGAAAAGCCCATAGCTACCTGGGCAAAAGATTACTACAGATATACAATAGGTTACCTAAAGCCTGGGGAAAAATGTTGGGGATACAGTTTCTTTTTTGGGATATTAACCAAAAATACTTGTGTACACTAGGGAATTTAGAAAGTCATACACATACCCAGGATAGGTTGCATTCCTAGGAAAGACCTCAGAAGACCTAAGGTTGTACGTCTAGTTGATCTCTACATGCAGTGCAAGCAGGATACGAAGGCTAGGGCAACTGAACATAGGCATGCTAAGTCCTAAAGAATAACTCCAGCACTGTGTCAATTTGCAAAGACTGGGAAAGGTGGTTGCTTGGGAGGTTTTTGTTTTTTGTTTTTTTTTTTTTCATCCCAGCTTTCAAGGAACAGTCTGTCAAAACACTAACTGAACACAAGTTAAAGAACAGAGAATTCAGTGACCACAGATGATGAGAAATACCTTGCAAAAACAAAAGCAGTTTGAAAGTCATATGGGTAACTATGGAGAAGAGCAAGAAAGTAATTTCTAAAATTACAACATTATCTTTCAACAACAACAAAATCATAAAGCATACAAAGAAACAAAAAAATATGGCCCAATCAAAGGAAAAATGTAAACTGACAGAAACGTTCCTGAGGAAGACCAGACACTGAACTTCCTAAACAAAGACTTTAACTATTCAAAAAGCTAAAAGAGAGGCAGGAGTCAAGATGGCGGAGCAGGGCATGGAGTTTATCTCTCCCTACAAATATATCAGGAATACATCTACAAGTGGAACAATTCTCCCAGAGCACCTGCTGAACACTAACAGAGATCCTCAGACACCTGTAAGGACAAGATTAATCCTCAGGTAACCAGGTAGGACCAAGGAAAGAAAATGAAAAGTGGCAATGGATGGGACCTATGCCCCTAGGCAGAAGAGGAGGTTCCCACACCCAAGGAAGCTCCCTCACCAGGGGTAGGGGGATCAGTTGGAATAAAAAAGGGGGCTTCAGGGGTTTGGAGGAGAGTGTAGCACCCTCCTGTGGCAGGCAGGACACAGTGAGATCTATACAGGTGGTCTGTGCCACAGCTTTGCATGCCCCAGGCAGAGACATGTGTCTGCCAGTGCGATGGGGGCTGGATGCTGAGCAGGGTGTTTGGAGAGCAGATCCAGAAAAAGGACTAGTATTGCCTGCGAGGAGCTCCATAACTGGGAATGCGCACAGAAAAAGCCCGGGCTGCCACAGAAGTGAAGCAGCATTGTTCAATGACATGCAGAGAGAGGAGTCACCACTGTAGTCTCTGTCCCCACATGCCGGTTGCCTCCACTATGGGCACTAGCGGGCACCTGCTGGAGTGGGCTGGTGTGGCCCTCCCACTTGGTGGGCAGTGTGCCACAGTTAGTCACTGGCCCCTCTGGCCCCTCCCACTTGGTGGGCAGTGTGCCACAGTTAGTCACTGCCTCTGCCCCCTCCTGCCTGGGCAGGCCCACGCACCCTTGATCCCTTCCCACCTGTGAGGGCTTCATGTGCTCTGGGATAGCCCTGGGAGCAGACGCCTATAGGTAGCGCACACGCAGAGGGGAAGATAAAACCACAACTGAACCCCAGGGGCTGTGCAGCTAAGGAGGACGAGCTGAAACCTCTCCTCTGGGCTGGCTGCATGAACTAAGGATTTACACCCCCGAACCCACTTTGCAGACATGGCCTGTACAGAACATCTAAGCATACACAACAGCTCTCGCAAATGAGATGGGTCTAGCTGTAGCAGCTGTGGGCTCTGGGGGCACTAACACGTGGGGGACGGGCTGGGCTGAGCTGTCCTCGTAAGCAGTCACAGTGGGTCCAGATGCATGATTACTGCAGTCCTGGGACCTGACCTCAGTGAATCCAGGCTGGAGGCCTGATGAAAACAACTGGCCTGAGAGAGACCAGGGCCAATTGCTAGAATACCTACAGTTAAGGTGAGGCTGTGAGCAGTGCCAGCAACAGTATAATCTGTGAGCATGGACAGTGGGTAAAAGGTGACATAACAGAGCATGCTCGCAGATGAATAGCTTCACAAGAGGAATACTCAGAGGCTTCTCTCCCAGTGGGAGTGCTCCAGTACCACCGCAGATCAGAAACACAGCTGGAAAAGAGATGTACTCCAACAGCTAGGGAGGGCAGTGACACCACAGAGCAAAGGGGAGGCTCCGCTCAACATCCAGGTGAGGCTGCGGTCACCACAACATCAGTCACAGCTCTTAAGGTGGTAAGCATAAGCTGAAGAGCAAGGTGGCACACATTCAAACTAAAAACAGCCCTTGGACCAAAAAACGTTAAACCCCACACAGGCTACACAGAGACACTCCCACATTAAAAATAGCCCTCCAAGACAGTATGAGGGTTTGACACTGGGAGAAAGATCTCCAGAGCATGTAGCCTTGAAGGCCAGTGGGGCTTCAAGTGGGCTTGCAGGAGCTCCACAGGGCTGGGGGAAACATAGACTGCACGCTTGGAAGGTGCACTTAAGGTCTTGTGCAGTGTGACCCAGCTCAAAGCAGTACTTCCAAAGGAACCTGGGCTAGACCTACCTAGTGGTCTTGGAGGGTCTCCTGGGAAGGTAGGGATTGGTTGTAGCTCACCATGGGGGAAAGAATACTAGTAGTGAAGGCCCCAGGGAACTATGGTGTGAGTACTCATCTAGGTCCCCATTTTGGCACCAAGATCTGATCCTACCCAACAGCCTGAAGGTGCCAATGCTGTAAAATCTCAGGCTAAATAAACCAACAAGATAGGAGCAGAGCCCCACCCACCAGCAGACAGACTGCCTAAAGTCACACTGTGCTCACAGCCACCTCACAAATAAACCCTTTGACACAGCCTTGTGCACTAGAGGAACCACACCTAGCTCCACCCCACAGAGAGCACATACCAGTCTCTCTGACAAGGAAGCCTGCACAAGTCCCTAGACCAACCTCACCCACCAGGGGCCAGACACCAGAAGCAAGAGAAACAATAATCCTAAAACCTGAGGAAAGGAGACCACAAACATATAAATTTAGAGAAAATGAGACGACAGAGAAATATGCTGCAAAACAAAGAACAACCTAAAGACCTACAAGAAAAACTAAATGAAGAGAAGAAAGGCAATCTACCTGAAAAATAATTCATAGTAATGATAGTAGAGATGATCCAAAATCTCAGAAAAAGAATGGAGGCACAGACCAAGAAGATACAAGACATGTTTAACAAAGAGCTAGAAGATTTAAAGAACAGAGATGAATAACATAATAACTGCAATGAAAAATATACTAGAAAGAATAAATAGGATAACTGAGGCAGAAGAATGAATAAATAAGCTGGAAGACAGTGGTAGAAATACTTCCACAGAAGAGGATAAAGAAAAAGGAATGAAAAGAAATAAGGACAGTCTCAGAGAGCTCTGGGACAACATTAAAGGCAACAACTGAATTGATTATAGCTGAAAACTTGCCCTAACATGGAAAAGGAAACAGTCACCCAACTGGAGGAAGCAGAGTCCCATACAGGATAAACAAAAGGAGGAACACTATGTTAACAAAATGTTGAGACACATGCTAATCAAGCTAACGAAAATTAAATACAAAGAAAAAAACTATAAAAGCAAAAAGGGAAAAACAACAAATAATATACAAAGGATTCCCCACAAGGTTATCAACTGATCTTTCAGCAGAAACTCTACAGGCCAGAAGGGAGTGACACAATATATTTAAATCAATGAAAGATAAAAATCTATAGCCAAGAATATTCAAGTCTCTCTCATTCAGATTTGACAGAGAAATCAAAAGCTTTACAGACGAACAAAAGCTCAGAGAATTCAGCACCACCAAACCAGCTTTACAACAAATGCTAAAGGAACTTCTCTAAGGGTAGAATAAAGAGGTCACAACTAGAAACAAGAAAATCACAAGTGGGAAAGCTTACCAGTAAAGGCAAACACATAGTAAAAGTAGGAAATCATCCACACACAAATATGGTATCAAAGCTAGCAACTGTTAGATGAGGAGAGTACTAATGCAGGAAATGAGGACTGCAAATTGAAACTGAAAGACCAGCAACTTAAAACAATCTTATATAGACCACTATATCAAAACCACATTAAACACACACACACACACAGGAACTACAAACAAGAAACAACAGATGCACACACAAAAAGAAAAAGGAACCCTAACACAACACAAAAGATAGTCAACAAACCACAAGAGGACAAAGAGAAAGGAAAGAAAAAAAGACCTACAAAAACAAATCCAAAAATATTCAGAAAATGGCAACAGGCACATACATATCAACAAATACCTTAAATGTCAATGGATTACATGTCCAAACCAAGATACAGATTTGCTTAATGGATACAAAACTAAGACCCATATATACGCTGTCTACAAGAGACCCACTTCAGATCTAGGACACATACAGACTGAAAGATGCTGGATGGAAAAAGATGTTCCAGCAAATGGAAATAAAAAGAAAGCCAGTGTAGCAATATTCCTATCAGACAAAACTAGACTATAAAACAAAGACTGTTACCAAGAGACAAGGAAAGACACTACATAACGATCAAGGGATCAATCCAAGAAGAAGCTAAAACAATTGTAAGTATATATGCACCCAACAAAGAAGCACCTCAATATTTAAGGCAAAATCTATCAGCCATAAAAGGAGACATTGACAGTAACACAATAATTGTGGGGGACTTTAATATCCCATTTTCATCAATGAACACATCATCCAGAGAGAAAATCAACACAGAACCACAAGTCTTAAATGAAGTATTAGACCACACAGAATTGATATTTGTAGGACATTCCATCCAAAAGCAGCAGTATATACTTTTTCTCAAGTGAACACAGAACATTCTCCAAGATAAATCACATCTTGGGCCACTAATCTTGGGTTGCAAAGAGTCGGACACGACTGATCGACTGAACTGAACTGGGCCACTAACCAAGCCTCACTAAATTCAGGAAAACTGAAATCAATCAAACATCTTTTTGACCACAATGCTATAAGATTAGAAATCAATTACAGGAAAAAAATAAATAAAAAATACAAATACATGGTGGCTAAACAATGTTAGTAACTCAATGGATCACTGAGGAAATCAAAGAGGAATTCAAAGAATACCTAGAGACAAATGACAATGAAAACATGACAATCCATAACCTATGGGCTGGAACAACAGCAATCCTAAGAGTAAAGTTTATAGCAATACAAGCTTACTTCAGGAAGCAAGCAAACAAAAAAACTCAAACATCCCAACTTTATACCTAAAGCAACTAGGGAAAGCAGAAAAAACAAAACACAACAGTAGTAGAAGAAATGAAATCATCAAGATCAGAGCAGAAATAAATGAAATAGAAGTGGAGAAAACAACAGAAAGGAACCACAAGATCCACATTTGTTCAGAGGATTAGAGGACATGGAAAACTGTAAAGATGAAGAAAAGGTTTTCTATGTCCTACTGGTCATACTTAGAAGACATTTCCATACTATAACCATTGTTTTGTGTGTGTATATAGTCTATATGGTGGTCAAATGAGTCCTCTGTTTGCAACGTCTAGTCTCTAGATGTTATAGACATCACCACTGTATGATACAGTAATAAAATTAGCACATTTAGTACACTTCCTATTGAAATTCATAGGAAAGTTGTCTTCTGTAAATGATGTTTGGATATGAATTTGTTCAACTACCTCTAAACATTACATGTGCCTATTATTTGCCCACTGGATTGGTGGTGGAGAGAAGGAAGTGAGGGAGGGAACAGTTCAGGTCAAAACAGTCATATTTGGAGGATACTTCAGGTTATAACCATTGTTACATGTGTGCTATTTTAATTAACTGTTCTGTGTACACAGTGGATAAGGAAGTTCTCATATAAAATATCTGGTCTTTCTAGATATTTAGAAGTGCTTGATGTATTTAAAAGGAGAAGTAGTAGAATAATACTTCCTGTAAATATATTTTAAAAACTGAAGAGAAGGCCTCCCTGGTGGTCCAGTGGTTAAGAATCTGCCTGCTGAAAGCAGGGGAAATGGGTTCAGCCCCTCGTGCAGGAAGACACCACATGCCACACAACAAAGCCCATGTGCCACAACCACTTAGCCTGCACTCCAGAGCCTGTGCTCTGCAACAGGAGAAGTCACTGCAACGAGAACCCTGAGCACTGCAACAAGGAGCAGCCCCGCTCACCACAACCAGAGAAAGCCCATGCACAGCACCAGAGACCCAGCACAGCCAAGAAGTTATTAATTAAAAAAAAAACTGATGGGAAATATTGTCTTTAGAAATGGAATTGTTAAACCTCCTCCCTGAACAGTATACTCTGTGCTTTTTCATTGGATTGATGGAGGTGAGAGGGAAGACTGCAAAGGTCTTTTGTTAGTATGTACTAGAACATTTCAGCTTGTCCATTGCTCTATATGTTATATATAGAGCATATATATTCACTGCATATATTATGTATATACTGGACAAATGAGTCCCAATTTTAGTTGGGACTAGTTTCTAGATATTAAAGAGATTGCCAGTGTATGATAAAAATTGAGTTAGTAAATTAATACATTTTGTACACTTTGTGTTAAAATTCACTGAAAGGTCATATTCTGAAAAGGACCTTTAGAAGTGAAATTGTAAATCACATTTAAGTGACAAAAGACATTAATCTACAATAAAGGAGCAAGACTGATCAATGGAGAAAAAAGTCTCTTCAATAAGTAGTACTGGGAAAACTGGACAGCTACATGTAAAACAATTAACTTAGAACATTCTTTAATCTAGACACAAAAATAAACTCAAAATGGATTTTAAAGACCTAAATGTAAGACCAGATGGATACTATAAAACTCTCAGGAAAACATAGGAAGAACACTCTCTCACATAAATTGCAGCAGTATCTTTTTTAATCATCCTCCTAACACAATGGAAATTAAAAACAAAAATACACAAATGTGACCTAATTAAACTTAAAAGTTTCACACAGCAAAGGAAACCATCAGCAAAATGGGGGAAAAAAAAAAAAAACAACCACACAGAACGGGAGAAAGTATTTGAAAATGATGCAACTGACATGGGATTGATATTCAAAATATACAAACAGCTCATGCAGCTCTATGTATAGAACAAACAAACAAAAAAAAGAATGAAAAAGTTGGCAAAATATCTAAATAGATATTTCTCTAAAGACATATAGCAGGCCAAAAACCACATAAAAAGATGCTCAACATCCCTAATTTAGGTCAACATTTTCACTCTCCTTTCACTTTCATCAAGAGGTTCTTTCGTTCTTCGCTTTCTGCCACAAAGGTGGTGTCATATGCATATCTGAGGTTACTGATATTTCCCCTGGCAATCTTGATTCCAGCTGTGCTTCATCCAGCCTGACATTTTGATGATGTACTCTGCATATAAGATAAATAAGCATGGTGACAATATACAGCGTTGAACTGCTCCTTTCCTGATTTGGAACCAGTCTGTTGTTCCATGTCCAGTTCTATTGCTTCTCGACCTGCATACAGATTTCTCAGGAGGCAGGTAAGGTCGTCTGGTATTCCCATCTCTTTCAGAGTTTTCCACAGTTTATTGTGATCCACATGGTCAAAGGCTTTGGCATAGTCAATAAAGCAGAAGTAGATGTTTTTCTGACACTCTCTTGCTTTTTTGATGATCCAGCGGATGCTGGCAATGTGATCTCTGGCTCCTCTGCCTTTTCTAAACCCAGCTTGAACATCTGGAAGTTCATGGTTCATGTACTGTTGAAGCCTGGCTTGGAGAACTTGGAGCATTACCTTGCTAGCATGTGAGATGAGTGCAATTGTGCGGTAGTTTGAACATTTCTTTGGCATTGCCTTTCTTTGGGATTGGACTGAAAACTGACCTTTTCCAATCCCATCACTTCATGGCAAATAGATGGAGAAACAATGGAAACAGTGAGAGACTTAATTTTTTTGAGTTCCAAAATCACTGCAGATGGCGACTGCAGCCATGAATGCTTGCTCCTTAGGAGAAAAGCTATGACCAACCTATACAGCATATTAAAAGCAGAGAGACTGTCAACAAAGATCCGTCTAGTCAAAGCTATGGTTTTTCCTGTAGTCATGTATAGATGTGAGTTGGGACTTACAATAAAGCTGAGAGCCAAGGAATTGATGCTTTTGAATTGTGGTGTTGCAAAAGACTCTTTAGAGTCCCTTGAACTGCAAGGGGATCCAACCAGTCAATCCTAAGAACAATCAGTCCAGAATATTCATTGGAAGGACTGATGCTGAGCTGAAGCTCCAATACTTTAGCCACCTGATGTGAAGAACTGACTCATTGGAGAAGACCGTGATGCTGGGAAAGATTGAAGGCAGGAGGAGAAGGGGATGACAGAGGGTGAAATGGTTGGATGGCATCACCAACTCAATGGACATAAGTGTGAGCAAGCTCCAGGAGTTGGTGATGGACAGGGAAGTCTGGCACACTGCAGTCCATGGGGTTGCAAAGAGTTTGACACGACGAAGTGACTGAATTGAACTATTATCGGAGCCTTCAGCAAGTCATGATCTTTTTGCAGTCATAACATCAGAGGTCACTGATCATAGATCACCTTAACAAATATAGCATTCAGTTCAGTTCAGCCGCTTAATCATGTCCGACTCTTTGCAACCCCTTGAGCCAGAGCATGCCAGGCCTCCCTGTCCATCACCAACTCCCGAAGTCCACCCAAACCCATGTTCATCAAGTCGGTGATGCCATCCAACCATCTCATCCTCTGTCGCCCCCTTCTCCTCCTGCCCTCAATCTTCCCCAGCATCAGGGTCTTTTCAAATGAGTCAGCTCTTTGCATCAGGTGTCCAAAGTATTGGAGTTTCAGCTTCAGCATCAGTCCTTCCAATGACCACCCAGGACTGACCTCCTTTAGGATGGACTGGTTGGATCTCCTTGCAGTCCAAGGGACTCTCAAGAGTCTTCTCCAACACCACAGTTCCAAAGCATCAATTCTTCGGCGCTCAGCTTTCTTCACCGTCCAACTCTCACATCCATACATGACTACTGGAAAAACCACAGCCTTGACTAGACAAACCTTTGTTGCCAAAGGAATGTCTCTGCTTTTTCATATGCTATCTAGGTTGGTCATAACTTTCCTTCCAAGGAGTAAGCCTCTTTTAATTTCATGGCTGCAATCACCATCTGCAGTGATTTTGGAGCCCAAGAAAATGAAGACTGACACTGTTTCCCCATCTATTTCCCATGAAGTGATGGGACCAGATGCCATGATCTTAGTCTTCTGAATGTTGAGCTTTAAGCCAACTTTTTCACTCTCCTCTTTCACTTTCATCAAGAGGCTTTTTAGTTCCTCTTCACTTTCTGCCATAAGCATGGTGTCATCTGCATATCTGAGGTTATTGGTATATCTCCCAGCAATCTTGATTCCAGCTTGTGCTTCCTTCAGCCCAGCATTTCTCATGATGCACTCTTCATATAAGTTAAATAAGCAGGGTGACAATATACAGCCTTGACTTACTACTTTTCCTATTTGGAACCAGTCTGTTGTTCCATGTCCAGTTCTAACTGCTGCTTCCTGACCTGCATACAGGTTTCTCAAGAGGCAGGTCAGGTGGTCTGGTATTCCCATTTCAATCAGAGTTTTCCACAGTTTATTGTGATCCACACAGTCAAAGGCTTTGGCATGGTCAATAAAGCAGAAGTAGATGTTTTTCTGGAACTCTCTTGCTTTTTTGATGATCCAGCGGATGTTGGCAATGTGATCTCTGGCTCCTCTGCCTTTTCTAAACCCAGCTTGAACATCTGGAAGTTCATGGTTCACTTAACTGCTGAAGCCTGGTTTGGAGAATTTTGAGCATTACTTTGCTAGCGTGTGAGATGAGTGCAATTGTGCGGTAGTTTGAGCTTTCTTTGGCATTGCCTTTCTTTGGGATTGGAATGAAAACTGACCTTTTCCTGTCCTGTGACCGCTGCTGAGTTTTCCAAATTTGCTCGCATATTGAGTGCAGCACTTTCACAGCATCATCTTTTACAGTTTGAAATAGCTCAGCTGGAATTCCAACACCTCCACTAGCTTTGTTCGTAGTGATGCTTCCTAAGGCCCACTTGACTTCACATTCCAGGATGTCTGGCTGTAGGTGAGTGACCACACCATCATGATTATCTGGGTCATGAAGATCTTTTTTGTACAGTTCTTCTGTGTATTCTTGCCACCTCTTCTTAATATCTTCTGCTTCCGTTAGGTCCCTGCTATTTCTGTCCTTTATTGAGCCCATCTTTGTATGAAATGCTCCCTTGGTATCTCTTAATTTTCTTGAGGAGATCTCTAGTCTTTCCCATTTTATTGTCTTCCTCTATTTCTTTGCATTGATTGCTGAGAAAGGTTTTCTTATCTCTCCTTGCTATTTGGAACTCTGCATTCAAATGGGCATATCTTTCCTTTTCTCCTTTGCTTTTCACTTCCCTTCTTTTCACAGCTATTTGTAAGGCCTCCTCAGACAGCCATTTTGCTGTTGGGTTAACCAATAAGTTCATTTGGGTTTTTCCATAAGAGGTAATGTTAAAACCTGAATGAACTTTTTGGCCAACCCAACAATAATGAAAAAGTTTGAAATGTTGTTGAGTGTTATTAAGAAGTAAGCAAATGGTCTTGCAAAAATATTACAATAGAATTTCTTAATGCAGAATTGCCACAAAACTTCAATTTATTTAAAAAAATCTGCAAAGCACAATAAGATATGCCTATATGTACCTTATTTTCAAAGAACTGTGTTTTGATCTGTTTGGGGGCTGTTTGAGGAGAATGCCTACAACTCAATGACAACAACAAAATTTTTAAATAGACAATGGACCTGAAAAGACATTTCTCCAATGAATATATACAAGTAGCTAGCTAGCCTATGAAAATATGCTCAAAATCACTAATCATTATGGAAATGCTAATCAAAACCACTATCAAATATTACCTACAGCTATTATGAGGGATGCTATTTAAAAAACCTGAAAAGAATAAGTGCTGGTGGGAATATAAAAGGGTGCAGCTTCTGTGAGGGACAGTATGGTGTTCTTCAAAAAAAAAAACTGAATTACCATGTGACCCAGTAATACCACTTCTTGGTGTTTACTCAAAAGAACTGAAAGCAGAATCTCAGGACAAGTTTGTACATCCATGTTCATAAAAGCATTATGCACAGCAGCCAAAAGGCAGAAGCAAATGTCCATCAACATATGAATGAATAAACAAAAATGTCATATATATACACACAATGGAATATTATGAAGGAAATTCTGACACATACAACATGGATGAACCCTGAGGACATTATGCTAAGTAAAAGAAGCCAGTCACAAAAAGACAAGTCCTATATGATTTCACTTCCATGAAGTATCAGAGTAGTCAAACTCACAGAAACAGAAAGTAGAATGGAGGCTTTCACTGGTCAGGGAGCACAGGGGAATGGGGAGTTTTGTTTAATGGGTGCAGTGTTTCCGTTTTGTAAGATGAAAATATTTTGGAGGTTGATTGTACCATAATGTGAATAAATTTAACACTACTGAACTATACACTAAAGAACATTAAGATGGTAAAACAAAACAAAAACAAGGATGCCTGCTTTGGCCACTTATATTCAACTCTGCACTAGGAATTCTAGTCAGAGCAATTAGGCAAAAAATAGATAAATAAAAGGTATTCAAACTGGACAGAAGAATGAAATTATCTCTATTTGCAGATGATATGACTGCATATATAGACAATTCTAAAGAATCTACAAAGCAACCATTAGAACTTGTGAACAAATTTGACAAAGCAGGGTATAAGCTCAACACTCAAAAAATCAGTTGTATTTCTACATACCATCAATAAGCAATCAAAAAGGGAACTAAGAAAAGACTTCCATTTACAATATCATCTAAAAGACCACTTAATAGTAAATTTAAGCAAACATGTAAGATCTGTACTCTGAAAACTACAAAACAGAAAATCTAACTTACTGGAAAAACATCTCACGTTCATAGATACTTAATATTCTCAAAGTGGCAATATTTCCCAAAGGAGTCTATAGATTCAATGCAATCCTTACCAAAAACACAACAGCCTTTTTGTGTGGAAACAGACAAGCTAACATAAAATTCATATGGGCTTGGCAAGGGACCTTGCTGTGGAACACAGTTTGCCAGTTTCAAAATAAGCTAAACACAGAATTATCACATGATCCATCAATTTCACTCCTAGGAAAGAACTGAAAATAGGTCTTCAAGCAAAAACTTGTACATGAATGCTCACAGCACTATTCTCAATAACCAAACATGGAGTCACCCCCAAATGCCCATCAAATAATAGATAAACAAAAGGTAGTATAGACAATGGAATATTTATTTGGTCATAAAAGTGATGAAGTAACAATACAAACTACAACATGGAAGGGTCCTGAAAATACACTAAGTGAAAGAAGTCACATACAGAAGGCTACATGATTCCATTTATATGAGCTATCCAGAATAGGCAAACCCATAAGAAGAAAATAGATTAACAGTAGCTAGGGGCTGTGAGGAATGGGGAATAGCTGTTTATTAAGTGATGGTACTGCTTATTAGGATTCGCTGGTAGCTCAGTGGTAAAGAATCCATCTGCCAGTAAAGGAGACTCAGGTTCGATCTCTGGGTTGGGAAGATCCCCTGGAGTAGGAAATAGCAACCCACTCCAGTATTCTTGCCTGGAAAATCCCACAGACAGAGGAGCCTGGTGGGCTGCAGTACGTAGGGTTGCAAAGAGTCGGACAGGACTTAGAGACTAAACAGTATGGGGTCTCCTTTTGGTATGACGAAAATATTCTTGAAGTAAGTGGTGGTCATGGTTGCACAACATCATTAATATACAAAATGTCACTAAATTCTACAGTTTAAAATGGTTGAAATGTGAATTTTATGCTATGTGTATTTTACCAAAATTAAAAAAGAAGAATCCCTTGCCAGACTCTACAAAGATTTAGCTTTTGCCCAGCCCTCAGGACCGTCACAAAGCCTGCCTCCTCCTACTAAACAACCTAGGTCACTTGGTCTATCCAGATGGTCTCTTCTTTGAAAAACCATGAGTCCTAATGCTGGCTCTAATTCACTTGAATTATTTATCACGAATTTTCTTTTGATATCCCTTAACTTTTCCTGTGGAATAGACAAGAATCATTCCCTTTATTCCAACCACTTCTTTATGCAACTGCAAAACTGTCAAAAGAAGGTTCACAACATCACATAATGAAGTCTATCAAAAAAATTTTTTTATGGCTCCATTTCACCGCTCAATAAGATCACAGGATCTGCATTTACCTACACAGCATCTTTGTACTACTACTGATCTGCTCTTCTATATCAGAGGTCAGCAAACTTTTTCAGTAGATGTTCATAGTAAGTATTACAGGTCTGTGAGCTGTCTCTGTCAAAATCACTCAACTCTGCCCTTGTAATCTGAAGGCAGTCACAGCCATAAATAAAACAGCATAGCTGTGTCTCAGTAATAAGTTTTACAGACACTGAGATTTGAATTTCACACAGTTTTCACATCACAGACTATTACTCTTGATTTGTTTCTCAATCATCTAAAAATTCTTAGTGTATGGGCAATTAAAAAAAACAGGCAGCATGCCTCATTTGGCCCATGGGCTGTAATTTGCTGACTTGTGCTCTATATTTTCCCTGATGTTAACATTTATTTCTACTATTTCAAATGAATGTATAGGCATGGTATAAACTTCAAATAATCACTGTTAAGCAAAGCTGTGCATAAATTAAACAACTCACCTGCGATGTGATCATTTTCTGTTGCTGCTGGAGGAATGTAGAGAGCTGAGACAGTACACCTGAGAAAGCAGGAAAGGTCATGAGTGATATCACCTGCCTAAAAAGCGCCACCCTAGTAGCTGGCATAACATCTTAGAATGGGAGATGCCTTGAGAAGGGGCAGAAAGGATAACAGTAAGGGAGGGAGCACTCCATGTCCATGCATGACTCTGGTATGATTATATAATACTTGGACAAGCTAGTTTTCAAATGTAAAAGCATTTGTTTTCTGCTCATTTGTTAACAGTGTATGCTCTAACATAGAGAAAATGTGAACAACACATTAAACTAATTGAGTCAATTAGGAAAAGCCAAAGAATACAACATTAAAACTGATGCCGAGCAAAAATATTCAGCACAAAAATTTATAATGTTTATTACAAACCAGAAAATCTCAACAATGTTCTGAAAAAAAGCATGGGGTAGGGGGGAAAAAAAGAGAGTTTACTCTTAACTTGGTTTCCGGTCTCAACAGTATTTTTTAATTAAAAACAAGAAACTGGTTTTGACTTCTGTGTTCTTAAGGCAGAAAAGACCTACCTGGACCATCAAGAGACTCCATGGCTATCCCTGATTCTGCCATAACAAAATGAGGATTGTAAACTAACCACTTTTTTACCCACTTCCTGCCCACACGAACCCAACTCCATGCTTTAAGTAAAACATAAAAAGACCGTCTTAAGTCCAAGTCTTAACAACCTGTCTTGCAGCACCACCTCTGATTCTGCAAGCTCAGGTATGTCTCTAGTTGTGCTGAGTGCAGGAGCAGCTCAGAATACAGCAAGTGGAGTAAAGAGTGAAGGGAGCAGGAAGGTAAGTACCCTCTCCTGTGGCTGGCCAGCTCTTCCTTCCACAGGATGCCTTCACAACCTCCCAGGCAGTAGCACCTTCTGTTCCTTTTGTCCGGAAAGTTGGCCCGAGGTTTCCACCATCACTACCACCTGGTCCAGCAGGAGGACCAGTCTGCTCCTCTGAGGTCCCAAGCGAACTGACTGTCCTGCTAGAGACTCCTGCTCCCGGAACCACCCTTTCTACTCCACAAAAAGCTGTTTTGTTGCAAGAAAGGTGGACCTAAGAGGGTCAGAATATTTGTCCAAGTACTAAAGCTCCTGGAATTTAAGCGGGACCTCCTGTAAAAGCCAAGTAGTGCTACTGAGGGCACAGGCAAAGCTGACTACAGGCAACCAGGCGAGGCCCTCAGCGAGGCCCTGAGTGGGGAAAAAAAAAAAGTTTCTCCGCTGAGAAGAAAAGTGCACATCTACTGGGAGCCCTAAGCCAGTTTCTGCGCCGTCTTCCAAGGTCTCAGACCACCCCACACCTTGGAAATGAGAAAAAACAAGCTTCACCTGGTAACAAGCGCTGGGACGTGCTGGTCCTCACTAGGAGTCAGAGTCACACCGAGTCTGAAGACAAAGCCGTTTCCTCCTTCACCTGACCCCCGGTCGCCAGTCTCAACTCTGCAGGGCTCCACCGAAGCGTCCTGCTCAATGGTCGGGTCCAGACGCCAGAAGCTCCGGAATCATCTCCTCGCGAGACTGCAGCTGCAGACCGGAACCTGCAGGCTAGCAGGGAGAGGAGGGGGAGGATGGAGCGCACATGCGCAGAAGGCCATAGCTGCCGCCGCGTTCTGTCCCAGAAAAGGCACAGTACATTTCTTGAAAGCTTGTTATTGTTCAGTCGGTTAAGTCGTGTCTGACTCTTTGCGACTTCATGAACTGCAGCACTTCAGGCCTCGCTGTCCTTCACTATCTCCTATAGTTTGCTCAAATGCATGTCCCCTTGAGTCGGTGATACTATCTAACCATCTCATCCTCTTCCGCCCCCTTCTCCCTTTTGCCTTCAGTCTTTCCCAGGACCAGGGTCTTTTCCAAAGAGCAGGCTCTTCCAGTCAGGTGGCCAAAGTATTGGATCTTCAGCTTCAGCAACAGTCTTTCCAATGAATATTCAGGTTGATTGCCTTTAGGATTGACTGGTTTGATCTCCTTGCAGTCCAAAGGAATCACAAGAGTCTTCTCCAGCACAATTCGAAAGCATCAATTCTTCCGAGTTTAGCCTTCTTTATGGTCCAACTCTCACATCTGTACCTGACTACTGGAAAAACCAGTTTTTGACTGTATGGACCTTTGTTGGTAAAGTGTTGTCTCTGCTTTTTAATACGCTGTCTAGATTTGTCATAGCTTTCCTTCCAAGGAACGAGTGTCTTTTAATTGCAGTCACTGTCCCCAGGGATTTTGGAGCCCAAGAAAATAAAATCTGTCACTGCTTCCATTTTTTCTCGTTCTATTTGCCATGAAGTGATGGGACTGGATGCCATAATCTTCGTTTTTTGAATATTGATCTTCAAACCAGCTTTGTCACTTTCCTCTTTCACCCTCATCAAAAGGCTCTGTAGTTCCTCTTCACTTTCTGCATATCTGAGGTTGTTGATATTTCTCCCATCTCAATTAGGATAGGGTCTGCGATAGAAACAAACTTATGGTTACTCAAGAGGAAAGGGGGGAAGGGATAAATTAGGAATATGAGATTACTATATATAAAATAAATAAACTACATATAAAATAGATCAACAGTGACCTACTGTATAGCACAAGGAACTATATTTAGTATCTTGTAATAACCTAAAATGGAAAAAATCAGAAAAAGTATACATATGTGTGTATACGTATATATATATATATATAAGTATGTATATACATATGTGGATGTGCTTAGTCACTCAGTCGTGTCCAACTCTTTGCAACCCTACAGACTGCAGGCTGCCAGGCTCCTCTGTGCATGGGGATTCTCCAGGCAAGAATACTGGAGTGGGTTGCTATGCCCTCCTCCAGGGAATCTTTCTGCAACCCAGGGATCAAACCCAGGTCTCCCACATTGCAGGTGAATTCATTACCGACTGAGCCACCAGGGAAGCCCATGTATATATATACTTACATATGTAACTGGATCAACTTGTGGTACACTTGAAAGTACACTGTAAATCAACTATACTTCAGTTTTTAAAAAAGGCTCTGCAATTTTGGGTACATTGGGTAGAATTGCCAGATTTAGCAAATAAAGTACAAGTCATGAGACACTCTTTTATTCGTTGTTCATCTGAAATAAATTTTTTTTTTTTTTGAAATAAATTTTAAGTATCTAAATTATGTATCTCTCATCAATTAAATTTCTGATATATTGGCTCTCCTTAATGATTCCTTGTTTTAAAGAATTGAGTTACATAATTTATTCCAGAGACTGTCCATTTACATGGTTCCATTTTCATTATATGTTACTTATTTCATAGTTGTATCTCACTTATTTTGTCCTTTGGACATTCATTAATGAGAAAACACATTTAGGTTTATGAACAGATATAATGGCATAAAGTTAACAACTCTGGGAACTGCTCTTCAAATTTGATTTGTTAAACACATAAGACCATCATTCATGGCAGAACTTGCCTTTTCCACTCTTCCGGATCACGTTGGATCTCTCTGATTAATAATTTTTTTAACATGTCCACTAACAAAAAAACTTTTTGTCAGTTTTTTCCTTTCCCTTTTAACACTATGATACTTTCACTTGTCCATATGCTAGAAAAGCAGTTAGTAACATCCATGTAAAAAAATAAAATTCTTTAAGAGATGAAACTCATTTCAAAATACAGTCATAGCAAGTACAATAATGATTATCCACATAATCATTTTATAATCATTATTGAAAGAGGAGAAATTGCTCTTCTCTCAATTTCCATATTTCTATTGTTAGAGATACTGAAAACTACAAAGAAGAAATAAGCAAATTAGCTTCATTTAATGGAATATTTAAAAAGTTAAATAAGAATTTGGGGCCTTTTCTGGAGAATTAAAATATTTCAGTGCTTTAAATATTAAAACTGAGAACTCTTCCAGCTGTATTTGTTAAAGAGTGTCAATGAATTTCTGAATGCAAGAGAAATGAAGAATACTGACTGCCAACAAAAATTACAGAAGTCCTTTAATCATTCAATTCAAATGTTAATAGTATAAATGCTGAAGTAAGAGAACAACTTCATGTCAATTACTTCAACATCAATAGAAAAACTATCTCTATTTGAAGAGCAAGTATTATGAAGAATGTGGCCCGACAGTCAACACCTTCCACATAATCTCTCATGCTTTGTTTATCCTCAGAATAAACATGTCTTCACCTTTATGTAAACATCCACCAAAATTTGTATTTGTATTACATCGATCAAAAGCAGTGTAGAAACAAGGGGAAATATGTATTTTCTACATCGTAATTGCTTGCACCCATGGCTATGCTGAAAAAAAAATGAGGCTATTAAAACACTGATAATCTCTGTAATCATAAGTGAAGCTATTATTTTTGTTGTTGCAGTGGACTTTATCTTGGCACTTGAAATTATGATTGCAACTTTGGAATCAGAAAATACTCTGCTAGTACTATGTTAGGTCATTTGAGCTGAAAGAATGATGATGGTATGGAGGGTTTTTGACCTAACTGCATGGGAATTGTAGAGGAAAAGGAATAAGTAGACTGATGCAAAATACTAACAGTGTGTAACCATCTGTTGTTACCAGATGGAAAATGAGAAATTCCTGAGGAAATTGCAGGATAAGCAGAACTTTTATCAGAACAGGCAAAGAGATTAGCCTGAGGAAAGTTACCGACACATATGGTTCACCAGTTCCCACCTCTGAGATTCTCTCAATCTATCCATTTTGAGCTGTTTGCCAAGGATTTCCTAGCTGGAGGTTTTGTTCTTCTCCATTCTCCTGATTCGCTTGTCCCTGCAGTCCCTGCCTCCTCCAGACCCTGCCTCCTCTGATTCCTTCAGGAGTTGACCAGAGTAGGGATTTCTCCCTTTAGTAAAGAGTTCTGATCAGCCAACACAGAAGTCTTCAATTCTTTTCTTGGATGTCTTTCTCTAGATTATCCCCACAGTGAGTCCCTGCTGCTCAGATTTGACGTCTGTTCTTGTCGTCCTACCACTTTCCCTTAATTTGGATTTGGATAGCTGGCAAGAGAGTCAAAACAAAGGTTGCTAAAACTAGAGCACGTTTTGATCTGACCCCAAGCTCCAACCAGGGAGTTCCGAGAAGGCCTCAACAAAGCACTGATGAAAATCAGTGGGGGACGCCCATGTCTTCTAGGTGCACTGCTGCAACATCGTCCAGCTCAACATTTCTGGAAAGGCTTCAAGTACAGCCCAGCAATCCTTTTCTGAGTTCGTAACTGCCTTGGTTACTCCACAGATGCGAGGGGTGGGGTGCCAGATAGCTTCCCCTGATGTAGTGACCTTCCAGACCCCAATGTGATTGCTCTACCAAAGGAGCAAAATCTCCTAACTGCAGAATTCCATGCAGTTGCTGGTTGCTCAATTTCATTTAATAATCAGTATATATTCCCATGTGTGGGCTGTAAACTGAATACGCACTGAGGTGTACTTTTGCAAATTTCTGGGGCATGGAGGAAAGAAGCCTTTAAATAAGAAACATCAGCTGGTAATAAAGGCATTTGAATTACATGGGCATCCTGAGTCTCAATGGCATCGGTGCTGCTGGTGACCCAAATAGACTGGCTGGCTTCCTTCACATTGAGACCAAAACAAAACAAAACTGTAATCAGGGCACTTTGGTTTCCCTTCCTGTGTTTACATTATTTCAACACCTTGTTTCTTTGCTTTTTTCCAAGTGACTAGTATAGCTACTCTCCCTGTTTCTTCCATGCAGAAATCTTAATCTTCCCATGATGCTCTATCATTTCTGGCTTTCTATTAATAGCTATGCAGTGTGTGGAGCATAAGGGACTCCTGAAGGAGTCACCTTGTCTAAGACATGAAGTGGACTCAATCTAGGCAATAAAGTACATTAACTGTGTCCTCAAATTGAGCAGGTAATTTATTACCAGTTAAAGAAGCTGTGCCTAGATGGGAACCACCCATCTGAAAGATTATCACCTCCCTCTTCCCCTGATTCAGTCTGAGGCATGGAGGGGTAAAGACATCCAGGGAGCAGAGTGAGGAGAAGCAGGGTTATGAGAGAGAAAATGTATTTGTCTTGCATTACCTCTTTAATTTTTTCAATAGTTTCTTCTGGTTATCCAAATAATTTTTAAATTTCCTCTTGGAATGGTTAGAATTATATTCATCCCATAAATATCAGCAACTCGTTTACTGGGATAGACCCCCTTCTAAGAACCTCTGCAAAACTGCAAAAATTGTCCTCTGGCTACTGCAGGACTGGAATCTCATATGTATGCCAATTCCAAATGCGACAGACAGATATTAACTGTTTTAAAAAAGAGACCAGCAGGCAACATTACTGGCTTCCCATATTTTCCAACCATCCAGTGATCATGATGAGATTTTGGAGCCTATTATTACCCATAATTATTCAAAAGTAAAATCTTGAATTTGGGTGGTTTTTTTAAGATAGTATTCCAAAAGAACAGAGGGCTAGGAGGAAGAGTATTTATAATTTAGGGTCTTTTACCTGACTGTTGTGCGGCCAAGACTTTCAGCTGATCTGCCCAAATCAGGAACTACCAGACTCGTCCCATTCTTATCAAAATTGCTGAAGAAATATAATTAAAAATTTCTCCCAACATGAAAACCTATTCACCAAGGTAGAAGACGAAAGAATTTTATTAGTGAATAATCATAAAAGAAGAATGTGATGTGCACTATAGGAAGTCTGCTAAGAGATTACAAAGTCAGAAAGAAACCTCATCCTTTTATAAAGCTGACTGGATACAACTCATTACATACATGTTCTCAAGATAAACAATAACTAAACCTTAAGTAAGAGGACTTGACACCATCATTTATCATAGTTTACCCTAAATTCATCCAGTAATTGGGATGAGCATCTGTGTTAATTGAAGCTTCTCATATCTATATGAAGGGAGGTAGTTTTGCAACTTGGAGCAAGGCACCCATAGAAGAAGTTAGGCTTCTACCCTCCTACAGAAACTGAGAAATTGGGAGTGCGAACACCCTGGAAGGGTACACTTCAAAGAGATAACTCCAAGGCTTCCTGAGAAAGATATTGTAGGGGTGTAAAACTGCCAAAAGGCTTCTTAAAAGGTTCATATTCATCCTAAAGGGATGGATAAAGCATTTAGTTACAAATTTACAAAAGAAAATGTTCTAAGAAAAATAAGTGGGGATATCTCTTCTATCATTAATCCTCTTTTCATTTCTATTTGCTCTTACTCTTACCACTTCTAGGTAATATTGTACTGCAGGTCTTAGGGCAACTAAGAAAGAAAATGGGGTAAGTGGCATAAGATGGGAAATAAAGAGGTGATGCTATTGCTATATGCAGATGGCTTGACCTTGTATGTAGAAAATGCTCAGGGACTCACTGAAAAATATTAGAACCAATAAATGAGCTAAGTAAAGTTAAGGATAAAGGATCAATAATATAAATATCAGTGGAACTTGTATACATTAGCAATGAGCAATCCAAATACAAAGTTAAGACAACAGACTCATTTGCAATAGCATCAAAAGAAAAATTCTTGAGTGAATAAAACAAAAGAAGTGTAATACTTCTACAATGAAAAGTGAAAGAGATGTACACGACTTGCCAATGAAAATGTCACTGAAAGATTTTTGAAGATCTAGATAAATGGAAAGTTAGCAAGATAGCAAAAATAAAATTCCAGCCACCTCTCCCTACAGAAACACCAATTTTAACAACAATCCATGGATGAAAAACCAATATGTGCTTTGCATTATGGAAGTCACTGGACAAGAGAAAGAGAAAAGGGCAGAAATGTATTTGCATGTCAAACGGTGGAAAATAAATCTGAAAAAATTCAGGGGAATTTTACCTTAGTGAAGTTCTAGGCATTCAGTGGTGTGGAGCATGCCAAGACAGCCCCCTTCTATATGCTTGAAATGACAGTGACAGATACAGATGCTGTCGCAAAGAGCTGGACACAACAGAGTGACTAACACTTTCACTTCTCACTTGGAGCCTCTGGCAGTCTTCTTGTGAGCCACTTTCTGAAAAATCAGTCACTTGATCTCTGGAGTGTATGCATGTTTTAAATCGGATGGGGTGACAATTTTCTAATTTACAGGCAATTATACCTCTATCATTTATTAAGTTAACATCAAAACTTTTAGTAACGTAACACCTCATTTACCACTGAACAATATTCCATTGTGTAGATGTGCCACATTTTGCTTATCCATTTACCTACTGAAAGGTATCTTGGTTGATTCTAATTTTGGAAATATTAAACCTGCTATATTTTTATGCCTGCTTTTGTGTTAATGTAAGCTTTAGAATAAGTTGAGTAATCACCTAGGACAGCAATGGCTAGATTGTATAAGACTATGTTTCTTTGTAAGACATTGCCAAAGCTTGCAAGTATCTTCAACTTTAATTTACTTAAACTCATGATCCAATACATTCATTCATTCAACACTCATTGAGTTGAAAAACAACATGCCAGTTTTAGGCACTGGATTCATAGTAGTGCGTAAAGTAGATAAAATTCCAAGCTCTGAATGTAGTTTATATTCTATTGAGGAATACAGAATAATGAGACCATATTAAAATACTTTGTATGCTAAATGACACCTTGAGAAAAAAAATTGAAACATCAAAGTGGGATAAAGTTAACACAAAAGGAAAAACTATGGAGACAATAAAAAGATCAGGGGTTGGGGTGGAGATGGAAGGATGAAAAGACAGCACAGAGGACTTTTACAGCAATGAAAATACTCACTATGGTACCATAATGATGGATAAATGTCATCAACACATGTCTAAACCCATATGATACACAATACCAAGAGTGACATGTAATGTAACTGATAGACTTTTATGATGTGTCAATGTAGGTTCATCAATTGTAACATATATGCCCCTCTGCTGGGGGATGCTGATAACGGGAGGGTGTATGTGTGTGAGGGGGAGGAAATGGGAAATCCCTGCACTTTCCCCTCAATTTTGCTATGAATCTAAAACTTCTCTAAAAAAATTATCTTAATTTCTTTTTTAAAAGCTGCCAGAAGACTGATTCGATCTTTAGTACACATGTGTACTAGTCTGCCAAGGCTGCTGCCTTAGTCCACTGCGGCTGCTATAACAAACTACTAACAGGCTGGATAGCTTATAAGCAACGGAACTTTATTTTGCACAATTCTGGAGGTTGGGAAGTCCAAGGCCAATGCAGGAGCATGGCTGCATTCTGGTGAGAACAGTCTTCCTGGTTAACAGACGGCACCTTCTCATTGTGTTCTATGTGCTGGAAAGGCTGGGGAGCTCTGTGAGGCCCCATTCATGAGCATTCCACTCTCCAGACATAATCACCTCTCAACGACCCCACCTTCTAACACCATCACACTGAAGATGACGCCAACATATGAATTTAGGGGTGGGAGGAGGGGACACAAACATTCAGCTGTCAAAACAAAGTACCACCACAGATGAGGTGACTTAATGCAACTTTATTTGACTCAGTTTTGGAAACTGGAAGTCCAAGGTCAAGGTGTTCGTAGGTTTGTTTTCCCAAGGCCTCTCTCCTTGGCTTGCAGATGGCTGCCTTCTGTGTTCTTGCATGCCCTTTTATTTATGCATGCTTGTCTCTGGTGTCTCTTTCTCTTATAAGAATACCAGTCATGTTGGATTAGGGCCCACCCTTATGACCTCATTTCACTTTACCACTTTAAAGGCCCTATCTCCGAAACAGTCACATTGGGATAGATTTGGGGGGAAAACAATTCAGTCCATGATAATATACAACTGATTATAAGTATTTTTCACAAAATACTATTTACCAGTATCTCTAATGAATTCTGACATTATGTTTTATTTCATTTCTTTAAAAATATTAGCTCTGATTCACTGAACTGATTTCCCAGTTCCTTTATAGGCCAAGGTGGTTGCTTAGTAACGTGTTACCTAGACTAGGCTCAACTACATTTCTGAGTTCCCTTTTCTGTATGTTTCCCATTAGGGTGGGCCATAAAAGATATTCTTGTGCAAGACTTGGAGGGTGTAAGTGATGTAATAGCCATTTTGTATCTTCGTAACATGTTGCTGCTGATCTACTGACCACCTCAGTGGCATGAGACACCACTAGAACTATGACCGTTCCATATAGGTCCTATGGCATCTCTGATGCTCACACCAGATACGTGCGATCTCCTCACTAATTGAGGGACCCAGCTTCTGAAGGACTCCATACCAAAGCCAGAGGCAATAAGAACTGTCTCCAGGTTTAGCCCCTCCTTGTCGGCACTACTCATGGTTGTGAGTTCTCATTTGTTTTTGCTCTCCTTCATGTCACATCCATCTCCTTTCCCTTATTGTCTGCCCTGAGCACTTTAGTCAGATGTCTTCATCAGGCATGGAGACAACCTCATAGACACCGCTTAACCAGTTCCCACAGTTGTAGAAAGACAAAGCCCTGTAATAAATCCCTTTAGACATACATTCCTCTTATGGTTCTATGTCTCTAATTAAATCCTCCTGAATCACAAATGTGTACCAAATTGGGTGTTGCTTCACCAGGGTTCAATTCCTGGGTTGGGAAGATCCCCTGGAAAAGGAAATGGCAACCCACTCCAGTATTCTTGCCTGGAGAATCTCATGGACAGAGGAGCCTGGTAGGCTACAGTCCATGGGGTTGCAAGAGTCGGACATGACTTAGTGACTAAACCACCACCAATCTGATTAGAGTCAGATTTAAAACCATTAAAGATCCTGTTTCAGTTGTAAAGAGGCACTCATGGTCCATGATGTGCAGTGGCAATACAGTTACTCAAATGATTATCTCTAAGTATCTATTATCATGTGCGTTTAGAAAGCAAATTGTTGGGAATGCAAGAGTTTCTCTCATAGGTATTTTAGTGAACAAAAGGAGCATGAAACTGGTTGTTTATTCTGAATGTGTTGGACAATGTTGGAAAACAACATGAGAAGCTCGGGAATTTAAATTTCCAGCTCAAGATCCACAAACAGACCCTAAAGCTTCAATGATAATTCTGAAAGCACCTCATCCCCTAAAGCTGCAGGGCTGAGATTTATGAAAAGAAATCCAGTGACAAATCTGTTGGGTGGCTTAATTACTATGTACATTGAATTTCCAACTTTATATGGTCTCATTAAAATCAAAATTAGGGCACTGATTAGTAAAGAATCCTGAAAACTTGGATGGGGAAATAACAGAATTCAGTGGAGCTGAATCTTCAATACCTATAAATACTTTCAATATATCTATCAGGCAACCCCTCACCCCCCTCAATCCACTGCTATGGCTTCATGAGGAATTTCCTATGACGAGCTGACCAGTGAAAGAAAAAAAACTCAGGCTTGGATCAGATCATTCTGCATAGTACGCAGCACCACAGCCCCACTCTGAGATGGTCTTGAAAGTCGGTAGTGAAATCACCTGATTTATTTTGCCTGGAAGGAGGAATGGCTGAAGTTGAGTTAACACTTATTTATGCACAGTGCCTAATGGTTTGGCTAAATGATCAAGGACTAAGGAGGGGTACATTGGAAAACCTGCAAAAGGGAGTTCAGGGGAAGAGGTGCACATCTAGACCTTTCCAGATGAGGAGAGTGAAGGTCTTTGTGTACCATGTGAACGCTCACCAAAGGGTGACCTCATCAGAGGACTGAAACATTAAGTGAAGGACACATTCTGTGATGCCAATCTCCTATCAGTCAGGTCCATCACCCAGCCACTTGTCATTGCCAAATGCGCTCATGAACACAGTGGCTGCAGCAGCAGTGAAGGAAATTATGCATGTGCTCAGCAAAGTGGACCTTCACTCAGTAAGACCAATCTGGCTAACGTCACTGTTAAGAGATTAATCTGCCAACAGCAGAGACCAACAATTAATTTGGCACCGTTCCCTGGATGGATCAGTTTAGCCATGTTACAGGTTGATTGCATTAGACCATTCTCATCACAAAATGAACAGTATTTTGTACCTACCATCAAAGATATTTACCCTGCACATGCATTTGCCTTCCCTGCCTGCAATGTATCTGTCAAAACCAACACCAACAGATTTACAGAATGTCTCATCCACCAGCATGATATTCCTTGTACTCTTGGACTCCAGGAGAGACAAGAGGCTGCTAAAGTCTCCACAGTGAGAGTGTCTTTGAGGGCACTAATGGGAGTGCCTATTGATTTCAATTCAGATCGATTCTTAAGCCTGTTTGTGGAGGAGGCCCTATACAAGTTGGGCATTTGAAAGTAACACCATCAGTGAAATTAAAAACTTTAAGTGGGGGATATGTTGCCTGCAGAGCCCAAAAAGGACTAAAAGATGTATTTATATTAACATTGTGAGTATTAAGAACAGAAAATGAAAAGCAGTCTGTAGCTGCTTCTTGACAGCATCAGGGATGAAACAGCCCTTGTTTTACAAGTGATTTTCAGGAACTCAACTAATGGGCAGATCTCTGTGTGGTGAAATAACTTATGCTTTTTTGGTGAGTATTTATATGCTCTCAATGAATCTGTGAGATGAATTTCCTCAGAGGAGGATATCATCAATGTCATGTCATACCTGTGCTCCTGGAGGAAACTGGATGCAGTTAAGACATTGCCTGCAAAGACTGCGCAATGGTAGAGTTGTTCAGGTATCCCATGGGTAGCCTGGTAAAGGTACCTTGCGTCCCTTGGAGGTGAAGGTAAACTGTGGCTGAAAGGGTGTTAAAAAGAGCACTGAACGGAATGTATTAGCCAAGCTGGAATCACAAAATATTTACTACTTGCTATTTGAATGGAAACAGTAATTTCAGTAACATTGGGTACTAGGTTCTTAGCAGATAGGCCATAGCATTAAGGTTTTAATAACCCACTGTGAAGCACCATCATTACTTCCAGGCTAAGAACAAGCTATACTGGATCCTTAAACAGAGAAATAGTGGCAATGATCACTTGTTCTCTAGGTAGGTATTTACAATGGTTTCAATTGAGGTATATGGTACACTAGGGTCTCCTTTTGTCAATCCAATCTGTAAGTGCCAAAAATTTAATTTTATTATTCTTTGGATCAGAGCATCCATGCTTTCTAGGGGATTATGCTAAAATTAAGTCAGTGTGTGTTATGACCATGCGAAACTTAAGACAATAGTTCTGTTGGTTAAGACGAAACATCCTATTTGTTCCTAAATGACTCAGTCTCCCTGGGTTGCTATAATAAAATACAATGGACCAGGTGGCTTATAAACAACAAAAATTTATTTCTCACAGTTCAAGAGGCTGGGAAGTCCAAGAGCATGGCACCAGAAGATTCCCTGTTTGGTGAGGACTGCTTCCTGTTCACAGAAGGCTGTCTTTTCCTAAGTCCCCATACGGCAGAAGAAGCAAGGAAATTTTCTGGAGTCTCTATTTTAAGAGCACTAACCCCAATCACAAGGGCTCTGTTCTCCTAACTGAATCACTCCCCAAAGCCCCGCCACCAAATACCATCATAGGGATATACACATTCAGTATAGCACTGTATTTTATATTTGATAACACCTCTAAGATTTTAGGGGGTAACATGATTAAGGGGGTACCCAGGTATAAGTATAACTTGAGCCCTGTATTAAGGCTATGAAAATTTACCAATGGTACACTTCAGTATTAAAGTTAATATTAAAGTTAATTTGGAAGGTACAAAAGCCAGTCACAGCACCCTTTTATCTTTTGTTGTACAAATGATTTTAGTATATTCTGGATTTATAATTGAGTCAAAGTGTGGATATAATTTATATAATATTGTACAGAAACTACATCTCAATTTCAAAAACAAACTATGGAACTATATTTCAGTTATTTTGTTGTTTACTCTCCTTGTATCTAAGTCTCTGCCTCCCTCCCTTCATTCTTTCGTTCCATTTATTTCCTCTCTGTGGTTACTTGCTACACTTCAGGAGGGTTCTCTTTACTCTCATCAAATTTATAAATTTCTTTCTTCAGGAAAGGGTTAGGGGCCTGCTCCATGGCAATGGTTGCTTCACATGGTGCAAGGATCCCAGGCCTAAGCTGCATCTGAATTAACCTCTGTGCTGCACCTCAGGATAGGAGTTTTGCACTCTAACCATGAGCACAGAACCTTTTAAACAGGTGGTGCAGCAAAAGCATGCTGGGCCCATAACCCAGAGAGGTTGGCTGACTTAGCATCCTCTGTCTGCTATGGCTGTCTTTTTTTTTGCCATGCAGGTTTCTTTCTCTCTTATTTCTCTCATACAAATTTCCTCAGTTATTCTGGACTTCTAGCCATGTACATCACCCGTGATGTGGACATTCTGGGTAGTTACAAGGGAAAGTACCACAGTCCAGCAGCCAGCCTCACAGGTAGCTCAGACACCACCTGCCAAACAGACTGAACCCCATGGCAAGTCACCCTGGGGGCACAGCCAATGAATAATTCTCTTAGGGACAAGAGCCTCTTGGAGTGGGAAGAGATAGCAACATCCAGAAAAGAACACAGAGCAGAGCAGGCCAAAGTGCAAGCCTACCAGCAGTTGGTGGTTCCATCCCAAGCAGCCTCTGCCACACCACAGAACCTGTTAGACAAGAGCGATTAGCTAAGTGACCAGGTGACCTATCTTAGACGGACAATCCTGCTCACGCCCAGCTGTACTAACTGCCTCCTTGTCACTCTGCTGGTGGCAGGATTCATGCCCTGGGGTAATGCAGCAGCGGAACATGTGACACCTTAAACTGGACAGATGAGCTCTACATAAGCTTACTGGTTATGTCTATTCATAGGCCAGGCGAGAGGACACCACACACCAACCAGGGTCACACAGGTTACCATGCTTGGGAACAAAGGGAAAACCAGGGGTTGTGGGAGATGGCTCTGTAGTATGCAGAGGGTGCAGTGAAGTTTCTGTGAGAAGATGGGAATGGTTTTTCAGAATAATTTTGTGGGCTGGTAGGGAAGTGAAACTTGCCACTGAGGGAAAACCAAGAACTGGTTCCCCAGATAAGGAAGGAGGCCTGTCTGACTACAGTGACCTGGGGGAGGAGAATAGGGAGGGAAATCTGCAGTTAGGCCATCAGAAATCTTAGTTTCAGATGTGAAGAGACTCTATTACACTGGGCCTTAATTTCAAGCCACAGTTGCTATAATTTAAAGTATTCTGAAGACTATAAAAACAACCCAAATGTTCATTAGTGATTATTATAGCTGCAGGGCAGAAACATGTTCAGTGCAGAAATAAGATGCTGTAATGAGAGGTAAGTAATTTAAGGTAATTTCAAAAGAAGATAATAAGGCTTAGAAAAGCAGAAAGCTGTAATCGAAAATATGCCTTAGTGGTTGACAATATATGATTTCTAAGAATGCATTCCCTACCCTACTCCACCCCCACCATGGAAAAACTGGTACTGGATCATGGGAGTTTCAAATTCTGTAAATATATAAGAGAGTAATATGTAGCAGGGTTGTTTATTTAATACACTCCATTTTTTTGAGCAGTTTCAGGGTTACAGAAAAAATTAGCAGAAAGCAGAGTTCCTATATACCCCTTTACCTCTACCTCCCTCCACACTTTTCCCTTATTAATACCGTGCATTAGTGTGGTACATTTTTTATAACTGATGAACCAATACTGATACATTTTTACAACTAAAGTCCATGGTTTACATTAGGGTTGACCCATTGTATTTTACACTTTGTAGGTATGTTTTACACTTTGTAGGTTTTGACAAATGAATGACATGTATCCACCATTATAGTATCCTATAGGATGGTTTCACTGTTCTAAAAATTGTCTGTAATCCACCTATTCATCGCTCTGACCCTCACCCTGACCACCTGGAAACCACTGATTTTTTTAGTGTCTCCACAGTTTTGCCTTTATCAGAATGCATTACAGTTGGAATTATACAGCATAAAACCTTTTCAGATTGACTTGTCTCGTTTAGCCATATGCATCTAAGGTTCTGTATCTCTGTTACTTGATAGCTCATTTCTTTTTATCACCTGCCTAAGCATCATATTCGGTAACCTTTCTGTAACTGCTTTCTAGTGTCAGGAGATTTTTTTTGTTGCTGATTCTCTGGAATTTTCTACATAGATAATCATGTTATCTGTGAACATCAATAGTTTTACCTCTTCCTTCCAAATCTGTGTACCTTTTATTTCCCTTACCTATCTTGCTGCATTAGCTAGGACTTCCTGAAGGTTGCTGAAAAGGTATGGTTACAGGGGACCTCCTTGCCTTGCTCTTTATCTTACTGGAAAAGCATCTAGTTTCTCACCATTAAGTATGATGTTAGCTGTAGGATTTTTATAAAAATTTTTATAAAAAGTTGAGGGAACTTGGTAAAAAGTTTCTGTATTCCTCACTTACTGGGTTTTTTATTTATCATGAATGGATGTTAAGATTTTTTGAAAAGTTTTTCTGCATCTACTGATATGATCATATAATATTTCTTCTTTAGCCTGTTGATATGATGGGTTATATTAATTATTAAATGTTGGATACCTGGATAAATCCCACTTGTTCATATCATGTAGTTCTTTTTATACACTGTTGGATTCAATTTGCAAGCATATTGTTGAGGATTTCTGTATCTATTCATGAGATCCTGGTCTGTACCTTGGCTTTCTTCTAATGTCTTTCCCTGGCTTTACAACTAGGGTAATGCTGGCCTCAAAAAATAAGTAAAAGCTCTCTTTTACATTACGTAAGATACTGTAGAGAAGTGATACTATTTCTCCCTTAATTTGGTAGAATTCATCAGTAAAATCATCTGGGCCTAATACTTTCTGCTTTGGAAGATTAAAAATTGATTCAATTTCTTGAGACATATGCCTATTTAGATTTACCCTTCTGTGAGTTTTGGCAGATTGTTTCTTTCAAGGAATTGGCCCATTTCATTTAGGTTATCAAATCTGTGGGTATAGAGTTGTCCATAACATTCCTTTATACCCTTTTGATGCTGAGGGGATCAGTACTTATGGCTCGCTTTCATTCCTGATGTTAGCAATTTGTATCTTCTCTTTCTCTAGCTAACCTGACTCGAGATTTATCAATTTTATTGACCTGCTCTAAGAACCAGCTTTTGGTTTTATTGATTTTTCTCTACTGGTTTCCTGTTTTCAATTACTCTGATATCTGCCTAAGTTCTCATTATTCTTTTGTTTTTTTATAACTTGGACTTAATTTGCTCTCCTTTACTAGTTTCCCACAATGGAAGCTTAGACTCTGTGTATAATCTAAGATCACTAGATCGTGTAGTCTTAGGTTGTTAGCCTAACGTAATTGTTTACCTAATCTGGTCATGTAATTTAGTATATCGCCTCTACCCTACCAATAGGAGCACTGCTCTAGTTCCGTTCTGGTCAGGCTCCAGCCTCAGTCCTCCTCCCACAGAATCGACAGTCGTAAGGGCCCAGATCTCAGGGCACATCAGACCCTTGAGTTTACAGTCTAATTTATAGCCCTGAGTGTCTAGTCTGAGGCTTCCTTCCTGAACCCTGTCTTGGAAAGCAGTTGCTTACCCAGGGTCTGGATAAATTTAGGCTGAAGGCTAGAGTATTTACATATGTCTACTCAAGGCACATCATGGTCTGCAATGAGCTATGGGTGAAAGAGAAGGGGCAATGGGACTAGGGCCTAGATATTCCCATGCAGAAGATACATTTTATTGAACATTTAGTTATTTTGATTTATAAGTTTTAAAAGGTTAGACATGAGCTTCGTGGGCTTCCTTTTAAACTGTTGCTCCAGGCCTTATATTCAAGGGGAGATGTGCCTAATGTTGTAACAACTGCTAAACTAGGAGCATCTATTTTCTATTCCCAATTATGTTAAGTTCCATTTTGTTAAGAAACATATAGTTTATGTAATGTACATACCTAAGTCCTGTGAACTTAAGGGATGCTTCACTGGTGTTTAATGCTTCTGCCCTAATTATTCAATTTATCTCTGCTTTTAAAAACATTCATATTTAAATCGTTGCCAGGATTAGGGTAGCACAAAGGCTATGGTTATTATTAATAATTAATAATATTTATTAACTTCCTGTGGTGAAATCCTGATTCCTTTGTAATCTTCATGTAATACAGACTCCAGATTCCTTTTTGATTTTACAACCTGTGTTGAAGCTTACTCAAATATATAAACCACAAAATTTCATAGAAATGCACAGACAAACACAAAGATCACATGTAAACACTAGTGAAATCTGAATAAAGTCTGTATCTGACTTAGTAGTAGGGTACCATCCTGTTATGGCTATAAATACGTTACAGTTATATAACACTGTTATTAGAGTATGTTATAGTTATGTAACTATTATTAGAAGAAGCTTTGTAAAGGGCACATCAGAATTCTATGCACTACTACTACTGCAACTTCTTTTGAACCTATTTTACTATTCTTTTTAGTTTTTAAAGGTTTACATTGCACAATATGCATTATAAATTACAATCTGCTGTTTCGTACCAAAGCACAAATTCTAGCTTTTGATGTTACATTACCTCTAAAGAAAATCTGCAATCCGTAAGTCTCAAATGGACAGATTCCTCCCCTATATAAATTCTGACATAACCTAGTTATTTTTGTTAGAACTTTCACAAAATCAAAATCTGTGAGGTTTAATGCCAGTACGTGACATTCAGTGGAATATTATCTGTTAACAAATTGCCCTATACTTGCTGCAGTCTAGAAATTGGTCCTATGTTATTACTTTGGAGTAAAATAAGGCCAGTTGTGTGGATGAAGGTTACTAAACATTCAGAATGTCAACAGAGCTTTCTTCACAGTGTGAATTCTCTGAAATGGAGTAGGTGCTGAATTGTGGCTCAACATTTCTAACATTCACTTCAATCATAAGGTTTTTCTCCTATATGCATTCGCTGATGTACAATAAGGTTTGACTTCTGAGAAAAGGTTTTCCGACATGTGTTACATTCATAGGGCTTCTCCCCTGTGTGTGATCTCTGATGTTTAGCGAGGTCTGATTTACGGTAAAAAATTTTCCCACATTCATTACATTGACAAGACTTCTCTCCTGTGTGAGCCCTGTGATGTACTGTGAGTGATGATTTGTGACTGAAGGATTTCCCACATTCATTACATTCATAGGGCTTTTCTCCTGTGTGCTTCCTCTGATGCAGAGTAAGTCCTGACTTCACACAAAAAGATTTTCCACATTCGTTACATTTATAGGGCTTTTCTTCTATATGTGTTCTCTGATGTACAATTAGAGCTGACTTATGGCAGAAAGCCTTTCCACACTCACTGCATTCATAGGGTTTCTCCCCTATGTGAATTCTCTGGTGCTGAGTGAGCTGTGACTTCTGGCAGAAGGTTTTCCCACATTCGTTGCACTCATAGGGCTTCTCCCCTGTATGTGTTCTATTATGTTTAGTTAGGTATGATTTATTATAGAAGATTTTTCCACATTCATGACATTCATAGGGTTTCTCCCCTGTATGGATTCTATAGTGTTGAGATAGGGTTGACTTATGGCTGAAAAATTTTCCACACTCAGGGCATGCAAAGGGTTTCTCCCCTGTGTGAGTTCTCTGATGTACTGTGAGGTCAGACTTCAAGCAGAAGGTTTTCCCACATTCGTAACATTCATAAGGTTTCAAACCTGTATGAATTATCTGATGTCTGGTGAGTACTGACTTGTGGTAGAAAGTTTTCCCACATGCATTACATTCATAGGGTTTATCTCCTATGTGAGTTCTCTGATGTTGTGTAAGATGTGACTTCTGACAGAAAGACTTCCCACACTCAGGACATTCAAAGGGTTTCTCACCTGTATGAGTTCTCTGATGTACTGTAAGGTGTGAATTCATACAGAAAGATTTTCCACATTCATAACATTCATAGGGTTTTAGTCCTGTGTGTGTTCTCTGATGTTTAGTGAGGTCTGACTTCTGATAAAAAGTTTTCCCACATGCATTACACTGATAGGGTTTCTCCCCCGTATGTGTTCTCTGGTGTAATGTGAGGGCTGACTTGTGGCTGAAGGCTTTCCCACATTCACTGCATTCATACGGTTTCTCCCGTGTGTGTGACCTCTGATGTTTAGTGAGGTTTGATTTCTCCCAGAAAGTTTTTCCACACTCATTACACTGAAAGTGTTTCTCTCCTGTGTGAATCCTTTGATGTCGAGTAAGGTGTGACTTCTCCCAAAAAGCTTTCCCACATTCATTACATTCAAAGTGCTTCTCTCCTTTATGAGTTTTCTGAAGCTGTGAGAGGTAGAACTTCCTCCTGAAATTATTCCCACTTTCACCATATTCACAGTGTTTCAAATGTGCCTCATGATGTTTTAAAAGGGAGGACTTCACACATAAGGATTTCCCACAATCACCAAATTCATAGTGATTTTCCTTTGAGGGAGTTATCTGATGGAACAAGAAGGATGAGCTATCACAGAATCTTCTCCCATATTCATCATATGCACAGTCATTCTCTTCATTGATCTCTGTCTTGTATGTATTGAATACCACCTTTTCATTGAAGGTTTCTTGATGTATGTTATATGCAAAATTTTGCTCTAAAGTTTGAATCTTCTCAAGCTGAACAGAATCCTCATTATGACTGACAATTTTTCCACTTTTAAAAAATTCATTTTTTTCTCTAGTATGACTTTTCTCATGTTTAATATTGAGTAGCAATTTTCCACAGGCATTAAATTCATTGGTCTTTTTTCCTAAAGAGCTTTTTTTATCAATAACCAATTCTGAAATACAGTTGAAGCTCATTCCACATGAGCCACAATGACAGAGTATTTTTCTGTGAGGAAAAGAATTTGTGTCCAACTCAAGTGACTTTCCTAGTACATTACCTTGTTCTTTAGTCAGACTTTTGTTATTGATCAATACAACTTTCCATATGTGTTTAGGCTGGTTTTCTTGGTTCCTTTCTTTCATGCGATCAGTTTTGCAGATTTCTAGAAACAAGAAAAATTTATCTCACCATATGAAAATTAACACATTTCTTATGGAATGAGACCTACCTACAAATGCCCTACATTGATGGTAGCTGAAAAAGGAAGAGCAAACTGTTCTTAGAAAACATACATTTGGTTTCAAGACATTTCTCAGACATATCTGAGGAATAAGAGCAAATCTTTAAATCCGAATCTCTCCATGAATTCTCCATAAAACTTACGGATCAATATAAGGAGAGCAAATACAATAACCAACAACACATTACTTGGGCTTAACTACAGAATACCACTAACTTCAAATCATCATTAAGTAAGTAAATAAATATTCAAATACAAAACAAACTGAGACAGAGTTTCAGTTTTCATAGGTATGCAGAAAGTCAGCTGAGGACTGACTCTTTGCATATCACATATTACCATGTGTTATAAATACACGTAAAAGACGAGACAGAGAACTTAAGAGGTGATTAAACACAAATATCACATTAATCCAAGTCTATGCTCTAATCAGTAATGCTGAAAAAGCTGATGTTGAACAGTTCTATGAAGACCTACAAGACATTCTAGAACTAACACCCAAAAAAGATGTCCTGTTCATTACAGGGGACTGGAATGCAAAAGTAGGAAATCAAGAGATTCCTGGAATAACAGGCAAATTTGGCCTTGGAGTACAAAATGAAGCAGGGCAAAGGATAACAGAATTTTGCCAAGGGAATGCACGGGTAACAGCAAACACCCTCTTCCAACAACACAAGAGAAGACTACACATGGACATCACCAGATGGTCAATACCAAAATCAGACTGACTATATTCTTTGCAGCCAAAGATGGAGAAGCTCTATACAGTCAGCAAAAGCAAGACTGGAAGGTGTCTGTGGATCAGATCATGAATTCACTATTGCCAAATTCAGACTTAAACTGAAAAAAGTAGGGAAAACCACTAGGCCATTCAGGTATGACCTAAATAAAATCCCTATGACTATACAGCAGAAGTGACAAATATATTAAAAGGATTAGATCTGACAGACAGAGTGCCTGAAGAACTATGGACAGAGGTTCGTGACATTGTACAGGAGGCAGTGATCAAGACCATCCCAAAGAAAAAGAAATGCAAAAAGGCAAAATGGTTGTCTGAAGAGGCCTTACAAATAGCTGGTAAAAGAAGAGAAGTAAAAGGCAAAGGAGAAAAAGAAAGATATATGCATTTGAATACAGAGTTCCAAAGAATAGCATAGAGAGACAAGAAAGCCTTCCTCAGTGATCAATGCAAAGAAATAGAGGAAAACAATAGAATAGGAAAGACTAGAGATCTCTTCAAGAAAATCAGAGATACCAAGGAAACATTTCATGCAAAGATGAGCACAATAAAGGACAGAAATGGTATGGGCCTAAAAGAAGCAGAAGATATTAAGAAGTAGTAGCAAGAATACAAAGAACTATATATAAAAAAAGATAATGATGGTGTGATCACTCACCTAGAGCCTCATATCCTGGAGTGCAAAGTCAAGTGGGCCTTAGGAAGCATCACTATGAACAAAGATAGTGGAGGTGATGGAATTCCAGATGAGCTATTTCAAATCCTAAAACATGATGCTGTGAAAGTGCTGCACTCAACATGCCAGCAAATTTGGAAAACTCAGGAATGGCCACAAGACTGGAAAAGGTCAGTTTTTATTCCAATCCCAAAGAAAGGCAATGCCAAAGAAATGTTCAAACTACCGCACAATTGCACTCATCTCACACGCTAGCAAGGTAATGCTCCAAGTTCTCCAAGCCAGGCTTCAACAGTACATGAACCATGAACTTCCAGATGTTCAAGCTGGGTTTAGAAAAGGCAGAGGAGCCAGAGATCACATTGCCAACATCTGCTGGATCATCGAAAAAGCAAGAGAGTGTCAGAAAAACATCTACTTCTGCTTTATTGACTATGCCAAAGCATTTGACTCTGTGGATCACAACAAACTGTGGAAAATTCTTAAAAGAGAAGGGAATACCAGACCACCTTACCTGCCTCCTGAGAAATCTGTATGCAGGTCAAGAAGCAACAGTTAGAACTGGACATGGAACAACAGACTGGTTCCAAATTGGGAAAGGAGTACGTCAAGGCTGTATATTGTCACCCTGCTTATTTAACTTACATGCAGAATACATCATGCAAAATGCCAGTCTGGATGAAGCACAAGCTGGAATCAAAATTACTGGGAGAAATATCAATAATCTCAGATACGCAGATGTTACACCACACTTACGGCAGAAAGCAAAGAACTAAAGAACCTCTTGAGGAAAGTGAAGGGAGAGTGAAAAAGCTAGCTTAAAACTCAACATTCAGAAAACTAAGATCATGGCATCTGGTCCCATCACTTCATGGCAAATAGATGGGGAAACAATGGAAACAGTGACAGACTTTCTTTTCTTGGGCTCCAAAGTCACTGCAGATGGTGACTGCAGCCATGAAATTAAAAGACACTTGCTCTTTGGAAGAAAAGCTATGACAAACCTAGACAGCATATTAAAAAGCAGAGATATTACTCTACCAATAAAGGTCCGTCTAGTCAAAAGCTATGGTTTTTCCAGTAGTCATGTATGGATGCGAGAGTTGGATCATAAAGAAACCTGAGTGCCAAAGAATTGATGATTTTGAATTGTGATGTTGGAGAAGACTCTTGAGAGTCCCTTGGACTGCAAGGATATCAAACCAGTTAGTCCTAAAGGAAATAAGTCCTGAATATTCATTGGAAGGACTGATGCTGAAGCTGAAACTCCAATGCTTTGGCCACCTGATGTGAAGAACTGACTCACTGGAAAAGACCCTGATGCTGGGAAAGATTGAAGGCAGGAGGAGAAGAGGACAACAGAGGATGAGATGGTTGGATGGCATCACTGACTCAATCACATGAGTTGGAGCAAGCTCCGGGAGTTGGTGATGGACAGGGAAGCCTGGCGTTTTGCAGTCCATGGGGTTGCAAAGAGTCGGACAAAGCTTAGTGACTGAACTGAACCACAATTAAAATTACTCCCAGAAAGAAAAAGTTCCATTGTAAGTGGGAAAATACTGAATGATATCTCAGTTTTGATAAAGGTCAGACTACTAGGAAACCCATATGAACGGGCCTGGAGTAATGGGCAACTAAGGAGGCAAGAGCTAGTCAAAACTGTGAAAAAGACCAAGTGACTTCAGGAGTTAAATTGCAAAGAATCTGATAAAAGACCGAATTACTTCCCCCCTCCCAAATTCAAAGGTTGAAGTCTTAATCCCCGATGTGGCTGTACTTGGAGACAAAACTTTTTAGAACTGGTTAAGGTTAAATGAGTTCATAAGGGTACAGCACGAATCCAGTGGAAATGGTATCCTTATTAGAAGAGGAAAGGACACCAGAGCTCACTTGCTCTTCATGTGCTGCAGAGAAAAGGCCATCTGAGGACAGTGAAAAGGTAATGTCTGCAAGCTGAGGGAAGAGACCTCATCAGAAACGAATGCTGCTGGTACTTTCATTTTGAACAACTAGCCTCCAGTACTGTGAGAAAATGAATTTCTGCTCATAAGCCACCCAGTCTATGGTGTTCTGTTAGAGCAGCCCAAGCATACTAATAGCCCAAAGAGAAAACAGATTTGACTGAAAATTTAATAAATGGCAACAAGAAAGGCATAACAGCACCAAAAATAATAACCAAAGACTGAGGACAAAAAAGAAGAAGAAAACAGAATGAGTTAAACTCTGGATTTAAAAAGGTAGTCTGACTGCTGGTGGGAACATAAGCTGGTACAGACACTACAGAAAACAGTTAAGCAGGTTTCTCAAAAAGCTAAAAATAGAGTTGCCATATGATTCAGCAATCCCACTGCTGGGCATATACCCAGACAAAACTGTAATTCAAAAAGATACATGCACTGCTATGCTCACAGCAGTGCTAAGACATGGAAACAACCTAATGTTCATCAACTGATGAATGGATAGAGAAGATGTGGTACATATATATGATGGAATACTACTCAACCATAAAAAAGAATGAAATAGTGCCATTTGCAGCAACATGGATGGACCTAGAGATTATCACACTAAGTGAAGTAAGTCAGACACAGAAAGACAAATACCGTGTAATATCACCTATATGTGGAATCTAATATATAACACAAATGAACGTAACTACAAAACAGAAATGGACTCACAACATAGAGAACAGACTTGTGGTTGCCAAGGGTGAGGGAGAGTGGGCAGGGATGAAGTGGGAGTTTGTGTTTAGCAGGTGCAAACTATCATATACAGAATGGGTAACAATAAGGTCCTACTGTACAGCACAGGGAACTATATTCAATATTCTGTGATAAACCATAATGGAAAAGATGTTTCCATAAATAAATATGTTTATTTATAAATATAAATTTTAAAAAGTTAAAAAAATAAATAAAAAATGTTTATATACATATAACTGAATCACTTTGCTGGATAGTAGCAATTAATACAGCACTGTAAATCAACTATACTTAATACAAAAATAAATTAAAAAATACAGAAAAGTAAATGGAAAAAATAAACTTGTAATTTCATCACCCAGAAAAGAAGTAGGAGCAAAAAATACAATAAATATAATTAAAACAAAATTGTACGTATGATTATAGTCTTTAAAGAGAAAGAACAGAAGATAATGGGATGAATCTAAATTTAAAAAACATCATCTAAGAAAAGGCTTCCCTAGTGGCTCAGTTAGTAAAGAATCTGCCTGCAATGTGGGAGGACCTGGGTTCAAACCTTGGGTTGGGAAGATAACCCAGAGGAAGGCATGGCAACCCATGCCAGTACTCTTGCCTGGAGAATCCCCATGGACAGAGGAGCCTAGCAACTGCAGTCCGTGGGGTCGCAAAGAGCTGGACACAACTGAGTGCCTAAGCATACACAGAGCACAGCCTAAGAAAACCATCCAAAGATAAAAGACTTAATCCACATATTCAAAAGGACCACCATGAACTTGCAAAGACTGAGCTGGAAGAGTCCTCTCTAAGACATATATTAATAAAACTTCTAAAAGGAAGAAAAATTCTCTGGACAAAAAGCCTTATGTCTCAACAAAAACTATCATGTAGGTTTGGCCACAGACTTCGTCACCAATAAACAAAGCAAAGCTCAGTGGAGCATCATATTTTAGAAAAGAAAGTGGGAGTCAATGGGTTTTATCATTTATTTATACTCCCTTAAGCAGCAAGGCTATGTAAAAAGGTTTAGATATTCACAAAGGTAGGTAATACTGTAATCGCAAAACCTTCTAGAAGAGCAGAAACTTAGAGCAACCAAGATCTGACAGGAAACACTGGAAGAAAAACAGAACAGTGAATACATGTAAGACCAAAATAAAGATGAAAACAAGAACAGAAGAATAATACATAAATGTTATATGTTCTAATGAAGCAGAAATAATGTAATTTAATAACTGCAGGAAACAGGAGAGAAAAAAGCAGGAAGTAAGAATAAACTCACAAACAGCCATCTAAATAATAAAGGATGTCACTAAAAGCTGAAAAATCAAATAAAAGGGTTAAGTAAGGAAATGGGCAACTAATGCATTGTATCAGTATAAAAGTGACTACTTAGAACAAAAATGTCGGAATTTCCTAATTGTCTTCCTCCAAAAAGAACAGAAAGAGAGCAAATAAAAAATTCAGTAAACGTGATACACTTATAAATGTAACAAGACAAAAATGAGACCAAATATATGAGTCATGTCAATAATTAAGAAGGAATTTAACTCACTAATTAAAATGATCTTTAAAATGAGTCACAAACAAAACCTAAAGCTATACTGTAGAGAGAAAACACACTTAGGGAAAATGATTTTTAAAAAAAGGCTAAAAACCAGGGAATGGACAGTATCATTCCAAACAAAGGAAGACAAGAGGGAGGCAGCGGTCCAATCTTGGTTACCAGGAGGGAAAGAGAAACACTTTACACTACTAAAATCTGTAAATTTGAGTGGACAATAACAGTTATGAGCATCTACAGAACAAATAACCTTCATGAAGCAGAACTCGGAGAAGCAAGGAGAAATAGAAAAACACTAATAAGAAAAGTATTTAAAGTCAGATTAAAACAAAAAGTTAAAGGTATAAAAGACAGAAATATAACACATTATTAATCCATATCTAAATTTATAATATCAAAGCTTTATGATACAAAATACACTTGCATCACAAGGGTACATGAAACAGTCACAAACACTGACATAGATAACACGCATAGATAATAATGCAGTAAAAACAGAAATTAATGGGGAAGAATGACCTTTCATTTGAACATGAAAAACAACTCTACGAAACTGTTCTTGCATGAGAAGAGAAACATAAACCAAAGATAAGAAAGGTCTAAAACAAAAAACTAATGCAAATATTACTGATGAGGATGTATGGAATACCCATATTAGTCAAAAAGAAATTTCTCAGCATTAGATATTTCTGTCAGTGAAAAGAGAAAGAATGAAAGCAAGTGAATTCTTGATTCTAAAAAATTAGAAAAAGACAATAATGGTGTAAAAGAAAGTAGAAAGCATGAAGGAAGAAATAAAGGTAAAAACAGATAAATAATAAAAATAAAAGTTTAAAAACTTCATTTTTAAGGTCTACTAGTTTTATTAACTCCTTATTGCAAAATTCAGACTTAAATTGAAGAAAATAGGGAAAACTACTAGGCCAATCAGGTATGACCTAAATCAAATCCCTTATGATTATACAGTGGAAGTGACAAATAAATTCAAGGGATTAGATCTGAGAGACAGAGTGCCTGAATAACTATGGACAGAGCTTTGTAACTGTCAGGGAGTGTTTGACGGGAGGATGCCTACGTGCTGTCTCTCATGAGTCCTTTGTCCCTCTTCAAGCGGAACAGTACGCTGCTCCCAGAGACTGAAGTCATTGTGTGAGGCAGGCTTGGGTCTCTTTTAGTAAACATTCTCTTTTTGACAAAATTGCTTAGTCTTGCTCCCCCTTCATGAGATATGGATTGTCTCCTGAACTTGTGACTAGGATTACCCCTTGTTCCCTTGGTAACGGTTACTGTATGTTTGGCTTTCTGATCTCTATCATTCCCGAAAGAAGTTTCTTGTATCACAGCCTATATATACTCATAGAAAAATCGTTAAAGCACCTTTGCTTCATCAGAGCTTAGGTCCCCGGGTCTTTTTTTTGTCTCTCTCTCTCTCTCTTTTTCTGGCTGACTCTCTGGAGCGTGGAGACCTGTCATGCTCACTTTCCTGCCCGGGCTTCTAAGACCCTCTCGAGAAGGCACTTTGTGCCTTCGCTCCCTCGAGAGGGCGCCTGGTGACTTCGTGAGTGATGCAAGTCCTGTGTCAAGGGCTTAACTGGTCCTCTGCGTAAACCAGGGGATATCAGCCTCTTTCTCTCTTTTAGTTTCTTATCGTCGACTCCATACCACCAGGTTCCAGTCCATTAAAGGACCCCAACAGTAACACTGTACAGGAGGCAGTGATCAAGACCATCCCCAAGAAAAAGAAGTACAAAAAGGAAAATTGGTTGTCTGAGGAGGCCTTACAAATAGCTGAGAAAAGAAGAGAAGTAAAAGGCAAAGGAGAAAAGGAAAGATATACCCATCTGCATGCAGAGTTCCAAAGAATAGCAAAGAGAGATAAGAAAACCTTCCTCAGTGATCAATGCAAAGAAACAGAGGTAAACAACAATAAAAGCAACAACATGGAAAAGACTAGAGATCTCTTCAAGAAAATTAGAGATACCAAGGGACCATTTCATGTAAAGATGGGTAGAATAAAGGACAGAAACAGTATGGACCTAACAGAAGTAGAAGATATTAAGAAGAGGTGGCAAGAATACAAAGAGCTATATATAAAAAAGATTACCATGATGGTGTGATCACTGACCTAGAGCCTGATATCCCAGAGTGCAACGTCAAGTGGGCCTTAGGAAGCATCACCATGAACAAAGATAGTGGATGTGATGGAAATCCAGATGAGCTATTTCAAATCCTAAAACATGATGCTGTGAAAGTGCTGCACTCAATATGCCAGCAAATTTGGAAAACTCAGGAATGGCCACAAGACTGGAAAAGGTCAGTTTCCATTCCAAACTCAAAGAAAGGCAGTGCCAAAGAATTTCCAAACTACTGCACAATTGTACTCATTTCACATGGAGCAAAGTAATGCTCAAAATTCTCCAAGCTAGGTTTCAACAGTACATGAACTGAGAACTTCCAGATATTGAAGCTGGATTTAGAAGAGACAGAGGAAGCAGAGAACAAATTGCCAATATCTGCTGGCTCACAGAGAAAGCAAGAGAATTCCAGAAAAACATCTCCTCCTGCTTCACTGACTATGCTAAAGCCTTCGACTGTGTGGATCACAACCAACTGTAAAAAGTTCTTAAGGAGATGGGAATACCAGACCATCTCACCTGCTTCTTGAGAAATCTGTATGCAGGTCTGGAAGCAACAGTTAGAAACAGACATGGAACAATGGACTGGTTCCAAATTGGGAAAGGAATACATCAAGACTGTATTTTGTCATCCTGCTTATTTAACTTATAGGCAGAGTACATCATGCAAACTGCCAGGTTGGATGAAGCACAAGCTGGAAACAAGACTGCTGGGAGAAGTATCAATAAGCTCAGATATGCTCAGATATACCACCCTAATGGCAGAAAGTGAACAAAACCTAAAGAGCTTCTTGATGAAGGTAAAAGAGGAGAGTGAAAAAGCTGGCTTAAAACTCAACATTCAGAAAACCAAGATCATAGCATTTGGTCCCATAACTTCAAGGCAAATAGATGGGGAAACAATGGAAACAGTGACAGACTTTCTTTTCTTGGGCTCCAAAATGACTGCAGATGGTGACTGCAGCCATGGAATTAAAAGATGCTTGATCCTTAGAAGAAAAGCTACTACAAACCTAGACAGTGTGTTAAAAAGCAGAGACATTACTTTGTCAGCAAAGGTCTATATAGTCAAAGCTCTGGTTTTTCCAGTAATCATGTACAGATGTGACAGTTGGGATCATAAAGAAGGCTGAACATCAAAGAATTGATGCTTCTGAACTGTGATTTTGGAGCAGACTCTTGAGAGTCCCTTAGACTGCAAGGAGATTAAACCTGTCAATTCTAAAGGAAATCAACTCTGAATATTCATTGGAAGGTCTGATGCTAAAGCTGAAGCTCCAATACTTTGACCACCTGATGTGAAGAGCCGACTCACTGGAAAAAACCGTGATGATGGAAAAGATGGAAGACAGGAGAAGGGAACAACAAAGGATGAGATGGTTAGACAGCATCACTGACTCAATGGACATGAGTCTGAGTAAGCTTCAGGAGAGGGTGAAGGACAAGGAAGCCTGGGGTGCTGCAGTCCATGGGGTTGTAAATTGTGGAACATGATTGAGCGACTGAACAACAACAAAATTTTATTAAGGTATGTCTTAGGACTATTCTAGGTACGTTTTCCCAGGTTTCTAGTGGTCTATTTGAATATGTGAAACAGGTCTTCTTTAATTTTTGCAGTTTTAAGATGATCAGAAGTTAAAAAAACAGAAAGACAAAAATTGAACAAATTAAGTCAAAAGGCTGGTTCTTTGAAAAAATTCACAAAAAAGGCAAATCACCGACTAATCTAATCAACAAACAAGTGGGAGAAATCACAACTACACAAAATATGAAATGATAAGGGAGAAGTAATCATTGAAACAAGGTGTATTATCTTAAAAGGCTATTTTTTGCACAACTTGCTACAAATACATTTGGAAGAGAAGAATAAATAATTTCTTGGGAAAATACAACTTATTAAAATATATCCTGGTAGAGACAGAAAATATAAACAGAAAAATTTCCACATAAGCAGCAAAAAATAGCAAGTTTGCCTAAGCAGTAGAATGAGCACCTCTAAAATTTTAATCTAGATTCACAGATGGTTGAAGTTTTGCAACCATGCTTTATTTTTCTCTGTATAAAGCCTTCTTAACCATTAACTATTCTAAATTCAAATATCATGACCCATTACTCCAAATATGTCAGCATTCTATCTTCGAAGAATAAAAATGTGGTCACACTCAAGGAAATTATACCTGATAATATATTATATGTTATACAGGCCATTCATGAAGAGCAGCATCTCTGAAAATATCACGTGCTTTCCACTTATATAAATCCCTTCCTTTAACTGTAAAATTCTCCAAAGGCAGAGTGTTTAATGAAACTGGTTTAATCAAAAATTTTTCTTTAAAAAATTTCCATACTTTCTGAAATTTATCCATATGTTTCTTTGACTTGTTTTCTCACTGTTTCCTAAATTCACCCACACTGTTGCACATAGACATATATCAAAAAGACCACTGTGAAAATATACTGTAACTTACATACTGATTCCCCTATTTGATGGCTAGTCTGGTTGACTATCTAGTTTTTCTATTATTATGAACAATACAGACATTCCTCTATACAGCTGGTGTCTACTTGGAAGTGTCTCTAAAACAATGCTACTCAAAAGTGGAGAGTTGCATATCAATGCCTGTCAATATGAGGTATGTAACAAGTAGGTGATAAGATAAATACACAGAGGGCAACCATTTAGAAACTTTCACATCAATCCCAAGAGTTTTAGTGAGGTAGACATGAAGAATCAACTGAATACATTCAAACTATATAGTTTGACAAGTTCTGACACAATAATATATATGAACAGATTTATTTCTGGGCTCTGTAGTTTGATCAACTCCTCTATGTGTCCTTGAGGCTAACACCAGAGTCTTGTTTACCATAACTTTATAGTAACTCTTGAAATCAGGCAGTTGTTACGCTACAACTTAGCTTCTATTTTTTGAAGCTGTTACTCTAGTTCCTCTGACTCCTCTGAACTTCTATATGAAGTTAGGAATCAGCTAGTCAATTACTCTAAGAAAGCCTGTTGGGACTTAGATTGGAGTTGTTCTGAATCTACAAACCTTTTAACTGAGAAAAATGTTCATCATATTGAGCACTTGGATAATGACCATGTATAAAAGTATATATGTCAATACATGAGACTATCTCTCTCCAGTTATTTAGGTATTAAATTGCTCTCTGCAATGGTCTATAATGTTCAGTGAGGTCTTTCACATCTTTGCTAGATAGGTCAGCAAAAAAATATTTTTCATGCTATTGCAAATAAAACTGATTTTTGTATGCTGACTTTTATCTTGCAACCTACATGCACTTAAAAATTCTAGCCATTTTTTTTATCATTCTATATAATTATCTTTTTGTGAATAGATAGTTCTACTTCTTTTTCCACTACTGCCTCCTTTTCTTTTTCTTCCCTGATTATACTAGCCAGATTACATTATTTTACTGAGTATGAGTGGACTACCTGTCTTGTTCCTGATATTGTTTAGGAAATTATTCAGTTTTAAAATATTAAGCACATTAGCTGGTTTTCAATAAGAGGCCTTTTGTCTTATTTTCATTGAGAGCCTTAATCTGGAATGAAAGCTGAATTTTGTCAAATGTTTTTCTTTTATCTTTTGAGATCATCATACAAGCTTTTCTTTTATTTTTTTTTTAATGTAGGTTTCCATGTTACTCTGTCCATACATCTCACCCACTCCTCCCCTCTCCCCATGTCCATAAGTCTATTTTCTATGTCTGTTTCTCCACTGTTGCCCTGTAAATAAATTCTTCACTACCATTTTTCTAGATTCTGTATATATGTGTTACAATATCTTTCTCTTTCTGACTCACTTAACTCTGTATAATAGGTTCTAGGTTCATCCACCTCATTAGAACTGACTCAAATATGCTCCTTTTTATGGCTGAGTAATATTCCATTGTGTATATATACCACAATTTCTTTATCCATTCATCTGTCGATGGACATCTAGGTTGCCTCCATGTTCTAGCTATTGTAAATAATGCTGCAATGAACAATGGGATACATGTGTCTCTTTCAATTTTGGTTTCCTCAGGGTATATGCCTAGGATTGTGATTGTTGGGTCATATAGTGGTTTTATTCCTAGTTTTTTAAGGAATCTCCATACTGTCTTCCATAGTGGCTGTATCAATTTACATTCCCACCAACAGTGCAAGAGAGTTCCTTTTTTTCCACACCCTCTCCAACATTCTTTGAAGACTTTTTGATGAGGGCCATTCTGACTGGTGTGAGGTGACTGTAGTTTTGATGAGCATTTTTTCATGTGTTTGTTAGCCATCTATATCTCTTCTTTGGAGAAATGTCTGTTTAGGTCTTTTTCCCACTTTTCGACTGGGTTATTTGTTTTTCTGGTATTGAGTTAGTTGTATGAGCTGCTTGTATATTTTGCAAATTAATTCTTTGTCAGTTGCTTCATTTGCTATTATTTTCTCCCATTCTTGAGGGCTGTCTTTTCATCTTGCTTATAGTTTCCTTTGCTGTGCAAAAGCTTTTAAGTATAATCAGGTCCCACTTATTTACTTTTGTTTTTATTTCCATTACGCTAGGAGGTAGGTCATAGAGGATCTTGCTTTGATTTATGTCATCGAGTGTTCTGCCTATGTTTTCCTCTAAGAGTCTTATAGTTTCTGGTCTTACATTTAGGTCTTTAATCCATCTTGAGCTTATCTTTGTGCATGTATTAGAAAGTGTTCTAATTTCATTCTTTTAACATGCCACTATCCAGTTTTCCCAGCACCATTTATTGAAGAAGCAGTCTTTGCCCCATTGTATATTCTTGCCTCCTTTGTCAAAAATAAGGTACCGATGGGTACATGGGTTTATTTCTGAGCTTTCTATCTTGTTCCATTGGTCTATATTTCTGTTTTTGTGTCAGTACCATACTGTCTTGATGAGTGTAGGTTTGCAGCATAGTCTGAAGTCAGGAAGCTTGATTCCTCCAGCTCCATTCTTCTTTCTCAAGACTGCTTTGGCTATTCGAGGTCTTTTGTGTTTCCATATGAATTGTGAAAGGTTTTGTTCTAGTTCTGTGAAAAATGCCATTGGTAATTTGATAGGGTTTGCATTAAATCTGTAGATTGCATTTGGTAGTATAGTCATTTTCACAATATTGATTCTTCCTGCCCAGGAACATGGAATATCTCTCCATCTATTTATGTCATCTTTGATTTCTTTCATTAGTGTCTTATAATTTTCTGTGTACATTTCTTTCATCTCCTTAGGTAAGTTTATTCCTAGATGTTTAATTCTTTCTGTTGCAATGGTGAATGGAACTGATTCCTTAATTGCTCTTTCTGATTTTTCACTGTTAGTATGTAGAAATGCAAATGATGTCTGTGTATTGATTTTGTATCCTGCAACTTTGCTAAGTTCACTGATTAGCTCTAGTAATTTTCTGATACTATCTTTAGAGTTTTCTATGTATAGTATCATGTCATCTGCAAACTGAGAGCTTTACTTCTTCTTTTCTGATCTGGATTCCTTTTCTTTCTTTCTCTTCTCTGATTGCTTTAGCTAGGATTTCCAGAACTATGTTGCATAATAGTTGTGAAAGTGGACACCCTTGTCTTGTTCCTGATCTGAGGGGGAATGCTTTCAGTTTTTCACCATTGAGAATAATGTTTGCTGTAGGCTTACCATATACATGGGCTTCCCTTATGGCTCAGCTGGTAAAGAATCCACCTGCAATGTGGCAGACCTGAGTTTGATCCCTGGGTTGGGATCTAGATCCCCTGGAGAAGGGAAAGGCTACCCACTCCAGTATTCTGGCCTGGAGAATTCCATGGACTATGGGGTCGCAAAGAGTCAGACACGACTGAACAACTTTCAGTTTCACTTTCACTATCACATATATGGCCTTTACTATGTTGAGGTAGGTTCCTTCTATGCCCATTTTTTAAAGAGTTTTAATCATAAATAGGTGCTAAATTTTGTCAAAGGCTTTTTGTGCATTTATTGAGATGATCATGTGGTTTTTATCTTTCGGTTTGTTCATATGATGTATCACATTGATTGATTTCTGTACATTGAAGAATCCTTGCATCCCTGGAATAAACCCAACTTGATCATGGTGTATGAGATTTCTGATGTGTTGCTGAACTCTGTTTACTAAAATTTTGTTGAGGATTTTTACATCTATGTTCATCAGTGATATTGGCCTGTAGTATTCTTTTTTGTGTTGTGTTTGTCTTGTTTTGGAATCAGGATGATGGGGGCCTCGTAGAATGAATTTGGAAGTGTTCTTTCCTCTGCAATTGTTTGAGAGTTTTAGAAGAATAGCCATTAGCTCTTCTCTAAATGTTTGATAGAATTCTCCTGTGAAGCCATCTGGTCCTGGCTCTTTTTGTTTTTTGGGAGATTTTTTATGACAGCTTCAATTTCAGTGCTTGTAATTGGGTTGTTCATAATTTCTATGTCTTCCTGGTTCAGTCTTGGAAGATTGAACTTTCTTAAGAATCTGTCCATTTCTTCCAGGTTATTCATTTTATTGCCATGTAATTGTTCATAATAATCTCTTATAATCCTTTGTATTTATGCATTGTCTATTGTAACCTCTCCTTTTTCATTTCAAATTTTGTTGATTTGATTCTTCTCTCATTTTTTTCTTAATGAGTCTGACTAAGGGTTTGTCAGTTTTGTTTATCTTCTCAAAGAACCAGTTTTTAGTTATATTAATCTTTACTATTGCTTTTTTCATTTCTTTCTACTTGAATCTTTATTATTTCTTTCCTTCTACTAACTTTGGGGTTTTATTCTTCTTCTTTTTTCCAGTTGCTTTAGGTTAATGTTAGGTTGTCTATTTGATGTTTTTCTTGTTTCCTGAGGTAGGATTGTATTGCTATAAACTTCCCTCTTAGAACTGCTTTTGCTGCATCCCATAGGCTTTGAGTTGTTGTGCTTTCATTGTCATTTGTTTCTAGAAATCTTTTGATTTCCCTTTTGATTTCTTCAGTACACTTATTTTAGAAATGTGTTGTTCAATCTCCACGTGTTTGTGTTTCTTACAGTTTTTTTCTTATAATTGGTATCTAGTCTCATAGCGTTGTGATCAGAGAAGATGCTTGATACAATTTCACTTTTCTTAAATTTACTGAGGTTTGAGATGTGGTCTATCCTGGAGAATGTTCCATGTGCACTTAAGAAGAAGGTGCATTCTTCTGCATTTGGATGGAATGTCCTGAAGGTATCAATGAGATCCATCTCATCTAATGAATCATTTAAGACTTGTGTTTATTAATTTTATATTTTGGTTTGAGTGGGGTGTTAAAGTCTCCTACTATTATTGTGTTACTGTCAATTTCTCCTTTTGTGTCTGTTAGTGTTTTTTTAATGTATTGAGGTGCTCCTATGTTGGGTGCATAGATATTTACAATTGTTATGTCTTCCTCTTGAATTGATCCCTTGATCATTATGTAGTGTTCTTCCTTATCTCTTGTAATCTTCTTTATTTTAAGGTCTATTTTATCTGATATGAGGATTGCTACTCCACCTTTCTTTTGCTTCCCATTTCCATGGAATATATTTTTTCCATCCTCTCACCTTCAGTGTGTATGTGTCTCGAGGTCTAAAGTGGGTTTCCTGTAGACAGCATATATATGGGTCTTATTTTTTTATACATCCAGCCAGAGCATGTCTTTTGGTTGGAGCATTTAATCCATTTACATTTATTTTTTTCCATTTACATTTAAGGTAATTATTGATATATATGTTCCTATTGCCATTTTCTAATTGTTTGGGGTTGATTTTGTAGATCTTTTTTCTGCTGTTGTATTTCTTGACTATATAAGTCTGTTTAACATTTGTTGTAAAGCTGGTTTGGTGGTACTGAATTCTCTTTTGCTTGTCTGAAAAACTTTTTATTTCTGCATCAATTGTGAATCAGGTCTTTGCTGGGTATAGTAATCTTGGTTGTAGATTTTTCCCTTTCAGTACTTTAAATATATCCTGCCATTCCCTTCTGGCCTGAAGAGTTTCTGCTGAAAGATCAGCTGTTAAGTGTATGGGATTTCCCTTGTATGTTACTTCTTGCTTTTCCCTTGCTGCTTTTAATATTCTTTCTTTGTGTTTAGTCTTTGTTAGTTTGATTAGTATGTGTCTTGGCATGTTTCTCCTTGGGTTTATCTTGTATGGGATTCTTTGTGCCTCTTGGGCTTGATTGACTATTTCCTTTTCCATGCTAGGGAAATTTTCAACTATAATCTCTTCAAAAAATTTCTTATACCCTTTCTTTTTCTCTTCTTCTGGGACCCCTATAATTCAAATGTTGGTGTGTTTGATATGGTCCCAGAGGTCTCTGAGACTGTCCTCAGCTCTTTTCATTCTTTTTTTTACTTATTTTGCTCTTCAGAAAATATTTCCATCATTTTATCTTCCAGCTCACTGATTCATTCTTCTGCTTCAGATGTTCTGCTACTGATTCCTTCTAGGGTACTTTTAATTTCAGTAATTGTGTTGTTTGTCTCTGCATGTTTATTCTTTAATTCTTCTAGGTCTTTGTTAACTGATTCTTGTAATTTCTCCATTTTGTTTTCAAGGTTTTGATCATCTTTAGTATGATTATTCTGAACTCTTTTTCAGGTAGTTTGCCTCTTTCTTCTTCATTTATTTGGACTTCCATGTTTCTAGTTTGTTCCTTCATTTGTGTAGTATTTCTCTGCCTTTTCATTATTTTTTTTTTTAACTTATTGTGTTTGAGGTCTTCTTTTCCCAGGCTTCAAGGTTGAATTCTTTCTTCCTTTTGGTTTCTGCCCTGCTAAGGTTGGGGCTTCCCTGGTGGCTCAGATGGTAAAGCATCTGCCTGTAGTGTGGGAGACCTGGGTTCGATGCCTGGGTTGGGAAGATCCCCTGGAGAAGGAAATGGCAACCCACTCCAGTGCTCTTGCCTGGAAAATTCCATGGCCTGAGGAGCCTGGTAGGCTACAGTCCATAGGGTTGCAAAGAGTCAGACACAACTGAGCGACTTCACGACTTCACAGGTCACAAGGTTGGTCCAGTGGTTTGTGTAAACTAGGGTGAGATTTGTGCTAAGTTTTTGTTTGTTTGTTTTTCCTCTGATGGGCAAGGCTGAGTGAGGTGGTAATCCTGTCTGCCGATGGTTGGGTTTGTATTTTTCTTTTGTTTGTTGTTTAGATGAGGCATATGTGGTTGGGTGATGCTGGGTCTTATATTCAAGTGGTTTCCTTTCTGTGAGTTCTTACTATTTGATACTCCCTAGGGTTAGTTCTCTGGTAGTCTAGGGTCTTGGGAGTCAGCTCCCACTCCAAAGGCTCAGGGCTTGATCTCTTTCAGGAAAACCTAATTGATCCACAAATCTAACTGACATTTGAAAATGCATGCTCCTGTTATGGCTCACAGATGATGTCAGGCTCTGTCCACCAGAATTCTCCAAATAAAAGTCTTGCTTGGCCAGCAGGAAGTAAACAATCAGGAAATAGAGATCAGCTGAGCTCTGCCTCACCTGAGCTTCAGGATAAACAGCAAATACAGTACAATAGTCCAATGGTCTCTTTGATAATCTTTCCTGTCTTCACCAAGTATCTGGAAATTTTAGGATACAGTCAAGGCAGTACTCAGATGAATATTTATAGCTATAAACACCTGTGGCACAGGAGGGCTCCCCAGCTCCTACTCCGTGAATCCTCTTTCTCCTCCTCCCCTCCTCTTTCTCTCTCCCTCAGTCTCTGCCGGGCATGCGTGGTGCCAGTTGGTCCTGACCTGACCACAAAGAGAACAGGGTGGGAGGGGGTGGTGGCAGCGGTGATCAGCAGCCACTGAGATTGCTTCCATAATTTCTCTTTTTGATAGCCTGTTGTTAGTGTATAGAAATGAAACAGATTTCTGTATATTAATTTTGTATCCTGCAACTTTACCAAATTCATTGATAAGCTCTAACAGCTTTTGGCAGCACCTTTAGAATTTTCCATGTATAGTATTATGTCATCTGCAAACAGTGATAGTTTTGCTTCTTCCTTTCAAATTTATATTCTTTATATTTCTTTTTTTTGTCTGCTATGACTAGGACTTCCAATACTATGTTGAATAAAAGCGGTGGGAGAGTCAGCATCCCTGTCTTGTTCCTGATCTTAGAGGAAATGCTTTTAGCTTTTTACCACTGAATAATGATGTTAGCTGTTGCATTATCATGTATGATCCTCCATACACAGTCTGCTGAGAGTTTTACTGTAAATGGATGTAGAATTTTGTCAAAAGCATTCTGCACCAGATGAAATAAATGTATCTCTATAATGTTTTGCAACACTTTGAGAAGGGTAAGTGTTAACGCCTCTCTAAACATTTTGTAGTATTCACCTGTGAAGTCATCTGGTCCTGGACTTTTGCTTTTTATGATTTAAAAAAAAATACTGATTCAATTTCATTACTGGTAGGTACAAAATATTATCTAAAGTATCTATTTGTTTTTAAATTATAAGACATACAAAGAAACAGGAAAATTCCACCTATGCTGGGGAAATAGCAAACAATAGAAACTGTTTGTGAGAGGATCCAGATACGGGACTTAGCAGGCCTTACAGCAGCTATTAGAAATATGTTCAAAAACTACCAAGCTTAAGGAAGCAAATATTAGTATGAAGGCAGATCATCACATAGAGAGTAAGACTAAAGAGACAAATAAAAATTCTAGGTTTGAAAATTATAATAACTGCAACAGAAATTCACTGGAAGGAATCAATAGTAGATTGGTGCTTACAGGAAGAAGAATTAGTGAAAAGTGAAGAGAGCTCAACCAACAAAATGCAATCTAAGGAACAGAGAAAGAAAATATAAAGAATAAAGCCTCAAATAAGTGAAGGACACCACTAACTGCATTAACATTCATAATGGAAGTACCAAAAGGAAAGGAAAAAGACCAAGGAGCAAAAAAAGTATTCAATGAAATGATGGCAAAAATTTGGCAAATGTAAAGAAAAACATTAATCTGCAAATTCAACAAGATGAACTCCAAGTGGGATAAACAGAGAGATGCATCATAGCAAAAATATTTAAGAAACAAAGACAAAACTTTAAAATCAACAAGAGAAACACAATTATTAACATACAAGAAACTCCAGTAAGATTAACACTTGACTTCCCATCTGAAACAACAGAGTCCAGGAGGTGGGATGACATTTTCAGTATGCTGGGGGAAAATGTGTTCTAGTTCTAACTTTTTAGCGGGACCTCCATACTGTTTTCCATAGTGGTTGAACCAATTTTCATCTTAACCAATGGTGTACAAGGGTTCGCTTTTCTCAACATTCTTGCCAACACGTTATTATCTCTTATCTTCTTGATGCCAGCCATTCCAACTGGTGTGACATGGTATCTCACTGTGCTTTTGATTTGCATTTCCCTGATGATTAGTGATGCTATCTTTTCAGGTACCTGTGGGCATTAAAAATACTATTTCTATAACTCATTAAGATGCATTATTTTTCCATTACTATACTCTCAGCTCTTAAGAGTACAGTAACTACTCAAAAATTATTTGAGTCAAAAAAATGAATTATGAAAGAATAGCTAATAACAGCATGAATACAGAGCAATGGAGGCTGTAAGTTGAGCAACTGAAGCTGCTTTGAGAATTATAGAGTAACCAAGGAAAACAACAATAAAATGAGGTGGGCAAAAATTGGATTACCGGCAAATATAAGAATGATCAATATTCAAAAAGTGAATCAAAAAAAGAACATTTTTAGTAAGAGTGGTATCTGGAGACTTCATTCAAAAATTAGTATTTTAATAAATGACCCAATCAAAAAATGGGCCAAAGAACTAAACAGACATTTCTCCAAAGAAGACATACAGATGGCTAACAAACACATGAAAAGATGCTCAACATCACTCATTATCAGAGAAATGCAAATCAAAACCACAATGAGGTACCATTACACACCAGTCAGGATGGCTGCTATCCAAAAGTCTACAAGCAATAAATGCTGGAGAGGGTGTGGAGAAAAGGGAACCCTCTTACACTGTTGGTGGGAATGCAAACTAGTACAGCCGCTATGGAAAACAGTGTGGAGATTTCTTAAAAAACTGGAAATAGAACTGCCATATGATCCAGCAATCCCACTTCTGGGCATACACACCGAGGAAACCAGATCTGAAAGAGACATGTGCACCCCAATGTTCATCGCAGCACTGTTTATAATAGCCAGGACATGGAAGCAACCTAGATGCCCATCAGCAGATGAATGGATAAGGAAGCTGTGGTACATATACACCATGGAATATTACTCAGCCGTTAAAAAGAATTCATTTGAACCAGTTCTAATGAGATGGATGAAACTGGAGCCCATTATACAGAGTGAAGTAAGCCAGAAAGATAAAGAACATTACAGCATACTAACACATATATATGGAATTTAGAAAGATGGTAACGACAACCCTATATGCAAAACAGAAAAAGAGACACAGAAATACAGAACAGACTTTTGAACTCTGTGGGTTTGAACTCTGTGGGAGAAGGTGAGGGTGGGATGTTTCAAAAGAACAGCATGTATACTATCTATGGTGAAACAGATCAGCAGCCCAGGTGGGATGCATGAGACAAGTGCTCGGGCCTGGTGCACTGGGAAGACCCAGAGGAATCGGGTGGAGAGGGAGGTGGGAGGGGGGATCGGGATGGGGAATACGTGTAAATCTATGGCTGATTCATATCAATGTATGACAAAACCCACTGAAAAAAAAAAAAAATAAATAAATAAAGAAAAAAAAAGAGAGAAGGAAAAAAAATTAGTATTTTAAGTCACTTCTAAGTATTAGGACCTCTAAAGTGATATTCTTAAAAAAAGAAAATTTCAAAGTTAACCTCTAATCAGAGGAAGATAATAAATTGCCTGATGTTCACTTGTTCAACACACATTAACTCACCTGAGAAGTTTTGGCTTGGGAATTCTTCCTCCAATATCCATGGCTCTTCTCCTTGCTCCAGTCTGAAGATCACCTCTGGTTTGGTAATACAATACCCTGTCAAAGTGAAATAATTTACAATGTGGACTGAGTGGCCTAGATTTCAGGGCCTCTGAAACAGGAGAAAGCTTCTAGAGCTGCTCAATGAAGGTGTCATTGAACATTTCACTGGAGAAGCAAATACAAGTATCTTCCTGGTGCCCTAAAGTGACCTGTAAACATTGAATCTTGAATTCCAATCTTAAACATCATTAAACTTCTCATGATGTCCATAAGCTTCTTAATTAAAAGAATTTTTTTGTTACAACTTTGTGGCCAAGATGAGCCCTACAAAGAGGGTCTGATTTAATACTCATATGCATGTATTATTACTTTATGCTTTAGTCTGTTTGGGCTATTGTAACAGAATACCATAGACCAGGTGGCTTTAAAAACAGAAATTTACTTCTCACACTCTGGAGGCTGGGAACTCAGAGATCAAGGTGCCAGTATGGTCAGAATCTGGTGCGGCCTCACTTCCTCGTTTACAGAACACACCTTTTTGCTGTGTCCTCGCAAGGTGGAGAACACCAAAAGATCCCTTTTCTTCTCCTGTTTTTGTAAATGCATTAATCCCACCAAGAGGATCTAATAATTCAATCTAACACTACTTGAGGATTGGAGTTTAAAAGAATTTTTAAATACCATTTAGAATTACATCATAAACCAACCTTACCCACTGAGACAAGGTTCCTGTAGTTCTCCAGCATCACATCTCTATACAAGGACCTTTGAGTTGAATCCAGGTGCTGCCACTCCTCCTGGGTGAAGCCCACAGTCACATCCTTAAAGGATACTGATCCTTGGAATTTCGGTTCAATCTGAAATATTCAGAATTAAGATGACATGGCAAAGATGTATGGAAGCAAATCCCTACCATGATTATTGTTTACAGGTTACCAAACTGGTTTGCAGAATGTTCCTTTTGCTTTATACTCTGGGAGAACAAACCACAGTAGAAATATTCGGTAAACCAATTTGCATTAATTATTAATTCTCAAGTTTCCACAATGGATCTGGAACTATTCTAGTTCTTGGAAATATTAAGATTAGTAAAAACCATCCTGTATTCAATAAGTATATAATCTGGTAAGAAAACATGCAGTAATATGTTACAAGTACTGTGGCTGAAGTATACACTCAATAGATTAATGTAAATAAGAAGCAAAACTATTTCTGTTTTGAGCTTCACTGAGGAAGAACAGCTACTGAATAAACAGTAACACTGTGTTCTTCATGAATATAGGGCCACTGCACAAGAAAAGACTAGGGTCCTCTAACATCCTCAGGAAATGAGTAACAAGGCAAACAGCATAGGAGTTGAGATAAGAAAAAGGGCCACAGAAGTACTCAAGAAATGCACTATAGAGTGACTTTAGACCAGCAGACTCCAAAGTATGTGATCACTTTCCACCTTAAAGAATACTTTTGAACACTACAGAAGTTTGTCTACAAACCACAGAAACAAACTAACAAGAAATGTATTACAAACTTTATTCTTATTTAGACTTAAGAATGTAGGTAAAATCTAGTATGCTATTTCACTACAATACATATCTTAGGTTCTAATTCTTCCATTCAGAGACAATAATTAGGAAGTGCAGCAGATGACACAGGAGAAGATATTCAACCAAATTGTTTTCGATTTCATTCAGAGTGGAAAAAAAAAGAAGAAGAAGAAGAAAAGGGCATGTCAGCCTACTCCAGCATTCTTGCCTGAAGAATCCTGTGGACAGAGAAGACTGGTAGGCTACAGTCCATAGGATCATGAAGAATCAGACACAACTGAGCAACTAACACAACACCAGAGTGCATGCCTCTACTTCAGGCATCACTGTTGCAGAGAAAGAGCTGCCAAAGGAGACATTCAACAGTATATTGAAAATACATGACTAAGTTTTTATTTCAGACGAATTCTCTGTTTTTAAAAAGGGAATGGAAAGCAAAAGGACAAAACAACCCACTTACATAAACTTGAAACTTGGATGCAAATAGTGAAGTGCAAGTCTCTCAGTTGTGTCCAACTCTTTGCAACCCCATGGACTATACAGTCCATGGAATTCTCCAGGCCGGAATACTGGAGTGGGTAGCCTTTCCCTTCTCCAGGGGATCTTCCCAACCCAGGTGCTGAACCCAGGTCTCCTGTGTCTCCTGAATTGCAGGCAGATTCTTTACCATCTAAGCCACCAGGAAAGCACAAAAGGTTTAGAAATTAGATACAAGTTCAATATAACAAATATCAGAATATTAAAATTTTTAAAGGTATAACAAACATCAGGTGTGAAAATTATAAAGTCTTTACAAAAAATATAATGAAGGAAAATAAGAAGATCCAAATAAATAGAAGGATGTAAGAAATTCCTGGATAGACAGGCTCAGTATTAAAAAAATATAAATTCTCTCCACGCTGATATAAAAATTCATACCAATTTCAAAAAAATTCCAGACAAGCTAATTCTAAAATATGTGAAAATGCAAAGGGTAAAAATACACAAAACAATCTTAAAGAAAAATTAAGCCATAAGGAGTACCATATATCAAGTATAATATATTATCAATGTATCATAATTAAAATATTGTGATATAGGCACAAGAATTTTCAAATGCATCAATAGAATGGAAGAGTCCAAAATGTATGTATGTCACTTGATTTTTGACAAGGATAACAGAAGGACAACCATTTCAATAAACAGTGTGTTTAATTATAGTGAGCATTTATGGCTATCTTAACTGTAAACAGAAATCCATTTTAGACAGTATATAGATCTAAATTTGAAAAATTAAAACAATAAAAATTTTAGCAAATACCATAAGAAATACCTTCATGACACTAAGAATAAGCAAATACTTCTTAAATAGGATGCAAATTACATTAATAACTCTACAATATTAAGATCCTACCCTTACCAAAAGACAGAAAGAAAATAAAAGTACAACACAAAGTGGAAAGAGACATTTGGAACACATATATCTTACAAAGAAGTCCTATCTCTAATATAGAAAGACTTTTTTTTAATTAATGAGGACAAAAATGCAGGCCATCTTGGTAACAAACCTGACAGCAAATCTCTCAATAGAAACCTTGAAAGTGAGAAGACACTGGATAAAAATTTGAATGGGCAACTTGCAAATGAGAAAATAAAAATGGAATGTCATTTTAAAAGAGCTAGGAAAAATATCACCAGAAAATTCTAAATCCAGAAATAATATTCTTCTAAAATGAATATATTTTCCACATAAAGTTTGAAAAAATTGTCAGTAATACACACAAGTCAAGAAATACTACAGGTAAGGAAAATGATATCTGATGGGAAAACATGTCAATGTATGGCAAAAACCACTACAATATTGTAAAGTAATTAGCCTCCAACTAATAAAAATAAATGGAAAAAAAATTAAAATTAAAATTTAAAAAAATAAAAAATTTAAAAAAAAACTTCAGGAAGAAATAAATAAAACTGAAAATGGAATTTAAAGCAACAAATAATGTCTTTTGGAATCTATGAAAAACACTGAAAGTAAAATACATCAAAACATTAGCAATAGGATAATTAAAGTTAAACTGCTTAAACATTCTGGCACTGTCTGTGAAGAGGTAAAGCACTAACTTAAGGTAAATGAAAGTAAGAATTCTGTAAAGGAAAAGTTCAGCTCCTCTCTTTTACTCTACTCAGGTCACCAAATTAGTGGGACCTTTTCCCATCCCAAGTGATTAACTCAATTCTGAAACTACAGTATCAGATTCCAGGCTCAGTTCCATGTGACACCATTCCTACTTCAGACACCAACTGCAAACCCAGTGTATCTAACCACTGGATAAAAATCAAGGCTCCCACACCCTCTTTGTTCAGTTTAATAATCTGACAGAGTGGCTCACAAAACACAGAACAATAATTTACTTACTAGATTAATGGGTTAACATAAAGGATAGAACTCAGAAATATCCAGATGCAAGAGATACACAAAGCCCTAAGGATGGGTAAAAGGGTACAAAACTTCCATGCTCTCTGAACTACTACCTTTCCAATAAGACCTCCACATGTTCAACAACCTGGAAGCTCTCTGAATCCCATAAGCTCACAGATTTTTATCAAGATTACATTACATATGCAAGACTGATCAAATCACTGGTCAACGGTGGCTAATTCAGCCTCCAGCCACTCTCACTCCTCCTCAGAGGTTGGGAGGTGGGGCTGAGAATTCCAACCCTCTCATCATATGGTATACTGCAGCCATGAAATTAAAAGACGCTTACTCCTTGGAAGGAAAGCTATGACCAACCTAGATAACATATTAAAAAGCAGAGACATTACTTTGCCAGCAAAGGTCTGTCTGGTCAAGGCTATGGTTTTTCCAGTGGTCATGTATGGATGTGAGAGTTGGACGGTGAAGAAAGCTGAGCGCTGAAGAATTGATGCTTTTGAACTGTGGTGTTGGAGAAGACTCTTGAGAGCCCCTTGGACTGCAAGGAGATCCAACCAGTCCATCCCAAAGGACATCAGTCCTGGGTGTTCACTGGAAGGACTGATGCTGAAGCTGAAACTCCAATACTTTGGCCACCTCATGCAGAGAGCTGACTCACTGGAAAAGACCCTGATGCTGGGAGGGATTGGGGGCAGGAGGAGAAGGGGACGACAGAGGATGAGATGGCTGGATGGCATCACCGACTCGATGGGCATGAGTTTGAGTAAACTCCGGGAGTTTGTGATGGACAGGGAGGCCTGGCATGCTGCGATTCATGGGGTAGCAAAGAGTCGGACATGACTGAGCGACTGAACTGAACTGAACCAGATGGTTGGTTCTCCTGGTACTCAGTACCTCATTCTTGACAGACATTTCAAAAAGTCACTCATTAACATAAACTCAGGTATGGCTGAAACAAAAAACACTATCTTAAATGTTCTGGAGCTATTTCAGGAACTAGGGGAAAAAAAAACTCAATATTATAACAACAGATTTCCCTATAGCTTTTATCACTTAAGATATTATTAGTTTTAGGAGCTAAGTTAAGAAGCCCTGCAGGAAAATCAACATACAAATTTATTATAATAACAATATCATAAATGCAAGTTATAGTATCTAGAGTAAAACCTAAAAGAATATGAAACTATATAACTTAAAAGCTACTAGATACAAAAAGAAAATGCCTATCAAAAGGAGAATGGGGAAGATGGCAGAGGAGTAAGATGGGGAGATAACCAGCCTCTGCACAAATACATCAAAAACTCATCAAGATATGGAACAACTTCTACAAAGCATCCTCTAGGTGACCGCAGAAGACTCTAGCCTCCAGGGGGACAGGCTAAGCTCCCTGAAATGAGGTAGGAGAGAGGATGGAGACATAAAAAGGGAAAAGATGGGGACCACCCTGGTGGCGCAGTGGCTAAGACACTGCACTTCCAATGCAGGAGGCCTGGGTTCAATCCCTGGTCCAGGAACTAGATCCCACATGCTGCAATTAAAATATCCCTCGAGTAGTCAAATAAATAATATTTGTTTGTTTGTTTGTTTATCTTTTAATTCACATATTTCTTTCTTTACCATACATATGCCATAATTTCAGTGCTGTTTTCTTTGACATCCTTCTTTACTTGGTGTCCCAGGCTCACAGTTCTATATTTCATGAGCTAAACAATAAAAAAGGAAGCAAAGTAATAATTTATTATTAGTTAGGCTTTGACTCATCTCCATGGTAGAATTCTATCATGCTTAGCTGGAATATGCACATTGTATCTTTCTCCTGTACTGGGAAGTCCAAATCTGGAAATATGTCTTTTTGTTTGTTTTTAAATGGAAAAGATGGAGAACTGGGCAAGAACTTATGCCCCAAGGGAGGGAGGGAGCCCTGAAACATCAGGAGTCCCCATGCACAGTGAAATATCCCTCATAGGCGGGCCCAAGGGGGAGCTTCAAAGTCTCGGAAAACTAGGCAAAGCAGGGACTTAGAAGGCAGTAAACAGAGAAAACTGCTCTTCTCAGCCTGTTGGCAGTTCATTGACTGTGGCCCCAAACAGAAGGCAAGCTTGGGGAACCGAGGGGGGTGTGGCATACAAGCCCAGCCAGGGCACAGCCCTTGAAGCACAGAGGGCTGGCCCAGGTGGCCTAGTGTGACGTGGCAGACAAACACAGCTGGCGCAGAGTGGGACCAGGGCACCAACAGACAGGAGGAGTACAAACCTGGACAAGTGCACACAACCCTCTTGGCACAGCCAAAAGAACACCTAACACTTGTGACAGAGAGGTCAAGGGGGTGAGATGAAACACGTGCACATAAACCCCGCAATGCAGAGTGCACGCACGGGAGCTGAGACAAGTGCACACAAGGAAGCAAAGGGCAGGCCTGGGGAGCCAAAACAAGTGCACACAAGCCCTGTGACACAGAGGGTCAGCTCAGGGGCTGGAGGGAAGCCCACACAAGTCACCGTGAGGCAGAAGGCACAAGAAAAGATCCACACAAGCACCCACCTAGCAAGCTTCAACCAGCAACACAGGGCAGGACAGGGGAACAGAAGCATTATTCCATGATCCCAGGGACAAGTAGGGGGCTGGTGACACTGCATATGCTGAGAGGGTCACTTTGAAGCAGCTGCAGAAATACACGCACCTAACACCATGAAAGCTAGAACAACTGCCCAAAGGCATGCTGAACCCATAGACACTCCAAAACCTACTACTGGACACTGCACTGCCCTTCAGAGAGACGAGATCCAGCTCCATCGATTGTAACACAAGCACAAGCTCCTTCAACTAGGGGAACATCGCAGGACACTAACCCAAAGCCATCCACAGGGGCAGACTCCACAACCAAGAACTACGACCTTGAGAACCTTTTTTAAATTTCTTTCTTTTTCTCTTATAAATCACACTGTTTATTCTCCCAACATATCTTCACCATCACACTAGCCTTTACCAGTGCTGTGGAGTTTTCCTTTTTCTTGTTATAAAAATAAAAAAATTCATTTTAAGATTCTTTCTTTTTCTAAACCATAGTGTTTATTCCCCATCGTATTTCCACCTTCACATTAGCCTTTTGCGGTGCTATGGAGTTTTCCTCTTTATTTTCCTTGTTAAAGAAAAAAATTCATTTAAAGATTTTTTTCTTTTTTTCTTATAAAACACACGGTTTATTCCCCCTACATATTTCTACCTCCAAAAGACAAATGTTGGTTAGGTGGTTTGGAGTTTTCCTCTTTGTGTTTGTCAAAAAAAAAGAAAGAAAAAAATTCATTTTAAGATTTTTTTTTCTTTTTCTCCTCTTTCACTTTTTTTTTCTTTTCTCTTGATGAGTTTTTTGGATTTTATTTTTTATATATTCCACTGCTTTTCCCATAGTTCTTTACCAACTGTAACTATTCCTGAACATATATAAATCTTCTCTACATACATCTATTCATCATTCTTTTCTATTTCTCTTTTCTCTCTTTTTTAATCGTCTCCACCCCCTTTTCTCTTTTCCCTCCCTTCTCTTTTTTCTCTCTTTTTCTTATTCTCCCTTTTTTCCTTCACTCTCTCTTCTTTCACCAAGTAAGTTACATTGTTGAGCCCTCTATGCTATATTCCCCAGGTGGCCCTCTGCTATGCTGAGATCTCCAGATTGAGCATTAGATAACTCTGCTTTCAACTGGTTGATATCACCTCTGGTTTCCCTTGCTCACCAAGTCAGTCTCCTGTACTCTTCTTTAGAACACTTTGGTTATAACTGTATGTGTGGAAGTGTGTGTGTATATGTCCCAGTATTTCTGTAATTACCTGCTTGATTTCCTCCTACTAGAACACAGGCACAAGTCACCCCTAACAAGAAATCAACACAAACCACTCAACCAACATTTCCCTCTGAAGGCAAAAATCAAAAGAAAGAAGTAATACAATTCTAAAGCCTGGGAAAAGGAGACCTCAAGTGGAGCAAGTTAGAAGAAAAAAAAAAAAGATGAAAAGATAGAGAAATACAGCACAAATGAAAGAGCAAGGTAGAAACTCACAAGACCAAATAAACAAGGAGTAAATAAGTAATCTCCCTGAAAGAGAATTCAGAATAATGATAGTAAAGATGCTCCAACAACTTGAAAACAGACAGAGAAAATGCAAGAAGCACTCAACAGTTAATACAATCACCAAGGACCTAGACGAAATAAAGAATAAGCAAACAGAGATGAATAGCACAATTACTGAAATTAAAAGTACTCCAAAGGAACCAATAGCAGAATAACTGAGACAGAGGAACGGATAAGTGAGCTGGAAGATAAAATGGTGGAAATAACTTCTGAAGAGCAGAATAAAGGCAAAGGAATGAAAAGAATTGAGGATAGCCTCAGAGACCTTTGGGACAATATTAAACGCACCAACATTCGATTTATAGGGGTCCCAGAGAAAGAAGGAAAAAAGGAAGGCACTGAGAAAATTCTTGAAGAAATTATAGTTGAAAATGTCCCCAACATGGGAAAGAAAATAGTCAATCAAGTCCAAGAAGTGCAGAGTCTCTTACAGGTTAAACCCAAGGAGAAACACATGAGACACATATTAATCAAGCTAACAGAGATTAAGCACAAAGAAAGAATACTAAAAGCAGCAAGGGAAGAGCAACAAGTAACATACAAGGGAAAACCCATCTGATTAACAGCAGATCTTTCAGCAGAAACTCTACAGGCCAGAAGGGAACGGCAGGGTGTATTTAAAGTACTGAAAGGGAAAACCTACAACCAAGATTACTAACTATACCCAGCAAAGACCTCATTCAAAACTGATGGAGAAATCAAAATCTTTATGGACAAGCAGAAGTTAGGAGAATTCAGCACCACCAAACCAGCCTTTCAACAAACACTGAAGGGACTCACACAGGCAGACTGACGTAAGAGAGAGGGACGCCCTGAGGCAGACTGACACGAGAGAGAGGGACGCCCTGAGGCCGACTGACACGAGAGAGAGAGAGAGAGAGAGGGGGGGGGGGGAATGACCTAAGGCAGACTGACACGAGAGAGAGAGAGGGACGCCCTGAGGCAGACTGACACGAGAGAGAGAGAGGGACGCCCTGAGGCCGACTGACACGAGAGAGAGAGGGACGCCCTGAGGCAGACTGACACGAGAGAGAGAGGGACGCCCTGAGGCAGACTGACACGAGAGAGAGAGGGACACCCTGAGGCAGACTGACACAAGAGAGAGGAACGACCTGAGGCAGACTGACACGAGAGAGGGACGCCCTGAGGCAGACTGACACGAGAGAGAGGGACGCCCTGAGGCAGACTGACACGAGAGAGAGGGACGCCCTGAGGCAGACTGACAGGAGAGAGAGGGACGCCCTGAGGCAGACTGACAGGAGAGAGAGGGACGCCCTGAGGCAGACTGACACGAGAGAGAGGGACGCCCTGAGGCAGACTGACACGAGAGAGAGAGGGACGCCCTGAGGCAGACTGACACGAGAGAGAGACGGACGCCCTGAGGCAGACTGACACGAGAGAGAGGGACGCCCTGAGGCAGACTGACACGAGAGAGAGGGACGCCCTGAGGCAGACTGACAGGAGAGAGAGGGACGCCCTGAGGCAGACTGACAGGAGAGAGAGGGACGCCCTGAGGCAGACTGACACGAGAGAGAGGGACGCCCTGAGGCAGACTGACACGAGAGAGAGAGAGAGGGACGCCCTGAGGCAGACTGACACGAGAGAGAGGGACGCCCTGAGGCAGACTGACACGAGAGAGAGGACGCCCTGAGGCAGACTGACACGAGAGAGAGGGACGCCCTGAGGCAGACTGACACGAGAGAGAGGGACGCCCTGAGGCAGACTGACAGGAGAGAGAGGGACGCCCTGAGGCAGACTGACAGGAGAGAGAGGGACGCCCTGAGGCAGACTGACACGAGAGAGAGGGACGCCCTGAGGCAGACTGACACGAGAGAGAGAGAGGGACGCCCTGAGGCAGACTGACACGAGAGAGAGACGGACGCCCTGAGGCAGACTGACACGAGAGAGAGGGACGCCCTGAGGCAGACTGACACGAGAGAGAGGGACGCCCTGAGGCAGACTGACAGGAGAGAGAGGGACGCCCTGAGGCAGACTGACACGAGAGAGAGAGAGAGGGACGCCCTGAGGCAGACTGACACGAGAGAGAGGGACGCCCTGAGGCAGACTGACACGAGAGAGAGGGACGCCCTGAGGCAGACTGACACGAGAGAGAGAGAGGGACGCCCTGAGGCAGACTGACACGAGAGAGAGGGACGCCCTGAGGCAGACTGACACGAGAGAGAGGGACGCCCTGAGGCAGACTGACACGAGAGAGAGGGACGCCCTGAGGCAGACTGACATTAAGAGAGAGGGACGCCCTGAGGCAGACTGACACGAGAGAGAGAGAGGGACGCCCTGAGGCAGACTGACACGAGAGAGAGGGACGCCCTGAGGCAGACTGACACGAGAGAGAGGGACGCCCTGAGGCGGACTGACACGAGAGAGAGAGGGACGCCCTGAGGCGGACTGACACGAGAGAGAGGGACGCCCTGAGGCAGACTGACACGAGAGAGAGGGACGCCCTGAGGCAGACTGACATTAAGAGAGAGGGACGCCCTGAGGCAGACTGACATAAGAGAGAGGGACGCCCTGAGGCAGACTGACATGAGAGAGAGGGACGCCCTGAGGCAGACTGACACGAGAGAGAGAGGGACGACCCACAAAAATAAACCCAGTACAATCAAGAAAATGCCAACAGGAACATGTGTGTCAACAATTAACTGAAATGCAGACAGATTAAAAGATACAGACTGACTGAATGGATACAAAAACAAGACCCATACCTACGCTGCCTACAGGAGACCCACTTCAGACCTAGAAACACATACAGACTGAAAGTAAAAGAATGGAAAAAAAATTCCATGTGAATGGAAAACAAAAGAAAGCTGGAGTGGCTATCCTTATTTCAGACAAAATAGACTTTAAATAATGTTGTAAGAGACAAAGAAGTGAGAGGGTAACAGGCAGGAAGGCCAGGGGTCTTCAAATGGAGGAAACAGGCCACAAGTGTCAGACATTTTTATCTCTCCCTTAAGCGACAGGAGGAAACAAACTACAAGTGTCAGAATTTTTTCCTTCTCTATACAAAATTTAAAGGTTTCTCTTAAAATTCTGTGTTGCCAAGATGACACCCAGTTCCACCTGAACTTAACTTTTCTCAAACCTTGAGCTAACCAATGAGTTTTTCTTATGGAAATATTTATCTTAAGTTTATATTGATGAAACTATGTATTTGCTTTGTAATTTGCCTTTCTTCAAAATGGTTTCACTTAATGCTAACAGACTAACTTTTTATCTTTTCTCAAACCTTGGGCTGATAATAGCTCAACAAACTGGTATTCATATGAATTGTTTTATGGCTTCTCGATGACACAGCTCGTTCCATCCTATCTCAAAAAAGCATATTGTGGGAGAGGGGCTTGGTGAAACTCCCTTGGCCTTGAGGTGTCTCTCTTATCTGATTGATAGCTTTCTAACAGACATGAAACAGCTTGCTAAAGACTAGCAAGGGGGCACTCTTTCTGCCCTCCTCTGATGTCTATGTCAGAAGCTCTGTCTATCTCTTTTGTAACTTTAATGAAACTTTATTACACAAAAACTCTGAGTAATCAAGCCTTGTTACTGGCCTTGGATTGATTTCCTCTCCTTCGGAGGCCAAGGATCCCAGCATTTTTCCCAGCTGAACAACAATCTGTCAGAAGGACACTACATAATGATCAAGGGATCAATCCAAGAAGAAGATGTAACAATTGTAAATGTCTATGCACCCAACAAAGGAGCACCTTGATACATAAGGCAAACACTGATAGGCATAACAGGAGAAACAGACAGCAACACAATAATAGTAGGAGACTTTAACACCCCACTTTCACCAATGGACATATCATGAAAACAGAGAAACCATAAGGAAACACAAAGCTTAAATGAAACATTAGACCAAATGGATCTAATTGGCATCTTCAGAACTTTCCATCCAAATGCAGAATACACTTTCTTCTCAAGTGCACAAGGAACATTCTCCATAATAGACCACATCCTGGGCCACAAATCAAGCCTTAGTAAATTTAAGAAAATTGAAATTGTATCAAGTATCTTCCGTGACAATGCTATGAGACTAAATAGCAACTACAGGAAAAAAAACAGCAAAAAACACAAACTCATGGAGATTAAACAATACATCACTAAATAACAAAGAGGTTACTGAAAAAATAAGAAAGGAAATAAAAAGATTCCTAGAAATAAATGACAATGAAAACACGACGACCCCAAACCTATGGGATTCAGCAAAAGCAGTTTGTAAAGAGAAGTTTATAGCAATACAATCATACCTCAAGAAACAAGAAAAGCATCGAATAGACGGCCTAACTCGACATCTAAAGCAGCTGGAAAAAGAAGAACCAAAAAAACCCCAAAGTCATCAGAAGTAAGGAGATGGTAAAAATCAGAGCAGAAATAAATGAAAAAGTAATGAAGGAAACAATAGCAAAGATTACTAAAACTAAAAGCTGGTTCTTTGAGAAGATAAACAAAATTGACAAAACCTTAGCCAGACTCATCAAGAATAAAAGGGGAAAATCAAATCAATAGAATTAGAATTGAAAAAGGAGAGGTTACAATAGACAACACAGAAATACAAAGGATCATAAGAGAATATTATGAGCAACTATATGCTGGTAAAACTGACAGCCTAGAGGAAATGAACAGATACTTAGAAAAGATCAGCCTCCCAAGACTGAACCAGGAAGAAATAGAAATTATGAACAACCCAATTACAAGCACTGAAATCAAAACAGTGATCAAAAATCTCCCAAAAAACAAAAGCCCAGGACCCGATGGCTTCACAGAGGAATTCTATCAAACATTTAGAGAAAAGCTAATGCCTATTTTTCTGAAACTCTTCCAAAAAACTGCAGAGGAAGGAACACTTCCAAACTCACTCCGTAAGTCCACAATCACCCTCATACCAAAACCAGGCAAGACAACACGAAAAAAGAAAATTACAAGCAATATCACTGATGAAGATAGATGCAACAAAATTCTAGCAAACAGAATCCAACAACACAATAAAAAGCTCACAGGCCATGATCAAGTCCAGTTTAGCCCAGAGATGCAAGGATTCTTCAATATATGCAAATCAATCAACATGATATACCATATCAACAAACTGAAAGATAAAAACCATATGATCATCTCAATAGATGCAGAAAAAGCCTTTGACAAAATCCAGCTTCCATTTATGATAAAAACGCTTCAAAAAATGGGAATAGAAGGAACCTAACTCAACATAGTAAAGTCCATATATGAAAAGCCAATAGCAAACATTATTCTCAATGGTGAAAAACTAAAAGCATTCCCTCTAAGATCAGGAATAAGACAAGCATGTCCAGTCTCACCACTATTATTCAACATAGTTTTGGAAGTCCTAGCTACAACAATTAGAGAAGAAAAAGAAATAAAAGGAATCCAGATCAGAAAAGAGGAATAAAAAGTCTCACTGCTTGCAGATGACATGATACTATACATAGAAAACCCAAAAGAAACTATCAGAAAATTACTAGGGCTAATCAGTGAATTCAGCAAAGTCGCAGGATACAAGGTCAATACACAGAAATCACCTGCACTCCTAATACTAACAATGAAAAATCAAAAAGAGCAATTAAGAAACCAATACCATTCACCACTGCAACAAAAAGAATTAAATATCTAGGAATAAACCTACCTAAGGAGTCAAAAGTATATGGAAAACTATAAGACACTGATGAAAGAAATCAAAGATGACATAAATAGATGGAGAGATATTCCGTGTTCCGGGTAGGAAGAATCAATATTGTGAAAATGACTATACTACCAAATGCAAATACAGATTCAATGTAATCCCTGTCAAATTACCAATGGCATTTTTCACAGAACTAGAGCAAAAAATTTCACAATTCATATGGAGACACAAAAGACCCTTAATAGCCAAAGCAGTCTTGAGAAAGAATGGAGCTGGAGGAATTAACCTTCCTGACTTCAGACTATACTACAAAGCTACAGTCATCAAGACAGTATGGTACTAGCACAAAACCAGAAATAGAGACCAATGGAACAAGATAAGAGAACCCAGAGATAAACCCATCCACCTATGGTACCTTATTTTTGACAAAGGAGGCAAAAATATACAATGGGGCAAAGAGAGCCTCTTCAATAAGTGGTGTGGGGAAAACTGGACAGCTACTTCATTCAAAAGAATGAAATTAGATCACTACCTAATACCATACACAAAGATAAACTGAAAATGGATTATAGACCTAAATTTAAGACCAGAAACTGTTAAACTCTTAGAGGAGAACATAGGCAGAAAAGTCGATGACATAAATCAAAGCAAGATCTTCTAGGACCCATCTCCTAGAGTAATGGAAATAAAAACAAAAATAAACAAGTAGGACCTAATTAAACGTAAAAGCTTTTGCACAGCAAAGGAAACCACAAACAAGGTGAAAAGACAGCCCTCAGAATGGGAGAAAATAATAGCAAATGAAACAACCGATGAAGATTAATCTCCAAAATATACAAGCAGCTCATACAACTCAATACCAGAAAAGCAAACCCGATAAAATTAGGAAACAGACCTGAAGAGACATTTCTCCAAAGAAGACATGCAGATGGCTAACAAGCACATGAAAAGATGCTCAACATCACTCATTATTAGAGAAATGCAAATCAAAACTGCAATGAAGTATTACCTCACACCGGTCGGTCAGTATGGCCATCATCAAAAAACCTACAAACAATAAATGCTGGACAGGGTGTGGAGAAAAGGGAGAACACTCTTGCATTGCTGGTGGGAATGTAAACTGATACAGCCACTGTGGAAGACAGTATGGAGACTCCTTAAAAAGCTAGGAATAAAACCATCATATGACCCAGCAATCCCACTCCTAGGCATGTACCCTGAGGAAATCAAAACTGAAAAAGACACATGTACCCCAATGGTCACTGCAGCACTATTTACAATAGCTAGAACATGGAAACAACCTAGATGTCTGTCAACAGATGAATGGATAAAGAAGCTGTGGTACATATACACAATGGAATACCACTCAGCCATAAAAAAGGAATACAATGGAATCTGTTCTAATGAGGTGGACGAAACTAGAGCCTATTATATAGACTGAAGTAACTTAAAGAAGTATAAATATCGCATACTCACACATATATATGGAATCTGAAGAGATGGCACTGATGAATTTATTTTCAGGGCAGCAATGGAGAAACACACATAGAGAACAGACCTATGGACACGGTGGGAGGAGAGGAGGGAGAAGGGGAGATATTGGAGAGAGTTACATAGAAATTTACAATACCATATGTAAAATAAACAGCCAATGGGAATCTGCCATGTGACTCAGGGAACTCACACAGGGGCTCTGTGACAGGCTGAAGGGTGGGATGGGGAGGGAGGACCGGGAGGGAGGCAACATGGGTATACCTATGGCTGATTCTTGTTGATGTACGACAGAAAACCACAAAATTCTGTAAAGCAATTATCCTTCAATTAAAAAAGAAAAAAAAAAAAGACAAGAAAGCAGAGACATTAGTTTGCCGACAAAGGTCTGTCTAGTCAAAGCTATGGTTTTTCCAGTAGTCATGTATGGATGTGACAGTTGGACCATAAAGAAGGCTGAGCACCAAAGAATTGATGCTTTTGAACTGAGGTGTTAGAGAAGACTCTTGACAGTCTCTTGGACTGCAAGGAGATCCAATCAGTCCATCCTAAAGTCCTGACTATTCACTGGAAGGACTGATGCTGAAGCTGAAGCTCCAATACTTTGGCCACCTAATGCAAAGAACTGAGTCACTGGAAAAGACCCTGATGCTGGGAAAGACTAAAGGCAAGAGGAGAAAGGGATGACAGAGGATGAGATGGTTGGATGGCATTACTGACTCGATGGACATGAGTTTGGGCAAGCTCTGGGAATTGGTGATGGACAGAAAAGCCTGGCGTATTACAGTCCATGGGGTTTCAAGGAGTCGGATGTGACTAAGAGACTGAACTGAACTGAAATTTATCTAGTCAGTGTTTTTAACTTTCTTTTACAATTTATTTTACATGTTAGGTAAAAGATCAAAATACACAAATCTTAATGTATTATGTGATAAGTTTTGATAAATGGGTACATTCATTTATTCCTAGATATCTTATTTTTCGATGCAATTATAAATGGGCTTGTTTTCTTAATTTGTTTCTGATAGATCATTTTTTGTGTATAGAAACACTATAGATTTTATGTGTTAATTTGTATTGTGCAGCTTTACTGTATTCACTTATTCTATTTTTGGTGGCATCTATAGGATTTTTTGTGTGCTGTGTGCTAAGTCACTTCAGTTGTGTGTGTCTCTTTGCTATCCCATGGACTGTAGCCTGTTAGGCTCCTCTGTCCATGTGATTCTCCAGGCAAGAATACTGGAGTGGGTTGCCATTTCTTCCTCCAGGGGATCTTCCCGACCCAGGGTTTGAACTCCTTCTCTTACGTCTCCTGCATTGGCAGGCAGGTTCTTTACCACAAGCACTGCCCTGGAAAGCCCATATGATTTTTTATATATGGTATAATGTCATATGCAAATTATGTAAGTTTTCTTTCTTCCTTTCCCATTTGGATTTCTTTTCTTTTTGTCTTATATAACTGCTGTGACTAAGACTTCCAATAATATGTTGAATAAAAGTGGCAAGAAAAGGAAAAAGAAAAAGGAGAATGGGTAAGTAAATTGTCTTTTCATGTAGTGGAATACTATGCAGCAATACCAGAGATAAACTACTGGTACATGCAGCAACATGGATGAATCTAACATATATTTGATGAAAAAAGCCTCATATAAAAATGTACATACAAATTGTATACATCTAAGTTTCAATAACAGGCAAAATTAATAAATAATGATAGACAAGCACCACAAAGGGGAAGAAAAGTTGTTCTTAAAGACTGGAAAAGTCATGAAGGAACCTTAAGGGGTGGCGGAAATATTAAGCATGTTGACCTAGTTGGTAGTTACTATGATTTATATATGTGTCTTTAAAAAAAGGCTGTATACACTTATATTGAATGCATCTTATACACTTTATTGTATCATGATATAGCACAAAACAGAATTAAAAAATCAGACTTCAAAAAAGGGGAAAGTGGAATATATGAAACAGTGAATGAATTTATAAAATCAGCAATAAATATCTGCCAGTAAGTTGACAGCCAGTAGCTACAGGGCTTTACAACAAGATAATTTATATCTTCTGAAAGGAAAGGTTTAAAAATGTGATATTTTCTTAAGTTGCTAATAGAGAATATGTTGATAAAAATCTTGGTATCTGTTGATGTAGCTACGTATCATAAGTACTAAGGCTGACACTGCTTAAATATCTGAAGAGGGATAGTACACTGATTGAGAAGTAAAGTAAGTTGGTAAGGTGGAGAAGTAAGGTAGGGTGGAGAAACACAGTATCACTTAGGGATCCTATGTTAAAATAGAATATTGCATTGTAAGCTGACTCAGTGTCAAAAAAACAAAGCAAAATAAAATAAATCAATAAAACATGTATGAACAACCAACAAGAAAGCACAGCAAGTAAATACACTGTAGGACAGAGGGCCTAAAACCAAACAACAATAAATGAAAATAGATTAAATCACCCAACATAAAAAACAGTAATCTTAAGCTTAAAAGGTCCACCTCTTAATTTTTGACTAGAAAAAAAAATCCTAAGGAAAACAAAACAGGATTTTGTTTATATCTCTATCACAGTGAAAGTGTTAGTCACTCAGTTGTGTCTGACTCTTTGTGACTTCATGGACTGTAACTCGCCAGGCCCCTCTGCCCATGGAATTCTCCAGGCAAGAATACTGGAGTGGGTTGCCATGCCCTTCTCCAGGGGGTATTCCCAACTCAGGGATCGAACCGAGGTCTCCTGCATTGCAGGCAGATTCATTACCATTTGACCTACTGGGAAGCCCACCTTGATAGGGATACAAGTCTCTATCATAAGACTTGTAATAATATAAAAACTAAATGCCTGACATAATTCTAAGAATTGCTACTTATAAAAACTATATCTTATTCTAGGACACATAATAAATATTCATAAATGGTTGCTGAATGGATGAGTTAAGAACCAGTTCAGTTACATTAAGTGAATACTAATTACAGTGAAAGGGAGAATCATGTGTGATAAAAATAGTTGCAGTAAAGTGGAAAAGAGAGCCTAAACATAAACCCACACCACACTTAACACAGTTAATTGATTTTTGAGGGGGTGCCAATAACACACAACATGAAAAGGATAATCTCTTTAGTAACTGGTGTTGAGGAAACTGGATATCTACCTGCAAAAGGATAAAACTGGACCCTGATCTTACATCACTCAGAACAATTAACTTGAAATAGATCAAAGACTTAAACAAAAGACCCTAGAAGAAAACTCAGGGAAGAAGCTCCTTGACATTATTCCTGGCAATGATTCTTGGATAAGATACCAAAAGCACAAGCAAAAAAAGCTAAAATAAACAAACAGGGCTACATCAAATCTAAGAGCTTTGGGGGACTTCCGTGGTGGTCCAGGCGTTAAGACTCTAAGCTACCACTGTAGGAGACGCAGGTTCAATCCCCTGGTCTGGGAACTAGGATCCCACAATGCCACGTGGTGTGGCCAAAACAAACAAAAACGTTAGAGCTTCTGCACAGCCAAGGAAACAATCAAGAAAATTGAAAAGGTAACCTATAGGAAAATATTCCCAAGACATGTTTCTGATAATATACAAAATACATAAAGAACTCATATAACTCAAAAGCAAGAAAGCAAATAATCCAATTTAAAAATGGCCAAAGAACGTTAATAAACATTTTTCCAAAGACATACAAATGGCCAAAGGTGCTCAAAATCACTAATCAAATGTAAACAAAATCACAATGAGGTATCATCTCACACTTGTTAAAATGGCTATTATCAAAAAGACAGGAGATAACAAATGCTGTCAAGGATTCAGAGAAAAGGGAAGCCTTGTGCACTGTTAGTGGGAATGCAAACTGGTGTAGCAATTATGGAAACACTATGGAGGCTCCTGAAAAAATTTAAAATAGAACTATTTTATGATCCAGCAATTCCACTCTTGGGTATAAACCCCAAAGAACAAAACCACTATCCTAAAGAGATATCTGTACCCTCATGTTCATTGTAGCATTACTTGCAATAGCCAAGGGAGAAACATTCAAGAATGAATGAATGTTTAAGAAGAATGAATAAAGAAAATGTAATGGATGTATACAATGGAATACTATTTGGCTATAAAAAGAAGGAAATCCTGACATTGGGAAAAATGTAAATGGACTTTGAGAGTATTATGCTAAGTGAAATAAGTCAGACAACGAAAGGTATACTATTGGTATCACTTACACGTGGAATCTAAAAACACCACCACCACCACCAATAAAAGCCAATTTCACAGAAAGAATGAAATGGGGGTTGCCAAGGGCTAGGAAAAAGGGGAAATGGAATGATGTAAATCAAAAGGTATAAATGTTCAGTTATTAGAAGAATAATTTTGCTCAGCCACAAAAAGTAATGAAACTGGGTCATTTGTAGAAATGTGGACAGACCTAGAGTTTATCATGCAGAGTGAAGTAAGTCAGAAAGAGAAAAATAAACATCATATATTAACGCATATGTATGGAATCTAGAAAAATGGTACTGCTGCTGCTGCTGCTGAATCGCTTCAGTCGTGTCCGACTCTGTGCGACCCCATAGATGGCAGCCACCAAGCTCCCCTGTCCCTGGGATTCTCCAGGCAAGAACACTGGAGTGGGCTGCCATTTCCTTCTCCAATGCATGAAAGTGAAAAGTGAAAGTGAAGTTGCTCAGTCGTATCCGACTCTTAGCAACCCCATGGACTGCAGCCTACCAGGTTCCTCCATCCACGGGATTTTCCAGGCAAGAGTACTGGAGTGGGCTGCCACTGAAAAATGGTACAGATGAACCTATTTCCAGTGCAAAAATAGAGAAGCAGATGTAGGGAATGGACATGTGGACATGGGAGGAAGGGGAGGGTGGGATGAATTGGGAGATTAGGATTGACATGTATGTACACTACCATGTGTAAAACAGACAGCTGGTGTAAATCTGCTATAAAGCACAGGAAGCTCAGCTCAGTGCTCTGTGATGACCTAGATGGGTGGGATGGGGGTGGGGTGGGAAGGAAGTTTAAGAGGGAGGGGATATATATGTATATATATAAAACTGGTTCATTTCATGGTAAATGAACTGTAGTGCAATTATACTCCAATAAAAAAAGATAGAAAAGAATAATTTAGGAGAATCTAATGTACAGTATGTTGACTATTCTTAACTATACAGTACTGTATAGCAGAAACTTGCTGAGAGTAGACCTTAAGCATTCTCCAATATCAAAAAACAAACCCAATCAAAAAATGGGCAGAAGATCTAAATGGACATTTCTCTAAAGAAGACAGATGGCCAACAGGCACATGAAAAGATGCTCAACATCACTAATTAATAGAAAAATGCAAATCAAAACTACAATGAAGTATCACCTCACACCGGTCGGTCAGAATGGCCATCATCAAAAAACCTACAAACAATAAATGCTGGAAGAGGGGGTGGAGAAAAGGAAATCCTCTTGCACTGTTGGTGGGAATGTAAATAAAACCTGCATGCCTCTCAATAGATACTTTGTGAACATGACAAAATCTACCCAGTCTAAGCCAGCAGCTTTCATAATGAAGACATGTGGCAGGTACTCCTACTCATATCTGTTTTGCTAGTGCTTGGTCAAGAAATGTTATCCTTTTATTGTGCTCTTTATTTTTTACAGATGGGTAACATAAAATTAGGTCCTTTAATCACATTATATATATATATATATATATTTTTTAATTCCAGATGGCTTAAGGTACTAAATACTTTTTTTTTAAAAAACATGCTTGGCATTTTTAGACAAAATAAAAAATTTCATTAGGCCCCTGGGGTAAGGAAGACAAGAATAAAAAACAGAAAGCACAAAAGGATTGTATTACAATATAAAAGTTTCAGAAAATATACTATTAAATGAAAAGACAAAAAGCATACTGTGAAAAGATAATTAGTAACAGTTTTAACAAAAGATTACCATTTAAAATACATAGGGAATGCATACAAAACTCAGTGCAAAACCTGAAATGCCATACACTTATGAAAGCTGTACAACCACAATCATCAGTCACAAAATTAAAGTTTTTCACCTATTACGGAGGAAGAAATTTTTATATCTGGAAAGATGGGAGGGAAAATAATCTTGATTTTCATATCTTATAACTCAAACCTATTAATCACAGAACCCTAGAGCAGTGATTCTTAAACTTAGCAACTATCTGCATCACATGCATACCCTGTTAAAACAGACTACTGAGCCTACCCCTCCATTTCTTTGCCAGCAGGTTTGAGATAGGGTATGAGCATCTGCAATTTCACACAAGTTTCCGGGTGATGCTGCTGCTTCCAGCCAAAGAACCTCACTTTGAGAAGCACTGCTCTAGAGTCTGAGACACACCTGTATTTGTGCAGAGAGTGACAAGGATACTCATAGTAGCACAGTTTATATTACTAAAAAATCGAAACTACCTAAATTTAGGTAGGTACCTAAATACCTACCAATAGAATATTGAGAATGGAAAAATATGGTATTAAAAGGAATAAAACTATGTATCAATAGATTTCAAATTATTAATGAACCAGAAAACTGTATCACAGATACATTAAAATAGTTTATGTATTTTTAAAAAGCACCCCAAACAATATATAGTATTGTTCAACTATCTACATATTTTTCCAATGTGGGGGTAAAATGAGAAGTCTAACAGAAGCTGGAACTAAACTCAGAACTAAACTCTGGGGCACAATGAGGAGTACCCCAAGAAAAAGCCATCAGAAGAGTGGTTTCAGAAGTGAACAAAGGAGACCTTCCAGGAGAGAGCAGTCAGTAATGCAGCGTTGTTCAAGGAAGACAACTACAATTAAGTCACTGGTGACTTTTACCTGAATAGATTCTAAAGTGGAGAAGAAACAAGACAGAATGCTATGGGATGAAATCTGACTGAAGAACTCAGAAACATTCACCAGAGAATTTAACTTTGAACCATCTGTTTCAGGACTTCTACGCACAGCTTGGCTAAGATACAATAGCTTTGTAACAGGCATGCAGGCCATTTATTCCTCTAAACATACTCTAAAAATAAGTACGACTATCATAAAATTCATTATTTGAACATCTCTTTAACCCTTTTACCCTCAGTAAGGAATGGTTTGAGGCACTCATTTCAGGGCTGTCCCTGGAAATTACTTACTACATGTCCCTAGGTTAAGAGCAAAAAGGGTATCTTCCAGTAAGACTCTGTTGGGTCTTCAAAGGAATCTTTTTGTATCCAAAATACAGTGTCTCCCTTTCTGCCATGGTTATCAGAAACATCAGAAACCTATTTGCAGGTTAACTTAGAAACTGTGTTATATAAATGATCAGTATATATAAGCCAACTTGATTCTGCTCTTGATTTGCTATCTTTATATTTTCTATGAAGTTCATTTTTTATCTATTACTGATTTCCCATCTTAATGTATGGATTCTTAAAATCTCACAAAGTCCACAGTTAAACAAAGGAATGAATGAACAAACTCACCTGGAGTTTACTCATTTTCAGCTGTTCTTGGAAAAATGTAGACAACTCTGAAGATACACTGGGTTAGAAGAGGACTGGAGTCATGAAAGATCCGGCCTGTGTGGCAGCTCCTGAATTCTCCTTTCCTATAAAGCTAAACACACCACTAGATAAGGAAAAAAATGTTAATGTCCCTTTGACCTTCAAAGACAGGGATATATATTGTTGATGACCACCTACCTAATACAACTCTACTATTACCATGTAGCTCTTGGATATAAATTTTTTCAGAGTTAAGTATTTACTGCCTACGGATATTTTATAACAGTTTAAATCTCCCTTGGTGTTCACAAAATTTTTTAAATTATAAAATTGATTAAAACAAATAAAAATACACACAATGAAGGAATATTAATTACACCAAAACTGTTGTTAAAAAAAGAATACTTAGGACTAAAGAAGAAAGAAAAAGAAACTCAGGACTAGGCTGTTTAACTTCCCAACTAACGTTACTAAACCTTTGCTTAGTGACTCCACAGAAAGCTATAAAAAGCAGTGCTTTAAATAAAGACCCATGTTTTATCGTTGTTGCCATTTCACAGAAGACTCTTCTACAAAACACTTGCTTTTAGTTGTATGGAAAAGTGTAAACAGTACTGGCTTATGAGTCAGATCTTTTAGTCTTCGCCACTAACTGATCTGAACAAGGCACGAATCTTCAGAAACAAAGAGAAAGAAATTTATCCAAAGAGACAAAAAACCAGATAATTCTTGACTATCTCTCCTGAATGCTAAGGGAAGCAGAAGAGAGAAACAACATACACAAACAAGAAGTAATGGACATGACTGGAGAGCAGTTTGGAATCCAAAAAGGATAAACGGAGAACCAAAGGAACGGAGTCTGTGTACAAAGCTAACTGATCAGCCCCGACTGGTGGCTGTTCTTCCAAGACCCCACGCCCCGCACCACTCGCCCCTCCCCAGCAAGCGTTCGCCCAGCAGCCCCGCCCCGCTCCGGGCCGCCCGCTAGCCGCCGCCTCTAGTCTGTATATTAAACCCCTCCTCCTGAGCCCTTAGAAACGGCCTCTCGCGCAGCGGCGCCAACTCAGGGCTCGGGCTAGTCTGTCAGGGACTTCGACCCACTCTTCTCAATGGAGACGCCCCCTTCTCGCTGTCCCAGGGGCCTACGGAGCTGCTCCCCGCCACGGGTACTGACCTTTTCCCTCCTACTCCCTAAACTACACAGAACCCCTTCAGTCCTCAACCAGCCATCCTGAGCTCACTCGCCTCTCACTCGTCTCCGAGGGGCACTGGCCCCAGAAGAGTGCATAGACTCAGCAGCCCCGGAACCGCTTCCCAGGCACGCTGGAGAAAAACAGAAGCAGAGGCGGAAATGCATAGAGGGAAAAGGTGGAACTAGGCATGCGCAGATGGCCCACACGTAGGGCCCGCCAGTCTACGCTGACCACCAGAACTAGGTTTCCCTTTAGTCTCGCCGACCAGCGGGTTGGGATTAGCTGAGAGTCCAGCACACCTGGCAGTGGAAGATTTGGACCTGAGGTAATTGAAGCAGCTAGAGCCGGTCAGGGACTTTTCCCAAAGTTATGGATTACAGCCCAGTTCTCTGTGCAGCCAAGAATGCAGATTTACATACAGTCAAGTAAAGGAAAACTGTACGTCAGTTTCACTTTTTTTTTTTAATACTGGGAAATAGGGACTTACTTGCTGGTTCAGTGGTTAAGATTACATACTTCCAACACAGGGAGACTGGTTCAATCCCTGGTCAGGGAGCTGGATCCCACACGCCACTAACTGAGTTCACATGCCACAACTGAAGATACAGCTGCCAAAAGGAAGATCGAGGATCTGGCGACCCAGCACAGTCAAATGAAATAAATAAATACTAGGAAATAGATCCCATTAATACAATAAAAGAGTTATATTATCAGGGAAAGCTGGCGGAGATTGGGGGTGGCAGACAAGAAAGCAAGTTAAAATCATGAAAGCAATAAATGAAAATTGTAGATAAATTAAGTGGACACAATCCAAAAGAAAACAGTCTTCCTTTATGTATAAATCATCTCAGAGAAGAGCCTGGCAACCCACTCCAGTATTCTCACCTGGAGAATCCCACGGACAGAAGAACTTGGCGGGCTACAATCCACAGGGTCACAAAGAGTGGGAGGCAACTGAAGAGACATAGCACGCATATATATAAATATATTCTTTCATTTGTGACATTAAAATTACTTCAGAAAAAGGGAGATAAATCCTTTCAGAGGTAGATTCAGTATTTTTTACAAAATTCCAATAAGAATCTCAACTAATTTTTGCATCTACTCCTTTTCTTTGATTTTTTAAAGTATTGTGTACATTACAAAAGCATTCTCAACTTCATCTGGAATAAAATTAAATCTAAATTAAACAGCCAGATGTTCTTGAAGTGCTGCATTCAATATGTTAGCAAATTTGGAAAACTCAGCAGTGACCACTGGACTGGAAAAGGTCAGTTTTCATTCCAATTCCAAAGAAGGGCAGTTCCAAAGAATGTTCACATTACTGTACAGCTGTACTCATTTCACATGCGAGTAAGGTTATGCTCAAAATCCTTCAAGCTAGACTTCGGCAGTATGTGAACCAAGAACTTCCAGATGTATAAGTTGGGTTTAGAAAAGGCAGAAGAACCAGAGATCAAATTGCCAACATTCGTTGAATCAAAGAGAAAGCAAGGGAATTCCAGAAAAACATTTACTTCTGTTTCACTGACTATGCTAAAGTCTTTGACCATGTGGATCACAACAAACTGTGGAAAATTCTTCAAGAGATGGGAATACCAGACCACCTTACCTGTCTCCTAAGAAACCTGTATGCCAGTCAAGAAGCAACAGTTAGAACTGGACATGGAACAACAGACTGGTTCAAAATTAGGAAAGAAGTACATCAAGGCTGTATGTTGTCACCCTGCTTATTTAACTTATATGTAGAGTAAATCATGTGAAATGCCAAGCTGGATGAAACACAAGCTGAAATCAAGATTGCCAGGAGAAATATCAACAACCTCAGATACGCAGATGATACCACTCTAATGCCAGAAAGTGAAGAGGAACTAAAGAGCCTCATGATCAAGGTGAAAGAGGAGAGTGAAAAAGCTGGCTTAAAATTCAATATTAAAAAAAAACTAAGATTATGGCGTCTGGTCCCATCACTTCATGACAAATAGGAGGGGAAAAATGAAAGCAGTGCCAGATTTTATTTTCTTGGGCTCCAAAATCACTGCAGATGGTGACTGCAGCCATGACATTAAAAGACATTTGCTCCTTGGAAGGAGAGCTATGACAAACCTAGACACCATATTAAAAAGAGACATCACTTTGCTGACCACGGTCCATATAGTCTAAACAATGGTTTTTCCAGTAATCATACACGGATGTGAGAGGTGGACCATAAAGAAGGCTGAGCACCAAAGAATTGATGCTTTTGAACTCTGGTGCTGGAGAAGATTCTTGAGTTTCTTGGACAGCAAGGAGATCAAACCAGTTAATCCTAAAGGAAATCAACCCTAAATATTCATTGAAAGGATTAATGCTGAAGCTCCAATACATTGGCCACCTGATGCAAAGAGCCGACTCACTGGAAAAGAGCCTGATGTTGGGAAGACTGAAGCAAAAGGAGAAGGGAGTGGCAGAGGATGAAGTGGTTACATAGCATCACCAACTCAATGGACATGAATTTGAGCAAATTCTAGGAGACAGTGAAGGACAGAGGAATCTGTCATGCTCTAGTCCATGGGTCACAAAGAGTTGGACATGACCTAGCAACTGAACAACAAACAGCCAGAAAGCATTTCAAAAAGGAGAAAATTGCCTAAGAGAAATCTCAATATGTATAATATTGCTCAATTATTTAAAATAGTTTGGCATCTGCTTCATGGTAATACAATAACCATGATTAAGAGTATATTTTAAATGTAGTATAATAAATGTAGCATCTCAAAACAACCAGGGAAGGAAAGGAATATTCCAAACAGCAAGTCATTCCCAACAAAGATCACATTTGATACAGGTTCATATGGATTCAAGGTCTGAAATGCTTATAAAGTAAACCACCAAGTTAGTAAAGGAAAATAGAGATGAGAAGTTGTGACATCAAATAACCCACACATTTAATGTGAAACATTTTATAATAAAAAATAGCAAACAACTCAGCTCTAGTTTTTAAAAGACGTTAAAAGCAAATAACCAAGAAATTATATTTTTACTATTTGAAAGAAAAGAAGAATTAATAAGATCTTTGAAGCAATAAAAGGAAAAAAAACTTAAAATGGGCTATAGAACTGAGTAGTAGTGTAATAAAAAGAAAAAATTCAAACACATTTGAAAAAGTTGACTAGAATGGAAAGAAATGCAAACGTTTAAGTAAAAACATGCAAGATATCATTTACTGAGACTTAAATTTTTACTTTATATGTATACACACACACACAAAAGTTCATTTTGTCCACTTTTATGAGTTTTGACAAGTGCATAGATTTGTGTAACCACCACTGTACTCAAAATACAGAACTGCAGACCCCCAAATTACTTCATACTACCCTTTTGAAATAAAAACCTCTCACCACTCTAAACTTCTGGCAGCCACTACGTATTCTTCATGCTTATATGTTTGTTTTTTCTAAAAAGTATTTTTACAAAGACATGTAACAAATAGTATGCTTAATGGTGAAACATGGAAAGTGTTCAACTGAAAAGTCAGACAAAGATAAGGATGCATACTATCTGCAACTTTATTTGGCATTTTTTCCACAGTTCTTAGAGTAAAAGAGCAAAATAATCATGTACACAGAATATTCAAATGAAAGTATCCAAAATAAAAGTTTTAGAAATTTGATACAAATTCAATACAACAAATTTCAGAAAATTAAATTATTTTAAAGGTATCAATAGGGACAGAATAAAGAAACAAAGTAGGTGATTAAATAGTTAACACCAATAGGGGATTGTAAGTAGAAAAAAAAATACAGTAGACCCCTGTAAGTTAATGATCACTTAGAAAGCAGGTTTGTTTAACCACAAAACCAAGCAGGCTTGTGTGCCTGCTAATAAACCATGCAGCACAACATGAGACATGCCCCAAAATAATAAAACAATGGTGGTGTGAGACCCACATGCTGCCCAGTGCACTAAGTTAATGACCCCCAGGACATGCTTTTTGCACACACACAAAACAGTAATTTATGGAAAGGTGACATTTCAAAGTAAAGATCCTTATTGTACTGAGACCTGAAATAATTTTTTCACAGTGCCATGACCTGAAGAACTATGGACAGAAGTTCATAACATTGTACAGGAGGTGGTGATCAAAACCATCCCCAAAAGGAGAAATGCAGAAAGGCAAAATGGTTGTCTGAGGAGGCCTTACAAATAGCTGAGAAAAAAAGAGAAGCTAAAGGCAAAGGAGAAAAGGAAATATATACCCATCTGAATGCAGAGTTCCAAAGAATAGCAAGAAAATATAAGAAAGACTTCCTAAGTGAACAATGCAAAGAAATAGAGGAAATCAACAGAATGCGAAAGAGTAGAGATCTCTTCAAGAAAATTAGAGATACAAAGAGAATATTTCATGCAAAGATGGAAATAATAAAGGACAGAAATGGTATGAACCTAACAGAAGCAGAAGATATTAAGAAGAGGTGGCAAGAATACACAGAAGAACTATACAAAAAGATCTTAGTGACCCAGATAATTACCATGGTGTGGTCACTCACCTAGAGCCAGACATCCTGGAATGTGAAGTCAAGTGGGCCTTAGGAAGCATCACTACAAACAAAGTTAGTGGAGGTGATGCAATTCCAGTTGAGCTATTTCAAATTCTACAAGATGATGCTGTTAAAGTGCTGCAGTCAATATGCCAGCAAATTTGGAAAACTCAGCAACAACTACAGGGCTGGAAAAGTTCAGTTTTGATCACAATCCCAAAGAAAGGCAATGCCAAAGAATGTTCAAACTGCTGCTCAATTGCACTCATCTCACATGCTAGCAAAGTAATGCTCAAAATTCTCCAAGCCAGGCTTCAAAAGTACATGAACTGAGAACTTCCAGATGTTCAAGTTGGATTCAGAAAAGGCAGAGGAACCAGAGATCAAATTGCCAATGTCTGATGGATCATAGAAAAAGCAAGAGAATTCCAGAAAAACGTCTACTTCTGCTTCACTGACTATGCTAAAGCCTTTGACTGTGTGACAACAAACTGTGGAAAATTCTTAAAGAGATGGGAATGCCAGACCAGACCACCTTACTGGCCTCCTGAGAAATCTGTATGCAGGTCAAGAAGCAATAGTTAGAACCGGACATGGAACAATGGACTGTTCCAAACTGGTCAAGGTTGTCTATTGTCACCTTACTTATTGAACTTATATGCGGAGTACATCATAGTACATCATGCAAAGTGCCAGACTGGATAAAGCACAGGCTGGAATCAAGATTGCTGGGAGAAATATCAATAACCTCAGATATGCAGATGATACCACACTTATGGCAGAAAGTGAAGAGGAACTGAAGAACCTCTTGATGGAGGTGAAAGAGGAGAGTGTAAAAACTGGCTTAAAATTCAACATTCAAAACCTAAGATCATGGCATCCAGTCCCATCACTTCATGGAAGTAGATGGGGAAACAATGGAAACAGTGACAGACTTTATTTTCTTGAGCTCCAAAATTACTGCGGACAGTGACTGCAGTCATGAAATTAAAACATGCTTGCTCCTTGGAAGAAAAGCTATGACAAACCTAAACAGCATATTAAAAAGCAGAGACATTACTTTGCAAACAAAGGTCTGTCTAGTCAAAGCTATGGTTTTTCCAGTAGTCATGTGTGGATGTGAGAGTTGGACCATAAAGAAAGTTGAGCACTGAAGAATTGATGCTTTAGAACTGTGGTGTTGGAGAAGACACTTGAGAGTGCCTTGGACAGCAAGGAGATCCAACCAGTCCATCCTAAAGGCAATCAGTCCTGAATATTCTTTGGAAGGACTGATGCTAAAGCTGAAACTCCAATACTTTGGCCACCTGATGTGAAGAGCTGACTCATTGGAAAAGACCCTGATGCTGGTAAATATTGAGGGCAGGAGGAGAAGGGGATGACAGAGGATGAGATGGTTGGATGGCATCACCAACTCAATGGACATGAGTTTGAGCAAGCTCTGGGTGTTGGTGATAGACAGGGAAGCCTCGTGTGCTGCAGTCCATTGGGTCACAAAGAGTCGGACATGACTGAGTGACTGGATTGAACTGGTGATGATCCTGGCTTGACAATGTAAGGACAAAAATACTGCCCTGCTTAATCTTGAGGAAGAGCTGATGATGGAAACAGGACATCTAATCAAGAATGAGGAAGAAAGTGGTCATTTCCCCATTTCCACTTTTTCATTGATTATAAAACTGTATCTTAGTAAGTTCTTGGGGTGCAACACCCCCTCGCCCATCTGCTTCTAAGCCTCACAAGTGACATATTCTAATAAATCACTTATCTCTCACTTTTCCTCTTGCTGAATTCTTTTCTGTGCTGAATCATAAAGGACCAGGCTCTTTAGAGCTCTCCGAAACACGGCCTAACAGTTTCAGTACAACAAATTATAGCATGAAAATATGAAAATCTTTACAGAAACTACAAAATATAATGAGGGAAAATTTTTGGTTTGTTTGTCTGGGAGATGGTGAAGGACAGGGAAACCTGGCGTGCTGTGGTCCATGGAGTCACAAAGAGTTGGATACGACTGAGCAACTGAACAACAACAACAAATTTCTCAGTGGAAATTCTATAGACCAGGAGAGAATGAAATGTCATATTCCGAAGACTGAAAGAAAAAATATGTCTGCAAAGTTATCATTCACATACGAAGGAAAAATACTTTCCCAGACAAACAAAAGCTGAGGGGTTTCATTATCACTCAACATGCCTTGAAGAAATGCTGAAAGAAGTTCTTAAAGCTGAAATGAAAAGACACTAATGAGAAACATGAAAACATAAAGTATACAACACATTGGTGAAAATAAATATACAATCAGACTTAGAAAACTCTGATTCTATAATAAATGGTATGTTAAGCTACTTACCTAAAGTATAATGGCTAAAGGAAAAGAGTATTAAAATAATTATAGTTATTATGTGCTAATGAACATATATATAGAGAGGTAAAAAATGATATCAAAAATATAAAAGAGGGAGTAAAAGTACGAAGCTTTTGTAGGCTATCAAAGTTACGCTACTACCAGCTTTAAGTGGACTTTATTAGCTGAGATGTCTCATGTAAACCTCACATTAACCACAATGTAAAAAACCTAGAATAAATTCACAAAAGAAAAGAAGAAACGAGAAACAGGATACCACCACAAAAAAAATCACAAATTTACAAAGGAAGGCAAGAATAGAGGGGAAAAGAATATGTGGAGATACAAAATAAGCAGAAAGCAATTAAAAAGATGACTAGTACATGAATTGATTTCACCAATCAAAAGGCTGAGTGGCTGGATTGATAAGAAAAACAAGGCTCAAATTATATGCAGTCTACAAAAGACTCATATCAGCTTTAAGGACCTACAGTCTCTAAGTGAAGGAATAGAAAGGCAAATCCTATGCAGGCTGACATCAGAAGAAAGCAGGGATAGCTATACTTTATCAAAGAGAATAGACTGTATGCCAAAAATGGTAACAAGACAAAGAATGTCACTATATAATGATAAAGGGGTCAATTCATGATGAATAAACAATTGTAAATATATATTCACCCAATATCAGAACACCTAAACATATTAAGCAAATACTAACAGATCTAAAGGGAGAAATATATAACAATGCAAGAACAGTAGGGGACTTCTAATATAGTCTATTGCTGAAAATAGCCTATTTTCAACAAGGCTAGATCATCTAGACAGAAAAAAAAAGAAAAGTTGGACTTGAACCATACATTGGGCCAAAGGGACTTAACATATTTATAGGACATTCCATTCAACAGGAAGGAAATTAAAAAATATATTGAAACAAATGAAATGGAAACACAACAAACAAAACCTCTGAGATTCCGTAAAACTAGTTTTGAGAGGGAATTTTACAGCAATAAATGCATATATTAAGAATTTAAAAAGCGCTCAAGCAAACCACCTAACCTTACATATTAAGGAACTAAAAGGAAGAGGAAGAAACTAAGCCCAAAGTTAGCAGAAGAAAGGAAATAACAAAAATCAGAGCTGACACAAATGAGACCACAAAAAACGATAGAAGAAAATCAACAAATCTTAGATTTCAAAAGTCTAGGTTTAAAAAAAAAACACCACAAAATTGATGAATTTTTAGTTAGACTCACTAAGAAAAAGAGAGAGGACTCATATAAATGAAATAAAAAATGAAATAACTGACACTACAGGAATACATAGAATCATAAGAGACTACTATGAACAATTATATACGAATTTATTGGAAAACCTAGAAGAAATGGATAAAGTTCTAGACACCTAAAACCTACCAAGACTGAATCATGAAGAAACAGAAAATCTGAAAAGATCAATAACAAGTAAGTAAAGTGAATCAGAATCAAAACCCTCTCTACACAGATAACCCCAGGACCAAATGGTTTCATAGATGAATTCTACCAAACATTTAAGGAAGAGTTAAAGCCAATTCTTCTCAAACTCTTCCCCAAAATTGAAGGGGACAGAAAACTTCCAAACTCATCCTATGAGGCTAGTGTTATTAAATACCAAGATACCCTGATACCACAGCTAGATATGGACACTACAAAAAAGAAAAGGATGGAATAATATTCTTGATGAATACAGATGCAAAAACTCCCAACAGAACATTAGCAAACCAAATCACAGCACAAAAAGATTATACCATGACCAAGTAGTACTCACCCCTGAGATGCAAGAATGGTTCAACAAAGCATAAATCAATCAAAGTGAGACACCACATTAATAGAATGAAAGATAAATATCACAAGATTATCTCAATAGATGCAGAAAAAAAATTTCATAAAATATAATATCTTTTCATGATTAAAAAGAATATGAATAAGATGTCAGGAACTACCATAATCCTGAAGGTTTGTGTGGTGTTGGAGAAGAGAAACAGAGGATTTGAAAAGGTCAAAAATGTCAACTCTGTGCTTTAGAAATTTTATCAGATGATACACCACCACAACGAGCCAAGAAGCGTGTGTTGAACTATCAGATTTGACTAAAACCTGGAGAAATACACCCCTGAGGCCCATTCTAACCCACAAACAAATACTGCAATGTCAAGGGGTCTACCCAGGTCTGCCTAGAACTTCCCTGCCAGAGAGCAGTGTTTTTTAGAAGTGAAGGGATAAAGAATATATCAGTGTGAAAAGTTTTTTGTTTTTTTGTTTTTTTTTTTAAAGATTCTCTTATCTGCCTAAATTCATCCATCATAAATGCTTCCCTCTGGGAGAAATTACCAGGGAAGATTGGCTCCTCTGACAGAAAACAAGACGTTGGCACACTGGACTTCCCTGGTGGTCCAGTGGTTAAGAATCCACCTGCCAATGAAGGAGAAATGGGTTCAATCCCTAGTGTGGGACAATTCCACACACCTCAGAGCAACTAAGCCGGTGTGCCACAACTACTAAAGCCCGTGTGTGAAGATCCAGCACAGCCAAAAAAAAAAAAAAAAAAAAAAGTTGGCACCAGCATAAGAAACTGTCTAAACAGACATCAGAAAACTATCATGTCTCACATCTAACCTTCTAACGGCCCATATTTCTCTTTCCTGAACTCATTGTTTTCTCATAAGTGGTCTCCTCTTCTCTCCCCCATTAATATGGTATTTATGCCCCAGATTCTAACTGCTTCTTTGAATCACATTTTTCTGTGAACACTCCTGTAAGTACATGAATAAAAATCTTGTCTTTTATCTAAAAACAGCAACAAAACTTAAACAAATTGGGTACTGAAGGAATGTGCCTCACAATATAGGGGACAAATACAACAAGCCCATGTGCTATGCTTAGCCGCTCAGTTGTGTCTGACTCTTTGCGACCCTATGGGCTGTAGCCCGCCAGGCTCCTCTGTCCATGGGGATTCTTCAGGGAAGAATACTGAATGGGCTGCCATGCCCTCCTCCAGGGGATCTTCCCAACCCAGGGATCAAATCCAGGTCTCCCACATTGCAGATGGATTCTTCACCATCTGAGCCACCAAGGAAGCCATCATCATACTCATTGGTGGAAAACTGAAAGTTTTTCCTCTCTGATCAGGAACAGGCCAAGGGTGACTACTCAGCACTCTTATTCAACATAGTAATGGAAATCCTAATGAGCAACTGGGTAAGACCAAAGAATAAAATAGACAGAAGGCATCCAAAATGGGAACAAACAATTGTCATTAATGGCTGATAACATGAACTTACATGTAAGAAATTCCAAAGAATCAACCAAACAACAGTGAGAGTGAAACAAACTCAGCAAGACATAAAAATCAATATACAGAAATCAGCTGTATTTCTATATACTAATAATGAAACATCTGAAAAAAATAAAGGAAACTACCCCACTTACAATATCATCAATACAATAGTAAACTTAAGAATTAAGCAAGGAAGTGAAAGACCTGCATAATGGAAAAAAGATGTTAAAAGAAGTTGGAGAAAACACAAATCAGAAAAACTAATATTGTTAAAATGTCCATGCTAAGGTCTGTTCAAGATGGCAATATAGGAGGCTCCTGAATTCTCCTCCTCCCATGGACACTCTGAACTCAGTCACTCCCTCCTCCCTGTAAGACTGCCACAGCCCCTCTTCCTCTTAATACTATGGCAGTTCCAGCCCAGGAACAGAACTCCAGAGACGAGGATCATCAGCTCACAAGTAAACATGAGCACCGTTTATGGTTGCCAATCCCAGCTTCCTTTATTGTTTCAGGGAATGTGGCTCAGAGACCCATGTGTGGGGAAGAGACACCAGAGGCCTGAGTACATAGTTAACAGCGGTCATCTGAGCTCTGAATGCATGGGCTTTCTCTGGGTAAGGTTCTCAGAACCAGTTTAATTTTCAACTCAGTCTGTGTTTTAATTTATAGCTTAACATTATCAGCTAAATTAAAGCAGTAAAACTGTATGATTTATTTATTAAGTACAAACTTTTATTCTTTGGAAATAAGTCTAAATTTATAAAATTTGCAAGAATAGTACAAATAAACATTTTTTTTCTCTGAACCACTGAAAGTAGGTTGCCAACATGATGCTCTATCATTCCCAAATACTTTAGTAACAAGAATACTCTACACAGTTATATTTCAACCATCGAAACTAGCACTGTTGCTTGACCCCAATTGAGTTTCACCTATTTTCTAAATAATTTTCTGTAGAGCAAAATGACTCAATCCAGGATAACACACTGTGATTTCATATATCTTCAGTCTCTTTCAAAGCGAAACACTTTCTCAGTTTCTTTTCTTAACTTGCAACATCTGAAGGATTTCCCTGGTGGCTCAGTGGTAAAGAATCCGCTTGCCAATGCAGGAGAAGTGGGTTCAATCTCTGGTCCGGGAGGATACTACATGCTGTGGAGCAACTAAGCTGGTGCACCGCAACTACTGAGTCTGTGCTCTAGGGCCCAGGCGCCACAACCATTGAGCCCATGTGCCATAACCACTGAAGCCCGCACACCACAGAGCCTCTGCTCTGCAACAGGAGAGGCAATCACAATAGGAATCTCACACACTGCAACTAGAGAGTAATCCCTGCTCTCCGAAACTAGAGAAAAGCCTGCACAGCAGTGAAGATCTTGCACAGCCAAGAAATAAATGAAAATTTTAAAAATTAGAAGATTATAAGACAGTGTAATCTTTGAACAATATTCCTCAATTTGGGTTTGTCTGATGTTTCTCCTGCTTAGACTTAGTTATGCATTTTGGCCATGTTCTTCTCATTGCATCCTATCAGATGATATGTGTGCTCAGTCACTCAATCATGTCTGACTCTTTGTGACCCCAAGGACTGTAGCCTGCAAGGCTCCTCTGTCCATGGAACTTTCCAGGCAAGAATACTGGAGTGGGCTGCCTTTTCCTGCTTCACGGGATCTTCCTGATCCAGGGATTGAACCTGTGTCCCTTGTGTATCCTGCACTGGCAGGTAGATTCTCTACCACTGCATCACCTAGGACTCAATTTGTTTCAATATTACTTATGTTAACTTTAATCACATGACCACATTGAGTCAGTCCACTTCTGCCATTGTAGAGTTACTTTTTCCCATCGTAACCACATTTCTGTCCCTCCTGCCATGCTCTGTAAATAGTATATGCTTGAGGAAGACTACAAGGATGGAGGAGGGGAAAGGGACATGCTCCTTCCTGTTTATTTCCTGGGGTCTCCCCATTTGCTTCACATGCTGTCAGCGTCACTGCAGCGATACTCCTGTACCTAGGCAGGCACAGTGCCCCCTTGGAGCAGCAGCTAAAACCAGCTGAATTTTTCTAACGCTTGCAAACCAGCATCATCACACCTCATGAAACACACCAGTGTCAGTCAGCCACCACTTGCTCGGTGGCCAATACAGATCCCATTCTCATGAGCCCCCTCCTCTGGGACCAGAGATACTTAAATCAGCAATCTTTTCGGAATCTGCACTTCAACTCAGAGGGATGTCTATTCAGTTACCTTCATTTTCTCAGCCAAGGGTTGATGCATGCTGTCTGCTGTTGCTATCTCACTGATAATTTGTCCTCTCTGTTTTACCCTTTTGGATACTTGCTACCTTCGTTCTATCTCACTCTAGCTAGAACTGGGTCTGCTGTGGTCTCTAAAACTGGAGGAAGATGACACTCCGGCGACAGCTGGTGACAAAGAAAAATGGAACGGCACTCTGGCTGAGGCTGGCTTAGCTTTTGAACTGACAGTGGTAAGGATACTGGCTGAAGTTGTAGACGAAAAACAAGGACAGGTTTCTGTGATGATTCTGGCTCTGAAGAAGGAGGGAGAGGTGCTGAAGAGCCTTCTCGGGACACAGAATTGAAAACTGTGCTGCTGCTTTTTTTCTGTTATGAGCTTTTTGAGAGCTAAGGCATGAGTATGCTGTGGCTGTGGAAATGTGGCAGGTATTAGAGGTATAGTTGGCTCCAGATCTGGAGATGTATCCAGAGCTTGTTCTGGAGTAGATACTGTAGCTCCAAGATGAGAAAATATCATCAATAAGAATACTTTTCCATCTGTTTCCCAAAGACAGGAAGCATCCAACTGCCAATAACTTAAGTCTCAGTCCAAAACGCCATCTACCACAAGAAGGTCCTCCCAGGCTGCAGTCCAGGGGAATAGTGATCTGAGCCTCCTCAATGCCCCTGGCTTAGCTCCAGCCTCAGGAGGCGCTGCTCTGTGTGGCCCAGCCCCCTCCCTTCCTTCTTCGCCCCCCTCCTCCTCACCCACCCCGAGTCCTCCTCACCATGCCCCTCTGCCTCCGTGGGCTCCAGGGTCTCCCGCTGCGCCAGGAGATGGCGGGCTCGCTGCTCCAGGTTCGAGTCGGGCATGCTGAGCTCAGCGTACGCGAGGAGCATCTTCAGGCAGGGACGTTCCGGGGACTGCAGGAAGTCCTCAGGGTAAAGCTGCAGCCAGGTGCCCAGGATGGAGGCCATGGCCCTGGGCGCGTCACGGGGGCAGCAGAGTCAGAGACCTGGCCTTCCCGCCACACTGCACTCTGGGTCGCCCTGCGGGGACCCGGGCCTCTGCGCCTTCTGCCCCTGCCCATCCAGAGGCCAGTTCTCCTACACGCTCCCTCTCACCTGGCTGACCAGGCAGAGGAGGCCTGGACACAGGGGAGGGGCCACCAACGAGCCTGCTCAAGTGACAGCCCTTGATGCACGGCGTGACCATCTGTCCGCTTCCTGAGGGCAGCCTGACAGAGTGCACTGACCCTCCCCTGCCCCGCCCCCTGGTGTCACCACTGCGAAGGCAGGCCGGGCGTCTACTCTGGTCACTGCATCTCGGGAACACGAAGCGGTCCCAGGAGTATCTGGCCCAGGAGGGCACACACAGACTCTGTCATCTGCCCAGGCTTCCTGCGGGTCTCCTAACACCTCAGATTTACCTCCTACACCTACAAGCTGCCTCACCCCTAGGGACGCGCCTTCGTCTCCTCCTGCCACTAACACTCATCCTTTACCAGCGAGGGCTCAGCTGTCCCCTGAGTGCCAATAGGTCCCCTGAGCACCAGCTGAGCAACCCCAGCTGAGGTTCCACCAGACAGTGAGCAGGATGCTCTCCACACTGTGTGTTCTGGGTCCCAGGATCGGGGGTCGAGGCGGGACTGGGATGGACAGGGGACGGGTGGACTCTCATGGGGTGGACAGTGACCTCTGACCTACCAGATGCTCCTCAGAGCACCACAGACACCTCCACAGCTCTCTTGGCTTCCTTTTCTCTTTCCCAGGAGAAGGCCCCCAGACCTTGGCCCCCAGTAGGATCCAGACGATGTGAGATCCAGGATTCTGCTAGCCCTGCCCATCCAGCAACCCCATTACTCCTGGCAGCTCTCTGGGGAAGGGGGTCGCTCCCTCTGGAATCACAATCCACTCACATTTTCAGCTGGTGCAGGGGTCCACCATCCTCATCGCAGTAAGGGAGGATGCATCCGTACCTACAGGAGGCCAGGAAGGTGTGTAACATGGACAGTACTGGAGACACGCACCAATGTGACGGACAGTGCGACAGGGTTCCCCGTCTCTCCCAGCCCCTCACCCCGAGAGAACTGAAGCCCTGGGGGGCAGGACTGCTCTCTGCCCGACGCGTTGCCTGATGCTTGTTCCCAGAAGAGTTCCTGCGCCTTGTGCACCTTCCTCTATATTTCAAGAGCGAAAGAGCCCAACCAGCCCCTTCCGAGTGCCTGGGGCACCACTGATCACTCCCAGGGACCCCTGCTCTCACTCACCCAGGACAGGGCACCTCTCACACCTCACCTTGCCATTGGGAAAATGCTTTGGGCCAAAGTCAAAGGCACAGAGACAACCGAGACAGAGGCTTCCTCGAGGTGAGGAGGAACGTGATGACTCAGCACAACCCCAGCCTTTCCAGGGGACCAGGTCCCCGAAAGCACTTTCCGGGATGCACCCACGTAGTGCCCACAGTCACCCTGGGGGCTGCTCCTCCCTTTCCCCTCGTGTGCAGAAGGGGCCAACTGGGGCTCTGAGAGGTGGACAGACATTCCCACGACGCACAGCTGGAAGGTGGCCGGGTCCCCCTGAGTCCCCAGTTCAGGAGGGAAGTGCTCACCTCGTGAAGAGAAGGTCCAGCACCTGCTGGGGGGTCCCAAAAGCCCTGTAGGTGCCCAGGAATGTGGGGAGGTAGGAGGGGTCACGGCCCAGGAAGGCAGGCACCAGGTTGCCCACCAGCATCTCCAGTCTGCGTCTCTGGACGCTCCACACCCTGCAGGTCTCATTCCTGTCCCCCGCGGACACACTTTCCCCCTGGGGTGGAACACAGCAGAGACACGAGTCAGAGGCGGCACCAAAGACTCCAGGAAGGCAGGGGCTGGAGCTCAGACTGAGTCCCCAAGCGTCCAGGACTCAGGGCAGGAGGAGGGGCAGGAGTGCCCTCCGCAGGATAAACGTCCTGGCATCACGAGTGAACTGGCGCTGGGCCATGGTTACGTGTGTTAGCGTCTCGGGGCACTTTATATTGGACAGCTCTCCGGGTGTTAACTGCATCATCCCTGTGGTGGTGTCCAAAACTTCCCATTCTGTGGATGAGAACTGGGGTGAGAGGGGCTGATCCTGGGGTGAGAGACATCAGGATTCTCAGGCCCAGGTGGACACCTGGGGATGCAGTTAGTACAGGATAAACTGTAGAAAAATGCAGACAGGCTCCTTGGGGACCTTAAGTGAAATCCTATCACAATCTCCTTCTGAGATTCCCACATGTAAGTGAACAGTGATTTTGCATCTGGACAAGTCAGGGCCTGGGCCACAAGGGCGCTTCGCAGAGCTGACAGTTTCAGGTTCCTCTGGGAGCAGGACTCCAGGAGGGACCCAGGGGCGGGCCAGGGTGGCTCTGGGATCCAGAACTTCCTGGGGGTCAGGCCTCCTCCCACCTGGCACTCACCCTGTGCCCTCCCTGGGCTCTGTTGCTGGTGTGAGGCTCCTGCCCCTCGTGCGGGGAGATGGAGCAGGGGGTTCCGAGGACCGGCTCCTGTCTGCAGTCCCGTGAGGAGCCCTGTGAACAAGTGCCCGGCAGCCGGGCAGAAAGTCTCAGGCCGCCGGCCAGCCGTGTGTGGTGCTTCTCGGACCCCAGACATCTCCCCTCCAGACACACGCCCACCACTCTCTGCACAGACCTCCACCGACGATGCAGATACCCGACCACCCGACAGCCCTGGGTCCACACTGGCACAGAGAGGACCACCTCAGGGATCCTGTTTCCCCACTGCCAGCCCGTCCTCAGGTGTGACCGTGACAGGACCACCAGGTCACCACGTGCCCACCAACCTGCTCCTGCCCAGAGGGAGAACCTCCCCTCAAGCCCCACTTCCCCGCACATGGAGATGAGGGCAGCTGGCGCTGCCCAGGGAGGGCTCCCAGTGGCGGCCAGGCCTGGTGTGGCCAGCTCTAGGTCGACTGGGGTTACCTTAGGTGACCTCCTGGTAAAAGACCAGAGGCATCCAGGTTGAGCGCTCAACCGCCTGAAACATCTGAACAACCTCTCCCTCCAGGGTTTCCTGAAGCAGAAGCCCTGGCCAGTCGAGACACAGCTGGAGAACATCCTTCGGGGTGAAGACTCTCCAGCCGAGTGAGCCCCAGCTGGCTGTGGCGCTGTTGCTAGAAGGTGGGTGCCTGGTTACAGGGTTCCGAGTTCTGCTAGGGTCTGCCATCCAGGAAGTGACTTCACCACCCGGGGGCCCTTCCTTGGATTGACAGTGGACACCCCTGCACATAGCCCTCAGGATCCTGACCGCTCACCCCTCACCCACGCAGCCCCGGGCCTCACACAGTTGCACCACACAGCCCTCCACACGGCTCCCGGGCAGGCTGTGTGTGCAGCTCTGAGTTGACAGACCTGGGCCCAGACTCACCTCCCGTTTCCCACCTGTTCTCCGTCCTGGATGAGTCCCTGTCTCTCAAAGCCTGTCGGTGTCCCCACCTGCACACCGGGGATGATGCTCACATGCACTTCTAGGGATGTCCTCAGACATAGGTGGGACAAGACCTGGAACATGTGGGAGTCGTGTCTCACGCAATCTGTGCCTCCAACCCCTGTATATTATTCTTATTACCATCCTCCTATCTGTCCCTCTTCTGATCCCAACCCACAGTCCTTATTAAATGTCAATGTGAGTGTGCGTGTGTGAGTGTATCCCAGTGCTCACTCTGATAGGCCAGAAGAAAACTGCCTCTGTAAGGAGGAATAGGCAACAGTTTCCTAAGATCTCAGCGTTTCTAATTTCCAAAGCAAACCTAATGAGAGGGCTCTCAGCTTTGGCCAAGGAGAGCAAGACACTGTGACCCAAGGCATTAAAGGTGGCAGGGGCTGGAGCTGGGGTGACAGACTCAACATCGTCTGGCCCCACTGTCCACACCCAAAACCACAGGACAGGATGTGACGACCCAGCTGCCTTCACGGGGCTCGCAGCCCAGCAGACTCAGCACCTCAGGCTGGACACACAGAGGCCCAGGGAGAAACTGGTGCTCACAGCCTGTCGTCTGCCACACAGACTTGACCATCCCATCTGTTGTGGCCTTTATGTCCTTGTCCTTAAATCACCCTGTCATTTTTGAGACTGCACCCAAGCACACCATTTCAGACTCTTTTGCTGACTATGATGGCTACTCCATTTCTTCTAAGGGATTCTTGCCCACAGTAGTAGATGTAATGGTCATCTGAATTAAATTCACCCATTCCAGTCCAATTTAGTTCACTGATCCTTAAAATGCCAATGTCCACTCTTGCCATCTCCTGTTTGACCACTTTCAATTTACCTTGATTCATGGACCTAACATTCCAGGTTCCTATGCAATACTGTTCTTTATAACATCAGACTTTACTCCCATCACCAGTCACATCCAGAACTGGGCGTTGTTTCTGCATTGGTGCCATCTCTTCATTCTTTCTGGAGTTATTTCTCCAGTAGCATATATTGAGCACCTACTGACCTTGGGAGTTCATCTTTCAGTATCATATCTTTTTGCTTTTCATACTGCTCATGGGATTCTCAAGGCAAGAATACTGAAGTGGTTTGCCATTCTCTTCTCCACCAACAAACAAGCCAAAAATATAAAAGGTAGGTAAGGACAGTCTCTGCAATAAATGATGTTGGGAAAACTGGACACTTACATGCAAAACAACCAAACTAGACCACTATCTTACAATATGCAGAGAACTGAACTCAAAATGCATTAAGCCTTGAGAAGAAGATCTGAAACCACAGAACTAGAAAAAAACAGGTAGAAACCTCTTTAACAGCTGTCTCAGAAATAATTTTTGGATCTGATTCTAAACACAAAAGAAAAGCAAAAAGGAACAACTGGAATTATAGCAGAGGTCAACAAAATAAAACAGAGAGAAGTGAAATGAAATAGGAGAAAATATTTGCAATTCATATATTTTCTAAGGGGCTAATATCTAAAATATATAAAGAGTTCATACAACTGAATAGCAAACAATAAAAACCAACTTCATTTAAAAAAGGGCCAAAGGTCTCAATAGACATTTTTTCCAAAGAAGACATACAGATGGCAAACAGGCACAGGAAAAGATGCTTTACATCTGTAATCATCAAAGAAATGCAAATCCACACCAACAGAAGTTACCCCCTCACACCTACCAAAATAGCCATCATCAAGAAGAACACAAATAAATGTTGGCAAGGATGTGGAGAAAAAGAAAACACTTGAACACTGTTGGTGGGAATGTAAATTGGTGTAGCCAGTATGGAAAACACCATGAAGGCTCTTCAAAAAATGAGACTGCGTCACGATCCAGCAATCCCGCTCCTGGACATATATTGGGAGAAAGCTGTAAACTGAAAAGATAATGCACGACTAGTTACAATGCCTAAGATGTGGAAGCAACCTAAATGTCCACTGCCACATGGATAAAGAAGATGCGGCGCATACACACAATGGAATACTGCGGAGCCATAAAAAGAATGGAATGATGCCACTTGCAGCAACTTGGATGGACCTGCAGATGGTCAGAGAAGTGAAGTCAGGCACAGAGAAAGACAAACGTCGTATGATACTGCTAACATGTAGACTCTAAAAAAGCGATACGCATGAACTGACTCACAAGATAGAAACGGATACACAAATTTTAAAAGCAAACTTACGATTACCAAATGGGACAAGTGAAGGGAAGGATAAATTAGGAGGTGGAGATTAATACACAGATGCTACTATATGTAAAATAATCAACAAGGACCTACTGTATAGCACAGGGAACTCTCCAAAATATTCTGTAATACCTTATAAGGGAAAAGAATCTGAAAAAGAATAGAGCTATGAATATATATAACTCAATCACTTTGTTGTATACCTGAAAATAATACCATACTGTAAATCAACTATTCTCCAGTATAAAATAAAAATTAAATTAAAAAAGAACTCATACAACTTAATAGCAAAGAAAATAAATCTCGTTTTTAAAAGGGCAGAAATCCAAATAGACATTCTTTCAAAGAAGATATACAAACGATCATCAGGCACATGAAAAGATGCTCAACATTCTAAATCACTAGAAAACTGCAAATCCAAACTGCAATGCAGTATCACTGACCACATGCTATCATCAGAAAGATCAGAAATAACACGCTGGGGAGTATGTGGAGAAAAAAGAACCTTTAGAAGCTGTTGGTGGGAAGGTAGAATGGTACAGCCAGTATGCAAAACAGTATGGAGGGTCTTCAAAAAACAAAAACTAAAATTACCTCATGATCCAGCACTTTCACTCCTAGGTATACATATCTGAAGAAAATAAAAACACTCATGGGTCAGTAGTATCAATCATCAGTGACTAAGAAGAAGCATACATCTCTGTGGTTCAGTGCTACGTCCTGGCCATCACCTGCTGCCCTACCAGGATTCTGGAAGCCTGAGCAGAAGTTGGAAGGGCATATATATCCCTTTAGATAATAATCATTTATAGCTATCTATGACAACCCACTCCAGTGTTCTTGCCTGGAGAATCCCAGGGACGGCAGAGCCTGGTGGGCTGCCGTCTATGGGGTCGCACAGACTCGGACACCACTGAGGCGATTTAGCAGCAGCAGCAGCAGCATATAATAAGAATTATACACCATGAACAAGTGGGATTTATTTTTGGAATGCAAGAATGCTTCAACCTAGGAAAATGCATCTGGATAGCACACACATTAACAGAATAAAGGGGAAAAAACATGTTCATCTCAGTTCATAGAAAAAACAGTTGAAAAAATTAAACACCTTTTCATGCTAAAATCACCTGACAAAGTACATTTGAGGGAAATTATCATGACAGAATAATGCCATACATGGAAAACCCATAGCCAACATCACAGTCATTGGTGAAACATGGAAAATCTTTCCTTTGACTTCAGGAAGCATGCAAGAATACTGGGTTTTACCACTTCTAAGCAATAGAACTTGTAGTTTTAGACATGGTTGTCAGCAAAGACATAGAACAAAAGAAGTTGAATTAATGAATAAATCACCAACATTCAAATATGAAAATTGGAAGTAGAATTATCTATGTTCGCATGTGACATGATTTCATAAGTAGAAATCCTAAGCACGCCACAAAAATGTTATCTATAATAAATGAATTCAGCAAAGTAACATGGTACAAAAATTAACACTGAAATTCACTTGCATTTCTGTACAGTAATAGGATCAGTTTCGAAAGGAAATTAAGAAAACGACCACATTTACAAATACATCAGAAAGAATAAATTACTGAGTTTCCTTGGTGGCTCAGATGGTAAAGAATCTGCCTGCAATGCGGGAGACCTGAGTTTGATCCCTGGGCTGGGAAGATCCCCTGGAGGAGGGCATGGCCACCCACTGCAGTATTATTGCCTGGAGAACCCCCGTGGACACAGGAGCCTGGCGGGCTACAGTCCATGGGATCGCAAAGAGCTGGACATGACCGAGCAGCTGGGTACTTCACTGAGGAGGTGAAGATTTGCACAGTGAAACCTTCCAAACGCTGCAAATAAAGTGTATGACACAAATTCCATTTTCATGGATTAGATTTACCACTGTTAAGATTTCAATATCAGCCCCTGTAATATACAATTGTAATTCAATCCCTATCAAAACCCCACAGAAATAAAAAACACATCCAAAATAAAAAACCAATCCTAAAATTCACTACTTAATTAATTAAAAATCACTAATTAATACCTAATTAATGCCCAAACGGCCAACCTATATTGAGCAAGAAAAACAATGTGGGAGGACACATATTCCTTGATTTCAACATTATCACAAAGTTACAGTAATCACCACAGTCTGGTACTGTCATAAAGATAAAAGTATTAATCAATGGAAAAGAATTCTGAGCCCAGTAAAACGTTCACACATATGGTCAAATGATTTTTGACAAGAGTGGTAAGATCATTCAATGGGGGAAAGACAGTGTTCCCCAAAACATTGCTGGGACAACTTGAAATCCATATGCCAAGGAATGAGGCTCAAATCAGCTCAGTCACTCAGTCGTGTCCGATTCTTCGATACCCTGGGGACTGCAGCACGCCAGGCCTTCCTGCTCATCACCAACTCCCGGAGTTACTCAAACTCACGCCCATTGAGTTGGTGATGCCATCCAACCATCTCATCCTCTGGTGATCCCTTCTTCTCCCATCTTCAATCTTTCCCAGCATAAGGGTTTTCTCAAATTAGTCAGCTCTTCACACCAGGTGGCCAATGAATTTGAGTTTCAGCTTCGGCAAGAGGCCTTCCAAAAAATGTTCAGAACTGATTGCCTTTAGGATGGACTGGTTGCCTTTGGATGGACTGCTTGGATCTCCATGCAGTCCAAGGGACTCTCAAAAGTCTTCTCCAACACCACAGTTCAAAAGCATCAATTCTCCGGTGCTCAGCTTTCTTTAGAGTCCAACTCTCACATCCATACATGACTACTGGAAAAACAACAGCTTTGACTAGATAGACCTTTTTTGGGAAAGGAATGTCTCTGCTTTCTAACATGCTGTCTAGGTTGGTCAGAACTTTTCTTCAAAGGAGTAAGCGTCTTTTAAGTTCATGGCTGTAGTCACCATCTGCAGTGATTTTGGAGCCCTCAATATAGTGTGTCACTGTTTCCCCATCTATTTGCCATGAAGTGATGGGACCAGATGCCGTGATCTTAGTCTTCTGAATGTTGAGCTTTAAGCCACTTTTTCACTCTCCTCTTTTACTTTCATCAAGAGGCTCTTCAGTTCCTCTTTCTGCCGTAGGTGGGGTGTCATCTGCATGTCTGAGGTGATTGATATTTCTCCCAGCAATCTTGATTCCAGCTTGTGTTTCATCCAGCCCAGCATTTCTCAGGATGTGGCTGGAGCTGTGTAAACAAGATTTAGAAAGGCTAACTGGAAAATGAATCAAGAGACATAGCCAGAGATAAACCTACACACCTATGTTCACCTTATCTATGACAAAAGAGACAAGAATAGACAATGGAGAAAAGATAGCCTCTTCAATAAGTGGTGCTGGGAAAACTGGACAGTTTCATGGAAAAGAATCAAATCAGAACAATCTCTCACACCACACATAAAAATAAACTCAAAATGGATTAAAGATCTAAATGGAAGACTAGGCACTATAAAAACGTTAAGAGAAAAACATAGGCAGAACACTCTCTGACATACATCGCAGAAAGATCTTCTATAAGTCACTTCCTAGAGTGATGAAAATAAAAACAAAAATAAAAAAATGCAGCCTAATCAAACTTAAAAACTGACCCCTGGCAGACAGTGTTCTCCCAAAATGAAAAGACCCCCAGAAAGGAAGAAAATATCTGCAAATGAAGTGACCAACAGGGGATTCATCTTCAAAATATGCAATAGCTCATGCAGCTCAACACTTAAAAAAAAACAAACAAACATATATCCCCAATCAAACAATAGGTGCAAGATCTAAATACACATTTCTCCAAACAAGGCATACAGGTGGCCAAGAGGAACATGAAAAGACAGTGAACATCACCAATCACTAGAGAAATACAAATCAAAACTCCAATGAGGTATCGGCTCATACCAGTCAGAATGGCCATCATCAAAAAATCTACAAACAATAAATACTGCAGAGGGTGTGGAGAAAAGGGAAGCCTCGTACATTGTTGGTGAGAATGTACACTGGTACATCCACTATGGAAAACAGGATCAGTTCAGTGCAGTTGCTCAGTTCTGTCTGACAGGATGAAGGTTCTTAAAAGACTGAAAATAAGACTTACCATATGATATAGTCATCTTACTCTTGGGCATATATCCAGAGAAAACCAGAATTGGAAAAGATACATGTTCCCCAATGCCCGTTGCAGCACTATTTACAATAGCCAGAAGACGGTAGCAACTAAATGTTCCTCAAAGGAGGAATAGATAGAGAAGATGTGGCTCATGTTTACAATGGAATACTACTGACTCTTAACAAGAACAAAATAATGCTATGTGTGCAACATGGATGAACCTGGAGATTGTCATACTGAGTGAAGTCTGATATAGAAAGACAAATATCATATGATGTCACTTACATATGGAATCTGAAAGAATGGTACAGATAACCCTATTTACAGAAATAGAGTCTCAGATGTAGAGAACAGACTTACGGTACCAAAGAAGGGTGAAGGATCAATTAGGATCGACAAATACACTCTACTCCACAGAAAATAGAGAAAGACCTACTGGAGAGCACAGGGAACTCTATTCAGTTCTTTGTAATAACCTACGTGGGAACAGAATCTAAAAACAGAGGGTGTATACATATATAACGGATTCACTTTGCTGCACAGCAGAAACTAACAGCACTGCAAAGAATGATATGACAATTAAAATTTAAAATAATAACACAATGAATCAAGACACATAAATCTAAGAACTGAAAACACAGAACCTCATCTCTCTCTCACAATGATTAGAAGCACTGTTCATTGTTCTGACCCTGATGCTTCCTCAGGATATACAGGATTTTAGCCAAGTGCCCTGGGGCTGGGGCCGATGGGTGGCGGGGAAGGAAGCAGACTCAGTGTTTTGGGGATAGAAGACAATCTGGGCTGGCCTTGGCTGTGGTGAGCAGACCACCCCCTGGACTGACTCCCACTGAGACCTACTGCCCACCTGAACACTGTCTCCCAGGGCTCAGGGACACACCCAGTGTCATAGGAGCAGATGATCTGCTACACAAACACTGACATCACAAGGAAAGATCAACATGATTGAAAAATAGCTCTGATAATGTTACACAGATTCTCCAAAGGCGTTTCAGAGAGACAGTTATCTATAGCTGGATGAGGGGGAGAGAAGAAGAAACAAAGGGGCTGGCACAGAATTTTACCCATCGATATCCAGCTGGTGCAGTGGGAAAGAACCCACCTGCCAATGCAGGAAACACATGAGATACGGGCTCCGTCCCTGGGTCGAGAAGATTCCTCTGGAGTAGGAAGTGGCAACCTACTCCAGCATTCTTGCCAGCAAAACCCCATGGACAGGGGAGCCTGGTCTACAGTCCATGGCATCACAAAGAGCTGGGCTTGACTGAGCGGCTGAGCACACAGATGTGTCACAAGGGACAACCTTCAAAGAGGGGCTCCCCTTTCATGTGTTCCTTGTAATGGCTTTTCACTCGTTTCCAAATGAAACTGGAGATGAAAAGCATGGAAATATATTTTAAAGAAATTCCCTTAAGTTTATCAAATATGTTCTGAGGAAGTTCAACTGGAAAAGGACTCTTTTGAATGGGGTAGTCATTCAGTTCTGTGGCTCAGTCATGGCTGACTCTTTGCGACCCCGTGGACTGCAGCACGCCAGGCCTTCCTGTTCATCACCAACTCCCGGAGTTTACTCAAACTCACGCCCGAGTTGGTGAGGCCATCCAACCATCTCATCCTCTGTTGATCCCTTCTCCTCCCATCTTCAATCTTCTCCAGCACCAGGGTCTTTTCAAATGAGTCAGCTGTTCACATTAGGTGGCCAAAGTATTGGACTTTCAGCTTCGGCATCAGTCCTTCCAACAAATATTCAGAACTGATTGCCTTTAGGATGGACTGGTTGGATCTCCTTGCAGTCCAAGGGACTCTCAAAAGTCTTCTCCAACACCACAGTTCAAAAGCATCAATTCTCTGGTGCTCAGCTTTCTTTAGAGTCCAACTCTCACATCCATACATGACTACTGGAAAAACAACAGCTTTGACTAGATGGACCTTTGTTGGCAAAGGAATGTCTCTGCTTTTTAATATGCTGTCTAGGTTGGTCAGAACTTTTCTTCAAAGGAGTAAGCGTCTTTTAAGTTCATGGCTGTAGTCACCATCTGCAGTGATTTTGGAGCCCTCAATATAGTGTGTCACTGTTTCCCCATCTATTTGCCATGAAGTGATGGGACCAGATGCCGTGATCTTAGTCTTCTGAATGTTGAGCTTTAAGCCACTTTTTCACTCTCCTCTTTTACTTTCATCAAGAGGCTCTTCAGTTCCTCTTTCTGCCGTAGGTGGGGTGTCATCTGCATGTCTGAGGTGATTGATATTTCTCCCAGCAATCTTGATTCCAGCTTGTGTTTCATCCAGCCCAGCATTTCTCAGGATGTGGCTGGAGCTGTGTAAACAAGATTTAGAAAGGCTAACTGGAAAATGAATCAAGAGACATAGCCAGAGATAAACCTACACACCTATGTTCACCTTATCTATGACAAAAGAGACAAGAATAGACAATGGAGAAAAGATAGCCTCTTCAATAAGTGGTGCTGGGAAAACTGGACAGTTTCATGGAAAAGAATCAAATCAGAACAATCTCTAACACCACACATAAAAATAAACTCAAAATGGATTAAAGATCTAAATGGAAGACTAGGCACTATAAAAACGTTAAGAGAAAAACATAGGCAGAACACTCTCTGACATACATCGCAGAAAGATCTTCTATAAGCCACTTCCTAGAGTGATGAAAATAAAAACAAATATAAAAAAATGCAGCCTAATCACACATAAAAACTGACCCCTGGGAGACAGTGTTCTCCCAAAATGAAAAGAGCTCACAGAAAGGAAGAAAATATCTGCAAATGAAGTGACCAACAGGGGATTCATCTTCAAAATATGCAACAGCTCATGCAGCTCAACATTAAAAAACAAAAACAAAAACAAAAACAAAAACTAATATCCCCAATCAAACAACAGGTGGAAGATCTAAATACACATTTCTCCAAAGAAGGCATACAGGTGGCCAAGAGGAACATGAAAAGACACTGAACATCACTAATCATTAGAGAAATACAAATCAAAACTCCAGTGAGGTTTGGTATCGGCTCATACCAGTCAGAATGGCCATCATCAAAAAATCTACAAACAATAAATACTGCAGAGGGTGTGGAGAAAAGGGAAGCCTCGTACATTGTTGGTGAGAATGTACACTGGTACAGCCACTATGGAAAACAGTATCAGTTCAGTGCAGTTGCTCAGTTCTGTCTGACAGTATGAAGGTTCTTAAAAGACTAAAAATAAGACTTACCATATGATATAGTAATCTTACTCTTGGGCATATATCCAGAGAAAACCAGAATTTGAAAAGATACATGTTCCCCAATGTCCGTTGCAGCACTATTTACAATAGCCAGAAGACGGTAGCAACTAAATGTTCCTCAATGGAGGAATAGATAGAGAAGATGTGGCTCATGTTTACAATGGAATATTTCCGACTCTTATTTTTTTTTTAATTTGGAGTAATTTTTATTCTCTTTAGTCCAAATGTTTTGTAATGTGATAGTACTTTAGTAATTGACAATAAAATACTGCCGTTTTGATAGCAGTCAAGTAACAAAGCAGTTGTGCTGAGTTTGGACTTGATCTGATATTAATGCACATGATCACCTGGAGATATTATCCCACTGTCTGAATAGTCATTTTGCATCTCCAGAGAGGACATTCCCTTCTTGTCGGGTTCTCTGCTCAGACACGGCTTGCTGGAGAACAGAGGTGCCTGTGTTTTCACAGGTTGGGTGAGACGAGTGAGCACGGGAGAGTGTGGCCTGAGTCTTGGGGTCACTCTGCCAGGGACAGGGCACTGTAGCAGATGGCCGTGGATCTAGCACATCCCCGGGACAGCAGGGCTGAGGCCACTGGGAGTTCCCAGTGGGGTGTGCTGGAGCGTCTGCCAGGAAGAGCTTCGTGGTTTGTGTGCCAGCTCTGTCGGAGAAAAGAAGGAGCCAGTGGAGCCCAGGAGACGATGCTCTGAGTCACAAGCCCGGAGGATGCAGGTGGAGGTGGTCCCGGAGGCTGAAGTCCCCGGAGGCGCAGGGCCAGGGCAGGGTGCATCCAGATTCATGTGCCGTTTCTTACAGTTTTCCGTGATCTCATTAGAAATTCCAAGTCTTTCATCCTTGTGTTGTTCTTCCTCACTTATAGATAAAGAAATAAAGACCCAGGATTACCGACTCTTAAAAAGAACAAAATAATGCTATGTGTGCAACATGGATGAACCTGGAGATTGTCATACTGAGTGAAGTCTGATATAGAAAGACAAATATCATATGATGTCACTTACATATGGAATCTGAAAGAATGGTACAGATAACCCTATTTACAGAAATAGAGTCTCAGATGTAGAGAAGAGACTTACGGTACCAAAGAAGGGTGAAGGATCAATTAGGATCGACAAATATACTCTACTACACAGAAAAGAGATAAAGACCTACTGGAGAGCACAGGGAACTCTATTCAGTTCTTTGGAATAACCTGCGTGGGAACAGAATCTAAAAACAGAGGGTGTATATATATATAACTGATCTTTGTAATAACGTACATGGGAACAGAATCTAAATTAAAAAAGAACTCATAGAACTTACTAGCAAACAAAATAAATCTCGTTTTTAAAAGGGCAGAAATCCAGATAGACATTCTTTCAAAGAAGATATACAAATGATCAACAGGCACATGAAAAGATGCTCAACATTCTAAATCACTAGAAAACTGCAAATCCAAACTGCAATGCAGTATCACTGACCACATGCTGTCATCAAGAAGATCAGAAATAGCATGCTGGGGAGTATGTGGAGAAAAAGGAACCTTTAGACGCTGTTGGTGGGAAGGTAGAATGGTACAGCCAGTATGCAAAACAGTATGGAGGGTCTTCAAAAAACAAAAACTAAAATTACCTCATGATCCAGCAGTTTCACTCCTAGATATACATATCTGAAGAAAATAAAAACACTAATTCAAAAATATACATGGACTCCAATATTTGTACCACATTATTTACAATAGCCAAGATATGGAAGCAATCTAAATGCCCAGCAGCATATGAGTTGATTAGAATAAATTACACACACACGCACACAATGGAACACCACTCACCTACAGAAAAGAGTGAAAATTTGCCATTTGTAAAGCATGGATGGATCTGGAGAATATTATGCTTAGTGAAATAAATCAGAAAAATACAAATACTTACTGTATGTTATCACTTATTTCTGGACTCTAGAAAATAAAACAGTGAAATCCCTGGTGATTTAGTGGTTAGGACTCCACACACACACTGCAGGGGGCCTAGGTTTGCTCCCTGCTTGGGGAACTAGAATCCTGCAAGCTAGGTGGCAGGGACTAAATAAATAAATAAATAAAAATAAAAACTGAAACACTAAGTAATAAAACAGAAACATACTCACAGATATAAGGAACAAACACGTAGTTGCTAGTGGTGAGGAGCAGACAGACAAGATGGGTTAAAGGATTAAGACACACAGACTTCTTTGTATAAAATAAATAAGCTCTGTATTGTCAGGAGTTTTCACATGTACGTTTTAAACTTAAACAAGGCACAGTTCTAAAAATGGGGATTTTTTTATTGATGCTAAGGCAAGGGTAAAAGTACCTCTATAAAATAAATTGCAGTTTTCCAACAGTTCAAAGGAATCAGTTCCTCAGGCCATCCCTAAATGAATGTGTGAGCAACTGTTAACATAATTTTATGAAAGTGGTCTGTTTGAAGTTTCTGTCTACTCTAGATTGAAATTTGGTAATTTTTGTTGTTCAGAAAATTATTCATGTAGCCTATCATGTCAAATTTATAGGTATGAAATTGTTCAGTATCTTTACATAATTCTGTTTTATACAGGTTTTCTAGTTTTATTCATAATACACTAATTTTTTTATTGGCTTCACAGGGTTCATTTATTTCCGTATAGAAAAATAATACTTTCCTTTTCCAAAACCCAGCATTTAGTTGTACCAATGAAGCACAGTATGTACTTTCCAATTGGTAATTTTAGGTTTTCCAGGTTTAATTCATCCTTCATTTCCAATGTGTAAAATTTTCGCTTCTATTCCTAGGTTGAACAATTGCTCTGTGTAACTTCAATCTTGCTAAATAAATAAACAAATTCAAGTTTTTATTGGAAAAACAAAGCGAAGCACAGTTGCCATAAAGGAAAAAGGACACCAATGAGGTTATAGTAAGTGACAGATGTGAAAATATATTTTCAACATAGATAAGACAGATAAAACTCAGTGACACATAAAAAATACCTCAAATAGCAGTGGGTCCTCATTTAGCCCCTGCACCGCGCATGCGTGGAGCCCTCCCGGGAAAGCGGCAGGTGTGGGCTCCTCTGTTCCCGTACTGAACATGCTCAGGGCCCTCAGGAGTCATTCATATGCTGAAATCTTAACCTCTAAGGTGATGGTATGAGGAGGTGGGGCCGGTGGATGTGATTAAGTCAGAAGGCAGAGCCCTCAGGGAAGAAGAGTGCTCTTGCAAAACTCTCCCAGGCCTGGGAGAGCCCCTCCCCTCTTCTGACAGGGGGGAGTGCACTGAAAACAATCCTCCTGTGAACCAGACAGTGGTTCCTCACTGGTCATGGGATCTGCATTCACCTTGATCTTGGACTTCTCAGCACCTATAACTGTTAAGAAGTAAATTTCTGCTGTTCATATGCTACTTGGTCTATGGTATTTGTTACAGCAGCCCGGATGGAATCAAACAGCCTCTGATTCAGGCAGCCAGTGTCTGATTATAATTGCTACGGATATAACTAGGCAAAGGAAGAGGGTGAAGGCAGGGAGTGGGGGATGTTTTCTTTTAACTGGAGTGGTAAGTGACATCTTTCTGTTGGGAGGAACATGAAGGAAATGATACTTAAGAGGAATTCTAAATGTTCTTCTCCATAGGCCCTGGAATGCATTTGAGAAAATTAAAAATCCTTTCCTGATTGAAAACCAAGATAACACTTAACATAAATGGCAACAGGTAGAAATGTTTAGCTCCATCACATGAGCAAAAACAACAACAAGAAAACATATTTATATACATATCAAACCCTACAAACCAGCAAGGATCCACTATCAGCAAAACATGCCTTTATGGCACCATGAACGAGGGTCAGCAGAGACTGCACTGGGAGGATTAGACCTCAAGTGCTTCATGAAATAGAATAACTTGACTACCTTATAAAAGAAACTCCTATAAATCTGTTAAGGTCCTAAAAGACACTACTGGAACCATCAATGAATAAGACACTATGAAACACACCCATAATGGAGAACAGTATGGAGGTTCCTCAAACCTCACCCTATAGTAATGGACTGTGGAATACTAAAGACAATTGGAGACTTTATCACAGAGCAGGGAAGGCAGACCAACTGAGACCCAACAGGAGCCCAGTCACCAGTCACAATTTAGCAGGAACACAAGGGAAAAACAGCGTCAGATGCCAAAGGAAACATCACAGAAACGGTCTGTAGATTTTTCATTCTAAACTATCCCTCAAGAATAAAAGCAAAATAAGAACATTTTCAGATGAAAACATTTTCAGACTACGAGCATTTGCCTCTCTCAGGCTCTCACTGAGAGTGAGGAAGGATGTAGTTTGAGCGAGTCCCAGAGGGGAGGAGTGCAGTGAGACGTGGGGGCAGGAGATGGGCAGATGCAGGTCTAAGGCAGAGAGTCACTGACTGTGCGAAACAACACCCCTGGATCAGCAGTGATAATCATCATGAGTAATTAGAAGCATTAACTTCTGTGGTCCAGTGCTGCGTCTTGGCCACCTGCCACTCTACCAGGGTTTAGGAAGCCAGAGCTGAAGCTGTGAGCGTGTGTGTGTGTGTGTGTGTGTGTGTGTATATATATATCTATATATATATATATATCTGTAATCATTTATATCAATTCATATAATAAGAATTGTACAATATACACAAGTGGGATTTTTCCTGGAATGCAAGAATGCTTCATCATAGTAAAATGCATTGGTATCATGCACCACGTTGGAGAAGGAAATGGCAACCCACTCCAGTGTTCATGCCTAGAGAATCCTGTGGACAGAGGACCCTGGTGGGCTGCTGTCCATGGGGGTCGCACAGAGTTGGACACGACTGAAGCGCCTTAGCAAGCAAGCAAGCAAGCAAGCAATGCACCACATTCACATAACACTCGGAAAAACCATGATCTCAATTAATGCAGAGAGAGCAATTTAAAAACTTCAAAACCTTTTCATGATTAAAAAAAAAAACTTGACAAATAACACTTGAAGGAAACTACCACCATAAAGTTCAAGTCCCTGATGGCTCAGCAGTAAAGAATCTGCCTGCGAAGCAGGAGAGGCAAGAGACAGAGGTCCGATCCCTGGATCAGGAAGATCCCCTAGAGGACGAAACATCAACCTACTCCACTATTCTTGACTAGAGAGTCCAATGGACAGAGGAGCCTGGTGGGCTACAGTGCAAAAGGTCGTGAAGAGTTGGACACAACTGACTACACAAAGACAAGTAAAACTCACAGCCAACATCACAGCCAGTGATGAAGACTGAAAATTTTTCCTCTGAGATTAGGAAACACATAAGAATGCTAGGTTTTGCCACTTCTATGCAGCACAGCACTGAGAGTCTTAGCCATCACAGTCAGCAAAGACAGACATACAGACAGATAAATCAGTGACATTTAAATCTGAAAAGAGGTAGAATTATCTATGTCCACCCCTGACATGATCTCAAATGTAGAAATCCTAAGTATGCCACAAAAAATAATGTTATAAATAAAAAATTAATTCAGCAAAGTAACAAGGACATTCACCAAAGTCAATGCTAAAAATCAGTAGCATTTCTGTACACTAATGATCAAAGTGAAAAGGAAATTAAGAAAACAGTTTTGTTTATAATTGTTTCAGAAAGAATAAACTACTTAGTGATTAACCTAACAAAAAAAGTGAAGACTTGCACAGCGAAATGTCAAACTTCGTGAAGACATTAAAAGTCACAAATCCTGTTTTCATGCATTGGAAGACTTATTGCTAAGATCTCAATACTAACCATTGCACTGGACAATTCCAATGCAATCCTGATCAAAACTCCACCTGAAACCCAAATGCCTATCCTAAAACATTTTACAACTAATATACCCCAAAATAGCAAAACAATGACAAGAAGAAAATGTAACATGGGAGAATACCGTTACTGATTTCAAAACTTACTGCAAAGCTATAGTAATCAAAGCAGTTTGGGACTGGCAGGGATCACAGCCTTGCAGTGAGGAAGGGGTTTCCATAACTCAGTGAAGCCATCAGCCGTGGTGTACAGAGTCACCCCAGATGGATGGGTCAGAATGAAGAGTGCTGACAAAAAGTGGTCCACTGGGGGGTGAAATGGCAACCAACTTCAGTATTCCCGTCTGGAGAACACCACGAACAGGAAGAAAAGGCAAAAAGGTATGACGCTGCAAGATGAGCCCCCCAGGTCGGAAGGCATTCAGTATGCTGAACTGGGGAAGAGTGGAGGGCAGCTACTAACAGCTCCAGAGAGAAAGAAGTGGCTGGGCCAAAGCAGAAATGATGCTCAGTTGTGAATGTGTCTGGTGGTGAAAGTAAAGTCCCATGCAGTAAAGAACAGTATTGCATAGGAACCTGAAATGTTAGGTTCATGAATCAAGGTAAATTGGATGTGGTCAAGCAGGAGATGGCAAGAGTGAACTGAACATCGACATCTTAGGAATCAGTGAGCTAAAATGGACTGGAATGGGTGAATTTAATTCAAATGACCATTATATCTACGACTGTGGGCAAGAATCCCTTAGAAGAAATGGAGTAGGCCTTGTAGTCAACAAGAGAGTCCAAAATGCAGCACTTGGGTGCAGTCTCATCAACGGCAGAATGATCTCTGTTCGTTGCCAAGGCAAACCATTCAATACCACAGTAATCCCAGTCTATGCCCCAAACACTACTGCCAAAGATGCTGAAGTTGACCGGTTCTTTGAAGACCTACCAGACCTCCTAGAACTAACAACAAAAAAAAAAAAAAAAAGGAAAGGAAAAGATGTCCTTTTCATCATAAAGGATTGGAATGCAAAAGGAGGAAGTCGAGAGATACCCAGAATAATAGGGATATTTGGCCTTGTAGTACAAAATGAAGCAGGGCCAAGACTAACAGAGTTTTGTCAAGAGAACATGCTGGGCATAGAAAACACCCTTTAACAACAACACAAGAGATGACTCTATCCATGGACATCACCAGGTGGTCAATACGAAAATCAGATTGATTATATTCTTTGCAGCCGAAGACGGAGAAGCTCTACATAGTCTGCAAAAACAAGACTGGGAGCTGACTGTGGCTCAGATCATGAGCTCCTATTGCAAAACTCAGGCTTCAATGGAAGAAAGTAGAGAAAACCACTAGACCATTCAGATATGACCTACAATCAAATCCCTTACAATTATACAGTGGAAGCGACAAACAGATTTAAGGGATTCGATCTCATAAACAGAGTGCCACCCAAAGATTCACATCAGAAAGAAGGGGCAACATGATTGAAAAATATCTCTAACACATTACATAGATTGTGAAAAGATATTTTTCATAGACAGTTGTTTATCGATGAATGAAGAAAGGAGGGGACAGAGGTGGACAGAGATGGGGGGTTTAGACATAGACTTTAAATCTTTGTAATGTCTCACAAGGGAAAACTTCCAGTCACTGGCTCACCTTGTATTTTTACTTGTCCTGGATTTTGACTTTTTCCAAGACATGTTCTGTGTGTGTGTTAGTTGCTCAGTCATGTCCGACTCTTTGTGACCCTGTGGGCTGTAGCCCACCAAGCTCCCCTGTCCACGGAATTCTCCAGGCAGAAATACTGGAGTCACTTGAAATTTCCTGATGAAGACTAACTAGGAAAGGGCCCCTTTTAAATGGGGCAGTGTGTTTGTCATTAGCAGAGAACACAGAGGCAGAGGATGGGTGGATGCAGGTCGAAGTCAGACAGTGCCCTCTGCTGGCCCTAGGGGCTCTGTGGTTCCTTGTGCAGAAACAGTCTGAAGGTTTCATTCTAAACGACCTGCCTGCGATGCAGGAGACCCAGCTTTAATCCCTGGGTTGGGAAGATCCCCTGGAGAAGGAAATGGCAACCTACTGGAGAATTCCATGGACAGAGGAGCCTGCTGAGCTCCAGTCCATGAGGTCGCAAAGAGTCGGACATGACTGAGCTACTAACACACAAACTATCACTCAGGAATAAAAATGAATTAAGACTCTTTTCAGATGAAAAAGACTACAAGTGTTTGCCTCTCTTAGGCTCTCACTGAGAATGAGGAAGGGTGTATTTAAGGAAGAAGTGAGTGAGTCTCAGAAGGAAGGAGTAGAGGGTGAGAAACAGAGGCAGGAGATGGGCGGATGCAGGTCTAAGGCAGACAGTCACTGACTGTGTGAAACAACACTCACGGGTCAGTAGTATCAGTCATCAGTGACTAAGAAGAAGCATACATCTCTGTGGCTCAGTGCTACGTCCTGGCCATCACCGGCTGCCCTACCAGGATTCTGGAAGCCTGAGCAGAAGTTGGAAGGGCATATATATCTCTCTAGATAATAATCGTTTATAGCTATCTATGACAACCCACTCCAGTGTTCTTGCCTGGAGAATCCCAGGGACGGCAGAGCCTGGTGGGCTGCCGTCTATGGGGTCACACAGACTCGGACACGACTGAAGCGACTTAGCAGCAGCAGCAGCAGCAGCATATAATAAGAATTATACACCATGAACAAGTGGGATTTATTTTTGGGATGCAAGAATGCTTCAACCTAGGAAAATGCATCTGAATAGCACACACATTAACAGAATAAAGGGGAAAAAACATGTTCATCTCAGTTAATAGAAAAAACAGTTGAAAAATTAAACACCTTTTCATGCTAAAATCACCTGACAAATTACATTTGAGAGAAATCATGACAGAATAATGCCATACATGGAAAACCCATAGCCAACATCACAGTCATTGGTGAAACATGGAAAATCTTTCCTTTGACTTCAGGAAGCATGCAAGAATACTGGGTTTTACCACTTCTAAGCAATAGTACTTGTAGTTTTAGACATGGCTGTCAGCAAAGACATAGAACAAAATAAGTTGAATTAATGCATAAATCACCAACATTCAAATATGAAAAATGGAAGTAGAATTATCTATGTTCACATGTGACATGATTTCATAAGTAGAAATCCTAAGGACGCCACAAAAATGTTATAAATAATAAATGAATTCATCAAAGTAACATGGTACAAAAATTAACACTGAAATTCACTTGCATTTCTGTACAGTAATAGGATCAGTTTGGAACGGAAATTAAGAAAAAGACCACATTTACAAATACATCAGAAAGAATAAATTACTGAGCTTCCTTGGTGGCTCAGATGGTAAAGAATCCGCCTGCAATGCGGGAGACCTGAGTTTGATCCCTGGGCTGGGAAGATCCCCTGGAGGAGGGCATGGCCAGCCACTCCAGTATTCTTGCCTGGAGAACCCCCATGGACAGAGGAGCCTGGTCTACAGTCCATGGGATCACAAAGAGTTGGACTTGACTGAGCAACTGAGCACACATATGTGTCAGAAGGGACAACCTTCAAACAGGGGCTCACCTTACATGTGTTACTTGTAATGGCTTTTCACTCGTTTCCAAATGAAACTAGAGATGAAAAGCATGGAAATATATTTTAAAGAAATTCCCTTAAGTTTATAAAACATGTTCTGAGGAAGTTCAACTGGAAAAGGACTCTTTTGAATGGGGCAGTCAGTCAGTTCAGTGGCTCAGTCATGTCTGACTCTTTGCAACCCCACGGACTGCAGCACACCAGGCTTCCCTGTCCATCACCAACTCCCGGATGCTACGGAAACTCATGTCCACTGAGTCGGTGATGCCATCCAGCCATCTCATCCTCTGTCATCCCCTTCTCCTCCCGCCCTCAATCTTCCCTAGCATCAGGGTCTTTTCCAATAAGTTGGTTCTTCGCATCAGGTGGCCAAAGGATTGGAGTTTCCGCTTCAGCATCAGTCCTTCCAATGGATATTCAGGATTGATTTCCTTTAGGATTGACTAGTTGGATCTCCTTGCTGTGTTTGCCATAAGCAGCTACACACTGCCCTCTCGTGGCCCTGTAAGAAATAGCAGGAGCACTGCAGGGCTCCATGGGTCTGTCTGTCAAAGAGGCCAACAATCAGTTGCCACCTTCACAGTCTTGCTATGAGTAAATCAAATTCTGCAAGTCTCAGTGTTTGGGGGGAGCCGTCTAGTGGAAATCATTGTCTTGACTATGACACAATACATCACTCTCCAAGTGCAGAATTTCAGAGAGTGATGGTTGAGCCCCTGAGTTAGGCCCTGGGACCACAACAGAGAAGAGAGAGGAGGTAGCCACCTCTTGGGACCTGCAGGGAAAGGGTGGGAACCTGCTGGGTGGGATCCCTTGCCTATGCCCCAGCTCTGTGTGTCTAGTGTAGAGATTAGTCTATCTAACCAAAGAATTTTCATAGCTTTCTTCTGAGTACGTTAACAAAATGTTTTAGAAATTTGGGAAACTATCATTCAAAATAGTCTGCATAATTTTACCTACAATTACATAGCATTTTAAAAAATGGGATTACCTGATATTACCGGTGACCTTTTCACTTCATATGAGTAATTATTCTATCCATTTATAAATTTAAAAGATGTGAATTGAACAGCTGCAAATATTCCTTATGATACCTTGTATCACAGGACCTGTTTCTACAGCTCCTGATGCCAGCTTCCTCTGAACGTATCTTGTTCATCTCTGAAAGTGGTGTCCAGAACCTATCAGCTCCAGGCAACGTCCAAATCTAGTATCATTCCTTGAATTTTCAAAGCAGGTTCTCTTTTATCCTTTCTGCTAGGACAGCAGGCCCTTCAAACCCTGTCTCCTCTCCTTTAAGAGCTCCTCCCAGACCAGGACACTGCTTAACCGATTCTCAGTCTGCTCTGTGCACAGTGCACATTGTATGGGAAATATCCAATAGAGATTTGAAACACAATAGGTCTAAATGAGTTACTTGTTACTGCTGATGTCATCCTAAAGTTGTAAATGAATTCCAGAAAACAATCAGTGTTACCTGAAGCAAAAGGACAGGGTACTGTCCGCAAGGTTTGCAAACTGGGGACACACAATTCTTGCCTGTAACTGAAAGCACATTCCCAGGGCTGAAGGGAGGGAAGAACTTTTAAAAAGCAAAAGTCCCAGAATGCTCAGCCGGGAGACTTGTGAGGGGTTAAATGGCCCTGTGCAGCCTGAGCACAAATCCTGGCAGTGGGACCGCAGTCTGCCGTGACTGGCGGTCAATGGAACGTCTCCTTCAGAGTGCTCACAGGCAGGACCCTTAGCAGGATCAGAACGCTTCAGAGCTTTTGTTTGTGGTTTTCTAAGAACTCAGAACATTACTTCATCTCAGGTCTGTTATGACCTCATGACTCTATTTTATTTGGGGTCTCTGTTAGCTAGAATGGGTCCATTTTCTATGCTCTCTTAAGGAATTTCTCTCAGTTTTACTTTTCCTTGGGGGTTACTATTTTATTTTTACATGGACAATGTTGATTTTCCATGAAAATTCACTGCCCTTCCTGGGGCACACCACTGGAAGACTTCCCAGCTTCTTCTGTGGCCACAGGACCACATCATGGCCAATGAAGTAGGAGAGAAACTGATGTTGCATCCTGGCCTATTATAACGTCCCACAGGCATTTCTCCAAGTTCCTGCCCCTTCTGCTGATGGATACAGATGGGGATGAGATCCTTGGGATGGAAGAGGCCAAGGAGAGGAGAAGTCTGGGCTCCTGAATGACCACATGAGGAAGTGCCGTCTCCCCAGGATGAACACCCACTCAGCACTGTCATGTGGGAAACAGAGTGATGTGCTTCTGAAATTTTAAGTTATTTGATAATTCAGCATGAACTATTATACCCACAAAAATGTTCATCATAGGATGAACTTAAATAGCCATCAATCTAGTACACTTAGATAACAAAAGTAAATTTTGTACCATTAATAGTTTTCACATCCAGTTTAACCTTGTTAATTCTGACTCAGTCATCTGAACTCAGAGAACTTCAATTCCTCAACATTTTACATTCTGAGCTTCAAAAAACTGCAATAAGAATTATAATAATATTTGAAACACAGTGTAGAGAAAGTATTTTCAAGAGAAAACTTCAATAGGAGATTTTAATCCCTTGATCTTGATTTGAAAACACAGCACAGAAAACTAGTTGTGGTTTATCCATATTTATTTCTAATTGAAAATATTTTAGTTGGGATTCATTTTAAAAAAATAAATGACAGGTTTCTTAACCACATCACAGCTGAATGACTATAAATATCCTTTTTGGGAAATTCTTTAGTGATTAGTACTTGTATGTGGTTGACTGACTTGGGTCAAATATCAGCTATCAGAAAATTTCAAAATGTTCTTTTCCTTTCATCAATTTTCAGTCAATAATACATTTGATCTCATGGAGTTTTATATGGTGTGGAATACTTCCACTACTGATGATTTCCCTAATGTTGCAAGAGGCCTGAAGATCAAAATTCTGGCATCCAGTCTATTTCTTTGAAGACAGTGATTAAGTTTTAGTCCAGCTTTTGCAACATTTGCCCCCCAAGGCTCCACCACCCTCCCTTTCTGCCTAACTCAACAGAGAAGAAGATGTTCTCAGAGCTACTTACAAGGTTCAGGGAGATGAAAGCTACACAATGGATCTCGTCATGTGCCTAGGAATTGAAAGGATCTTTCCCATTCAAATATCCTGGTAAGGAACCACACTTCTAGTTTCTTTGGGAGTCAAGAAACATCAAGGAAAGGAAGTCTGTGGTTGGGAAATGAACATACGGCCAATCCATCTGAGAATCACTCCACCTCCTCCCCTTCCTCTGGGTGTGTGGTGCACGGAAAGAGCCCGCGGTCATCACCAGGTGGTTCTCCTTCTTTTTCCCTTAGAAGAGAAACTCAGCTTTATTGCCGACACCAATGCACCGAACTGAGCACTCGAATTTCTCTTGTGTACCTGTTGTCCATCTTTGAAATGTCTGCCATTATCTTCAACAGTGAAATAACGTTCTTCCTAATTATCAGAGTCAGAACTGCAGGGTTTTAAAAAGTCATTCCTGACTGTTTCAAGGGAAAAATTTGCTAACTCAAGAAACAATTTTGATAGAGAAAGACAACCTATCTCTGTGTTACAAAGCATAGTACTTTGCACCAATCACTAGTTTTAATTAGATTGTTTTGAAGCCTCCTAAGTAGGCACCTCTTTCACTTTCATCAAGAGGCTTTTTAGTTCCTCTTCACTTTCTGCCCTAATGGTGATGTCATCTGCATATCTGAGGTTACTGATATTTCTCCTGGCAATCTTGATTCCAGCTTGTGCTTCTTCCAACCCAGCATTTCTCATGATGTACTCTGCGTATAAGTTAAATAAGCACAGTGACAATATACAGCCTTGACGAACTCCTTTTCCTATTTGGAACCAGTCTGTTGTTCCATGTCCAGTTCTAACTCTTGCTTCCTGACCTGTATACAGGTTTCTCAAGAGGCAGGTCAGGTGGTCTGGTATTTGATGAAAGTGAAAGTGGACAGTGAAAAAGTGGGCTTAAAGTTCAACATTCAGAAAACTAAATCATGGCATCTGGTCCCATCATTTCATGGGAAATACATGGGGAAACAGTGGAAACAGTGTCAGACTTTTTTTGGGGGGAATCCAAAATCACTGCAGATGGTGATTGCAGCCATGAAACTTAAAGACGCTTAATGCTTGGAAGGAAAGTTATGACCAATCTAGGCAGCGTATTAAAAAGCAGAGACATTACTATGCCAACAAAGGTACATCGAATCAAGGCTATGGTTTTTCCAGTGGTCATGTATGGATGTGACAGCTGGACTGTGAAGAAAGCTGAGTGCTGAAAAGTTGATGTTTTTAAACTATAGTGTTGGAGAAGACTTTTAAGAGTCCCTTGGACTGCAAGGAGATACAACCAGTCCATCCTAAAGGAGATCAGTCCTGGGTGTTTGTTGCAAGGACTGGTGCTGAAGCTGAAACTCCAATACTTTGGCCACCTCATGCAGAGAGTTGACTCATTGGAAAAGACCCTGATGCTGGGAGGGATTGGGGGCAGGAGGAAAAGGGGACAAGATGGCTGGATGGCATCACCACTCGATGGACATGAGTTTGAGTACACTCCAGGAGTTGGTGATGGACAGGGAGGCCTGGCGTACTGCGATTCATGAGGTCGCAAAGAGTCGGACACGACTGAGCGGCTGAACTGAACTGAACTGAGGTAGGTACCAACAAACAGCACATAAAAACCACAGAACAAAACCCAAACTATTCTCAGACAAAATATGCGTTATCTGGAGAAAATCTGAGAATTTCCCTGGGTTAGATATTCAAAATTGCAAAAGGGTGCACCACAATTTCATGAAATGAACATTTCTCTGGATTCCAAAGTCTTCCCTTCAAGCAAAATTTACCAAACAACCACCGAGCTCTTTGTAGATGCTAGAATTTGAAAATACTTTAGCATCTATGATTACTGTGCAGAAATAAACATTTTAACTTAGAGTAATGCCGTTTCTCCATGGTCTGTTGCTGGAAAAGATGAACAGAAACAAAAACAAACTGTTCAAAAAGCCCTCCATACGCAAAAACATTAAAAGGCGGGGACTACTTTACTTGAAACTTTGCTTAGGTGCTAGCATGTCACGAATTACCCTCCTGGAAGCGCTCGGTGAGTTATCACAGTCAGTCAATAAAGCCCGAAAACACTGAGCGTGAAAGTGAACTTTAACCTTTTGTACCTGATCCTCCAGAAGGCTTTAGGAAAGAGCACGGAGTCCCATCTGAACAGCCGCTGCTGCCGGCGGCCAGCGAACAGGATCCCCGAGCTGTGCGCCCCCATCACCCGCGCGCATCCCGGGAGCAGAGACCCCTTCACACCTGCGGACCCACCGCGCCCGACGCGCACCCGGCGGCCCCAATTTCGCGCTCCTCGGCGGCACCTCCCCGTCTCGCATCCGCGCGCCCGAAGCGACGGGGCCCAGGCAGCGTTCGCAGGCCCAGAGGCCGCCCCCCGCGGTCGTGGGGCAGCCCCACCGAGAGGAGACTCCAGAGGCGCCGGGCAGGGAGGGCTGCGAGCGCGCGGGGCGCCCACCGCTCCACGACCGCCCTGGGGCCCCGGCGCGGCGTCCTCACCCTGCGGCCGGTGGCGGTGACCCCCGAGCAGAGGACCGAGTGAGGCTCCCGCTCCTCTAGGAAGGAGGAGTCAGGGGCCGCTGGCCGTTGGGCAGGCGGGGGCGCGCGGTGAAGGGCTGCGGGTAGAGCTGCACTTACTCGTGTCTGCGCTGCTCCCCGGTCCGGGGCGTCTCGCACTGGGGACCGACCCAGTCTCCACCTTCCCTTCCCTCAGCGAGGGTCCCGGGAGCTCAGGCGTCCCCACGCCTCCGCCCTCGCACCTGCCCCCGCTCACGCCTGCGCACTCGCTGGAGATGGAGCCGGACCTCGCAGCCACCCTCCACCCTCAGCACCCCTGACCTGGATATTACTGTTTATTTTTAATTTACTGTAACTGTTTTACTTGGGGTCAAAAATTTTTCAAATAGCAAGGTTTCTTATCTAAATCATAATTGATGATTTATAGATGTGCCTTTCCCAGAGTTTCTTCTTTTTGTAAGATTTCTTGATGATCATTATTTGTACTTGGTCAACTGATGGTCAACTGACCATCGATTTTCAGTTAGTAACACATTTATACCATGTGGAGTTTTCACTGGTGTTGATTATTTTTCCTAGAAATCACCATGATGGCCCACGTATCCCTAAGTCAAACTATGGGTGTCCAATAGGCCTACTTCTTTGATGACAGATACTCTTTTTTGACAGATACTCAGTTTTGATTCACCTTTTGGAACTGTTTTCCCAAAGAGTCCACCCTCTGGTCTCTCCACTTCATTCGAAAATAAAAAAGGATTTTCTCTCATCTGCTTCCAAGGTCCACGCAGATGAAAGCCACCAAATGGTTCCCAGTCACCTCCTGAGGAACTGAATCTTTTCCTCTCAAATATCCTGGTTAGAAACCACATCTCTCATTTCTCTGGGAACAAAGAAACATCAAGAAAAGAGAGTCCATGGTGGGGAAATGAACAATTCACCTTAAAATTATACTGTCTTGAACTCTTCATCCTGGTATTTAGTGTAGGAAAAAAGCATTGAATTTCATCAAAGCACGAGAAATTTGACAGGTCAATATTCATATCCAGTAAACAATTACTCTAGCACAAATGGATAACAGTAGTTTTTAGCATTATACTACTCTATACCACATTATAACATGACACAATTTACTTATGTTTCTCTTGGTGTGTATCAGGTCTTTTAGAGCATCATCAGAGAAAGGCTGACATTCAGCAACCATGCTGACTTCAGAGAAAAACCATTTCTTTTTATGCCATCAAGTTTAAAATGAACTGTTCAATGAAAACAACACCATTAAGATATAGTCATGGGCCTCCCTGGTGGCTCAGTGGTTAAAAATCTCCCTGCCAATGCAGGAGACACAGGTTCCATCCCATATCCCTTGAAGCGACTAAGCCCATGCACCACAACTATTGAGCCTGTACTCTAGAGCCCAGGAACAGCAACTACTGAGCCCATATGCGGAAACTACTGAAGCGGGAACGAATGCTCTAGACCCCCTGCTCCACAACAAGAGGAGCCACCGCAGTGAGAAGCTCACACACCGCAACTACAGAGCAGCCGCTGTTTACCACAACTAGAGAAAAGCCTGTGCAACGAAGACACAGTACAACCACAAATGAGTAAGTAACATTATTTCTATAAAAGGTAGTCATGTCAAAGCTATCCTTGTCCATATAATTATTGCCTCGTCAATTAAAGCCCGTCATTAAGCTTTAGCTCCACAGAATCTACTATTCTGACATGACATCCTGAAGGGAATCAGAGGTGATCCCTGAGCCCTAGAGTGGACAGTCACACAGCAGGACAATTAAGGAGGCCAAAGCCCGTGAGAGGAGTCAGAGAAGATGGTAAGATTTGACCTGAGAAATACCTAGGACCAAGTCCATCCTGTCTGAGAGGTACTGTGGGAAGGCCAGCAGGTATACAGGGCCTGGCAGGGGAGGAGGCAGCTGATTTATGACGACCTCCTATTGGGACAGGTCTGGGAGAATCCCAGTTTCAAATACATTCTCAAATCTGTCAGGTCCTGATCCCAAATGTATTTATTCAGCAGTACTGGAACATCTACTTTGCCCAGTACTGGGCTGGAGGGCTGTAACAGTCAAAATCAAGGAGCAGTCTCTGCTCCCAGATGGCTGAGCAGCAGTGATAACAGAATGCAGGTTGTTGGAGGCAGAGTACCAGGTCATTAACATCATAACCTTATCTCTCTCCCAGAATTACTACAACCATCACTCATTATCTTAACCCTGACGTTCCTTAAAATAATCAACATTTTAGCAAAGTTCCCCCAAGAGGGTAGACTCAGTGCTTTAAGGATAGGAGACAGTGTGGATGGACCTGACCCTGGCTGTGCTGAGCAGATCTCCCCGTTTGGATGACTCCCACTGAGACCTATTGCTCACCTTCACACTGCTTCCCCTGGTCTTATAAGCAGTCCACTTACTACTGAAACATTCACGTCACAAAGAAGTAGGAACATGATTGAAAAATATCTGATATGGTATGTAGATTATCAAAAGATGGGTTACACAGATGCTTACAGATGGATATAGAGAGGAAGGGACAGAGGTGGACGAAGAAGGGGATTGGACACATAATTTTACATGTCTACATGTCACAAGGTAAAATTTAGTCAGTGGCTCACTTTATGTTTGTTATTTGTAGTGAATTTCCATTAACTTCCAAATAAGATTAAAGAAGAAAAGCAAATCAATATACCTTAAAGAGGTCCTGTAAGTTTATGAAACGTGTTCTGATGAAGGCTAACTTGGATCAGTTGTGAATGGGACAGTGTTTGTCAGAAGCAGCCACACTGCCCTCTGGTGGCTTTTTTCAGAAATGGCAGGAGTGCTGCATGGCTCCATGATTTTGTCAGCAAAAAGAAGTCAACATTTACACTCGCCACATTCACAATCTTACCGTTAGAGCAAACCAAACTCTGTAAGGCTCAGTGTTTTGGGGGTGTCTGTCTTCACACTGTCTTGAGGACTTCAGCCAGGACCTGGGTCCACAGCAGAGAGTAGAGAGGAGGTTGTTGCCACCTCACCAGCAGAGAGATGGTGGGAACCTGCTAGGATCACTTGTCTACACCCAGCTCTGGGTGTGGTGGATAGAAATTAGTCTATCAAATCAAAGCAATTTATGATACTTTTCTGTTTATATTAGTAAGACAGTTTAGAAAACTACAAAACTATCATTCAACATATACGTATGATTTCATCTAAATTTACACAGAATTCTACAAAATGGAATTACCTTACCTTACTGGTCTCTTTTTCATTTAATATGAGTAGTTATTCCATCCATTTGTAATTTTAGAAAATGTGAATTTAATGGCTGCAAATATTTAAGAAAATTGGAGATTTAAGTGAACATTTCATGCAAAAATGGACACAATAAAACACCATAAAAGACAGAAATGTAAAGACGTAATAGAAACAGAAGAGATTAAGAAGAGGTGGCAAGAATACACAGAAGTATAGAAAAAAGTCTTAATGACCATGGTAACGATGGTGTAGGTGCTCACCTAGAGCCAGACATCCTGGAGAGTGAGGTCAAGTGGGCCTTAGGAAAGCTTACTACAAACAAAGCTAGTGGAGGTGATGAAATTTCAGTTGAGCTAATCAAAATCCTAAAAGACGGTGCTGTTAAAGTGCTGAACTCAATGTATCAGCAAATTTGGAAAACTCACCTGTGGCCACAGGACTGGAAAAGGTCATTGTTCATTTCAATTCAAAAGAAGGGCAATGCCAAAGGATGTTCAAACTGCTGTAAAATTGTACTCGCTCCTCTAAGATTATGTTCAAAATCCTTCAAGTCAGGCTTCAGCAGTACATGAACTGGGAACTTCCAGATGTACAAGCTGCGTATTGAAGAGGCAGAAGAACCAGAGATCAAATTGCCAACATCATTGGATCATAGAAAAAGCAAGGGAGTTTCAGAAAAACATCTACTACTGCTTCATTGACTATGCTAAAGCCTCTGACTGTGTGGATCACAACAAACTGTGGAAAACTCTTAAAGACAGAGTATCAGCCCACCTTACCTGACTCCTGAGAAACGTGTATGTGGGTCAAGAAACAACAGCTAGAATCAGACATGGAACAAGGGACTGGTTCCAAATTGGGAAAGGAGTATGACAAGGCTGTATATTGTCACCCTGCTTGTTTAACTTCCATGCAGAGTACATCATGTGAAATGCCAGGCTGGATGAATCACAAGCTGTAATCAAGATTGCTGGGAAAATATCAACCACCTCAGAAATACAGGTGATACCACTCTAATGGCAGAAAGTGAAGAGGAACTAAAGAGCCTCTTGATACGGGTAAAAAGGAGAATGAAAAGGCTGGCTTGAAACTCAACATTCAAAACACTAAGATTATGGCATCTGGTCTCATTACTTCATGGCAAAAAGAAGGGGAAAAAGTGGAAGCGGTGACAGATTTTCTTTTCTTGAGCTCCAAAATCACTGCAGATGGTGACAGCAGTCAGGAAATTAAAAGACACTTACTCCTTGGGAGGAAAGCTCTGACAAACCTAGACAGCCTATTAAAGAGCAGAGACATCAGTTTGCCAACACAGGTCCATATAGTCAAAACTATGGTTTTCCAGTAGTCATATATGCATGTGAGAGTTGCACTCTAAAGAAAGCTGAGTGCCAAAGAACTGATGCTTTTGAACTGTGGTGCTGGAGAAGACTCTTGAGAATCCCTTGGACTGCAAGGAGACCCAACCATTCAAACCTAAAGGAAAGTAACCCTGAATATTCATTGGAAAGACTGCTGCTGATGCTCCAATATTTTGGCCATCTGATACGAAAAGCCACTGGAAAAGACCGTGATACTGGGAAGGACTGGAATCAAAAGGAGATGGGGGCAGCAGAGGATGAGATGGTTAGGTACCATCACCGACTCAATGGACATATATTTGAGCAAACTCCAGGAGGTAGTGGAATACAGAGGAACCTGATGTGTTGCAGTCCCTGGGGTCACAAAGAGTCCGACACAACTTAGCAACTGAACAATGACAACATAATATTCTTTATGATACCCTGTATCGCAGGACCTGTTTCTACAGCTCCTGATGCCAGCTTCTTTCACAATCATATCTGGTTCATCTCTGAGAGTGGAGTCCAAATCCTATCATTTCCAGGCAGCTTTCAAATCTAGAATCATTCCCTGAACTTTCAAAGCAGGTTCTCTTAATCCCTTTCTCCTAGGATGGCAGGCACTTCATACTCTGTCTTCTCTCCTGAGGATTCAGAACTCCTCCAAGATCAAGATGCTGCTCAATCAATTCTCAGGTCACACTCTGCACAGCGCTTGGTGTAAGGCAAACAGCCAATAAAGAGTTGAAAACTAATTAAATCGAAATGAATTACTCACGGTTGCTGACAACTTTAATTGTTCTCCCTTCCTGGGGAGAACAGTTGGAAGACTTCCCAGTCTCTTTTGTGGCCACAGAAACGGATTGTGGCCAAAACAGCAGCAGAGAAACTGACCTGTATCCTTCCAGAGCTGGCTCATCATAAACTTCCATATGCATTTCTCCATATTCTTGCCCCCTTCTGCTGATGGATGCAGATGGGGATGAGGTCTAAGGGAATGGAGACGGTTATAGGATGGGAGGAGTCTGGGTTCCTGAATGACCATCTGAAGGAGTGCAGTTTCCCCAAAGTGAATACCCACTCAGTGCTGTGATGTGGGAACCATAGTGTTGTGCTGCTGAAATTTGGGGAGTTGTGTGGTAATTTAGCAGAAACCATTATACACACAATTATGCTAATTATATGATCAACTTAAATTGCCCTCAAGCTAGTACATTTAAAATGACATACATCAATTTGTATTACTGACAGTTTTACCCTCCAATTTAACCCTGCTCTTCTGAATCAGTCATTTGACCTCAGAGAATATCAATTCCTCAACAGTTTTTATTCTGAGATTCATACACACTGCAATCAGAATTACAATATTTGAAAAATAATGTTGAGAAAGTTCTTTCCAGAGAAAACTTCAGTAACTTTTAATTCCTTGATCCTGCTTTGAAAACACAGCATAGTAAACTACTTGTAGTTTATCCATATTTATTTCTAATTAACAAAGTATTTTACTTGGGATTAATTTTTAACACATAAATAGCAGGTTTCTTGTCCACATCACAGCTGAATGACTAAATTCTCTCTCTGGAAGATTTCTTTACTGACCTTTATTTGTACTCAGTCAACTGATCTGGGTCAAATACCAGATATTAAAAATCTTCAGAATGTTCTTTTTCTTTCATTACTTTCAATAAGACTTTGACCACGTGGATTTTTCTATGGTCTGGATTATTTTTACCAAGAAGCTACATGATGTTGCAAAAGACCTTAAGGTCCAAATGCTGGTATCTCATGAGTCTGTTCCTTTGAAGACAGTGATTCACTTTTGCTCCAACTTTTGGAAAACTTGCCCCAAAAAGCTCCACCACCCTCCTATTCTGCCCACTTCATCCATTAGAGAAGAAGATTTTCTCAGTGTTACTTCCAAGGTACAGGCAGATGAACGCTTAGACAATGGATTCAGTTACCTGCCTGGGAACTGAAAGGACCTTTCCCATTCAAATATCCTGGTTAGGAACCACGTTTTTAATTTCTCTGGGAATTAAGAAACAGCAAGGAAAGAGGGTACGTGGTTGATAAATGAACGTCAATTTTTCTGCAAATCACTCTGTCTCCTCCCTTCCTCTTGGTGTTCAGTGTAGGGAAAGAACCCTGGTCATCACCATGTGGTTATCGCTCTTCTTCTCTCCGAAGAGACAAGCCATTTCATTGAGGACATTAATTCACCAAACTCAAAGCTCGAATTCCTTTTATGTACCAGATGCCTATCTTTATAATATATGCCATTATCTTCAACAGGGAAATGATATGCTTTATTCCTCATTACAGAGACCAAACTGCTATAGCAAAAGTCACTCCTGAGAGTTTTACGTGGAAATTTACTAACTCAAGAAAAAATTTCTGGAGAAAAAGACAACCCACCTCTGTGTTACAAAGCATTGTTCCTTGCACCACCCACCAGTGTTAACTACAATCTATTATGATTTGAAGCATGCTAAATAAGCAGATTGTACTAAGAAAAAAAACACACAAAAAACCCACAGAACAAAACCCAAACTATTCTCAATAAAAATATCCATTTGCTGGAGCCAATCTGAGATTTAACCAGGATTAGATACAGTTTATATACTTTAAACTGCAACACTGCATACCAGAATACCATGAAATAAACATTTCTCCTGATTTGGATATCATCTCTTCCTAATGCAAACTTTACCCCGACCCCCACTCCCCCAAAAAATCCAAAAATCTCAAAACCAGCCAGCCAACAACAAAAAAAAAACCAAAGACCCAAAACCAAACAAAAAACCAAAGAAACCACGCCCATTACTATACTAGAATTCTCAAATATTTGAGCGTCTATGGTAACTGCTCAAAGTATTTTTTAAATGCTCATTTAACTTAGGAGCTTCCCTAGTAGCTCAGTTGGTAAAGAATCCGCCTGCAATGCCAGAGACTCCGGTTCGATTCCTGGGTCGGGAAGATCTCCTGGAGAAGCAAATGGCAACCCACTCAAGTATTCCTGCCTGGAGAATTCCACGGACAGAGGAGCCTGAAGGGCTACAGTCCATGGGGTCGCAAGAGTTGGGACACGACTTAGCGACAAAACCCTCACCATTTAACTTAAGAGCAGTGCAGCTTCGCCAAAAGTCGCCCTATTGCTTGAAAAGCCTAACGCAATCAAGAAAAACTGTTCACCATACCCCAAAACATAAAAAGGCGGGAATAGTTTTATTTCAAACTTTGCTTACATGTTAGTATGTCACAAACTGCCCTCCAGGAAGCGCTCTTAGAGTCAGCGACCGTCAAGAAAGCCTGAAAACGCTGAAAGTGAAATTCAACCTTTTGTAGCCGATCCTCCAGAAGGCTTTAGGAAAGAGCACGGAGTCCCATCTGCCGCTGCCGGCGGCCAGCGAACAGGATCCCCGAGCTGTGCGCCCCCATCACCGGCGCGCATCCCGGGAGCAGAGACCTCCTCACACCTGCGGACCCACCGCGCCCGACGCGCACCCCGCGGCCCCAACTTCGGGCTCCTCGGCTGCACCTCCCCGACCCGAACCCGCGAGCCCGCGGCGACCGGGTCCAGGCGGCGCCCACAGACCCAGAGGCCGCCCCCCGCGGTAGAGGGGCGCCGAGCAGGGAGGGCTGCGAGCGCGCGGGGCGCCCACCGCTCCACGACCGCCTTGGGGCCCCGGCCCGGCGTCCTCACCCTGCGGCCGGTGGCGGCGACCCCGGAGCCGCGGACCGAGTGAGGCTCGCGCTCCTCTGGGCTGGAGGAGTCGGAGCCGCTGGCCGTTGGGCAGGCGGGGGCGCGCGGTGAGGGGCTGCGGGTAGAGCTGCACTTACTCGTGTCTGCGCTGCTCCCCGGTCCGGGGCGTCTCGCAGTGGGGACCGACCCCGTCTCCACCTTCCCTTCCCTCAGGACCGGCCCCGGGAGCTCAGGCGTCCCTGCGCCTCCGCCCCCGCCCCTGAGGCCGCTCGCGCCTGCGCACTCGCTCCTGCAGCCGCTCCCGCCTGCGCTCTCGCTCCGGGCCGGTGGGGGCGGGAGGGGCGTTTGTCAGCCTCAGGGCTCCCGGCTGGGATATCCTCATTTTACATTTCCTTCAAGTGTTTGACTTGATATCAGTCTTTTTAAAAATAAATGTCAAGTTTTCTTATCCTAATCATAATTTCATGACTATAGATTCTGTCTTTGTAAGATTTCTTTAAGAATAATAATTTGTACTTGGTCAACTGAGTCAGATAATAGGTACCAAAATTATATATTGCTTCTATAAATTTTCAGTCAATACGTTTTAGCCTGTGAAGTTTTATTTTGTGTGTGTGTGTGTGTGTGTGTGTATGTGTGTGTTACTACCAATCAGCCTTGGCAGGGGCAGAGTCTTGAGATGAAGCGAGAGTTAGGATCTCCTAGGCTAGGGCTGTCTCCCTGCCGCATAGTTTCCCGTGGGAATTAGAGGTCCTGAGACCCCAGGATGTTTTGGCAATGTGGAGTAGATTCTCTGGGTGTGCGCACAAGCATACACTGACACACATCAGAGGAAGGCACCATAGGGAGTGGGGTCAGGGGAGGGGTGGGCCTTGGGGGAGCAACAGTGACAGAAACATGCGTCATCTTTCCTCGGACTAAGGCAAAGACCACCTTGTTGGACCGCATATGGAATCAAGGTCAGAACATCTGCACTGGCTGTGGTGAGGAGTCCTCAGAAGGGCATTAGACACCCCACGGCTGAAGTGGGGGGAGGTTGAGGGTCCTCTTCAAGGTCCCTCCCAAAGCCCCTGGTTCCTGTGGATCCTGTCACATTCCCTCCTGGGGCCCAAGGAATGTTGGTGTCCTGAAGTCTCTCAGAGGTATGGTTTGTGCTGTGGTTTCCCTGCTTGGTGTGTAGTATGAGTGGTTCCCATCAAAGGGGTGATGTGTCCAGTCCTGGGGCGAGGAGAGTGTCCCTTGTACTCCTACACATTCCCCTGCCCCTGACCTGGCCTATACCTCCTCCTGTTAGCATCCGAGCTTCTCAGTGGAGGAATGGAGCCTCTTATCTACTCAATTACCAGCTGTGCCCTGAGCATTCAGTGGGGGCTGTGATGAAAAGAAGCACCAGGGTCACAGTCTGGAGGGGGAAGTGGAGAAACACAGAAGGAAGCAAGTTCTATGTTGAAAAACAGTAGGTGCCACAATGTGGTCATGGAAAGGCTGCACTGAGGGGACATGTCTGTCCCCAGCAGGGTAATGAGAAGGTGCCAGCCATTCACACATCTGGGGATAATTATCCTAGAAGAAGGCTCAAGTGTATGGACACACAGAATGTGTTTGTCCAGAGATGAAGCCAGAGGGAGCTAGTGTGGCTGGTGGGAGCTTGGGAGGACAGTAGGGGACAGCGGGGAGGGAGGGGCCAGGGCCTGAATGCTTGATGGCTGTGTGAGTGGTCCATTCTGTGTGACAACATTAGCCAATCTTGAGTGACTTAAGCAGCAAACATTTATTATCTCACACTATCTGTGGACCAGGAATTGACCATGATTCACCTGGAGGCCTCTGCCAGTGTCTCCCTGGGGTCTAGGACTGTGAACTCACTGAGTCAGGACCCAAGGGCTCCTCTGTCATAGTCTCAATGCTAAACCACACATGCCTCTTCAGATGGCAACTTGTAATATACAGGCTTGTTCCTTAGAGTGAGGGACCAGAGAGAGAGAAGGACGGAGAGAGAGGAAACTGCAATACAAATGAAGAAGTGGAAATTAGACACCTAAACTCTGGGGATTGTCAAATGGTACTGCTGCTGCTGCTGCTAAGTCGCATCAGTCGTGTCTGACTCTGTGCGACCCCATAGATGGGAGCCCGCCAGGCTCCCCCGTCCCTGGGATTCTCCAGGCAAGAACACTGGGGTGGGTTGCCATTTCCTTCTCCAATGCATGAAAGTGAAAAGTGAAAGTGAAGTCGCTCAGTCGTGTCTGACTCTCAGCGACCCCATGGACTGCAGCCCACCAGGCTCCTCCGTCCATGGGATTTTCCAGGCAAGAGTACTGGAGTGGGTCACCAGGGCCTTCCCTGTCAAATGGTTATAACCACTGTATAGAACACTTCAGCAGTTTCTCAAAAGGACAAGCCTACAGTTTTCAGTCAATCCCAAAATTCCCCTCCTACATCAATACCCAAAAGCATGTGAACACACATATTCTCATGCCTGTACAGAGGTATTCAGAGCACCACTGTTCAGAAGAGCCCAAAGGTGAAAACTCTAATGTCCATCAACAGATGAAAGCCAGATGTGCCGGTTCCTGGATGGAATATTCTTTAGCAATGCAAAGAGTGAAAATGTTCTCAAATAGACATTTAATAGGGCTATGTAACATTGTGAATGAACTTATTGTAATTTACATTTACAGTCTAAGATAATCAAACTATTAAATTTTCAGTGAACTTTATATCATAAACAATTTAGTATACATTAAAGAAAATACCAAAAATGGACTTGCTCTAACTCTGGAGCTCTGGTGGGCAGTAGAGGTGTAGTTGGCTCCAGGTCTGGAGATGTCTCCAGAGCTTGTTCTGGAGCTGGTGCTGTAGTTCCAAGGAGAGAAAACATCAATAGGACTGCTTTTCCAAGTGTCTCCCAAAAACAGAAAAGAAAGCTTCTCACTGCCACTCAATGATCTCTCGGAGATGCCAGCCCCAGAAAGTCTTCCCAGACTGCAGTCCAGGGCAATAGTGATCTGAGCTTCCTCATTGCTCCTGGCCCAGGTCCAGCCTCAGAAGGTTCTGCTCTGTGTGGTTCAGCTCCCTCCCATCCTCGTTTGCTCCCATCACCTCCCCCTCTGCCTCAGTGGGCTCCAGGGTCTCCAGCTGTGCCAGGAGGTGTAGGGTTTGGGGCTCCAGGTCTGAGTCAGGCATGCTGAGCTCTATTTAAGCCAGTAGCATCCTCGGGCAGGGAAACTCTGGGGGCTGGTGGAAACCCTCAGGGTAATGGTGCAGCTAGGTGCCCAGGATGGTGGACATGGCCCTGGGGGGAGTCAGGTGGGCAGAAGAGTCAGAGACCTGGCCTTTCTCCCACTCTGGGCTCCAGGGCAGCCCCGTGGGGTCTGGGTCTTTTTGCCTTCTGCTCCTGCCCATTCAGAGGCCAGTTCTCTTCCATGTCACATCTCCCTTGGTGGTTCTTTGGAAAACTGAGTCCCTCCCTCTTGAATCAAAGTCCCACTCACATTTTCAGCTGGTGTAGGGGTCCACTGTCCTCATCAGAGTAAGGGAGGATGCATCCATACCTAGAGGAGGCCAGGAAGGCATCACATGGACAGTGCTGGAGACACGCCCAGATGTGATGGCCAGTGTGACGGTGTGAGCCCCGGAGAACTGAAGCCCTGGAGGGCAGGACTGCTGTCTGCTCAATGGATTACAGGATGGTTGTTCCTAGAAAAGTGCCTGCGCTTTTTTTTTTTATTAGTTTGAGGCTAATTACTTCACAACATTTCAGTGGGTTTTGTCATACATTGATATGAATCAGCCATAGATTTACACGTATTCCCCATCCCGATCCCCTCTCCCACCTCCCTCTCCACCCGATTCCTCTGGGTCTTCCCAGTGCACCAGGCCCGAGCACTTGTCTCATGCATCCCACCTGGGCTGGTGATCTGTTTCACCATAGATAGTATACATGCTGTTCTTTTGAAATATCCCACCCTCACATTCTCCCACAGAGTTCAAAAGTCTGTTTTGTATTTCTGTGTCTCTTTTTCTGTTTTGCATATAGGGTTATCGTTACCATCTTTCTAAATTCCATATATATGTGTTAGTATGCTGTAATGTTCTTTATCTTTCTGGCTTACTTCACTCTGTATAAGGGGCTCCAGTTTCATCCATCTCATTAGGACTGGTTCAAATGAATTCTTTTTAATGGCTGAGTAATATTCCATGGTGTATATGTACCACAGCTTCCTTATCCATTCATCTGCTGATGGGCATCTAGGTTGCTTCCATGTCCTGGCTATTATAAATAGTGCTGCGATGAACATTGGGGTGCACGTGCCTCTTTCAGATCTGGTTTCCTCAGTGTGTATGCCGTGCCTGCGCTTTGTGGGCCTTCCTGTGTATTTCAAGAATGGATGAGCCCAACCAGCCCCATCTGAGTGCCTGGGGCACTACTGATCACACCCAGGGACCCCTGCTCTCACTCACCCAGGACAGGGCACCTCTCACAACTCACCTTGCAATTGGGAGTCAGTTTGGCCCAAGGTCAAAGGCCAAAGACAACTGAGACAGAGACTGCCTTGAGGGGAGGAGGAACATGATGACTAAGCACAATCTCAGCCCCTCCAGCAGACTTTTCCATGGGGCCAGGTCCCTGGAAAGCACTTTCCAGCTTTCTAGGAAGGACCCACTGAGTCCCCACATTCACCCTGAGGGCTGGTTCTCCCTTTGCCCTTCTGTGCAGAGGGACCATCTGGGGCTTAGAGAGGTGGAGAGAGATTGCTGTGACTCCAACTGGAATGGGGCCAACTCCCCAGTGTGCCACAGCGGGAGGAAAGTGCTCACCTTGTGAAGAAGGCCCAGCACCTGCTTTGCTGTTGTTGTTCAGTCACTTAGTCCGACGTTTTGCAACCCTGTGGCTGGCAGTACACTGGCTTTCCTGTGCTTCACTGTCTCCTGGAGTTTGCTCAAACTCATGTTCACTGAGTCAGTGAAGCCATCCAACCATCGCGTCCTCTGTTGTCCCCTTGTCCTCTTGCCTTCAATCTTTGCAGCATCAGAGTCTTTCCCAATGAGTTGGCTCTTTGCTTCCATCAGAATATTTCCCATTGAGTCAGCTCTTCCCACCAGGGGGCCAAAGTATTGGAGATTCGCTTCAGCATCAGTCCTTCCAATGAATATTCAGGACTGATTTCCTTTAGGATTGATTGGTTTGATCTCCTTGCAGTCCAAGGGACTCTCAAGAGTCTTCTCCAACAACACAGTTCAAAAGCATCAATTCTTCGGTACTCAGCCTTCTTTATGGCCCAACTCTCACATCCATCCATAACCACTGGAGAAACCATGGCTTTGAGTGTATGGATCTTTGTTGGGAAAGTAATGTCTCAGATTCTTATACGCTGTATAGGTTTGTCATAGCTTTTTTGCTTTTTATATGCTGTGTAGGATTGTTATAGCTTTTTTCCCAGGGAGCAAGTGTCTTTTAACTTCATGGCTGCAGTCACCATCTGCAGTGATTTTGGAGCCCAAGAAAATAAAGTCTGTCACTGTTTCCATTGTTTCCTCATTTATTTGCATGAAGTGATGGGACCAGATGCCATGATCTTAGTTTTTGAATGGTGAGTTTTAAGCCAGCTTTTTCACTCTCCTCTTTCCCCTTCATCAAGAGGCTCTTTAGTTCCTCTTGGCTTTCTGCCATGAGGGTGGTGTCAATCTGCATATCTGAGGTTATTGATATTTCTCCCAGCAACCTTGATTCCAGCTTGTGCTTCATCCAGCCCCACATTTTGCATGATATACTTGCATATGGGTTAAATAAGCAGGGTGACAATATACAGTCTTGATATTCTCCTTTCCTGATTTGGAACCAGTCCATTGTTCCATGTCCAGTTCTAACTGTTGCTTCCTGACCTGCATACAGGGATCTCAGGAGGCAGGTAAGGTGGTCTGGTATTCCCATCTCTTTAAGAATTTCCCACAGTTTGTTATGATCCACACAGTCAAAGACTTTAGCGTACTCAATGAAGTAGATGTTTTTCTGGAACACTCTTGCTTTTTCTGTGATCTCCAATGAATACTGGCAATTTGATCTCTGGTTCCTCTGCCTTTTCTCAATCCAGCTTGAACATCTGGAAGTTCTCAGTTCATGTACTGTTGAAGCCCAGTTTGGCAAATTTGGAGCATTACTTTGCTACCATGTGAAATGACTGCAATTGAGTGGTACTCTGAACATTCTTTGGCATTGTTGTTCTTTGGGATGGGAATGAAAAAAGACCTTTAGGAACACTGCTGAGTTTTCCTACTTTGCTGGTATATTGAGTGCAACACTTTAACAGCATTCATCTTTTAGGATATGACATTGCTCAGCTGGAATTCCATGATATCCACTAGCTTTGTTCATAGTGATGCTTCCTAAGGCCCACTTGACTTTGCATTCTAAGATGTCTGGCTGTAGGTGAGTGATCACACCATCGTGGTTATCTGGGTCACTAAGATCTTTTTGTATATTTCTTCTGTGTATTCTTGCCACTTCTTCTTAATATCTTCTGCTTCTGTTAGATCCACACAGTTTCTGTCATTTATTGTGCCCAAGTTTCTTGTTCCCTTGGTATCTCTAATTTTCTTGAAGAGATCTCTAGTCTTTCCTATTCTATTGTTTTCCTCTATTTCTTTGCATTGATCACTGAGGAAGGCTTTCTTATCTCTCCTCCTTGCTATTCTTTGGAACTCTGCATTCAGATGGTTTTATCTTTCCTTTTCTCCTTTGACTTCAGCTTCTCTTCTTTTCTCAGCTATTTTGTAAGGCCTCTTCAGACAACCATTTTGCCTTTTTGCATTTCTTTTTCTTGGGGATTGTTTGAGAATGGCCTCCTGTACAATTTTTACGAACCACTGTTCATAGTTCTCCAGGCACTCTGTCTATCAGATCCCATCTCTTGAATA